>NC_072493.1:4335000-5067500 GCF_027574615.1 Eptesicus fuscus
CACACACTGCTGTCAGCACCTCTCTTCACTCCTGTTCCCGTTTATCTGGTTTTGTTTTATTTTTTCTCTCCCCAACTAGACCACGAACATCTCAGGGAAGAGGCTGCGTTAAGTGTCTGTCCCCATCGGGAGCCTCGGGCCAGCCCCGGCTCCGTGCTGGCTGCAAGGAGAGAAGTAAATGAGAGCACAAGTCCATCCCATGAGCTCAACCTGAACCCCTTGATCCGTGTTTCCGGCCTCACAGAGGCGTCTGGTCATCGCACTGAGGCCGCCAGGACGGCAGCCCGGGTTCTGTCCGATGCTGGGTGTTTGCTCTCCTGCCAGACCCCAGACCGGCTCTCAGCTCCGCCCTCCGCCCTCAGCGAACCCGTGGACTGGTTTGTCCGACTGCCCTCTGACTTCTCGGTTGGGTTGAGCGGAGGCACCAGCAGGAAATCGGAAGGTGGGAAGAGAGAGAATTCAGGGCATTTCTCCCCGGTCCCTCCAACCTTTACTGCTCCACTAGGAGCCGCCGCCCTTCACAATGGCACCTCCCACAGGTGCCCCTGCTGCAATTCTACATCGCCCAGCCCCCGACACACTCCTGCCCCTCCCCTTCCCGCAGCCCTGCGGGGGCTACCAGGGCACAGCACCCACGGCTGACTCCTGGAACCCTGGCGACCCCTGTCTTTTGTTCTTGGTTGAGGTCAGTTCATTTGAACCATCAGTTGGTTGGAGGCAAGCACACCAACCAGATGCCCATGTTGGGCTCCCCCAGCTCAGCTCAGCTCTGACCACCGACGTTTTGGGCGTGTCCTGGGTGCTGCTTACCATCAGAGTCCTTACAACCACTGACAGGTGCCTCCTGGGGAGAACGTGATGGGGGAGATTAACTAGTGCCCAGTCTAAAGCCGCCACCAGCTTCTCACCCATCTGTGACTGAATCATGATAAACCCCGCCTGGTGATCTCTAGCTGAGCTCTCCTCCCCCAGAGATTTGCCCGGTTATCACCCACAGGGCACTTCCTCCCTCTGTCCTCAGTTTCCTCATCTTTTAAATGGGGATAGTTACACTGTTGCAGGATAGCTACACTGTTAGGGGATAGTTACATTGTTGCGGGATAGCTACACCGTTAGGGGATAGTTACACTGTTGCGGGGATAGTTACACTGTTGCGGGGATAGTTACACTGTTGCGGGATAGTTACACCGTTAGGGGATAGTTACACTGTTGCGGGGATAGTTACACTGTTGCGGGGATAGTTACACTGTTGCGGGGTAGTTACACCGTTAGGGGATAGTTACACTGTTGCGGGGTAGTTACATTGTTGCGGGGTAGTTACACTGTTGCGGGGTAGTTACACTGTTGCGGGGATAGTTACACTGTTGCGGGATAGCTACACCGTTAGGGGATAGTTACACTGTTGCGGGGTAGTTACACTGTTGCGGGGTAGTTACATTGTTGCGGGGTAGTTACACTGTTGCGGGGTAGTTACACTGTTGCGGGGATAGTTACACTGTTGCGGGGTAGTTACATTGTTGCGGGGTAGTTACACTGTTAGGGGATAGTTACACTGTTGCGGGGATAGTTACATTGTTGCGGGGTAGTTACACCGTTAGGGGATAGTTACACTGTTGCAGGGATAGTTACATTGTTGCGGGATAGCTACACCATTAGGGGATAGTTACACTGTTGCGGGGTAGTTACACTGTTGCGGGGTAGTTACATTGTTGCGGGGTAGTTACACTGTTGCGGGGTAGTTACATTGTTGCGGGGTAGTTACACCGTTAGGGGATAGTTACACTGTTGCGGGGATAGTTACACTGTTGCGGGGTAGTTACACTGTTGCGGGGTAGTTACACCGTTAGGGGATAGTTACACTGTTGCGGGGTAGTTACACCGTTAGGGGATAGTTACACTGTTGCGGGATAGTTACATTGTTGCGGGATAGTTACACTGTTTGTGGGGATGGTAACATTGTTGCAGGGAAGCAACACTGTTACAAGAATTGAATAGTATCTTGTGTGTTTAGTGTCTGTAGCATAGAAGACATTCACTCAATACATGGGAGACGTATTATCACTCTGACTGATACCATCCCCCATGGCGGGACATTTTAGTTATTTCAGCTTTCACTGCTGTAAAGCATGCGGTGATGAACATCTTTATAGATAAAGCATTTTTTTCATGGTCAATATTATTTTCGTACAACAGATTCTTGGCTCCGGTGAAGGTATGAGCGGGGTCAAAGCCAAGTTGCTAACTTGGTAAACACAGCCAAACCCGTCTTTCCAAGCTGCCTGGCTGAGGGGTTTTAACAGGATTAGCCCCATGTATTAACTGTTTCCTGTGGGCCTGGCACTGTACTAAGTATCTTATGAGGATTGGCTCATGCCATCCCCTAGGTCCTAGGAGGCAGGTCCTTCGTTAGCCTCCATTTAGAGGAAAGAGAATTTGCCCAGGGTTGTGGAATCCGTTGTGGAGCCATTGACGATTCAAGTCCAGGTTCACCTGACACAAAGCCCCTGCTCTCCAGTGAGGGCTGCCCTGTCTCCATCGGTGGCTCTGCTATGAAGGGCTGGTCTGGCCCTCTCTCCCTGGCACCAGGCTCTGCACCGATGCCTGGGCCAAGTGGCCTTCATGGGCTCCCTGGGGCTGTGGGGAGAGGCTGTGCTGCTGGCGCATAGCTGGAGCGGGGAGGCAGGCGCTCTCATCACCCGGGCACTCTCGTGTCTTACAGCTCAAGGACATCGGGGAGACTGACTCCTAGAGAGTTAGAAACGAGGGACCTTGCAGAGCCCGGAGGACAAGCCTTTTCATGCACCTGCATCTCACCTCCTGGGGGCTTTCCCAGCCAGCCCCTGCCCTCATGAGGCTGGAAGAGCCGGGGCCCAGGGAGCCCCTTCTCTGACAGCGGGAGTGTGGAGAAGCAGGGCCTGCTTTGCAAACATTGTTGGGAGGCTCACTGTGCAGATTTAGCTCCCAAATCCTTGCAAATCCAAATGGCGTGCAGGTGCCCAGATCTAAGTCCTCCAGGGCCTGGAGCTCGGAGAGCAGGAGCCAGTGCAGGGAGAGGGTGCTGACTCTCCCGGCAGCCCCTGCCCAGGGGGCCTGGGCGCCGGCATCCCACCAAGGCCTCTGTCGGGCCGGGACCTGCAGGAAAGGCGCTCGCCACCCGCCTCGCTGGCTCTAAGAAGCCGCAGGAGCCACACGGGAGGACTTCGAGGGAATGTTGGGTCCCAGATCAGGTCCACAGCTCTGCTCCGTTCCGGGCTTGGCCAGGGAGGAAGCACTGGCTTCCCTGGCGCGGACGGGGCCTGGCCACCAGCACAGCCCTCCGCCTTCCCCACGCCACAGGCCTTCTGAGCGCCGAGAAGCAGCCCGGGCACCACCACGGGGCACGACCGGACCCCGGTCCAGGGCCACCCGACCAGGCAGGTTTTGTGTGATCTGGGCAGAGCCGAGAGAGATGGGAAGTCGTGGCCGCCTTTCCACGTTGGAAAGGTGATCATCAGCATGTTTTATTTATTTTATTTTATTTGTTTACCCTTTGAGTAAGTTTGCTCTCTGGGTGGGTTTCTCTGCTTGCTCCCTCGCAGCCCAGTTATCATCACACGGAAAGAATAGCCTCGCACCTGAGAGAGAGCGCTCCTGCCCCAGGAAGGAGGGGTTTCCAGCGGCAGCCGCTGAGCAATTACACGCTGCGATTTACACCGTAGCCTCCAGCCTATTCTTCGGCAAAACGAGTCCCTATTATTAGCCAGGCAATAATCAAATGCCTAAAATAGGCTGTAAACCATCTCCGGACGGTGGGAAGGGCTTGTTACCGCGAGTTATGACTCCAGCTCAGGAGCAGGTTCCCAGAGGAAAAAAAAAATATGTAACAACACACATCTGTTCTCTCTTTGCCGGGGAGAAGGACAGGGAAAAAAATGAGGAGGGCGGGGAGGGTGGGAAACCACACGTCTATCAAGTTCTAGTTCTTAACTCGAGGCAAAGCTGCCGGGGTCTAAGACAGTCCCTGGGGTCTTTTATGCAAAAAGAAAGCAATTTGTCGGCCCGGGTTGGGTTTCATTGCCCAGGAAACCGCTAAGGAGTCAGACGTTCCTTACATCAGACGCGCGAGACAGGCCCACGGACCTGCGGACGCGTCCCCTCTCCTCGCTGGCCTGGGTCCGGAGGCCCCTCGCCGTTGAGGTCACAGCTGTTGTTTAAAAGTCTCACAGTGGCCGGCCGGCGGGGCTCAGTGGTTGAGCGACGACCTATGAACCAGGAGGTCCTGGTTCGATTCCCAGTCGGGGCACAGGCCCGGGTTGGGCTCCATCCCCAGTGGGGGGCATGCAGGAGGCAGCTGATGGATGATTCTCTCTCCTCATGGATGTTTCTATCTCTCTTTCTCTCCTCCCTTCCTCTCTGAAATCAATAAAAATATTTTAAAAAATAAATGTCTCAGTGGCACAGGACACCCCCTCCCCAAGGTACAGAGCCATCCAGCCCACGTGGCAGGAACGCCGAGCCTGACAAGCCCCGCCCTCCAGTCAAGGTGTGGGATTGGATGGGGCTGGCTCTCAAGGGGTCGACCCCCATCGCCGGTCTCCGCTGGCATGCGGACCCTGAGAACCGGTTGGCTATAAACAAAAGACGCTCGGCCCCGGTCCCTGAACGCAATGTCCTCCCCAGACCGCGGCGGCCCACGCACACGTGGACAGCCTTCCGGAGAAGTTCATTCATCCCCGGGGATCCCGTTACCCACGCCTCCCCCTCAAATATCCCTCCTCTCTGCATCTCCTCCCTCCCACCCCCAGCCCCCACCGATAAGTACCGCGGCTTCCCCTTCGGGTCCCGATTAGACCTTATCAGCCACGCGGGGACCCATCGATGGCAGATCGCCGAAGATCAAGCCCCCCGATACTGCATGCAGCCTGGCCCCGGCCGCCCCCGCCGCTGGCCGCAAACAGGGCAGATCTAGTTTTGGGTGATATCATTCCATGTCCTCAACCAGAGACATTGAGATAATAACTTTCCAAATATTGTCTTACGAGATGCTTATCGCTGTAAAACAATATTTTGTCACCAGGCAGCGAGCGAGGGGCGGTGTCACCTTGCAGAAACACGCGGGCTGGCGAGGGGAGGGGAGGTCAGTGCCCGGTGGGGAGGGTCGCGGCAGGAGCCTATGGGGTGAGAGGGTGGTCTTCCATGGGACTCAAGGGTCTTGGGGACAAGGCGGCCGGGGGGGGGGGGGCGGGGGAGAGGGGTACTGGCCAGAGGCGCTGGGCTCCAGCCTGTCAATGCCAAGTCGGAGGGGAAACACAACTTGCTCAAACAGGGGTGCAGTGGGGGGTTAGATATGAAAGCCCCTCCCCTGCTCCTTGCTCACAAGGAGTTTGTAGTCTAAAAGGGAAGATGCAGAGCTCCAGCCAGTTTGGCTCCGTGGATAGAGCATCAGCCAGTAGACTGAAAGGGTCCCGGGTTCGATTCGGGTCAAGGGCACATACTTGGGTTGCAGGCTCGGTCCCTGGCCCTGGTTGGGGTGCATGCAGGAGGCAACCAATCGATGTGTCTCTCTCACATCGATGTTTCTCTCTGTGTGCCTCTCCCCCTGCTTTCCATTCTCTAAAAATCAATGCAAAAATATCCCCGGGGGGAGGATTAACAAAAATAATAAAATAAAAATAAACGGGAAGACGCAGACAAAGCTGAGCCTGCCCCGCGCCCTTGTCATCCTCAGATCATCGTCACTTTAACAGGAAAGTAAGAGAAGCAACAGCTGACCACCTACCCCTGGCCGATAAGGCGATTTGTCACGTGGCCTCTACGGGGAAACAGAGGGCCCTGGACCCAGGGGAGCTCAGGTCCCCCCACCCAGGACCCGAGCTGAGGTGGGAGAAAAGGCAGAGGAGGGGAATGAAGGCGGGGGGGGGGGGGGGGGCTGCAGCGCAGGCCAGGCTCACTCTGCCCAGGCCCCAGGCTGGCAGACCCTGTTCCCCAACGCCCCTCCCTGCCTTCAGAATTCCCCTAGGACATGCAGGTCTGGGGGGCCCTTTCTAGGGAGATGGGGGGGGGTGGAATGCAGGTGGAAGTAAAAGGGAAGGCGCTGTACGTGTATAGTGTTGTGTAGTGTTGTGTAGTGTTGTGTTGTGTAGTGTTGTGTTGTGTTGTGTTGTGTTGTGTTGTGTTGTGTTGTGTATAGTGTTGTTGTGTTGTGTAGTGTTGTGTTGTGTTGTGTAGTGTTGTGTTGTTGTGTTGTGTAGTGTTGTGTTGTGTAGTGTTGTGTTGTGTAGTGTTGTGTTGTGTTGTGTAGTGTTGTGTTGTGTAGTGTTGTTGTGTTGTTGTGTTGTGTTGTGTAGTGTTGTGTATAGTGTTGTTGTGTTGTGTAGTGTTGTGTTGTGTAGTGTGTTGTTGTGTTGTGTTGTGTAGTGTTGTGTTGTGTTGTGTAGTGCTGTGTTGTGTTGTGTAGTGTTGTGTTGTGTAGTGTTGTGTTGTGTAGTGTGTTGTTGTGTTGTGTTGTGTAGTGTGTTGTGTAGTGTGTTGTTGTGTTGTGTTGTGTAGTGCTGTGTTGTGTTGTGTTGTGTTGTGTTGTGTTGTGTTGTGTAGTGCTGTGCTGTGTTGTGTTGTGTTGTGTAGTGTTGTTGTGTTGTTGTGTTGTGTAGTGTAGTGTTGTGTTGTGTAGTGTTGTGTTGTGTAGTGTGTTGTTGTGTTGTGTTGTTGTGTTGTTGTGTTGTGTAGTGTTGTGTTGTTGTGTTGTGTAGTGTTGTGTTGTGTAGTGTTGTGTAGTGTTGTGCAGTGTTGTGTTGTGTTGTGTAGTGTAGTGTAGTGTTGTGTTGTGTTGTGTAGTGTTGTGTTGTGTAGTGTTGTGTTGTGTAGTATTGTGTTGTGTAGGGTTGTGTTGTGTTGTGTTGTGTAGTGTGTGTCTGGGGGCTGAGAGACGGCAGCCCAGGGGCCTGGGGCTGCTATGACTGTGCCCAAGGCCCGGAGGCTCAGGAGTGGACACCGGGCTGTGGTGAGTGACCAGGCTGACACAGCTGGGCCGGCTCAGCCCACACGGCCACGACCACTTCCTACAGCGTGGGATCGTGGACAAGCTCCTCAGCCTCTCTGGGCCTCAGCTTTCTCATCCGTAAAGTGGGGACATCAGTAGGGCTGTGTGCGGGTTCAGAGAGCGCCCAGAACGCTCCCGGGCATGGGCTGAAACCCCCAGAGCTGTCAGCGGAGACCCTCTAAGGATTCACCGGGAACCCTACGGAGCCCACAGCGTCTGCGGGGCGACCTCCACAGCCGGCAGCTGGAGGGGTTGGGGGGTTTGCTAACAATAAAAGGGGACATTTCGGGGTTTCCCCTTCAGCTGATGGTGCCAGAGACACTCCTCAGGAAAGATGGGGTGGTATTTCCACACCCTTTCATGGCTCAGGGGAGCGGCCACAGCTGCAGTCACAGGCCCTGCCCAGGGTCCCGGGTTCGAGTGCGGACTCCCAGGCTTCCTGGCTGGTGCCTGCGGTTGGGTGGTCACAGGCGCCTGGTCCCAGCTGGGGAAAGGGATGCCGCCGGTGGCGATGCCAGGATCACGTGCATTCGCGGCGCGGCCATGGGCTGGCCACGAGGTCAGATACCCTCCATGTCGGCTAGTTACCGAATCTCTGCACCCCAGCTTCCTCGGGGGCAAAGCAGGCCGGCGGGCCTCGGAGCCGGGTCGCCTGAGGACGAGACAAGGTCCCGTGTGTGCAGACACCCCGCAAGTCACCGCACAGCTGACCTCACAAAGGACCGCCCGGAAGCCCACGTCACACCCAGTCCCCCAGCCACGCCTCCACGTTTCCACGGAGGGAGAGCCACGTGAGAAGCTACAGTCATATGAAGTTCTGCTTCCTGCATTATTCAATTTTTTAAAATATATTTTCATTGATTTCAGAGAGGAGGGGTGGGAGAGAGAGAGAGAGAGAAACATCAATGATGAGAGAGAATCATGGATCGGCTGCCTCCTGCACATCCCACACTGAGGATGGAGCCCACAACCCGGGCACGTGCCCTGACCAGGAATCAAACCCTGACCTCCTGATTCATAGGTTGACGCTTAACCACTGAGCCACGCCGGTCAGGCCCTTCATTATTAATTTTATTTAGACTTATTTTGTGGGTCTGGCTTCCTTTCTTTCTTTCTTTCTTCTTTTTCTTTTTGGTAATTAGATTCTGTAAAAATTTTTTAGTGATGTTCTCTTCTTTGTAATTAGAAATCACGATGAGAGTATCTTTTATATTACATGGCATTTCACTCTAAACAATTGTATACGTTTTGTATTCTTTGCTTTCCCCGTGCAGACTTGAATGAGAACGAATTCATTGCGGACCATAATTTGCTGTTATTACAGCGTGTCATGAAAATGAGTTATTTCCGTCACAGAAATATAATGCCCGGCGTAATGCATTTTTTGCTGGTGGGTTTTTCTCTTCTCCCTCCTGGGACCGGGAAAATGTGTTTGCCAAGTTTAGAATCCACTTGAACCTGAAGGGATGGGAGACTGCAGAGCAGAGCTCAGGCTTTCTGTTGGCTTTTCCCCCCGAAATGGTTCCCCCTCCTTCCTCACAGCTTGCACTGGCCTGGCCCCGCGTGCCAACACAGGCGAGGTGCCCGTTGGTATGTTAGTGGGGCCTTTAGCCCCTCAGGCGCTCCTCTTCCTCCTGCTCAGACTGGCCTCTGGGGGGCGAAGGCCACGCTCCGCTACTGACCCCGCAGGGCACAGGGGCCACGGGGCCTCCATGGGGCGGGCAGGGCCACGGAGCACCCTGAGGCCGCACGCCCTGTGCTCGCCGGCAGGTGAGGACAGAGCACAGCCCTGGCCCCCAGGACAATGTCCTTCCAGCTTCGGGCCAGTCTGGCTTGCTTCCCGGGCGGCCGGGCGGCTCTCTCCGCCCCCCCCCCCCGCCCCCCCGAGGACTCCCCGTCGGTGATGGACTGCCCACCATTCACCCTGACGCCCTTGCCCTGTGTTGAGTAAACAGGCTTTCCCCATGCAGACGCCTCGCAAGTCATCTCACAGCTGACTAGCGCCGGCCCCCTCCCCCAGCACCCCTCCCCCTGCACACACACACACACACACCCCCCCCCGGCATAATTGTTTTCTCTCCCCTCGGTTCAGGTGTAATTGAAGTCGGGGAGACATCGCGCCGGGTGACATCTGCACGGGGGAATTATTAGTATGACTTTTTGGCGGCGTGACAGTGATGCTTCGACAATCTATACATATTGATTTAGGTCGATAATAAACAATTTGATTAGCCTCCCCATCCACGGGCTGTCATGTCCATCACGGACAGGGGCCCGGCCGAGCGGAAGGCAGGCCGGACGCCCAAGTGGCAAGAATCCTCCAAATGAGAAGCTCCGTCCCGATTAGAGGCGCGGCGTCAGTGAATTGGACAAGACAGCGCCGCGGCCGCGTTATTAACTCCCTGGGAAAATACTCGGCCGCTCCCCCGGGCCAGCCCGCGTATCCCGAAGCGGATCGATAAGCAATCTCCGGTGTATATGGAATTCAGACTCGAATCATTTGTCTCCGGCTCCTTTCTCCAAAGGGAGCCCTGTGGATGCGGACGGAGCTGGCCTGCCGCCCCAGCACCCCACCCCCACCCGCACACGCTCCCCTTTTAACTAATGACCCGCCAGGCAGAGGCCAGGGAGCCGGAGCCTCGTCCATCAGCGAAGAGGCCCTCCCACTGGGCCTTAGGCTGGTAATGGCCTCTTTTCAATTTTTTTAAAAACGATACCCACCCCCGACATCTTGGGGGTGCATTTGTGTAAGTGATGGGCACGCCCTGCGATGACAGGTAGACAGATGACCCGGTAATGGACACTCCCCACAGCGCCCACCCCTGGTCGTGACATCGTAACAGAGGAGGGAAGACTGACCCTCTGTCAGCCTCCGTGGGGGAGACAGGAGGGTGGGGAGTGCCCAGGGATGCTGGCAGCTTGGACTGAGCCTGGTTGGGGGCGAGGCGGGGACGTCAGGCAGGCTCCGGACCTGCCTGTGACCTGGTTTCTTCACTTGCTGGTCAACAACTGGGCTTCAGCCACCCTCAGGGACCACCTGGTGCCACGCCCTTGGGTTGGGTGGAGATGCCAAAGGTTACCTAAGGCCAGGGGCCAGCAGGGACCACAGGGCCAGCCAGCTATGGGCAGGGACCCCGGCTTCCCTCCCTGCTGAGTGGGGAAGGTGTGTGGGGTTCCGGGGTCAGGACAGGCTGTGGGTCAGGAGAATCTGGGGGTGGGCTCTGGGAGAGGAGTCACCTCTTCAGACTTCCATTTCTCCACGTGTGAAGCGAGGCTACTAGCACCCACCTCGCTTGGCCGTGGTGAGAATGTCAGGAAGTCATGCAGGGAGAGGGCCCGGCACACGCTGCTGGCATGATAGATGGCATGACGCGTTCAGCATCAACATGAGATGAAAAGTGCAGTGGGTTTTATGCGTGTTACTTACACATTATTTCTATCATCAGACCCTTCTCAAAGGAATCTTAGAAATCCCATCGGTGACAGAGACAAGAGCAGCTGTCTACCTGAAGGTGAGGCTGGAGAACCAGGCTTTGCCCGGACAGCCACACTCACCCGACCATGCCCACCCGACCATGCCCACCCGACCATACCCCACCCCATGTCCACCAAGCCACGCCCATGGACACGCCCCTCCCCCATCTCAGCTGAGCCTTGAGGGTTCTTGGGACCCAGTTCAGCAAGTCCTGGTGCAGGGGAAGATGCTGACCCTCAGAAGGATGGAGCTGGGAGACTGGGGTGCTCAGGGACCCAGTTTCCACTCAGCCCATGGAGCCCCATAGCAGGAAATGAAACAAAGGAAGGGACAAAACAGATTGCACCAAAGAGTTCACACCAACATTTTTATTAATAACTAGAGGCCCGGTGCACAAAATTCATGTGGTGGGGGGGGGGGTCCCTCAGCCCCGCCTGTGCCCTCTCGCAATTCGGACATCCCTCTCGCAATCCAGGACCACTCACCCCTAACCGCTCGCCTGCCTGCCTGCCTGCTCAGTGTGAGTCATAGCGGTCATTCCAGTCATTCTGCCATAACCATCGCTTAGGCTTTTATATATATATATATATAGACTAGAGGCCCAGTGCACAAAATTCGTGCACAGGGGTGATCCCTCAGCCCAGCCTGCACCCTCTCCAATATGGGACCCCTCAGAGGATGTCCGACTGCCAGTGTAGGCCTAAGCCAGCAGTCAGACATCCCTCTCACAATCCTGGACTTCTGGCTCCTAATCACTCACTTGCCTGCCTGCCTGGACACCCCTTACTGCCCTCCCTGCCGGTCTGATCGCCCCTAACTGCCCTTCTGCCGACCTGGTCGACACACACAGCCTGCTTGTTCAGTCGTTTGGTCGTCCCTCACTAACCCCCCATGCCAGCCTGGTCATAGGCAGCCATCTTGTAAGGGCGTGAGGGTTAATTTGCACATTACCTCTTTATTATGTAGGATTTTTATTATAAAATTAGTTTTAGAGTTACAGATAAATTGTGAAGAAGGACAGAGAGGTCTCACAACACCGCCATCCCGTTTCTCTGAGAACATCGGGCGAAGGTGTGGGACAGATGTCAGAATGAACACAGTATCGACACACGAGTGTCCGCTCACGTCCATACTTTACAAGATGTCCCGATTGTCCACCTAATGTCCCCTTTCTATCCAGGGCCCCGTCCAAGAGACCCGGGTGCATGTCATTTCCTGAGGCCCCCGTCTGTGACACTTTCTCAGACTTCCTTTGCTTTTAGGGACCCTGCGAGTGTGGAGGAGAACTAGGTAAGTTGTTGCAGGATGTCCCTCCACGGGAACCGGCTGATGTTTTTCTCATGATTAGACCCGGGTGACGGGTTTGGGGGAGGAGGAGCGCCGACTTAAAACAGCACCCTCATCGCCTCTGAGACCATCCTGGCTGCTCCCAGGTTTAAGGATTATGAAAAATAAAAATAAAAGCTGCTGTCAACACTTGCACGCCAGCTCTCCTCTTAAAGGCAGTTCTCAGAAATGGTTCTGAGACATGTTACCTGTGTCCCGTCAGTTAAATTTAGTCACAGGCACACGGACCTGCAAGGGAGGCGGGTAAATGCTGGCTTTATTCGGAGCCTGGCTGGGATGTGAGAGCTCTCTCACTCGGGGAGACGGGGGATGGCAGGCGACCAGCAGGCTCAGCCAAGGGACATAACCGGGAGGGAAGGAGGCAGCGTGGGGAAGCATGAAGGAGACTGAATCCCAAATACTCAACCCCCGTCCCTGAGGGAATCAAGGAAAGGCGGGCCAGCTGTCACAGAGCCATCCGACCAGAGCCTTCTGGCTGGGACGTGCTCAGTAGCTTGCTCACTCCATACGATGTATCGATGGTACATCCAGAGAATAGACTATTATTCAGCAGTTAAAAAAAAAAATGTGCCCCCGAGACACGAAAAACCATGGGAGAAACGTAGATGCATATTAGCAAGTGGAAGAGGCCGGTCGGAAAGGCCTGCAGAGCGTAGGCCCAACTGTGTGATGTTCTGGAAAAGGCTGAACTGTCGAGTCAGTAAAAAGATCAGTGGGCGCCAGCGAGCGGGGGAGGACGGGGGAGGGGGAGTCACGCGCACTGAGGACTTTGGGGCAGTGGGAGTATCTGTGATACGCCGTAAGGGTGGAGACATCTATAATCATGCATTTGCTCAAACCCACAGAATGCACAACTCCCAGCGTGAGCCCTGGTGCAAACTGTGGACGTGGTGGCAGTTATGTGTCAGTGCAGGCTGTAACACAGGGGCCGTTCCGGAGCCGGATGTGGTGATGGGGGAGTGTGTGCACACGCAGGGACAGGGGTAGGTGGGGAGCCTTTATACCCCTCTCCAACTTCCTGGGAACCTCTAAAGACGTGTATCAAGCCCTAACCGGTGTGGCTCAGTGGCTAGAGCGTCGGCCTGTGGACTCAAGGGTCCCAGGTTCGATTCCGGTCAAGGGCATGTACCTTGGTTGCGGGCACATCCCCAGCAGGGTGTGTGCAGGAGGCAGCTGATTGATGTTTCTCTCTCATCGATGTTTCTAAGCCTCTCTCCCTCTCCCTTCCTCTCTGTAAAAAATCAATAAAATACATATTTATTTTAAAAAAGACGTGTATCAAGAATCTCAGGGGGCAATGTGGGAATGGCCCGTGGTCCCCCGGGGCTCACAGCCCAGGGATGAGCGTCTCGCAGCCGTTGGGGGAGAAAGTGGTGCATGTTCTGAGGTCGGTAGCCGTCCCGTGGCACAGGAGGTGCGGGGAGCCTGCTGAGGTTTCTACCAAGTCCAGGAGGCACGAAGCGTTTCCGAAGTTGGCTCAGAGCTCTAATTGCCAAGTGACTCTCCTCTCTGAGCGTCGGCCTGAGGCGGCCCTGGGTCCGCGTGCCCGCTGGGGTCTGATTTTCCTGCGCAGGAGCCGGTGCCGTGGGCGTGAGAACCTCCTGTGCGGCTCGGTGGGCGGGCACGGAGGCCGCCGGTCTCTGCCGCTCGAGACCCCGCCTCCTGCTGCCCTGGTTCTCGAGGTCGTCCGAGACCTTTCCTGGGAAATCCGTTTGCCAATTCCAGGCAGGCGGGGATCACCCAGACCCGCCTCCAGGGCTGGGCACAGCCTTCCTTAGGGGAGACGGAGCCCGCGGGGTAAGCATCTGCCTTCACCTGCAAAGCCTTCCCGTGGCTCCGAGGGGCGTCTCTCCGCTGAGGAATGAGCAGCCCAGGCTTCCTCAGCCGCCACGTTCACGGCGCCTCTGTGGTTACAGCAGCCACGAGTCTCCTCCCGCAGCCCAGCGCCGGGCGGAGGGGGCTGACCCCACAAAGAACAGGCTGCGCGCAGCTCCCAGGCCCGGCTCCACCTTGTTCTGAACGGAGCTGGGTTCCCCGTGTTCAAATCCACACAAATAAACACACACACACATTCTACTTCTCTGCTCCTGCTAGGCAGCCTGGCTTTCCTTTTCCTCAGTGGGGCCCAACCATCTCCAGACAGTAACACACACACACACCTGCACACAGCCGCAAGCGTGCGCACGCGCGCGCACACACACGTATTTCTGACCTCCAGCCCCTAAGCTAACATTGGTTCTCTCCCTTCCTCTGGGCCCCATATCACCACATGGCTCACAAGACAACAGCACTTAATTCATCTGCTTTGTAATTTGTAATTTTTAAAAATATATTGTTATTGCTTTCAGAGAGAAAGGGAGAGGGAGAGGCAGAGAGAAACATCAATGATGAGAGAGAATCATGCATCGGCTGCCTCCTGCACGCCCCACACTGGGGATGGAGCCCGAAACCCGGGCATGTGCCCTGATCGGGAATGGAACCGTGACCTCTAGGTTCATAAGTCGAGGCTCAACCACTGAGCCGCGCCGGCCAGGCTGCCTTGTGCGTTTGTGAGTGGCATACAGGGCTGGCCTCCACGAGATGTAAGCTCATGCAGGGGGTGGGCTGGGTCCCCTTGGCCTTGCGCAGGTGCCCTGGCTGGGGAGTGCCCCCGGAAGACCCCGCCATCCTCCCTAGCAGGCCACGTGGTCTGGACCAGCTGCCAAATTCACCGAGCCTCAGCTCCCACCTGTACAATGGCGCCAGCACCCGCCTGGGGACCGCGTCGGTACTAAAGGCTGTCACGGATCAACGCGCCTTGTGCCCCGCGCCTGGCCCACGGAGACGCCCAGAAAGCACGGGGTGAACATAGAGATGCGCACGAGCGTCCAAGGCACGAATTCCCGAGTGTGTGAGCATTTCTCTCCGGGACAGAGCAGGCGGTGACCCAGAAAAGGCAGTGGCACGGCCACGTGGCTCAGGGGTTGAGCATCGGCCTACGAACCAGGAGGTCGTGGCTCGATTCCAGGAAAGGGCACAGGCCCGGGTTTGGGGCTCGATCCCCAGTGTGGGGCGTGCAGGAGGCAGCAAGTCCATATTCTCTCTCATCATTGATGTATCTATCTCTCTCTCTCTCTCTCTCTCTCCCTCTCCCTCCTCTCTGAAATCAATAAAAAAAATTTTTTTTAAAAAGGCTGGTGGTTGTTAATCCCCATGAATAGCCGCAGAGGGCGCCGGGGAAGATGGGCAGGCCGGCCCTGACACACCTCCTGTCCCCTTCATCTCCGTGGCCACGGTTTATGGCAGTAAAATACGTCCCTTCTAGCAGAGGGCACGCCCCTCCACAGACAACGCAGAGGCGGGAGATGCCCGCGGGAACCTCCGGGGCCTCTGCCCTGGCCGCCCAGGTCCAGGCCCGTCCGGTTCCACACATTAAAACCGCCCTCTGAGGTGTGTTTGCATGCAGGCTGCTGTTGATTATTTGCTGGGGTTAGGCTGCCTTAGACGCCATCTATCCCCCAGCTCTCATTGTTGCTATTGATTGATTTTTAAATTAGATGAAGGCAATCAGTAAATACCACCCAATCAAGTTCTAAAAACATACAGGAGATTAGACAATTTAGGGTAATCAATGGGAATATTCCTTGATTTGCTACCACTCAATTTTGGCCATAAATTACAACTATAACTTGCAAGTTAGTAAGCTATAAAGCAAGTGGCTGTGACAAGAAAAACTATAAGAAATGAATTAAGGGGCCGAGGAGGAGCCGCGGCTTGTTGTCCTGTAATGAGGCGAAATCACTCTTCCTCCGTATCTTGCATGTCTGGTTGGGCCCCGTCACTGCTGTTAGGTGAGGTACAAGAGGCCTCAAGATGTGCTCGACTTTGATTGGGGGGCGGGGGGTTCCGGGGAGGGGGTGTGTGGAAAACGTGTGTGTAGGGGAGACAAAACCTAACAGTCCTCTTCCCGCTAACAGACAAGTTTGAACAATGCGTGGTCAACCTAGCTTTGTGGTTGCAAAGCACAGGCATGTAATTTTAGGCTCGAAACGCCAACTGTTTGTTAAAACCCTCACCTACCTCACAGACACTTTCAAATGCTAATTTGAAAGTCACACTCTGTACTGTTAATTCCCAGAACGTCTAAAACGTGGCCATAATGAAATGTAATTTTAGATCAGAACTTCATCCTCTTCAGGGCGACAGCTGTGCGACCGTCCCGCCTGCCCCTCTTCCGTATTTTTAAGAGAAGAACAGCCGGGTTAGGGATTTTAGTTTTCATTCTCCAGCCAATGGGCGTATGATTTGACGGAAATGAATTTGCTTTCAAAAGTTCGTTCATTCATTCATTCATTCATTCATTTGTTCGTGGGCGCACATGGACATTGAAAGAGAGACAGGCTGCTTCCGGTTTCCTCATCTCCTTTCCTCTCACTGGTGCCCTCGGGAACTTCGTAAAAATGGGAAACGAATAATGAAGCGGCAGCCCGGCTGGTGAGGCTCAGTGGTTGGACATCAACCTATGACCCAGGAGGTCACGGTTTGATTCCTGGTCAGGGCACATACCTGGTTGCAGGCTTGATCCCCAGTGGGGGGCGTGCAGGAGGCAGCCAGTCCATGATTCTCTCTCATCATTGATGTTTCTCTCTCTCCCTCTCCCTTCCTCTCTGAAATCAATAAAAATCCTATATAATAAAGATGTAATATGCAAATGGTCGTAACAACCAGATCACGGATCAGCAGGAGGGTGGGGCACCGAGTTACTAGCAGGTGGTAGAGAGCTACAGGAGGGGGCAGGGCAGCAAGCTATGAGAGGGGGGCAGGGGGGAGCGGAGGGAGCTACAGGAGGGCAGGGCAGCAGGCGGAGAGCTACTGGAGGGCGGCGGCAAGCTACTGGCGAGCTGCTGGCACACGGATTCATGCGCAGGGCTACTAGTATATTTTAAAACAACATTGAAGCTATAGACGTGGGTTTGTGCCGGCAAATAATCTGAGGACTCTTGGAGACATCAGGGTCCCTTTTCTCTTCCTGCCTCGGGAGGAGGGTGACTTGTTGTGACAGACCCTCGTCCTGGTGGGTCTGGGGACGGATTCAGGAAGCCACGGGCCCCTGCTGCTCAGGCTGCCAGAGGGACTGGCCCGGGTCTGCCGCTGGGACGGCCTTGGGACTCCCAACAGGAGGACCCCTCGGAGGGCAGCGGCTTCTCGGGAAAGCAGTTGGCTGGGAGGGGAGGACAAGTTTCAAGCTAAAATGTTTCCTGGAAGACTGGGAACTTGACTTATTTTTTTTTTTTAATCCTCACCCAAGGAGTGAAGGTATTTTTTCCACTGATTTTTAGAGAGAGTGGAAGGGAGAGGAAAAGGGGAGAGAGAGAAAGAGGAGAGAGAGAGAAACATGGACGTGAGAGAGACACATCGATTGGTTGCCTCCCACACTGGGGATGGAACCTGCAAGCGAGGTACATGCCCTTGACTGGAATCGAACCCGGGACCCTTTGGTCCACAGGCTGATGCTCAAACTGGCCCAGGGCTGGGAACGTAACTTTTTAAAAATAAATGATCCTGATCTGATTTTTAAGTGAATACACGCTGCCTATCGAAACTTTGGAAAATTCAGAAAATTAAAATCCCATATAGTCCTAGAACTCCAAAGTACTACTGTCTTGATGTATCTCCCCCCTCCCGGCCCCCCCCCCCCCCGTTTCTTTCCAGCCTTCGGCCTCTGTGCGTCTGTCTGGGGCCTGCTTTTTCGTTTAACCTTACATAATAGACATTGTCTCATACCATTAAATTTTCCAAATAACAGACTCCACAGGTGTGGACCCCTGTGACCAGGAGCGGGTGGCATCCTGGCGGCCTGTTCTGTACCAGCCGGCGGCGAGGCTCCACCGCCGTGGCCGCTGCCCGGGGCAGAGGCGGGAACTGGCTGAGACACAGGCTCCTGGAATCGGCAGAGGCAGGGCCCGCACCAGCAGCTCAGGCTCTGGAGCCGGAGCTCCAACCGGCCACTGTGGGACTTTTTTTTTAATATATATTTTTGTTGATTTCAGAGAGGAAGGGAGAGGGAGAGAGAGATAGAAACATCAATGATGATAATCATTGATCGGCTGCCTTTTGCGCGCCCCCCACTGGGAATCGAGCCCACAACCTAGGCATGTGTCCTGACCGGGAATTGAACCCACCACCTTTTGGTATATGGGACAACGCTCCAACCAATTGAGCCACCTGGCCAGGACCTGTTGCATCCCCGATGGGCCCACGTAGGAGTGCCTGCACCCCCACTGGCCCAGCAGGAATAGCTGCACCCCCACTGGCACATGCGAGAGTAGCTGCACCCCCACTGGCCCAGCAGGAATAGCTGCACCCCCACTGGCCCGCACCCCCACTGGCCCAGCAGGAGTGGCTGCACCCCCACTGCCCACACAGGAGTGGCTGCACCCCCACTGGCCCATGCAAGAGTAGCTGCACCCCCACTGGCCATGAAGGAGTAGCACCCAGGAAAGCGGTTGCGCGTATGACTGAAGAAGAAGGAAGCCGTTTTCAGGGTGACGCAGGGGGAGACTGATGAGCCAGCAGGGCAGGTGCCTGTGGCCGGCAGGCCGGCTGGGAGGCCCCCGGGAGGGAAGAACTCCTCCTGCAGCAGAAGTGGGGGTGTCCGGACCGCAGGCAGGCTCCCCGGGCCTGTCGGGGGGCGGCGGTGGGGGGCGTTCCTCCTACCTCCATCTCTCCTCTGATTTGCCGGTTCCAGCAGCATGTGTCTGACACCGGCCCAGCTTCTAGAATGTTGTCCTCTCTGAGCAGAACCAGAGCCATCGTCGCCTCTCCAGAAGGTGGGGGTGAAAGGTCAGAGGTCAGCTTGTCCGTATCTAATCCTGGCCGTGCCCTATCCCAGGAGCGTCGGCAGCGACCCTAACCCCCTGCGCCTCAGCTCTTCCTGCCTGGGAAGCGGGGAGATGGCTGGTACCCGCCCCTCGGGGTGACGAGTGATGCCGGTACGGCCAACAGCAAGAGCGGGGTTTACCGAGCACCTACTATGTGACAGGTGCACCCACAGCCAATCCTGCACGAGCCCTCGTTCAGGAACCCCCTCTGCGTGTCTCTACAGCTCGGCGCGTGGGGACCCCTGCTCTCCGCGTGTCTAAGTGAGAAAGCCGAGCACCAAGAGGCGAGGCGAGGCGCCAAGCGTGTGCCGCTGCCGGGGAGGGGGCGGAGGTGCAGGCCGGGCGGCGTGGCTGCGCACCCGCCTGCCTCTCACTCACGGAGGGCTTCCCACGCAGGACCGGGCAGGACTGCGTGCCAGCCCCATCTCACAGCCTTCACGGTCACAGCGTCCCCGGACCAGCGCCCGGGCTTGGTGAGCCCTCCCGACCACGTGCCGATGAAGACGACCGGATTCCGAGGAAGAGGAGGCCAGGGCTTGCCCGCGGCCGCCGGTGTGGCTGCCGCCCCGGCGGGCCCCTCCCCGCGGTCCCCAGAGGTCCCGGGAGCGTTAGAGGGATTGCCTGGGAGGTGACCGGAGACACGCGCCCCACTTTATCATGGTACGGCGCTGAAAGGGCAGACCGATTCATCACGGGAGCTTCTGAGAGCGCTTTTATTGGGCCGTTTAGCATGCCAGCCAGCTCATCTCCCTTAATGCGGACCCGGTATCAGCACGCCTTCATCCATCACGCGCTGCGGGCTGAAACGCCCGTGCTGCACGCCGGGGCCCGCCCGAGATCATTAACCCGGCTCTTCTCCGGGCCACGCGTCATCGCACGGATTACCTCATGGGTCCGGCGACCCCTCTCCCGGACGGGGTGGCGGGGCCGCCCAGTCATTTGTCCTCGCCCGGCCCGACAGACGGGGGTTTGCATTAGTGAGCAGATGGCTCCCGAGTGAGACGCAGGCGTCACCTCCGCTCGCCACCTCTCCCTCCTCCAGTGCCCCAGGTTTCCCAGGGACACGGACGGACGGACGGACGGACGGACGGAGCGGTGCTCCCCCGGCGGTCCTCACCCGCCTCGCCAGCGTCCTCGGCGAGCCGGCGCCGGGCACCCCGCCCCCCTTCAGTGATCCTCTTCATTGTGTTTGCTTGCCACTGGCCACACCTGCTAAGGGGATGCTCTCTCCTGCCATCCTCACAGGAACCCCGCACAGCAAATGCCACCTGCTTCCCACTCTACAGATGAGGCCACTGAGGCACCAGGAGGGGCGGTGACGTGCGCAGTGTCACACGATAGAGCGAGCTCACCAGGTCTGTCTGCGCCTGACGCCGTGCGTGCTGAGCAGCCACAGAGAATGCGTCCTACACCAGGGCCTGCGCACCCCGGGGAGGAGCCGGGCCCGGAGCCTGAGGCCTGCGCCTCGAAAATCTGAGTTTAATCACATGAGCACCCCCACTGCCCACGTGGGCACAGACCTGAGGGAGCCCTGCAGGGGGTAATGCCAGATCACGCAGCCCCTGTGCCCTCTGGGATGCCAGCCCTGGTCAGCAGGAGGGAGGGAGGGAGGGAGGGCCTGGGGACTATGGCCTGGGCCCCGGGCAGTCGCTCTGACAGAGGGCAGCAGCCGGGCCGCGGCATGCCGAGCCCACGGACGTGCCACCGGCCGCAAGTCAGGACTGCCCTGCCCTCCTGCCCCGGACCTCGCGGGACCTGTTAGAAGCGCAGGAAGCTGGGCGTTCGCCCGTTCCTAGGGCCGGACTGGGCTGAGCTAGAGGAAGGGGTGACCACGGTTCCCTTGCCTACATCTTGGCCCTCGCGGGCTCCATTCTTGGGGAGCAATGGGGTCTTGGGAAACATGAGGAGAGGCGGGCGGGCCAGTGCTGTGAGTCCCCTCTGAGGGCAGAAGACGGATGAGCCAGCTCCAAGCAGTCCTCCACCTTTTAGCTCCCCTCGGCCGGGACCGCCACACGGGGGAGGGCCATGCTTCACTCAGGCCACCGGGCTAACGCCAACGCCAACCTGGGCACCGGGCGTCCCATCACGCTGATACGTACAGTTACCATCTCAGGCCCTTCCCAGGAATCCGGACCTTCGGGCCGGCAGGGAGGGCACTGCCAGGCCCGCACCCCTCCCCACACCCCCACAACTGCAAAATGTCAGAGCGGGGAGGACTCCGAGAGAGGGCCGTTCGGGGCCACACCCCAGGGCTGCACAGGTAGCCACTGCAGGAGACGGGACCAGGCAAGAGCTCTGGACACAGCAGAGCTGGGGAGACCTCAGAGAAAGCCCATTACACAGGCAGAAAAGCAGGCCCGCCGAGGGGAGGAAACGCGTCAGGCTCCATCCGACGGATGGAGAGTGTCAGGCAGAACAAGGACTCGGGCTAAAATGAGACTGTGTGCGCCCTAGGGCGCTGGCCCTCCTCCCTGCCCAGCATCCCGTGAGGACAGAGCCAGTCCTGGCCCGGGACCGAGGCTCAGTGAATACGCCTCAGGGATGATGGGGAGCCGAGAGAGCCTGCCTTGGGACCTGGTAGGCCGGCCTCCGTTTACCCCTGGAAGGCTTCTGAGCTATCAACAGCTCCCCCCAAATTCCTGAGCAATGCCTTTGGGTGCCAAGTTCGACATGCCCTCTTCCAATGTCATCATGAGCGTGGAGTAAACAGAAGGCAGCTCAAGGTGAGTCACTCATTAATCAAAACCAAAACAGCCCCGATCCAGCGCACATCAGCACAAACCCTGCCAGAGAAGAGTGGGGGCAGGGCTGCCCAATCTTGGTATTTAATATTAACCACATCATGTTTTCCCCGTTGAGTTCTGGGAAAGCTTGCTCTCCACCCCCGGGTTCGCATGAACTCCATCCAAAGTCAATCTCCCCTGAAAACGTGGGTGCCTGCTTCCTGGGTGCCAAGGGGAGGTGAGGGCACGCTGGGCAGGTGCCCAGCAGCAGGACTACCTCCGCGGGGCCTAGAAGGCCCTTGTCCTCAGCCACGCGTCCCGCGTCGCCTGATGGATACGGAGGGGCGGCAGGTGACCGGCGTGAGGACCGACCTCAGGAGGTGCGCACACCACTGGGGTGGGAGTGACAGTGGCTTTGACCCATCGGGGGCACACACGACCATTTTCGGGGATGGATGAGGGAGCGTGAGTTTCATACAGTTGTAGACTCTCCTCGATTATAGTCCCGGTTTTCCTCCTGTGCTCCGCGCACACGTCCCACGATGGAGACAGATCAATGCGCGCCCTCCCATTCTACAAATGGGCACACTGAGGCCCTGAGTGTGAAGGATGCCCAGTGCTGGGCCCTTTCCACGCCTCACATCACCTGCTACTCAGGGGGCCCCCTGCTTCTAGGGGTGGATGTCACTTCATTTCCTTCCTTCCTTCCTTCCTTCCTTCCTTCCTTCCTTCCCCTTCCTTCTTCCCTTCCTCCTTCCCTCCTTCCTTCCCCTTCCTTCCTTCCACCTTTCATCCCTGCATTCATTCAATGAACATTTGTTGATTGCCTGCTATGTGCCAGGCACTGTGTTAGGTTCTAACAGCCCGGATCCTTCCCTCGCTGGCGCGAACGCTCTTGCAGGAAAGACCAGCATGAGTTGAACAATCACACACATAAATGCAAAACTGCAACCAGGACCAGGGGACCGTGAGAGGCTGGGGGGAAGGGGGGGTTCCATGTGGCACAGCGTCCTCATTTGTCAAATGGGGTCTCCTCGCTTGCCCTGCCCCCTTCTGCACCTGTCTGCGGGATGTTAGCAGGGAACAGATTTCCCAAACATAAAAGCAATTCTCCCAACGCTGGGCTTACCCTGACGGCGATAGGCACTCAATAAATGCTTGTAGCATTGAATTGCTGAATTGAATTATTCTACAAAAATAAAGCAAGGATTAGCAAGAATCCCCGGCACCAACCCAGTTTTCATTCAATTTTCCTGTTGCTGCTGACAAGCCACAGGCTGGGATTGCCAGATCTGAACGAAGACCATCGGAAAGACCGCCGTCTAGGGGTTCCCTGGAACGTCAGAGCGGAGGGACTCAGAGTCATCTGGGTTGTACCTGCCCGCAACCTCCCAGAACAGGAAACTGAGGCCCGAGAAGGGGAAAAGGTTATTCAAGGTCATGTACAGGGAGAGGGGCAGGACCAGGCTTCCTGGGTCCCAGGACAATGGAATAGAGCCATGGTCGGCAAACGGCGGCTCGCGAGCCACATGCGGCTCTTTGGCCCCTTGAGTGTGGCTCTTCCACAAAATACCATGGCCTGGGCGAGTCTATTTTGAAGAAGTGGCGTTAGAAGAGGTTTAAGTTTAAAAAATTTGGCTCTCAAAAGAAATTTCAATCGTTGTGCTGTTGATATTTGGCTCTGTTGACTAATGAGTTTGCCGACCGCTGGAATAGAGGATAGACTAACAGGAAAACGAACACGTTGTGGGTGCCCGGATGCAAGGGCTGTTATCCCATCTGTTGGAAGTCCCAAAGTTAGGAATGGCCTCCATGTATTAATGTTCTACGTGGGGTGAGTCCTCAGGTTCCAGGATCCTTTCTCCACAGGCCACAGCCAAGAGTAGATGCCAGGGTCCTTGTTCCGGCACTAAGAAGGGTTCAGCCATCTGGAGAAGGCGGTGTGTAACTGAAGTAAGAGTCCAGGGATGAAAGATAATTTTGAAAGGCATTGGGGGTCAGAGGAGCCCGGCTGAAGAAAACCAAGTTCTCCTTGTCTCAGGACCCCTTGCTTTTTATTTACACAAATTGTCCTAAGGCAAGGTGGAGATACACTTCAAAGGGTAGGGTTTACAGAAGCATTGTCAGATTGGGGAATAGCATAGGCTGTTCAGGTGTTAGGCCAACAAGAGGCAATAACATGTAGATTAAGATGCCCTGAGCTGTCTGGCAGCAAACAATCAATTTAATGCATCTTTTTCAGGTTTGGGGAAATGCCTTTAGCCATTCCCAACAGGCGATAACATATGTGACTCAGCCCTTGTTTGAGTCCCCAAGTTCCACCAACCTTTTGATGAAACTCTTGCAATTATGACATGCTGGAACTGGCTTCCGGCAAGTAGATGTCTACATTTGTCTGATAGGCACTGACTGTGCTCCCTGTTTTCTGTTCTGATAACAGCACCCAGACTCCTCTTTGGGGGGCATCCTCTCCCCTCCCACTCTCCATCTAGGAGGCTTAGGTAGGGTTGAACTTATCTGCTTCCAGGGAAGGTTAGCACATGTCTCAGGTTTAGCAAATTAGCATATTCCATCTCCCTCACCACTGTGATTGGTTCAGGGGAGGACATGTGACTCAAGGTGCTCCAATCAGAGTCAGCCCTGGGATATTGGCTGGACCTGTTGGGAAAGAGGCACTGTCTTTCTGTTGGTTTTGCTAAGCGGGTAAGATGTGATCCTGGAGCTTCTGGCTACCATCCTGCATCAAAGCCAGGGAGCCTTTCTGTTCATGAATCAACACAATGGGAGGGACAGCCGAGGGGTGAGGAAACACTGGGTCTTCATGATATATTTGGGCTCCTGGATGCAGCCATTCCTGAAGCTGTAGACGCTGCACTTTTTAGTTATGTGAGGTAATGAATGCCCTGTAACTGGTTAACCCAGCATGGCAGAGGCAGCCACCAGAGATTTGTGGACTTTTTCTAGGAAGCAATTGCCCAATCAGGGACTCTGTGTCCCAATGCCCCTTACAAGGGCCATGGAACCGAGTTCTGGCTGATGAAACTCGAGGCAGAAGCGAAAGACAGCACTGCCACAGAACTCTCACCAGCGGTGGCCAAGCTTTCGGACTTCCCAGACCACCGGTGGTCTGTAGACCATCGGTTGGCGACTGCTGCTCCATGCCATCTTTCACACTTTTTTTTTCCATCCACTGGCTGAGGGTCAAGGTCAAAACCCTCAACATGACTTTGGGAGCCATATATTGAAAATGGCATCAGGCAGGGTCCCTGAATGATGATAGGGAGGTGGGTGCACCCTCCCCCACCGCCACTTGGACTGGGATGAATGACAAGGTACCTTCTAGTGTGTTAAGCCATCAAAAAAATCCCTGGGCTTCTTGATGGTGACAGCTATGATCATCTTCATTCACTCACCTGGCGTCTCCATCCGGGTTCTTAGTCATAAACAACAGAAACCAACCCTGAGCTGCTTAAACCGAGAAGGGGTGTGTTGAAAAGATGGTAAGCTGCTCACAGACACGCCCTCCGAGCACAAGAACCAGGCATGGGCACTCTGCTACCCAGAACCATGCCCAAGTTCACGCCACAGAGCTGGCATCAAAGGGACACTCCTGAGTGGCAAGGTCTCACCTTGCCTGTCGACATTCCCGATGCTGGACCCTGATGCCGCCCCTCGGAATTGGGTGTCGCTGCCACCATCAGCCACGATCTTTTTCAGAATGGAGTCTGAGAAGTCCCTGCTGCTCTATGTCTGATGGGAAGTCTAGGGCAGGTGGGTCTTATTGGTGGGCCTAGGTCATGTGACCATGCTCTAGCTGCAAAGGAGGCGGAGAAAGTGAATAGATAGATGTCCCTTTCCCATGACTCTGCTGCAAGAGGCAGGGAATTCTCCAGACATGGGAAGGGCGTTCCAACCCAGTCAGCCTCGAGGATCTGATAGATAGATGCTACAGCCAGCTTGAAATGGGCTTCTGCCACTGTATGAACTCCAGGGTCCCTGGTTGGGCTCAACCAATGGGAGGCGCTAACAGATCTGCCTCCCCCCCCCCCACAGAGTGGCCACGACTGACAGCTTCCTCCACCGCCCCGCCCTCCAAGGTCACAGAGGATGTCAGGGAACCCTCTCTACACAGCCCTCTGTCTCCGACGGCTAGTCATTGCTCCCCGCCTCTGCCGCTTGGGCCCAGAGGTTGTGTGGCCACCACTGTGCTCCATCCTGATGGGTGTCCCATACCCCGCCCTTACCCCGTCCCAGTGTCCAGCTTTCCTCGAATCCCCTGCGGGAGGGCGCCACCTCTTTCCAGCTAACACTCCATTGATACGAAGACACGCTGGTCCCACTAACGACCACCCGCTTCATGGCTTTGCGAGGAAGCAGCCTATTGAACTTTGCATCATCTTTTGTTTTCATTGTTTTCAGAAAGTCAAACATGCCCACCCCGGAATGCACGTGGGGTTCTGCAGGCCCCCGGGCACGTGGTAATCTTGTCCCTGCGCTCCTGTGACTTCTGGGCCCTGTCCAGCTGGCCTCGGATCTGTCGTTGTCGGGGGAAACGCCATAAGCCAGGGAGTTCCTGGCTGCGGGGAGACGACATGGAAACGGCTCCTCCAGGGGCTCAGAACTAGTCAGAATGCCAAACACGCAAAGGCACCGGATGGTGAGTGGGGCTGGGCGGACCTGTGCTTGGGTTTGGAAAGGGCTTTGTGATGAACCTGGGGCCGCAGACACCTGGACACCCACAGAGAAGGGGCCACCCTCATCTGACCCTCATCCAACCAGTTGCCAATGGCCCAGGCTGAGACGAGCCAGAGGCAGGCTCTGGTCCCACCCGGTCCCCAGCAGCAGGTCAGCAGCACGGGGCCCTCTCTGCAGAGTCCAAGTGGCCCAGGACCCCAGGCTGAGCGGGGTGGGTGGTGGAGGGCACAGCCTGGGACCGCTCACTACCCCCGGCCCCGGTCAGGGAGCAGGGGCTGCGCACGTGCGCCCACACCCACGCGCTCCTATTTGTCGGCCTATTTCTTTAAAAGTGTTTTTATTGATTTCAGAGAGAGGGAGAGATAGAAACATCAGTGATGAGAGAGAAACATTGATGGGCTGCCTCCTGCAAGCCCCCTACTGGGGATCAGGCCCACAACCCAGTCAGGTGCCCTGACCGGGACTCAAACCAGCGACCTCTTGGTTCATGGGTCAACACTCAACTACTGAGCCACACCAGCCGGGCTGTCAGCCTGTCTTTAGACGACAAATCGACAAATATTCCTGCTCTGGACTTAGAGTGGCCCATGAGGCCAGAATTTATGCCCCAGAAAAGGCTGTTTTCTTCCCACCACAGCTCCCGCTCTGCCCATATTCGCTCCTCTGTTGGGGAGGAGGGGGAAGGCTGATTGGGGACCACTAACTCCCAGACAGAGCTCATGTCAACTAAGCAAAATGAGGGCTAGACCTGAGATGGAAACAATCTGAAAGAGAGAGAAGAAGAAGGAGAGAGAGGGAGAGGGAGAGAGAGGGAGAGAAGAGAGAGAGAGAGAGAAGAGAGAGAGAGAGGGTTCCCTGACATCCTCTGTGACCTCGGTGGAGAGAGAGAGAGAGAGAGAGAGAGAGAGAGAGAACTTCCTTTTGATGAAAGGCTGCCCCGAGGTCCTGGCACCGTTCGCGGCCTCGTCGCCCCTCTTGGCATTGCTGCCATGGCTGTCTTCCGGTAGGTGGTGGCGAGTGAACGGAGCAAGGGATGCCCGGCTCCAATTCACCCCTCCCTGGGCCCGTGGCCTCCTCCTGAGCCACCCGATCAGCAGGGCTGCTAGAAGCACAGAGGGAATACGTCCCCGTCTTCATTCTTGGAAAGGATGGGACTCACCCCCAGGGCGCCCAGGCCACCTGGGCCCTTGGACGTGGCCTTCTCCTTCACCGTCTCTCCCCGCAGAGCGGCGGCGGCACCGGTGAGGCCTCGGAACACGACTCCATAAATTCTCTTTTCATTGGAGGCCCAGCAGATAATAATTTAAAGAACTAGTCACTGCTTGCAATTAAGCACAGAGAAAATAGATCAGGCCCATAATTTATGTCTGTGCAAGGTTAGGCTGGATCCGTAATTAATGTTTGCTCCCTTTAATGGAATACTCCAAAGGTCTGCACTTCTGTCCTTCACCGAGGTAATTTTTCAATTGATTAGTAAAATAATACTTGAAAAGTAAATCCACCTGCTTCTTGCCCGAAATGTCCCAGGCAACCGGACGCGGGTGGAGACGCTAAAAAAAATACCACTCGGGCCCAGCAGAGCCCGGCCGCACCATCAGCATGCAGAGGTCCGAGGAGGCGGCAGGAATAGCAATCAGAGCCGCGCGGTGACGAATCCCTGGGCGGCCGGCCGCTGAGCCTCTGCGGCCATCCGGCCCGCTCCCGCCTGCGCTGCCGGGCCGGGCGGGTGAGAAGGAGGGGGCCGGGGACCCACGAATTCTGGTCTGTGCAGCGCGGGGCCACACAGGCGCAGAGCTGGGCTGGGGTGTCCTCGGGGAGGGCGCACCAGAGGCCCAGCCGGACGCAGAGCCCAGTTGGAGGTCACTGGGGCCGGCGGGGAGGCGGACGGGCCAGCGCAGCCGGCAGAGGTCAGGGCACCGACTCGAGGCCGTTCCCAGAAGTTCTCATTGGCCTGGGATGACCGGTCCCCGTGAACAGCTACTTAAAATGGGAGTGGACACTTCCTAGGAGTCCTCGCACGAAAGGTGTGACGGGGCCTTATCTTGCAAACCAAGACCAAAAATGATGAACCTGACTTCGCTGTATGTTCTGTGACATGAAATAGAGGTGATACGTAACAGTGTTCATGCCTAGAATAAAGAAACACTTGAGTAGTGATTGGAGGGCTCGTTTTGAGTTAAAATTGTTGAATAGCCCGGCCGGCGTGGCTCAGGGGTTGAGCGTCGACCTATGAAGCAGAAGGTCACAGTTCAATTCCCGGTCAAGGGCACATGTCCAGGTTGCCGGCTCAATCCCTAGTGTGGGGCGTGCAGGAGGCAACCAGTGATTGATTCTCTCTCATCATCGATGTGTCTGTCTCTCTCTCCCCTCTCCCTTCCACTCTTAAATAAATAAATAAAATAGATATTAAAAGAATTACAAGTAAATCCAATTCGAATCTCGGTTCCTCAGTCACTCCAGTCCCATGTCACGTGCTCAAAAGCCACCCGTGGCGAGTGGCTGCCGCATCGGTGGCCCAGTGTCAGAGATCACGGCCATCACCAGCCAGCACGGCTCTAAACGCCCCCCCCCAAGGCCCCCTCTGGCGCCGCCACGGTGCCCGACTGTCCCTTTCCACCAAGCAGCCGGCCTGCTGCGGGCGCCTGAGCTGCCAGGGCACCGTGACCTGGGCCGGGCCGCCTCCTCCCTCCACCAGGCCTCCCGCCCGCTTCCACGGAGGCTAATCTGTGTCTGCGGCTCCCTTTCTTCACGGGAACAATGAGGCGCAGCCTGGGAAGTGGCCGATGGCTTTCCCCAGCTCCTCCTCTAGACGCCCCTCATCGGCGGAAATGCTGGAGGATTTCAGATGAACGTAATCACGCGGTCCTCTGCCTGGAGGCCTGTGCCTCCTTCGCGGGGCAGGCAGCTCCTCTCTCTGGCTCCCTCCTCTCCGAGAGGCACTTTGCCGCTTTGAAAAGTGAAATTCCTTCCATGGACCCCGTAGGGCGGCCCCTCCTCCCGCGCGGGAGACGAGCCAGGTTGAAAGGGAACCGAGGTCCCAGCTCCCCGCTCGCTCTCTCGGGGTGGGCGCGAAGCTACAGGAAGCCACGGAGTTGGAAGCTGAGCCACTGGCCCCACGGTTCCCCAGAGCATCCTCGCCCTCCTGTGACCCAGACCTGCAGCCGGCCCCGCCCCAGCTGGACAAAGACCTGCCAGGCCTCCGCCCCTGCCAACCTCCCTCGGCGTCCCCCTCTCCCTTCTCTGCACCTCCTGCTGCAGAGCCACCCCTGGAACCTCCGCTAGGGCCCCCTCCCGTCCAACCCCAAAGCCCCGTCCCCCGTGGACTTGCAGCCTCTAGCACCCTCCGTCACGTTATTGTGGAGACAGCACAGGCTGAGCCGTCACACTGACTTGAGCTCAAATCCCAGCTCTCCCACTCACCAGCTGTGTGGCCTCTGGCAAATTAATCACCCTCTCTGAGCCTTCACTTATCCGCCTCAAACAAGGAGCTGCTAACCACCATGTATGGCAGCTCCTGTTCACACAGTGGGACGCCACCCCCTGGCCCGGAGGGACTGGTCCAGAAGTGGGCACACGACCCCTTTGCACCTGGAACAAGAGAGCCTCGAGCAGCTGGGAGGTGTCCCCAGGGCTGCAGCTCTGCCTCCCCAGGCGGAGGAAGCCGGCAGGAAAGGAGCAGCAAGAAGGAAGCTGTGACACACAGCGAACCGGACACACGGCAAAGCCAGGTGTCCGCCCATCAGAGGCAGGGCCGTCGGTCCTGTGCGCTCCTGTCTACCCAGATCCTAGGGGTGCTCAGTGTGTACTGGGCACCCAACAGGTGTGCGATGCATTGTTGGAATAACAGGAGACAGACGGCGCGAGCCCCTGGTCCGACCGTCCTGAGGCCCAGGCATACTCTGTCCTTCCGTGTACCTGTCCCGTCTTCCTCAGACTCAGCCCCTCCGAGCTGACGCTGGTTTGGCTTCAGTTTCTGCCACTTGCAGCCCAGGAGCGCTAATGAATTATCGCTTTGTTTCATTCGCTCATTCACTCATTCATCCACGCCTTCATTCAGCTCATCATTACCGAGGCTGGTGAAGCGGAACTTACTCCATTGAATCAGAAATTGAAAACCACATTCAGGCCCGCCCGGTATGGCTCAGGGGTTGAGCATGGACCCAGGAACCAAGAGGTCATGGTTCGATTCCCCATCAGGCACATGCCCGGGTTGTGGATTCGATCCCCAGTGTGGGGCATGCAGGAGGAGCTGATCAATCAACAATGTTTCTATCTCTCTATCCCTTCCCCTTCCTCTCTCTAAAAAAATAAAAGAAAAATCAATACAAGACTTATTTTTTATAAAAACAGGTTCTTTTCAGAACTGTTTTGTTCTTGGCAGATGGCTAAGAGGTCACAAATCAGATGCCATCCTTGCCTTGGGAGGGGAGAGGCAGACAAGAAACAACTAAACAGCAGCAACAAAACGGAGTCCTCCTGCGGGGTCCAGGGAGGGCCCAGGGGGCCAGCGGAGGAGGCTGCACAGAGGAGGAGCTTTCAACCAAGACCTGGAATCTGAGAGGCAGTGAGGGGGTGGGGCCCGCGGGGCAGGGCGCAGGGCACAGGGCGCAGGGCGCAGGGCACAGGGCGCAGGGCGCAGGTCACAGGGCGCAGGGCACAGGGCACAGATCACAGGGCGCAGGGCACAGGGCGCGCAGGGCACAGGGCGCAAGGCGCAGGGCACAGGGCACAGATCACAGGGCGCAGGTCACAGGGCACAGGGCACAGGGCACAGATCACAGATCACAGGGCACAGGGCGCAGGGCACAGGGCACAGATCACAGGGCACAGGGCGCAGGGCACAGGGCACAGCCTCGTGGGCCACACTGAGGGGCTGTGGATTTTCTCCTCTGCCTGTGCCCTTAAACGAAACAGACTGTTACTCAAGTTCTGTAAGAACCCGCTTCCACTGGAAAGGGATGGACAGACAGACGGGCCGTCACCTGCTTCTGTGCAGCCCACCCGCTCCCCCCGCTGAGAACCACAGTGCCTTTTTTTTTTTTAAGGCAAAAACAAATATTTTTAATCTTTTGTTTAATATATATTTTTATTGATTTCAGAGAGGAAGGGAGAAGGAGAAGAAAGACAGAAACATCAATGATGAAAGAGAATCATGGATGGGCTGCCTCCTGCATGCCCCCAACTGGGGATCGAGCCCACAACCCGGGCATGTGTCCTGAACGGGAATCAAACTGTGACCTCCTGGTTCATAGGTTGATGCTCAACCCCTGAGCCCCGCCGGCCGGACTTAAACCTTTACTGTTGAGAGTATTACCGATGTCCCCCTTTCCCCCCCCCCCATTGCCCCTTTTACCCGATTCCCACCTCGCCCGGGCCTTTACCACCCTATGTTTTTCCCTTTGCCTTTTTTAATGGTCCTCCTCTAAGTGCCTATACAACATCCTTGATTTTGACCCCTGACCTGCAAAGCCCAAACCATGTACTCTCTGCTCTTTACAGAAAAAGGTTGCTGCTCCCCGGCCTCGAAGGACGCCAAGCAAGCATCCTCCCTGGGGCAGCCGACGTGCTCAGCATCACGGGGGGGGGGGGGGGGGGGGACAGGCGGGGGGGAGCCCTTCTCTCTTAGGAGGAAACCAGCAGAACAGCCGAGCATTATTTGTTAAAAACGAAAGACACCCGCATCCACTTTCCATTCTGTCTCACGGGCCCAGGGGAGACTTGGGGGGCCCCTCCCCACTTCCTCCCGTGTCTCCCCGCAACTCCTCTGCGGCCCATCTCCTGGCTCCCGAAAACCCGATTTCCTGGTTAAGGCCGCGCTGATGGAAAGCCCGCCGCGCCGGCTGCGGACTCCAAGATCTATTTTTGTCCTAACTGTCTGTAATGCTCAAACCGCAACAACTTAAACACGCCATCCGAAATAATGCGTCTTCAATAAACTGAAATATTAACCAATCATACGTAACGGTTCCTTCCTAACAAACGCCCGGCCCGGGGTCCTCGGGGCGTCGTAGACATGGAAACCCGGATCGACGGCCGGCCTTCACCGGGCGCTGTGCCTCGGAAAATTCTCATTATGGCTCCCGACATTAATTTGAGCATTTTTATCTGTGTGTCCTATTAAGCACTTTAAGTGCTTTTTGATAATTGTGCTTTGTAGTTTTTACAGCACTTCAGCCTATTCCCAGTTCAATTTCCTCTTTTATCCGATGTTTGAAATATTGATTTCTGACAGATAAAAGCAAACCTTATAATCTCAGCCGCGCGTAATAAGTGAGTGGGACGCGCTCCGGGACGCACCGGGGGAATGGTCATATTTGAAACCGTCTTTGTTTTATCACATTTCGTCAACAGGATTTACTCACCGCTCGCGGATATTTATGTAAAGAGCCGGCCGCCGGCGGGGGCCGCGGGATTGCCAATTTCGGCTCCTCGCTCTGCATTTAGTGAGATGAAAGGCCCTCCCCCCAGGCCCGATGACGGCAGAGGCTTAAACTGCTGTCAGCCGGCCCGGGTAACGGTGATTTATCTCCTTCGCATCGAGCCCTGTCGTGGCCGCAAACTTCCCCTCCACGTCTGCATGGAAAACTGACAGCCCGTCAGGGTGCTGCGGGCCCCCCTCGGGCTCGCCGGCCCCTGGAGCCCTCACGCTGGGGGACGCGGGGAGCTGGTTCTTCCTGAAGCTGGAAGTGACCCTGGAGACCCCAGGGTCTGCTTCCCCCAAAATGCAGCCGGCGGCGGCACACCTTGGGTCCCTCAGGTGCGTGACTCCCACCTCCGCACTCAGCTCAGCTGCTGAGTGCAGAGCCGTGTCCCGGCGCTGGGGGTACGGAGATGACGAGGAAGGTCCCTGCCTGGCTCCTGTGACACCCACATTCCAGGGGGATGGCTCTCACAGGTCGGGGCGCTGTGGTCTCACCCTCTCAGGGACATTTTTTTGTTTAAATATGTTTTTATTGAATTCAGAGAAGAAGGAGAGGTGGAGAGAGAGAGAAACGTCAATGATGAGAGAGACTCATGGATCGGCTGCCTCCTGCACGCCCCACACTGGGGATGGAGCCCACAACCCGGGCCTGTGCCCTGACCGGGCATTGAACCATCACCTCCTGGTTCATAGGTCGACGCTCAACCACTGAGCCACACCGGCTGGGCCTCAGGGATCCCCCTTTGAAATTCCAAGCATGTCTGGTCCCAGTTTCCAGGTGACTCCCCGACAATTCACGGTGGGAAGTGGGGGGGGCTGCCAGCAGGGGCTGCTGCCTCGGCAACCATCAGTGCGTGGCAACATCATTTACCAGCTGCCCGGGATCCCCTGTCGCAGAGGTTTCCCCAAAGGAAACTGGCCTTGGTTTCCCCGGATGGTTTTGGGGGGGAAATCCTAGGACTCTGGCTCCTGGATTCCCCGCGTGCAGAGGTGTTTCCGCATCTCCCTGGCCAAAATAAAAAAAATAAAAAAAGACAGAATGTGGAGAAACTTCACTGAATCCTAAGAAAATGTGGCTCCACGCCGATGCCATCGACACATTGCCCACTCCTGCTGATCTCACCACCTTCCAATTCCCCTTCCCAACTACGGCAATCAAGTGATTATCGATCCTGCTATCAACCGCTTGCCCCGCACGAGGGTGCAGACTCACTGTTCTCGAGTTGGTGGGGTGCTGCCTCCTAGGTGTCCATTGGCATCTAACCACTTCCATCTTCAATGAAACCGTCTGCAGGAGGCGGCGTCCCACCCCTGCTGGCTTCATCACGGCGCTGCTGCAGCACCGTCTTCGTCCTGACATAGACACCCCGCTGCGGGGCGGGGTAGGGGGGGTCAGGGAGATGCTTCTCAGGGCGATGGCACCCCCGCGCCCACGCGGCAGGGTGGCGGCTCCCCCACCTCGGGCTCCTGCATCTGCTCTGGGGATGTGGAGGATGGCCCCGTGACTGTGCCAAGGCTGGCGTGGGCCACTGGCACCGGACGGCCACAGAGCCCCAGGTCCCTCTGCAATGGCACCGGGCCGCACGTGGGCACTTCTGACAAGTGGAATATTGGATGTTCCAAAGCATCTTTGTTGTCTTTGTTTTGTGGTGTGTTTTTTGTTATTCCTGACCTCAGGATACTTTTTCCATCGATTTTTAGAGAGAGAGGGAGGGAGGGAGGGAGGGAGGGACGGAAGGGAGGGAGGGAGGGAGAGAGAGAGAGAGAGAGAGAGAGAGAGAGAAACATCGATGTGAGAGCGACACATGGATTGATTGCCTCCCGTACACGCCCTGACCACAGAGGCCCCCTCCCCCTCCTCCACTCTCCTTTTAAAACCCCCTCAGTCCTTGCCGACCCGACTCCACCCTTCACTGCTGAGGGGTCGGGCCGTTGGTGATCACGCCTTCCTCACGCCGGGGTTGTGCACGTGTCCTCGCACAGGTACAGGGTGTCCAGGTCTTTTAACCTAATTTCCACATCCCCACGTCACATTTTACATACGTGGACTCCAGCTGTAAGAACTGGCGTGTTGTCTGCCTCTCACTTTAACTCCCGTGTCAGTTCTCCTGGGTTTTGTTTGACGGCTCAGCTCCGCATTCCGATGGTGCGCACCCCTCTCTTCTTTCACGCGCGGCCGCTTTTGACTGGACATCGGACGCTGCGCGTGTCACGGTACCGTGTGCTGGGCGTGTTCGTGCTCCTGAACGCACCTCGGCGCCAGGTAAGTTGGAAACAGTGGGGTGCATTTGGGTCTTGCCTTGAAGGCATCTCAGGCGGGACCAGAGCATGTGCAGTCGGGGGCGAGTCAGAGTCTTCTGTGTCTTCTACCCGACGCCCCGCGAGGGGTGTGTGCCCTTCTGGCGAGTGGGAGGCAGCGGGCACTGTCCCCAGCCCGGGAGGACCACGGAGTCCTATTCCCCGCATCCTTCCGGAAGGTGCTGGCTCCCCCCGCCAGTTTCCTCACACACCTGAGCTAATCAGCTCTGCGCTGAGCTAATCAGCTCTGCGCTGAATATTTGAGGGGGGTCCTTTCTATAGATCTCGGGGTTCTTCCTGGAGATCTCTCTCTAGGGCTCTGTTCTCAAACTCTAACTGCCTTTGCCCAGCTGGTGAGGCTCAGTGGTGGAGCGTCGACCTATGAACCAGGAGGTCACGGTTCGATTCCCAGTCAGGGCACATGCCCGGGTTGTGGGCTCGATCCACATTGGGTGGAGTGCAGGAGGCAAGTGATCCATGATTCTCTCTCATCATTGATGTTTCTCTCTCTCTCTCTCTCTCTCTCTCTCTCTCTCTCTCTCTCTCTCTTTCTCTCCTTCTCCCTCTCTCTCTTCCTCTCCCTTCCTCTCTGAAATAAATAAAAATATTTTAAAAACTAAAAAAAAAAAGACCTCTAACTGCCTTTGTCTTCCCAGACTCTCAGCTCCGGGGCACCTGACTACTCCGTCCTATGCCGGGGCCTCCTCTCTCTCTCTCTCTCTCCCTCTCCCTCTCCCTCTCCTCCTTCCTCCCTCCCTCTCTATCTCTCTCCCTCCCTCCCTCCCTCTCTCTCTCCCTCCCTCCCTCTCCCTCTCCCTCTCCCTCTCCTCCTCCCTCCCTCCCTCTCTTTCTCTTTCTCTCTCTCTCCCTCTCCCTCTTTCTCTCCCTCTCCACCTCTCTCTCTCTCTCTCTCTCTCTCTCTCTCTCTCTCTCTCTCTCTGTAGTGAGCTGGGGCAATCGCAGGACGCTCCTCATCCCATTCCCACCTCTCAGGGCCGCTCTTCTTCATGGCCCGAAGCCCAGTGTCTGCCAGACCATCATTTCACATGTTTTGTCCGCCTGGGGTTGATCCGGGCACAAGGGCAAAGCTCGCACCCGCTGCTCCACTCGGTTGGAAGCAGGAGGTCTCGGCCTGTCCCTCCATGGTGGCCCTTCGTCTGTGGGCATGAAGCCTGGGCCCTGTTGGCTGCCTGACGGCTTCGCCTCTGGGGACCGCAGTTCCCTTACTCATCTCCTCCATCCCCGCAGGTCAAGCCGCCGCGGCTGCCCTCCCGACCTTGCGAGTCATTATGATCATCGCAGCCCCCGGCCTCCGCTTCCTCAGGCACCCACCACCCCATGGCTGTTAGCAAGCCCAGGTCTGCGGCCACCTTTCTGACTAGCACCCTTTTTTTTTATTCCTTTCTTGTTTTTTAAAATATATTTTTAATGATTTCAGAGAGGAAGGGAGAGGGGGAGAGACAGAAACATCAATGATGAGCAAGAATCATGGATGGGCTGCCTCCTGCATGCCCCACCCTGGGGATGGAGCCTGCAACCCGGGCACAGGCCCTGACCGGCAATCGAACCCGGGACCCTTCAGTGCGCAGGCCGACGCTCTATGCGCTGAGCCAGCTGGACAGGCTCTCCTACCAGCATCCTGGGTCTGCAGAGGAGGGTCCGCCAAGTTGCTTAGTGAGCTGGTGCCCTCCCTCTCACCAGTGTGTCCCGAGGTCACTGATGACTGGGGGACCCTCCGGACCCCCCATGAAACATGGGCCTTCTGGCCCGCACAACAGTGCAAGTCCCTTTCCTCGGCCTTTTCTGCCCCTGCCAGCTCCCAGAGCCGCTCAGGTGTCTGCTCCCTCTCCGCCCGGCCCTAGCTTCTCCCGGCTCCTAACAGCCCCCCTGGCTGTGCATTTGCCCCCCCGCTCTGGGGAGTTTCCCTGGGCGTTAAATCCTGTGCCCGATTCGATGAATTCTTGCTTTTTCCAGCTTATGTCCTGGCTCCCTTGATGAAACACTCGGGAAGTCCTACCCCCGGGTCCCCTCCCGACTCCTGCCAGCGATGCTTGCTCACTCGTGCAGCTCCCCCGGCATGCAATCTCGCTCCTCACTTGTCAGGCCCAGCATGTCCCCAGCAGGTTTATGTGGGGATGGCGTTAATATATTTACACAGAAATCGAAGCACATCAGACACAACAGAGGCGCACGAATCCCACATGGACAGATGGCTTAATCTTCACGAATGAACACACCCAGCCATCCCGAACTCTGATCTAAAACTAGGCCCGGCCGGCGTGGCTCCGTGGTTGTGTGTCAACCTATGAACCAGGAGGTCACAGTTCGATTCCTGGTCAGGGCACATGCCTAGGTTGTGGGCTCTATCCCCAGTAGGGGGTGTGCAGGAGAAAAAGGCTGAGGAAATGGACATGCACTATTCAATGATTCGCTCAATGATTTGCTCTCATCATTGATGTTTCTATCCCTCTCTCCCTCTCCCTTCCTCTCTGCAAAACAAGAAAACTCACTGCATGGGTTTTTTATTAACATACTTGCCAATGTTATCTCTGATAAGGGTTTAATCTCCAACATTCACAGGGAACTCATACAACTTCACAAAAGGAAGATAAACAACCGAATCAAAAAATGGGCAACAGACCTAAATACTAGTAGATAACTTTTCGAAAGAAGACAGAAGGAAGGCCAAGAGACCCATGAAAACATGCTCAGTCACTAATCATCTGAGAGATGCAAATCAAAACAACGATGCGGTACCATCTCACACCTGTCAGAATGGCTATCATCAACAAATCAGCAAATACCAAGTGCTGGTGAGGATGCGGAGAAAAAGGAACCCTCATGCACTGCTGGTGGGAATGCGGACTGGTGCAGCCACTGTGGAGAACAGTATGGAGTTTCCTCAAAAACTAAAAATGGAACTCCCATTTGACCCAGTGATCCCACTTCTAGGAATATATCCTAAGAAACTAGAAACACCAATCAGAAAGGATATATGCACCCCTATGTTCGTAGCATCACAATTCACCATAGCTAAGATTTGGAAACAGCCTAAATGCCCATCAGCAGATGAGTGGATTAGAAAACTGTGGTACATCTACACAATGGAATACTATGCTGCTGTAAAAAGGAAGGAACTCCTACCATATGCAATAGCATGGATGGACCTGGAGAGCATTATGCTAAGCGAAATAAGCCAGTCAGAGAAAGATAAATATCACATGATCTCACTCATTTGTGGGATATAATGAACAACATAAACTGATGAACAAGAACAGATCCAGAGACAGAGAAGCATCGATCAGACCATCCAACCTCAGAGGGAAGGCAGGGGAGGGTGGGGGTAAGGGGGAGAGATCAACCAAAGGACTTGTATGCATGCATATAAGCCTAACCAATGGACACAGACACCAGGCGGGGTGAGGGCATGAGTGGGGGGTGGAGGGGGCAATGGGGGGATAAGGACACATATGTAATACCTTAATCGATAAAGAAAATAAAGTTTTAAAAAAAGAGCTAGAACATGGCCAGCTCTCCGGAAGCCCCTCCCCCCGCCCAAAGCCGAGCCTGCCCCTGGCTCCGGCCCCGTGGAGGAGCCCTGGCGGTTGTAGACCGTGTGTGAGTGGAATCACGCCGTGGTCTCCCCCGTGTCGGCCTCCTGGGCTCAGCGCTCTGAGTTCCATGCAGGCCGGGAGTGAGGCTGGAGCTCGCGGGTCCTCCTTGCTGAGTAGGACCCCCCTGGACGGTTCTATCCCGGGCTCGCCGTCTCTCTCACCGGGAACGGACAGACCTGGTGCCTTCCAGCTGTGCGCGGTTAGGATGCTGCTCTGTAAACATTGCTGTGCCTGTCTGGTGAGCAGATGAGCGTGTTGGCCGCACCCCCGGGACGGGTGCAGCCGGTGAACCGGACCCTCCTCCCTGACCAAAGCCCCCGAACGGGGCTGCCAAGGTGGTGAGCACCCCGCATTCTACAGGAGAGCAGCGGGGCCCAGCCCTCAGGCCCTCGAAGGGGTGGCTTGAGAGGTGCTCTGAGCACCCCCTCAGCCTCGCCAGGCTCCAGGAGGAGAGGAGGAAGTGTGCGGGAGGAACGTGGGGAGGGAGAGAAGGGTCGGCTGGGAGCTGTCGCCCAGGAGCTGTGTGACTCGCAGGGGGCAGGGGAGGGAGGAGGCACGGGAAGCCACCAGCCACCCAGCCGGGGGAGTCCGCACAAGAGATGGGGTGTGGGGACGGGCCTCATCCACCCCACTGCTGATGGGATGAGAAGAGACACGAACCGGCCTGGGGGTGGACCTGGGAGGCAGGGACGTACGTCTTGGGATGGGTTCCCCCCAAAGCAGCCCCTGCGCTAAGGACTGGAGTGCGAGCAGCTTGAGAAATGAGCTCAGGCCCGGCCGCGTGGCTCAGCGGCTGAGCATCGACCTCTGAACCAGGAGGTCACAGTTCGATTCCCGGTCAGGGCACATGCCCGGGTTGTGAGTTCCATGTGGCGGGGGGGGGGGGGTTCAGGAGGCAGCCGGTCCATGATTCTCTCGCATCATGGATGTTTCTCTCTCTCCCTCTCCCTTCTTCTCTGAAATCAATAAAAATATATATTTTTTAAAAGACAAAGGAATGAGCTCAGGAAGCACTGGAGGGTGGGGAAGTGAGAGAGGCCTGGGAGGGAGCCCCCACGGATCCACTCGTGAGCGGGTTCCTGCTGTGGGCGCCGGGCTCAGCACCGAGGACGGCAGCATCCTCACAGCCTGCCCCCCGGGGGCAGGAGGCCGTGTTCATCCCCCACTCCTACCCGTCTCAGGCTCAGGCCGCTCGACCACAACACCAGGACCCCTGGTCCGGGAGCAGATGCAGCAAAACACAGTGAAGCGCACGGATAAGGGGAGAGCAGTGCTCCAGCTCCGTGGTCGGCAAACTCATTAGTCAGCAGAGCCAAATACCAACAGGACAACGATTGACATTTCTTTTGAGAGCCAAATTTTTTAAACTTAAACTTCTTCTAACGCCACTTCTTCAAAATAGACTCGCCCAGGCCGTGGTATTTTGTGGAAGAGCCACACTCAAGGGGCCAAAGAGACACATGTGGCTCGCGAGCCGCAGTTTGCTGACCACTGTTCCAGGTCAATCAACACGGCTGGAAATTCAAAGCGAGCATTAGAATAAAGGCTCAGAACGCACATGCCACGTGTGATTTTACTGTACAGAGACCTGCCCTGCTGGGAGAGACGGGCGGTTAATAACCTTACACGGTGCATGTTCTCACTCCCCATCCGGCAACGAAAGAAAAGGCTGAGGCAAAGCCGGGGATGAAAGTCAGACGGGTCTGGGTACCCCGTTTCCGGGCCCAGGGGCCAGTGCGGGCCGGGGTCTGGTCTCAGCGCCTTCCACCCTCAGGACAAACCCCAACACTGAAGGGGTCAGCCTCCCGGGGCAGAGTGGGCTGGGCTCCCAGGGCCTGAAGGGAACGTATATATCGGCCTTGTGATCGGCCGCTCCCACCGTGGGCCTCTCTTCTCCATCCACCCCTGCCCGCCCCCCCCCCCCCCCGACCCGGGGCCCCCGACACCCCACAGGAGCGGCGACGCTTTCGAGGAAGCTAAAAACCGCTTTATTTTCCCCCCACTGATTTGCCAACAGGCTCAGCCATCAGTCCAGTTGGCCAGGACGCAGCGCTATAATTACACGGAAGCCGGGGTCGGCGACCTCCTGATTGCAATATCTTGTCTCCTTTGTCCCTCCCTCCCGCCGCCTCGCCCCGGGGACAGCATTGCCACGTCTCCCGCGGCCGCCCGGAGGAGGTGGTATTGGAAACTAGCGAGGCGTGGCCCCGTGGAGGTGTTCATAGCTCGGCAATAATTTACCCATTTTCATTTTGTTTGATTTCATTAACACCTGGGTCTCCGGGGACAGCGGCTGGGAAGGGGGAAGGAAACAACTGATTTCAGGGGAGACGGCGTGTCTATCCCTCCCCGGCCTCGCAGCGCGGAGGGAGCGGGAGACGCCAAGACTGCCGCCCAGCCGGGCCCGGGGTGCGGGGCCTCTCCTTTGAGGCAGCTGCACTGGGAGTCGGCCCCGCCTCGGGTTCCCTCCCTCGGCACCACGCATGTGCCCACGCTGGTCCGTGTTTCTCAAGGAGCCAGTCTCACCTGCTGATGGAACAAGGTCCTGGCTGTGCTGCTCAGTGGTTAAGGACACGGACACCCAGAACCAAATTCCAGTCCTGGCTCTGCCTCCTGTTTGCTTAGTGGCATGAACAGGGAGCTTTAGCCCGGCCGGCGGGGCTCCGTGGTTGAGCATCGACCTATGAACCAGGAGGTCAGGGTGCGATTCCCGGTCAGGGCACAGGCCCGGGTTGCGGGCTCCATCCCCAGTGGGGGGCGTGCAGGAGGCAGCCGATCCATGATTCTCTCTCATCATGGATGATTTTCTCTCTCTTTCCCTCTCTCTTCCTCTGAAATCAATAAGAATATATATTTTTTAAAAAAAATAGCAAATCTCTGAGTTCCATCTACACGCTGGGGGAGACCCACCTCCAGCCATCCTCACCCCTCCTGCCAGCCTGATCACCCCCTAACCACTCCCCTGCCAGCCTGATTGGCCCTAACTGCCCTCCCCTGCAGGCCTGGTTGCCCCTAACTGCCCTACCCTGCAGGCCTGGTCCCCCCCCCAACTGCTCTCCCCTGCAGGCCTGGGTCCCTCCCAACTGCCCTTCCCTGCAGGCCTGGTCGCCCCCAACTTCCCTCCTCTGCCAGCTTGGTCACCCCTAACTGCCCACCCCTGCAGGCCTGGTCACCCCTAACTGCCCTCCTCTGCCGGCCCGGTCACCCCTAACTGCCATCCCCTGCCAGCCCAGTCATCCCTAACTGCCCTCCCCTGCCCACCACATGTTATGAATGACTATACAAGTGGATGCATGAGCTACAATGATGCAGAGGGTCCGGAAGCCCTGCCCCCTTTCCCAGACCCAGGCACCCCCCTCCGCCTGGGCTGTAATTACCCCATAACGAGAAACCCGGCCCCTGAGGGCTCCACAACGCATTTCCCGAAGATGAAAAGCTCATGACTTAATAACTATAAGGCAATATCTAAAATTTGGGTTGCATTGGGAGGCCGGATGCCTTCCCATTCACCAATAATGACAGACCACTTTAAAAATAAATAACACATATAATTTAAGCAACGAAAACAAACAGTCATGTTTGGCTTCCCCTGGGGAAATATTTTCCCTCTCTCCTCCAGGCGGCCCCACGGGTGCCCCTGCTTTGGCCTCCCCCGCTGAGCCGTGCTCGCAGCAGGAGGCCGGGGCGTAGCGCACAGATCACAGATGGGTGGCGGGGGAGACTTCCCCCGCAGGCTCCCTGGAGGCTGGGGTCCTTATCCCCAGAGCTGGGAAGGGGGAAACTACATTCTCCCTGCACCCCCACATCCACCCCCACTCTCCCTCAGGGCCCCGTCTCTCCGCAGGGTTACAAACTCAAATGCCTATGGGGCAGACAGGCAATGTGCACGGGCAAACCCATGTGGGCGGAGGAGGCAATAGGGACTGGTGGGGCTTGTGGTAAATTGAAGAGCAAATGTCCCTCCCACAGGGGACACACCTGGCCAATGGCGGCTATGCAGGAATGGGGGATGGAGGAATGGAGGCCCCATTTTGCCAAATCTCCTGACATTTCAAAAGAAGCCATCAATTTGAATTTAAAATGTCGGTCCTTTTCATGACAACACCAGCCATCTGGAGCCTTGGCTTCCTCACCTGGGAGATGAGAACAGTGATCTAATCTACCTCATAGGGGTTTTTTGAGGATGAAATGAGATGATGCAAGCAAGATGCCCTAAGACATCTGGCCCATGGTCAGTACTCAAAATCAAGGTAGCTGTTTGCTGCTATTATTACTTTACTAGAGGCCCGATGCACGAAGATTTGTGTAGAATGGGCCTTCCTTCCCCTGGCTGCCAGCACCGCCTTTGCTCCAGCCGGAGCCGCCTTTCTGCCTTCCCACGCTGCCCAGAGGCCAGGAGCAGCTGGGGCGGTGCAAAATGCCTGCGTCCCACCCCCTGCCACTCAGCGCCTGTGTATGCAAATTAATCCGCCATCTTTGTTGGGTTTATTTGCATACTCATTCCTGATTGGCTGGTAGGCATCACAAAGGTATGGTCAATTTGCATCTTTCTCTTTTATTAGTGTAGATTATTATTATTATTATTATTATTATTATTTCCACTCCCTTCCCTTCCCTGACAAGTCCCCAGCCTGTGCCCAGGTGTGTCCATTAGTGTAGATTATTATTATTATTATTATTTCCACTCCCTTCCCTGTGCCCATTAGTGTAGATTATTATTATTATTATTATTATTTCCACTCCCTTCCCTGACAAGTCCCCAGCCTGTGCCCAGGTGTGTCCTCACACTGTCTCACACACATTGCATGCCCCAGGGCCTTTGCTCAGCCTTTCTCCACGACCTGGGAGAAATGTCCCCATTCTCTCCCCAATCCAGCCCACTCCGGGGCCAGCCCACTTCTCGCCTCCCCCAGGAAGCCCTGGGCATGGCTGCAGCCCGCACCACCTCCCATGCAGCCATACCTCGGGGTTCACAGGCGCTGCCCCTCGTCTCCCCTCAGGAGCTCATGTCCTCTGCCCAGTGGCAGGAGGCTCTCTGGCCAGACATAAGCTGTCCCCTCTGCCCCGGTGTGCTGCCTGGCTGTCGAGATTTGTTCCAGAAAACACCATGTGTCCTCCTTCAAGGCTGTGGTTCTCAACTGGGGGTGCATGGGAGGGAGGTCGCTGCTGTCCTCTACTGGGTGGCAACCAGGGAGGATCTAAACACCCCCAGCACATGGACACACGGCCCACCATGCAGATGTGCCCGGCTCCCAGTGTCCAGAGGCTGAGGGAGAGCAGCCCTGCTTTCTGGGAACCCCTGTCCCCCAGACAGCGTGAGCATTTCGGTTCCAGATAATTCCGTGAGCAGGACTCACCCACCCTGCTGGGCTACGGCCCGTCACAGCCCCGGCACCTGGAGCCCTGCCCACGCCTCCCGCCCCTGCCCCTTGGAGCATCCGCCAGTCCCTGCGGATTTGTCTGAAGCAACTGACCTGTGACCAAGGCCAGCTGAGCTCGCCTTGTTCCGCGGAGCAGGGACAATACCCCATTAACCAGGAGGCCAGGTCCCGCTGCAGCAGGGAGCAAGGTCTGGAGAGGGAGCAGAGGGGCCGGGGCAGGACCAGGGCAGCCCCGGGTGGGGGTGCAGGGTCCCTGGTACTGTCATCATCAGGGCAACACGAATATCAGAACCTCCTTCCAGATGCCCAGGACGGGAGGGCTCATGCTTTCCTCGCACCCCTCACCAGCTGCCTCCCTCTGCCAGCCTCCTGGTGGTCTTTGGTTGTTCTCAAGCCAACCAGACGAGGAAACTGAGGCTGAGAGACCCGGGGGGATGTGCCAAGGGCACCCAGCAGGTAGACGGAGGGGCAGAGGCGGGCACTCCGATGGCCTGCTTTGTGGTGTTATTCAGCACCCAGGCTGTGCTAAGCGCAGGGAGAAGTACAGATGGGGAGCTGGTAACCTCAAGGGGTCCCAGAACCCCCAGGAACCTGATGAAACCCTGGCCACGCCCCTCCTCCCAGCCTCTGAGGCTAACCTACCTCAAGGCTCCGCCCCCGCCCCCGGGGATTGGACCAAGAGAGTGCCTGACAGAATGAGCCAATCAGAACGCCGCTCCAAGACAGTGGAAATTAGGACAGAACCAGGGCCAGTCAGGTAGTCGTGGGCCAGGGAAGATGGTCCCCCAGGGAGCTGCGTTCTTGTCTGGTCGGGGTGTTCAAAGCCAAGGGCAGTGGATTGAGGGAAGGACAAACGCTGCAAACGTTCACGCGTGTGGGAGGCACTGCGTCTGTGGGGAGGCGGGAACTTCCATGCAGGGGGAGCCGACCTGCCCCGCCGCCCTGGAGACGGAGCAGGTCACGCTGAGCGCCTTACTTCCTGCACCTGCTTCCCACAGGGATCCTGCAGCTCAAAGTTAGGAGGTGCTTTGGGCTCTTTGAGGCTCATCTGAAGTTGGCAAGCTTTCCCCAGAAAGGCTCAGACAGGAAAGGGTCAGCTTTGAGGGCCGCGCAGCCTGCGTCCCAACCACTCAACCCCAAAGCAGCCCGGACAATGAGGACACCAGGATTGTGGCTGGTTCCCATAAAGCTTTAACTACCCAATGCACGGAGGGCAGAGTTTGGCCCGCGGGTGGCAGCTTGCTGCCTCCCATCCAAATAAAGCCTGGGGCCTCAGTTTCCCCATCTGTAAAATGGGGCTGTAGTGAGAATTAAGTGAGATAATGAATGTAAACTGCTTGGCACATAGCTCTCTATAAAAAATGAGGGATCGCTTTTACACACACACACACACACACACACACACACACGCACGCACGCATGCACGCACACACACGCCCAGGCCATGCGGTGCTATCCACTGCTGCCTTCCCCAAGCGGATTCCCCACGGGGCCTTACATCCTAGCGTGGATGTAAGACCAAGAAGTCAGTGGCTAAAGAAGGATGGCCCCAGCTCAGCCACTGCCACGCTCACTGCCTCTGTGCTTGTGCCAGCACATTCCTCTGGGAGCTCTCCCCGCACGCCCTGCAGGCCCCGGTCTCCAGCAGACAGGCAGCCTGGCGTCTCCGTAAGAGCCCCACGCAGGCCTCGGAACCCCCACACCCCCTCCGGAGCCCAGACCACCAGGCTGTGCAGCCGCCGCCACTGTGTGCGATTGCTCTTCATTAGGCGTCATTAGGTACACAGTAATTATAACAATCACGCGCCCTGCTCAGGCGACCAGCCTCAGTAGCAAGTGCTGCTATTCAGAAGTCATAATTGCTGCATGGAGACTTAAAATGAAGGCTAATTCAATGTCAGTTTACACACACACACACACACAGCCCCCTACAGGATCTCTATACCCAAAATGCTCCTTTCTTGATGAATCCATAGAAACCGAAACTGAGAATTTGCTCTGCAGGAGAGTGTGATGGCCTGTGGGCTTCAGAGGAACCATGAGGGTGCTTGGAGGATGACTTGCAGAGTGTGGAATCATTTTAAAACTAGTGGCTCGGTGCACAAAATTCATGCACAGTGCAGGGAGGGGGGGTCTCTCAGCCCGGCCTGCACCCTCTCCAATTTGGGACCCCTTGGACATCCCTCTTGCAATCTGGGACCGCTGACTCCTAACCACTCACCTGCCTGCCTGCCTGATTGCCTCTAACCACTCTGCCTGCTGGCCTGATTGCCCCCAACTGTCCCCCCAATACTGTCCTGCTCACCCCTACTGCCCCCCCCTGCCAGCCTGATCGCCCCTAACCACCTCTGCCTCAGCCCCACCACCATGGCTTTGTCTAGAAGGATGTCCGGAAGGTCTCCTGGTCTAATTAGCATATAACCCTTGTATTAGTATAGATAATTTGGGGACATGGGGTAGCTGAAGAGCCTGGGCTGGCACCAGGAAATGGGGTTCAAACCCTGGTTGTAACAAGGCATTGCTGTGCTGTGGTCAGCTCACCCTGATATCAAAGTCAGACACACAAAAATACAAGAAAAAAAACATAACCCTGGCCTGTTTGGCTCAGTGGTCACAGCATCAGCCTGTGGACCTAAGGCTCGAGGGTTTGATTCCCGGTCAAGGGCAAGTACCTTGGCTGCAGGTCTCCCAGCCCTGGTGCGGGCACGTGTGGGAGGCAACCAATGGATGTGTCTCTCTCACATCAATGTCTCTCTCTCTCTGTGTCTCTCCCCCCCTTCCACTCTTTCTAAAAATCAATAGAAAAATATCCTTGGAGAAGATTAACAACAAAAAGAAAAAACTGTAGACCGAGATGTCTTATGAATACAGATGCAAAAATCCTCAACAAAACACTAGCAAACCACACCCAGCTGTATGTTTAAAGAACTATACACCACGGCCACGAGGGGCGTATCCCACTAATGCAAGTGTGGCTCACCATTCAAACACCAGTGGGTATCGCCCTGGCCAGGTACCTCCACTGGTTGGAGCATCGTCCCTGTACGTCAAAGTTGTGGGTTTGATGCCCGGGCCAGGGCACATACAAGCATCAACCAATGAACGCATACATAAGTGGAGCAATAAATGGATGTTTCTCTCTCCCCTTCCTCTCTCTCTCTCTAAAACCATCAAATAAAAAAAAAATTTGAAATCGGTGGGTATAATATGCCACATTAACAGAATGAAAGAAAAGGAACCCATAACCATCTCAGCTGATGCAGGAAACAAAGCATTTAGCATAATCCAAACAGGAAGACAAGAGCACTTGCTAGACATGCGAACTGGCGTTTATGAAAGACTTGCAGCTGACGTCATCATCCGTGACGAGACATGGAAAGCCCCCCCTATGGAACAAAACAGGTGCTTTCACCACTTCTACTCAACGCTGGTATAGTTCCAGCCAGAGCAATGCTATGATTTACAGTGAAATAAATTATATGAGAAACAATGACATTATATCATTTACAATTGAATACATTGTACTAAAAGCAAAGATAATCCTCAAAAACTCATCACTTACTTTTACTAATTATTTTACTACTAGAGGCCCGGTGCACGAAATTCGTGCACAGGTAGGGTCCCTAGGCCTGGCTGGTGATCAGGGCCAGTCTGTGGGATGATCGGGAGGCCCCCGCTGGCACCTGCCTTCGCTGGCCTGGGGCCTGTGGGCTGGGGGCAGCTCCCGCATTGAGAGTCTGCCCCCTGGTGGTCAGTGCATGTCATAGTGACTGGTCGTTCCAACGGTCATTCTGCCTTTCGGTCAATTTGCATATTAGGCTTTTATTATATAGGGTTACCTGTGCTCTTGTGGTATTAACATCTATTTTATCTTTATGGTAAAAATACCATATACCTGGGTGCTACTGGGCATCTCGTCACAGCTCCAAGTTCAGTGATGTCGCCTGGTAGCTTGAACTTGGCCGTGGCAGAGGTATTGAGAGAGAATCATTGATCGGCTTCCTCCTGCACGCCCCCTACTGGGGATCAAGCCCACAACCCGGGTATGTGCCCTGACCAGGACTCAAACCACGACCTCCTACTTCATAGGTCAACGCTCAACCCCTGAGCCACGCCGGCCGGGCGATGACTGAGGTTTTGTCGTGTAAGTTGTAGTTGTTTCCCGTTTCCGAACGGCACTCGTTCATCCGTGGCACCATAAGCTGTTAAGGAACAGGAGAGGTTGGTGAAAGCATTCTGGGAGAATCAATGGACTCTGGAATTTACAATAAAAAGTACCACATCATTGTTATTATTTGGACATTGTGTGCTGTGTTCCTTCATATAAGTCAGTTACACACACACACACACACACACACACACACACGCACATTAATGATTTCATTTGAGCCCAGACGTTTCTCTGTCACATGATAAGAGCCACTCCACCAAAACCGCCGTTCTTAGCGCCGTGGCGTGGCTGGGAAGGGGCTCAGAGATCTCATCAGCCAGGAAAACAGAGACTCGGAGAAGGCAAAGTCTGGCCCAAAGGGGACGATGAACGACCCACAGGCAGTGGCCTCCTTCCCCCCAGCCCACTGGCCCCCACCCCCCAGGGGGCCTGGCACACAGGGACACCCATATTCTCCAAGGAAGCCAGAGCGGCTTTTACTGCACAGATTCAGGTCAGCGAGGAACATCAAGCCCTTTCGACATCAAATCAAACTCCTCCACGCCCCGCTACAGCAGCCTGGCCAGAAAACCAGTCTCCGCTATTCCGGGTTCACCCGGGAGCCCAGGAGAGTTCCCTGGGGCCCAGCAAACGGGGAGGGGGTCTCGTTTTCCCTCACCGTGGTTTCTCCGTGGCTTCACTATGCGCCACTCTGGGTGTGCTGCCCCTCCGTGAGCCACCCTTCCCAGGCCACTGGGCAACCCCAGAGAGCAGGTGCGCCCAGACACATGGCCGAAGACACAGATCCACATGGGCACCTGTCACACACCCACCCACCCACCGGCGGCCCCGTCCACACTGACACAGGCCCCCACAGCCCTGCGCACAGGCACACACCCCCAGTCACCTGCCCACACCCCGGACCTGGGCACAAGTGTCCTCTGTCTGCACCACCCCCCCCCCCCCCACACACACACACACACACAGACAGGCGCAGATGCGTGCTGCTGCTCCCACTCGGACAGGTGCGTGCCCTCACAAACAGAGGCGTGCGCACACCGGCTCGCTCACGCACACATTCCCAGCCGACATCACAGATGCCTGCTGTCACCCGGGGCCATGAGACTGGCACGGGCACACGCACTCCCACGCCTGCAGGCGGGCTCACACCCAGGCTCCCGCACGCATGCAGCTGTTTGCACACCCAGACACCCGTTCAGGCCGCACACGGGCTGAGACGCAGCCTCCTCCCACGAGCGCGCGGGCAGACCAGGCAGCATCCCGTGGTTCCCGGGCCCGTGCTGCCACACCGTGGAGAGGCGGGCCCTCCGCGCCCCTCCCACCCCACCCCACCCCACCCCACCCCACCCCACCCCACCGGGCCGGCCCCTCCCATGGACCAAAGGACAGAAACCTGGCTGGGGCGGGAGAGGCAGAGGGAGCAGGGGACGGCGCAGGAGATGAAGCCATCCTCCTGCCAGGTGGGTTCATTTCGGGGAGAATTAGCCTCGCATTCCCGCCGCCCCAACTGCTGCTCCGGCTGCTCCCGCGTGACGGACGCCTGCTGGTGCTGAATGCAAATTAGCATAATTTCATTACCGAGGGGCCCGCGAAAAGGTTCAATTACAGAGCCATCTCATTAGTCCGGGGCTTGTTAAACTAATAGGAAGAGACAGCCCGCGGCCTGAGAGGCGGACATGGGCGCCAAATGCAATGAAGGCGGGAACCTGGGTACCTGGGCCGTGCCCTGCTCCTGGGACCGGCCCCCATGCCCTGCGAACCTGACCTCCCAGGGGTCAGGGGCGCTGACCTCCGTCACCCCGAGCTGGATAAACAGACGCCTGGCAGAGAGCATTCAGGCTGGATCGGACTTGACTCATCATCTAGTTTGACGTTACAGGTGGGGAAACTGAGGCCCACAAAGAGGAAATGACTTACTGGCCGGCAATGGTGGGAAAGAGGAAGTGTGGCAGCAGAGGGGACATTCAGGTGGGGGCAGGTGATGCTCACCCCTATTTTAGGGGCTGGCCCCCGAAACTTCCGGGGAGCCTGTCACACTGTGACTCAGTTTCTCTATTATTGCGGAGGTCCAGGGCCACTCGGCATCCCTGCATTCCCCATAAATCTTTTTTTAATATATTTTTATTGATTTTTAGAGAGCAAAGAAGGGAGAGGGAGACAGAGAGAAACATTGATGTGAGAGGGAAACATTGATCCTCCTGCACATCCCCCACAGGGATGGAGCCTGCAACCCAGGCATGGGCCCTGACCAGGAATCAAGGCAGCAACCTCGGTGCACGGGACCACGCCCAACCCACTGAGCCACACCGTCCAGGGCCACTCCCCATAACCTTTTTTTATCCTCACCTGAGGATATTTTCCCATTGATTTTTAGGAAGATAGAAGAGAGAGGGAAAGACAGAGAGAAACATCGATGTGAGAGAAACACATTGTTTGCCTCCTGCATGAGGCCCTGCAACTGAGCTACATGCCCTTGACCGGAATCAAACCCCAGACCTTTCGGTCCATAGGCTGATGCTCTATCCACTGAGCCACACCAGCCAGGGCCACTCCCTATAAATCTTCATCCAAGTACAAGCACCAGCCGAGGCCCTTTCCCCGGCTGTGGGCTCATTGCCGGCTGAAGCCCTGGAGCCGGGGGCTGGGGCCCTTGGAGGAGACAGGACCTCAGCCCCGCTCCCTCCACCCCCACTTCCACCCACACCCTGCCCCCCACACACCCCATCTACAGATCAGACCTTCTGGAAGGCACAGCTCCCGCTGAGGGAGGGGCCCTCGGGAATTGGACCACGATGCCACACGTCCGCCTTTGGCCCGAGAAGACTCCTTAAGGAGGTCAGACTCACCCCGAGTTCCGGCTGCAGCGGGAAGGGGTGTGTTTGGCATTTAACTGTGCCCACCGCCCCCCCCCCCCACCAAAGAACTTTGGGCAGTCCTTCACACCCCGCTCCCTCCCGGGCCCGGCTCTGGACGCACTGAGCTGGGCCTATGAACCTGCGGTACTTTTATCACCTCTGTCATATCTGATCTTTCCTGCAGTTGTCAGGAAAGCAGCACCAGTCCCAAAATACCCCCGCGCGGGATGACTCACACCGTGCGTCGCTGAGCACAGAGAAGTATGCGGTGACTCAGAGGCCCGGGCAGCGACACCCCCCCACACACGGCCCCATTGTTCATGTTTTAAAGGGGAGGGGGGCAGTTGCACACTCAGAGAGCGCCCGCCGGGCTGACGGCCGCCCGGCCCTGACCAAATGCCCGTCCGTGCTGTGTTAAACATGACACAGTGAAGCCATGACACGCTGAAGCCGGGGAGCTCCACAACAGGAGCCAGTCCCCTGGGCCCTGCACTTGGAGACGCTGAATGGATGAATGTCCTCCTCGGGCCACAGGACTCCTGGCCAGGCTGGTCCCTCCCCCTCCCCCTGGAGGGGACGTGGCCGAGCCCGGGTGGGGCAGGACGCAGGAGGAAGGGCAGAGCGATGGGAAAAGAGCCAGAGGCCCGGGTTCCTGTGACCCTCACGACCAGCCGTCCCCACAGGCGTGTGCCTGGGCGTCAGGAGAGGGGGCTACAGCCCTGCAGGGAAGCCGGGGGCCCGGGAGGCCGCGTGGGACCAAGAAGGGATTTGGGAGCCGCCGGAGGGCAGCGGCCCTGGGGGACCACCTGACAGAGGGGGAGGCAGAGTCCTCACAGGCAACCCTGGCCGTGCTGAGGCTCAATAATGGCAGGCTGAGTGCAGGGGGCGCGTGTGAGCAGCGCCCGTGCCTCTCCCAGCAGAAGGTCTCTAGGTAAGGACTGACGCCGAGGAACCCAGGCCCAGTTCTGGACCCATCCCTGTTCCCGGGCAGGTGAGGTCTCCTGAATAGCGGGCTGGAAGCACGTGATCTGGCCTGGGGCAGAGAGGCGGGACCCTTGATTGGCAGGCCCAACAAGGGAGGGGAGAAAGCGGTAGAGAGAAGAGGGGAATGAGCGGTGAGGGACCTGAGGGCCTTTCCTGGTTCCACGGTTCTCAGCCGGGGGGTGAGGTTGGGAAGAAGGACGAGGCCGCCCCTGACTCTCCACCAGCACGATTCCCATCAGCGCCCCGTCCTCCGCTGGCCGGGGGACTGCGGCTCTCCCTGCCTTGGCCGGAGGTGGAAGAGGGTCCCAATGGGCTGTTTATGGAGCTCTCGCCACTGCTGGGCACTGGGACCGCGTGATGCAACTGGATCCTTATTCCACCTCTGACTTCCTCCCATTTTGCAGATGAGGAAAATCGAGGCTCCGAGAGGCCCAGCAGTCCACCTGGGACCGCACAGGTAGGACATGATGCTGAGTGACATCACAGGTACAAAAAGACCAAGACTGTGTGATTCCACTTGGATGAGACTACATGAGCATCGTGGCACCTGCCCTCGCCTCCGCCCCGTATATGTTTGTCCCCCAAAACAGGTGCTCGGACCAGAGGGGCGTCAGCCTCCCCGGGACCAGGAGGTGGGACTGTGGCCTGGACACAGGCCCGAGTGCCCAGCCGCCAGCCCTGTCCAGCGGGGCGGGGGCGCCGGCTCCGGAGTTAATGAGGTCCCGGCTGGAGCGCACCCGCTGAAAGTGACAAACGAACAGCCTTCCAGACCGTTCCCACAATTACTATCAGTTGACTGCAATATAAATATGCAAATTCCCTGGGCTTGAACTTTAACACCCTCTGTAGAGACCATTCATCTCTTTAAAGTATTAATTTAAGTTGTAAAAGGGCCCATACATCACCGCGTGTCATTTTGAAAACAAATATTAATCAATTTTACCCTCAGAATTGCCACGGCGGAGGCGGCCCCCAGGACGGGGAGCAGGGAGGCCTGGGCGAGAGATTTCCATATTCATCCCGGCTTAAGGAAGCCCGTGATAATGCCTGGACAACCCGCAGCGTGGGCCCGCAGACCTTATCGGTGCGCCCGGCCCACGCGCGCCGCGCGCCATGCAAATGAGCCGCGCTATCTGGATAACCTTGAGCGCAGGACGGACAGCAGGCGGAGGCGGCTCCCAACTTCGCCGCTCCAGGAAGTGACAAAGTGTTGGGAAAGGTTGGGCCTGCTCTCCCCAAACACCCAAACAGAAGGGGGGCAGCCCTGGCGGGTGGGGTCCTGAGCAGGACACGCTGGTGACGACGTTTTCTTTCCACCGGCCTGGAGGAGGAGGACGCGGGACGGGAGGCAGGGAGGCCCCGGAGGCCCGGTTCCTCCCGGCTCTGGAGCACCGAGCCTGAGATGTAGACGCGGACCCGCGTGTCCTCCGGTGGACGCTTGCATGGGTTGGTGTAGCATGCCTAAGCCTGCGTGACATCATCTGGGAAACGGGCCTAGATAGTGACGATACTGACTCACAGAGATTCGAGATTATCTGTGAAAAGCACAGAAATGGGTGTATGTTGAGAGTTCCGATTGCTCCATGGACCCGTGTTACCCTCCGTGATTACCCCCACTGGCCACTCTCCCCTCCTCACCCACCTCCTTGGCTCTCCAGCCTTGTATCTGAATGGGGTTTGGACAGACAGAGCCCCCCATCCACACACACACACCACACACCAACGTCCACGGCCCATCCCACTGAACCTCCTGCCACCTGCCTGAATAGCGGCCACTTCTTTCCAAGAGGACAGGGGCCCCACAAAGTCCCTGGAGTGAAATGCGAGTCCAGGTGGAAGGTTCAAGGCCCTGAGTCCACCCCGGCTCTGACCACCCCAGCAGCCCCAATCAGCCTGCTGACTGGGGGCTCAGAGGGGTGGCCCTGGTCAGCCAGACGCTGCCGCTGTGCCCCGGTCCAGCCAGCAGAGGGCGCAGTGCACCTGCACAGGTGCCAGCAAGGGGAGCCAGCCTTCCTCGCCCAGGTGTCCACAGTGGCCTGCACACGTGTGTGGGCGCCCGCTGCGTGGTAGGCGTGCACACGCACACTCGTGCACAAAGGACACGCACTATGTGGTCAAACTCCACATCGCACCCCAGAAAAACCCACACACCCCTTCATCCGGCCACCTGCAAGGTCGGGTCAGGTCTTCCCTGACGGACTCACGGGGCGGGCCTGCACAGCCAACGGTTCTCCTGGGAATGTTGCACTGACCCCTGACCCTGACCCCAGCCTTCCAGGAACACTGGGCATCAGCCAATGTCAACCATCGGGGGGCGGCCTCAGATCCTGGCTCAGGTGAGGGATGGGAACCTCTCCCAACAGGAAGTGCCCTCTCCACCTCCCCACGCCAGCGCAAGAGATCTTCCCTCGTCACGTTGAAGCCCGGGCAGGATGTGGGGGTCACTCAGGGGGACAGTGAGACCCCCGCTCCATGGGTATGTCTGAACCCCTCCAAGCACACACACGTGCAAGTGTGTACGCATCACAGGCAAGTGTGTATGCATCTGTGTACTGAACCGCTTGTGCATGCACACCTATACATTGAACCACACTCACACACCCACACATGTATCTACTGGGTCCATGTAAGTGTGCACATATGTGTTAGTCCATGTTAGTTAGTTCCGGTGTGTGTTGAACCACAGGTGTGTGTTTGTCTGTGAGCATATATGTGCAAAAAATGACAACCAGAGACAATGACAGAAAAGAATTAAAGTCAGTGACCAAAAAAAAAAAGAAAAAGAGAAAAATACCCTTGTTCAACCAGTTAACTGCCACGCGTCCAAAACAGAAACCATCCCCACACGCCACGATATTTTGAATTTAATTTAAAAATCAATTTGCAATGAATATTATAAAAGTAAGTATATTACCCCTAATTCAGGTGTTCTTGAATATTTTCAGCTGAAAATTCTCACGAAAAATGATCTTAAAGCATCTGTAGATGCATATGGCGTAAAAAGGGTCCAATACCCTACACTCAAACTTTTATTTCCCCCGACTCTTCTCCCACGAATGTTTATTCGGGATCTCAGACGCTTCATGTCCGTGCCCGTCGGCAGGCCAGGGCCGCGCCACGGCCCGGGAGCAGGCGCTGGCGTCTCCCGCCGCTCGGCCCACCTTTCAGCGCTGCGGGCTCCGAGGGGAAGCAGGTTTCCATGGAGTCGGGAAACCTCACGCCAAGCCACTTACCTACGACTCAGAAACTCACACGGTCGTTCCCTGGAACCCCGAGATCGCCGCCCTCGGTGGAGGAGCCCAGGAAACAGGCGTGTGTGTGTGTGTGTGTGTGCGTGTGCGTGTGTGTGTGTGAAGGGGCAGCATAGGCTGACTTGAACGGAACAGGGAAACAAGTTGCTGTATCGCCCACACCGGCCTGCGTGCCTGCCAGCTGGCCTCTTAGTTCCCGGGGCACCGCCCGGCCCGTGAGCCGCAAGGACCGTGACCTCGGGCAGGCGGCGCGCTGCACGTCCACGCCTCACCTGGGAAGCAGGGAAGCCGCAGGGCCCGCCTCTGCGCATGGCCGTGAGGTGACCCCGTGTGTGACAGACGCAGGGAAGTCGGTAAGCGTCGCCCATCGACAAAGCCAGCCAACATGTATGTTACCAACAGGTGGTTTGTAAAAAAATGCTTTCAGTTCAGTGCCAACCCTGGAACTGAAAACAGTTGGCATAAAAATCCAGAATCCCGGTTCCCCTTAAAACCCACACCTCCGGTCTGCAGGCCCGCATCCGCTCACGGCAGCTCCGGGTGCGGGGAGCGGGCTGGGGCCCTCCACTCGCCCCGGTCCCCACCGGCCCCCGAGCTCACCTCTGTCGCTGCCTGGACCCAGGCGGATCTGAGTGAGAATCTTGACATCCTACTCGCCCCCCCAGGAAACGGACGGGAAGCCTGAAGCCACGGCTGGGCCCCATAGCCATGTACCCCCAACGCCCGCCCAGACCCCCTCCACCTCCCCACTGACTGATTGAGGCCACAAGACCAATGGGGAGTCTCGGCCCCAGGCTCTTAGGGGCCGATTCCCGCTGGCTGGTCTGACTGGGCTTCTAAGACGGACGGGACGCGGTTCCGGTGGGCTGGGCGGTGGCAGGAGCGTGCGGCTCGCCTGGTGTTTAATGTTCTCTTACACTTACCGTGTTCCCAGCACTAAGGCAAGTGGCTCTATTAGACAGTCAGTCACACGGGGGAGCGGGGCGGCTACCGCAAAGCCAATGAGGTGATGACGGCGGCCCGGAGGAATCCGCGCTGAGTAAAACCTGTCGCGGCGGCTGACAAATGATGATAAAGTGACCGCTCCGCCGGCGCGATGGAAACGGACAAGGTGGGCCTCCCCACCTAATGAACAGACGCAACCCTTGGTCCCCGTGAAGCGCGGCCAGTTCCATCTCAATAAGCATCAGAATGAGTCTGCTCCCACCGTGAGGAAGGACGCGGACACGTGGGCAGGGGGCGTGGCCTTCACAGAAGGGACCCCTGCGTGTGGGAGGGAGGTGGGGTGGCCGCCAAGGGACGGGCGCCCCCATTGCACCTGCTGAAAAACACCTCCATCACCCCCCAACCTGCACACTGAGGCTCAGGGGGCACCCAGGTGCCAGAGCCTCCCGGAGCTCCGGGAACAATGGTCTCCACGCGTCCCATCTCCACGCGGGGCTCCGCATCCTTATAAAGTAATGTCAGCGCGAGAACAATACCAGCCCGCTAGACAAGACGCTTTAGAGGAAAGGCGGACGGTGCGGGGGTGGGGGACCCCCCCCAACAACCACCCTCGGAGTACAATGCGCCAGCTGCACGTTAATAAACATGTAATGTTTGATGAGAAATATGGATAGCATCTTCCCTCCCCGGAGCCGGCTCGCCCTCCGGCGGCAGACGGCGATCCGGCCCGCGCCGATCGGGTTTCTCTCTGGCTCTGAAAATACAAACGCGAATGTTTTCCTGTCCCAGCTGTTTGCCATTGTGGCTGTTTATCAGCTTGAAGGATGAACAGTGGAATAAAAAATAAAAACCCCACCACACACACGCCTGCATCCCCAATGTGCCAGTCAGGCGGCCATTGTTCGGGAAGAAAGCGGCATTGTGTGTGCTGGCAAACTTCTTCCTGGGGAACGTCCAGGTTTTGAGAAAAGCTGCTCAGCTGTGCGATCTGTTTAATGCATGCGGAGCAGCGCCTGTGGAATCACACGTTGGGGGGGGGGGGGGCTTGGAAAGGGGGGAAGAGGAGCCAGACGTTGAGTTCCCACCTTGCCCACCTGGGCACCGGGTTGCCCTCCTCTGTTGAGGACCCAGCGTTCGTGGGGACACGCGGGCCGGGCCGTCCCACGGGGCTGGGCTCGGGCCCGTCTCCCGGCCCCTGGCGCCGGCGCCTGTTGGACCAGCTACTTCCCAGAAGCGAGAAGTTTGCAGACGCAGCCGGCAGTGCTGCGCGGGACTCACCTGGGCGCTCACCCGGAGCCCTCTCCCAGCGTAAAGGACGACGGAACAAGTTGCTATGGATACGGTTAGTTATGCCCAAAGCAGACAAGGCCCCGTCACCACGGCTCGGCGAGATCCCGCCCGGGGACACACAGGGTGCCCTCCGCAGGCACCTGCCCGGCGGGGGGACGGCGTCTGAGGCTGCCTGGCTCACCTCGGGGAGGACCCTACGTCTGAACAGAAATTCCATTTCCGAGGCCTGGCCTTCGGCTTGGGCTCAACCTGCTTGGACCACCTTCCAAAGGACCCGGCCCGGAGGCCACCGCGTGGAGGCCAGAGAGCGGTGAGGGCGCCAGCAGGGAGCCCCTCAGTCCCTGCCACTCCGCCTGCCTAAGATCTGTCCCCGACACGTAGGTGGCTGGTGTCAGCCCTCAGCTGTGAGTGGAGGAAAGAAAAGAAATTGGACATTTTCCGAACCGGGAACCAGGAGGTCACGGTTCCATTCCCGGTCGGGGCACAGGCCTGGTTGCGGGTTCCGTCCCCAGGGTGGGGCGTGCCGGAGGCACCCGATCCAAGATTCTCACCATTGATTTTTTTTTAAATATATTTTATTGATTTTTTACAGAGAGGAAGAGAGAGGGATAGAGAGTTAGAAACATCGATGAGAGAGAAACATCGATCAGCTGCCTTTTGCACAGCCCCTACTGGGGATGTGCCTGCAACTAAGGTACATGCCCTTGACTGGAATCGAACCTGGGACCTTTCAGTCCGCAGGCCGACACTCCATCCACTGAGCCAAACCGGTTTCGGTTCACCATTGATTTTTCTCTCTCTCTCCCTCTCCCTTCTTCTCTCTCAAATCAATAAAAATATTTTTTTACAAAAGAAATTGGACATTTTGTTCAAGAAATTGCACAGAGTTAAGGGGACACCCCGAATTGGGGAGAGGGCCTCACAGCGGGGTGGACACAAGGGCCAGTGGGTGAGGGTCACACCATCTCACCTTTCACCCCCCCCCCCCGCCCCCGACCTGAGCGACGCTGCCTGGAGCAGGAAGGAATGCTGCAGCCGCGCCTATCATCCGAACCCAGCGCATTGCAGGGTCCCCCGACTCTCGAACATGTCACGCCACCCCGTGAGGCCGATGTCGCCGGTGCCTTCGGACAGGAGCGCGGGCTCACAGCGAAGAAGCTTCCCGGTCCCACAGCTTCCGCGAAGTCGCGGGGGGTCTCGCACCCAGCCCTGTGAGTCCTGGGCCTCTGGGTCTGTAAAGAGACCCGCAGCGGCCAGGGTTAGCGGGGGCTGCCCAGGTCTCCGGCTGCCAGACCAGCACCCGCCCCAGAATGGCCTGGGCCCGGCCAGGGCGGCCCTGTGGGCTGGGCACCGTGTGAGGCTGGCCTCCGGCCTCGCCCAAGGAGCTGGCTCCCCATCGGCTCCCTCCCACGCTCCACAGCGATGGTCTCACACATCCCCTTCCCAGGACCCGGCTCCTCTCTTCAACCCTCCCCCCTTCCCCATGAACATGTCACACCTGCACCCCGGAGAACACGAGGAACACACGAGAACACAGCTCATGTCACTGCCGGACCTGTGCACACGCCTGCACCTGTGCCCGCCCGCGGCTGGGCTGCCTGCCTAACCCAGCCCCACCCCCACCTTCGGGCCAGCCCCTCAGGTTCCCCCAGGGACCGCCCCCCTCAGTTATCCCCTCTTCCCTGCTTCTTCGACTCCCCCCCCCACCCAACCCCCCCCCCCCCCCCACGACACACACACACACACACACGCTCTGCTGGTTACCATGGGGACAGAGCTAAGAAAAACGCACACACGAAACCCTGGGGTCGGAGGACAACCTGGGCACTCCCCTCTCCCTGCCCTCCTGCCCAACGCCCCAGAAAGAGAAGCCATGTTTAAAAGAGAAATAACAGCCTGGCTGGCGTGGCTCAGTGGCTGAGCATCGACCTATGAGCCAGGAGGTCAGGGTTCGATTCCTGCTCAGGGCACATGCCCGGGTTACGAGCTCCATCCCCAGTGTGGGGCGTGCAGGAGGCAGCTGATCAATGGTTCTCGCTCATCATTGATGTTTCTCTCTCTCTCCCTCTCCCTTCCTCTCTAATCATATTTAAAAAATAATAATAAATACTTAAAGAGGTGTGTCCGTATCCCACCCCTTGATTCCCTGGGACGCTCCTGGGACCGAGTCTACCAGCTCCGGTTCCCTGGAAGCCGGGTCTGAGGCAAGGATTCAGGTGGCCGTCTGGGTTCTCATCCGGGAAAAGCCGGGAGGGAGGGATTCAGCGAGGAGGGGACCGCAGCCAAGGGCAGGCTGCCTGAGCCACGCGATGGAGGGGAGCTCGGGGTCTGACTCACGCCACAGCCGGCCCCCTGGACGCCAGGGCCCTCTGCACCCCGACCAGCCAGTCCCTGGCGGCCCGCTGCCCTTGCTGCGTGGGGGACACGTCCCGCCCATCAGCTGAGGGCCATTCCCCAGAGGCGGGGCAGCTGGGGGTGGTTAGCAGCCTACCCCCGGCGGCTGGGGCCCGGAAAAGGGCTCTGGGAGGAGACACCAGCGTCCTAAAGGCCCCATAGCACGCCGGGCTAGCACAACGCCCGGCGGACTGTCCTGAGGTGGAGGCGTTGCGTCCTTTGGATGCACAACTCGATCGTAAACTCCTCCCAGCCCGTGTGACACTTCTCAGAGCACGCACTTCTAAGGGAGCAGCCGCTAGGGTGCTGGTCTGGTCTCCAAAATAAATGTATCCCTCCACTCTCCAGCCCAGGGACTGATGTTTAGGGTGTGTGTGTGTGTGTGTGTGTGTGTTTTAAACTCACCCTATAGCACGACTATCACCCTTTTAACAAATACCGGGATGATGTGGTTAAAAGATGAAAGCATCTTTTGAATCATAAAATCGGTAATGACATTAGTAATCAAATCAGTAATGACAAATGCCCGGATGATGTTGTTAACCTTTTGCACTCGGATGTTGAGTGTGACTCGACACGGTTAGCATCGGTAGCAGGAATCAAGAAAAAAGCAAGCGAGTGCAAAGGGTTAAAAGACTGAAACATATTTTGAATCATAGAATCAGTCCTGCAGTTCCAGCAGTGTAACAAGGAATGCAATAGAAATAAGGAAAAAATAGAAAGAACTCTATCTTGGAAAGGAAGAAATAAAACTGTTTTGTCCACAGTTACCATGATCATCTACTTAAGAAAAAAAATCTACCACAGACACAGATATTTTTTTCTACCACCGTATCTACCAAAAGCAATTAGAATTAATAGTATGTGAGCTTAACATAGTCACCAGATGCAAGATCGATACCAAAAAAAAAAAAAAAAAAAAAATCAATTCTATTTCTATGTGCAGGAAACAAACAATTGGAATTTGAAATTTTGAAATGCCATTAACCATCGCTTCAAACATGATGAAACAGTGACGGATGAATCTAGCGCTATCTGTGTGGAATTCGCGTGCTGAAAACGATAAAACGCGGCTGAAAGAAAAAAAATGCTAAAGGCCAAAATGAAGGCAGAGACAGACCATGTCCATGGATCCGAAGACGCGACGTTGCCACAGGTCACTTCTCCCCGGATGTCTGCATCCACTCAATTCCCATCAAGATTCCCACAGGCTCCGTGCGGACGCTGCCAGGCAGGTTCGCAATGAGCTAAACGTGCCTGCGTCCGGGCAAGTTCCTCAGCCAGGGGCGTGACCCCTCTGGGCGCAGGAAATTGGAAGAACACACGGGTGACAGCAGGTATTACCGAAAACTGGCTGGTCAGGGGCACCTTATACACACGCTCAAACGAGGCCTCACACCAATTAGGGACGCTCGTTCCACATTAACATCAGCAGCTGCACGCGGGTGTCGCTACTGCTGAGTCATTGCCCTCGCGCAGCATGCGCAGCGCCAAGGGGCCTTTAACATAGTCATGCCGCTGTGTCCTTGCTGCACGCGTGGGTTTGGTGAGTGGGCCGGGAACCTCTGGCGTACCCTGGTCAGGGCCCCCACAGTGTGGAAAATGAAGGATCTAGAATAGCCAAAGCCATTTTGAAAAACAAGAGCAAATCGTGCAGGAATCATACTAATTTCACACGTACTATAAGCTATCTCCTGTAACCAGGATGGGGTGGTATTTGCATAATGATCGTCAGATAGATCAATGGATCAAAGAGTCCAGAAATAGACCCACATGTCATGGGCCATTTGTTTTTGCCAAGGTGCCCAGGTAATTGAACGGGGAAATCATACTATTTGCAACAGGGCACCAGAAAGGGCATTTCATATAAAAAGAGAAGGGACCTCCACCCTTACTTTGTACAGAATGCAAAAATTAACTTGAACTGGATCATAAACCTGAGAGATACAAAGAGAAAACTACTAGAAGAAAACAGAAGACATGTTTGCAATCTTGGTTTAGACGTGATTTTTAGATAGAAAACAAGACGAATACACCATCACAGAAATGATTGGATGTCGTCAAAATGGACAACTGCTCTTCAGAAGACACGGTTAAGAACACCATGGACAAGCCACCGATCGAGAGAAAATATTTGCTAAATATTTGCTTTTTTTTAAAATATATTTTTATTGATTTTTTACAGAGAGGAAGAGAGAGGGATAGAGAGTTAGAAACATCGATGAGAGAGAAACATCGATCAGCTGCCTCTTGCGCACCCCCTACTGGGGATGTGCCCACAACCAAGGTACATGCCCTTGACCGGAATCGAACCTGGGACCCTCAGTCCGCAGGCCGATGCTCTATCCACTGAGCCAAACCGGTTTCGGCTATTTGCTAAATATTTTCAACGGAGGTGATGTCACCATCAAGGGGGCAAAAATCGGTTCTCGGGGGACTGAAAACATCTTAAATGTTACATTTGGGGAGGCCCTTCAGAGAGCCACAGGACATAAACAGATATACAGTGTATCCGCGTTTTAAATTTCATGGGGGGAGGGGGTTAGGAAAATAAAGTCTAAAATAAAAGCTGGCATGGCTCAGTGATTTAGCATCACCCTGAACCTGGAGGTCACGGTTCGATTCCCAATCAGGGCACATGCCCAGGTTGTGGGTTCCATCCCCAGTGTGGGGCGTGCAGGAGGCACCGATCAATGATGCTCCCTCATCACTGATGCTTCTCTCTCTCTCCCTTTCCCTTCCTCTCTGAAATCAATGAAAATATATTTAAATATATATGTATGTGTGTGCGTGTGTGTGTGTGTGTGTGTATTTACACACACACACTGGATAAAAGTCTTGTATCTAGAATCTATAAAGAACTCTCTCAGAACTCAATAATAAGACAAGGAATCCAACTTTAAAATGGGAAAATATCTGAACAGATACCAAGAAAGATAAGCATTGGCAAATAAGCCCATGAGAATTTAAATGCTCATCGTGGTGAGTCCTTGAAGAACTGCCGACAGGCCCTAGCTGGTGTTGCTCAGTGGGTAGAGCGTCGGCCTGTGGACTGAGGGTCCTGGGTTCGATTCCGGTCAAGGGCACATGCCCAGGTTGCGGGCTCGATCCCCACTGGGAGGTGGTGATGCTCTCTCAACACTGATGTTTCTATCTCTCTCTCCCTCTCCCTTCCTCTCTGAAATCAATACAAATAAATTAAAAAAAAAAGAAAAGAAGAAGAAGAAAAACTGCCGACGGGAACCGCAGTGCCACAGCGCTGCTCACCTGCCAGAGGGAGCGGCTGCAGCGGGAGATGGGCCACCACGCGGCACCCGGGACTCTGGAACACGCTGCGGCCTTTGATAAAGTTCTCCATACACTTACCTATGACAGCCGTCCCCCGGCGAGGCATGTCCCCCGAGGAATGAAAACATGGCCACAGAAGGCCCTCTGTTCCCATGCTGTGGCAGCGTTGTTGACATTGGCCTAAACGAGGAACAGCCCCACACTGTTAACCAGCGCGTGGCTGTGAGGGAATGCTGCCTCGCGATCGGAAGAACGAACCGTAGCAGGTGCCACAATAGGGTAATTACGGTAAGTGAGGCGTTAGGTGCGGGGAAGGAGCCGCCCATCTGTACGCCGTTTCTCTGCCATCCGAGAAAAGGCAAAGCTGTACGAACAGACGTGTAACCAGCTGTTGCCGAGACGAGGGACTGGGAGTGTACTGAGTGCAAAAGCGTAGGAGGGAGCTGGTTTTGGGGGGAATGTTCTATATCCCCATCGTGCCTGTCACGTGACTGTATTGTCAAAACGCGCTGAACTGCTCACTTTTTTGTTGTTAATCCTCGCCTGAGGATATTTTTCCATTGATTATTTGTTTTAGGGGGAGGAAGAGACAGAGAGAGAAACATCGATGTGAGAGAGACATACAGATTGGGTGCCTGCACAAGTACTCGGGGCCGAGAATCGAGCCTGCAACCAAGGCACGTGCCGTGAAACGGATGAAATAGTCTTCAACCCGTGCCGTGTGCGTGGGGAGAGAAGTTGGCAAGGCATTTGGACGTATCTGATGGGACACTGCACGATGGTCCTGTGCTTGGAATAAGCGTTACTGTGGGAATGGGCGTGGGCGGGCGGTAGAAGGAAGTGAGAGAGAATATAGAACCGAGGTGTGTGTATTCGGGTTGTGTGAAGGCATCTTGAAGTTCTCGCCGTCCCAAATTAAATGTTTCAGTAAGAAGGCCTCGCCGTCGCTTTGGGAACCGACCTCGCCCGGTGGGTGTGATTCATGAAACGTCCACGCTGAGTTGTAACCTTGGGAGGGTTCGGCCTCCCAGCTCTCCCCAGAGGGTTTCCCAGAGAAATGCCCGGGCGTGGGGCTGGCCCGGGAGCTGTTTGCAGTCAGGTGCCACGGGCTCCCCCCCACCCAGCAGCCCCCCTCCCAGACCTAAGTAAAGCGACAGGGCTGCTCCCACAGAGCCCGCAGCCTGGTGCGGGAGCCGGCGGCCATCTGCGAGTCACACCCACGTCAAATGACAGCTGGGACAGGTACAGCTGTGCTGTCCAGAGAACCCGTGCTTGCGGGACTTGATGGAGCCTGGGGGTATCAGGGAAGGCCTCCTGGAGGCAGTGACGCCCTAGCAAAGCCCAGGGTGTGATGGGAGGAGTAGGTGTGGACCAGGCCAAGGGGTAGCATCCCAGCTCCTGGAGGAGGGAGAGGGAGGGGCGGGGCTGGAGCGGCCAGGGCCAGGTGAGCTCAGGGGAATATGGGAATGAGATGCTGGGAGCCCTGTGTGGGGGTTGGGGGGAAGGACAGCCATCGGGAGGTGAGCGGCCGGTCTGGAACCTTCTACCCCCACCCACCCCAGCTGCCATAAGGGAGCCCCATGCTCCCCATTCATTACCTGACATAACTAATTGCCTGGTGACATTTCCCATATTATAGACAAATGTGACGTATGGGCCCAGCTGTGCCCCTTCTCGTCACCAGGAATCGGTTGATAAATATGTTTATTTGAGGTGAGCCCGGCCTCATCCATTAGAAATATTGTTTTTCTAAACATTACATTGATTTAATTTAACTCTAATCAATTTAAAATGGTTCTGACAATTAACAGAAGCTTCAAATATGACCTTAAAGTAATAGGATTCATTAGCTATGTTGAGGATTAAACTTACCCTAATAGGGCAATTTTTCTTCTGAGGGTATTCGGGAAGCGACGAGTGGTCAGTCAAAACGAGATCAATTATTATAAATTATACAGTTAGAGTTGATTATGTATCCCCTGCTAATTTGTCTGAAGAGGGGTCTCCGACGATGGGAGTAATTTATTAATAACTAGCTCTCCCCCTGCCCGGGCCCGCGCTTCCGCAGCAGCTGCCGGGCCTCTGCAGCCCACGCAGGATTCTGTTCCGGGGCTGCCCCGACGTATGCTAATTAAGCCCGTAATTAATTGGAACGGTTACAGTTAAAGACACGATGCTGACGCCCTTCGCCCTGTCATTCCTGACAGTGGACTCACTCAAAAGGCAATCTGATCAAAAATTCATAGGGGAGCCCGGGCACCCCAGAGCCAGGCACTCAGACAGCAAAGGGTGCCTGGAGGGACGGCTGGGGGCTGGAGAGGGAGCGGGCGGGGGGACACAGGCCGGGGCCGAATGTGCAGGTCACAGCTCCCACACTGGTGGCCCATCGGGGATAAGCCACGGACAGACAAATGGAACTCCATTCTTGGCCAGGATCGTGCACAGTGGGAAAGCTCGCGTCTCTGGAAAAGTTCTGACTGAGGAGTCAGAGCCCACGGGGCTGCCTCGCCCACTCCCTTCCCCGCACCAACCCTCTCTCTCTTCCTTGCCCGCCTGGCCCTGCAGGCACGTGACCTTGAGACCCGTGGGCTGGGACACGTGGAGAAACAAGGCCCCGAGAGAGACAGTCTCGCCAGGAGCCCCGATGGCCAGGCTCCAGAGGCCCAGGTGTGGCTGGGGTCACAGAGGATATAGGTGGACTTGGGGGCCGAGGGGAGGTGGCCTGTCCGTGAGTGGACACTCCCCCTCATGGATGGCGGGGGCCTGAGAGAGGCGACCATGAGTGACCCCGCGGTCCAGGCTCCCGGCTCCTGAGCAGCTGGGCGAGGGGGCCCACACCACTGGGCTGCACGTCCACGCTGGGTCAGCAGCTGCGTCCCACTCTTCCCAGATCTCTGGGTCAGTCTGGAAAAGGGGGGAGGTTATTCATCCCGACCCCCACGTGGGTCCCCCGAGGCGTGTGGACCAAAGACAACCAAAAGAGCGTGCGCACAAAAGGACGTTCGGCTCGGAGATGCCCGTGGGAAAGGACCCGTGTCCACGGCTCCACATTCCAATGAACACGGAACACCCTGCGTGGCAGAGGAACACGGAATACCCTGGGGCCCCACTACAGAGCCGACAGGTGAGTACCCAACACTGTGGAAGCCAAGGAGCCGTGGGGTGTCTGGGGGGCTGGTCGCCTTGGAGGTCAGGGCAGCTGCGGGAGCGCTGGGCGAGCCCGGGAATGCACACACAGCGGCTCCGCAGGGCAAGTCTCCCATCTTCCCGAGGGAACCTGGGGCAGCAGGCGCGGGGGCCGAGAGGGAGGCAGGGATGGGACGGGAGTGAGGCCGGGGCCTTGGCGAGGGACACAGCCACATGGATGTGGCCAACCAGGAGCCCTGTCAGTCAGTCAGTCAGTCAGTCAGTCAACCACCCGTTTAGTGGGGGTCACGCTGACAAGGGAAGAACCAAAACCATAAACATCACTTGTAGTCCAGCCGGCGTGACTCAGTGGTTGAGCGTCAACCTAGGAACCAGGAGGTCATGGTTTGATTCCCGGTCAGGGCACAGGCCCGGGTTGCGGGCTCAATCCCCAGTGTGAGGCGTGCAGGAGGCAGCTGATCAATCATTCCCTCTCATCATTGATGTTTCTATCTCTCTCCTCTCCCTTCCTCTCTGAAATCAATCAAAATATCCTACCTAATAAAAGAGTAATATGCAAATTGACCCTAACTCTGCTACACCCACAAGCCATGCCCACAAGCCATGCCCACCAGCCAATCAGAGCGAGTATGCAAATAAACCCATCCAAGATGGCTACAGCCACAGAGAGCAGGAGGGAGGCTTGGGTTTCCCCGGCAACAGAGGAAGCTAAGCTTTCCGCCTGCCCTTACTGGCCTAAGCCTCCACTCAAGGCTACAAAGTTTCAATTATAGAAGGTAAACAAATCCAAACAGAAATGGCAGCAGCCACTGAGCTGGAAAGAGCAGGAGGCAAGGGTTGCCCCCGGCAATGGAGGAAGCAAAGCTTCTGCAGCCCTGGCTGGCCTAGGCCTCTGCTCCAGGCTACAAAGTTTCAATTATGGAAGATACATCAATCCCAAGAGAAATGGCTGCCAGCCACGGAGCGAGCAGGAGGCTTGGCTCCGCTCCAGGCTATAAAGTTTCAATTGTAGAGGATACATAAATCCCAGATACCAGGGCCTCTGCTTGGTGGTTTGCAGGCTGGCCAGGGGGCGTGGCCAGCCTGCAAACCACCATAGGCCCTTCACCCAGGCTGCCCCACACCCCAAGGGAACCCCCACCCTGATCCGGGACACCCTTCAGGGCAAATCAGCTGGCCCCCACCTGTGCAGGCCTCTATCCTATCTAATAAAAGAGTAATATGCAGATTGACCATCACTCCAACACACAATATGGCTGCCCCCATGTGGTCCAAGATCCTGCCCCCATGTAGACACAAGATGGCCACCACAAGATGGCCAGCAGGGGAGGGAAGTTGGGAGGCACCTGGCCTGTAAGGGAGGGCAGTTGAGAGGGACCAGGCCTGCAAGGGAGGGCAGTTGGAGGCGATCAACCCTGCAGGGGAGGGCAGTTAGGGGTGACCAGGCTGGCAGAGGAGGAAAGTTGGGGGCAAACAGGCTGGCAAGGGAGCAGTTAGGCATCAATCAGGCTGGCAGTGGAGTGGTTAGGGGGTGATCAGGCTGGCAGGCAGAAGTGGTTAGGGGCAATCAGGAAGGCAGGCGAGCAATTGGGAGCCAGCAGTCCTGGATTGTGAGAGGGCAGTCAGACATCCCTCGAGGGGTCCCAGATTGAAGAGGGTGCAGGCTGGGCTGAGGGACACCCCCCCCCTCCGTGCACGAATTTCGTGCACCGGGCCTCTAGTATATATATTTTAAATCACCGGGTCACTGTGTTCTATTCGGTCAGCGTGCTCACTGCTAACAAACCTTTCCGCCCACTCATGTGAATCTTCTTATAAACGAAATCTGATCTATTCGGGTACCTAAGCGTTTGTCAGCCACTCTTGTGACCTAATGTAGGAGGGGCCTTTGCTCAGGCCAATAAGAATGGTGTTCTAGAAGAGTCCAGTGGCTGCAGAGACCGCCGTGGTCCAGCTGTACCATAAATCGACTGGAGTCCTGACATGGGAGTTTAGCTCCATCATACACAAAGCTGCCTGCTCGGACAGCCACCCCGGGCTCCCTGCGATCCCGCCTTAGAAAAACGTCCCGGCGATAGAACTGCTGGGTACAAGACGCACCACGCGTCAGGCCTCGAGCTCACGGAAAAGCCCGCGAGCATTGAACGTCCACGAGCTCACGGTTCGTGTGTGACTGTCGAGGGCCAGGGGCGGGGGAAGAACCCAGCAAGGGACGTCGGCGGTCCAAGGAGGGTCTGCACCCACCGGACCCCGCACCCTCACACGGGCCACATGAGGGTGTCATACAGCAGTGAGGGGCTGTTGTTTGTTTGGTTAATTCTCACCTGAGGATGTTTTTCCCATTGATTTTTAAAGGCAGTGAAAAGGAGGGAGGGAGGAAGGGAGGGAGGGAGGGAGGGAGGGAGGGAGGGAGATGTGAGAGACACAGGCTTCCCACACAGGCCCTGACCAGGGCTGGGGATCGAACCTGCACCCCAGGCACATGGCCTTGACCAGGAATCGAATCCGAGAGCCTTTGGTGCATGGGCCACCGCTCTACAGGCCAGCAGAGGGTCCCTGCATGTCAGAGCTGGCTAGGACACCCCTTCTGTGTCAGGGATGGGGGAACTGAGGCTCAGAGAAGGGCCACTCAGGAAGGCAGTGGCCTCCAGTTCTGGAATCTTCTCCGTGCAGCCACAGTTGTGGCTGAGCCTCGGGATGTGAGGGGACTGGCCTCACCCGCTGCCGAGCGGAGCCGGGGTGCAGGAAGTGGGCGTGCTGGGGAGACGGGGTTACCACAGCAGTCCTCAGTGTGAGCACCTGTGGTGTGGGCTTTGGGTCTGTCATCACTTAATCCACACCACGCGGCGAGCGAAGGTGGGAGCCAGGACTTCGTCAAGTGTTCCCGCTCCGGCTCGCACAAAAAGCGCCTTGTGTCAGCCTTAACCCAAAGGCAAACGCTTTCTGGGTTTTGCTGAAAGAGAAAAGTCTTGTCCACAGTGGGCAGGGGCTCCCAGGCTTGGTGTGTACAAGAGCCACTGGGAGGTCAAAATGCAATGTCAGGACCCTGCTGGGAGGCGGGTCCTGTGCACTGGGGAGGCTCTGAGCCTGCCTGTCTGAGCTCACCCCATGACTCGGAGGCAGGGGCCGGAAGACCACTCTTCAGGGCACATGGAGGAGAGTGAGGTTGGTTTGCACACTCAGACCCTGCCCACTTCCGCTGCAGAGGTGAGTACCACGGGCAGGAGGCTCACAGAGGTCGGTTCCCACACCCACAGAAGAATATTCCTAATGAAGGGCCTGGCCGCCGGGAGCCTGCTGTGCTCCTGCTTTCTTCCCATGGAGCTGTGGGTGTGTACTTCATTCCTCTGCGGATCCTGGACCCACCTCACACCGACCCGACGGCGTGCGCCCAGCAGATGGCACTAACTCGTCTGAAACAAGGTTTGTGAAAGGAGCCTGCGAGGAAGAGGGAGAAGGAGAGGGAGAGACGGAGGAAACGCCACACAGGCAGACAGGCCCGACACGGCACCCCCTCGCCGCCGTCCTGAGGGACTAGGAGGACGCGCCAAGCCTCCTGGATACACTTTATACTCTGCCGCGTGGCCCTGACTCGTTGCCGCATTTGCTTTCAAACATCACCTGCTGCTTCCTGGGAGCTGGTGGCTGGTTGCAGCCGGGAGCCAAGATGTTGCCATAACCTATTATGGCCACACGATGGCGATGCTGCGCCAGAAGGAAGGGAGGCATTAAAAAAAAAAAAAAAGCGATCTAAAGACTTGAGAGTGTGATCAGAAAATCAGGTCCTGGGAGGAGGCATGGTTACACTTGCACCTCACAAACCATGCACACAGCAAACGTGGTTTCAAGTTCTAAAGCCTGACGAGGCAAGAGCTACAATGTTTCCCCTTCTGAGAGGAACCGTGGGGAGCCCGAGGCTGGGGAGCCAGAGGCCGGGACCTCTTACAAGACGTGGGGACAGGGAAGTCATTCCGGCCACGCCAACAGCAGTGAGCGGGAAGGGTTCTGTGCATAAAAGGCTGAAAGTTGCCCGGCTAGTGTGGTGCAGTGGTTGAGCGCCGACCTATGAATCAGGAGGTCACAGTTCAATTCCAGGTCAGGGTACATACCCAGGTGATTCTCTCTCACCATTGATGTTTCTCTCTCTCTTCCTCTCTCTCTCTCTCTCTCTCTCTCTCTCTCTCTCCCCCCCCCATCTCTCTCTCTCTCTCTATGAAATCAATAAAAATATTTTCCTTAAAGGCTGCAAGTTCCTTCTCTGACTCAGCAAATATGTGAGCACCTGCTGTGTGCCAGGCCCTGATCACGGTGCCAAGAAAACGGAAGGGACTAGGGGAGTCCCTGTGTCCAGGGCGAGAGACCCCAGCACACCATCCGTGGAAGAGCCGGCCCGGGGTGCCTTGGGTGCGTTTCAGACCATCCCCCTGGCTCCCCAGAGCCAGCTGATGACTGTCAGGAATGGTGGGAGCCAGCTTTGAATACACCCATTATTAAAGGTAAATGATACCCACTTCCAATTAAATAAGTTCTATGGGAAAGCTCTGATTAGGCAAGTCATATTTAAAACTCATCGCTTCCTAATCATTTTACATTTGACAGTTACCTAGGCCAGGGGCCAGCAAACTTCCGCAAGGACCAGAGGTAAGTATTTCAGGCTGTGCGGCACCAGTGTCTGTCACAACTGCTGTGACACTGCAGTGCAAAAGCACGAGTGTCCAGAAAATGCTATTGACAAGCCGGCGGGGGGCTGGGCTGGGGCTGGGGCTGGGGCTGGCCCGCGCCACTGCTGGCCACGCCTGGGCCGCGCTCAGGGACTTCTGTGCGGTGGGAACGTTACGTGCTTCCGTGCGGATCCTATTGGCTCTCCTCCCAGCCCCGCCTCCAGCGACGTCACTCTGCCACCCAGGGCTCCGCACCCCCAATCTAGTACCCATCTCAGCACCCTACCCACACTTTCAGCAAACCCTCATGCAAAAGTTACGTGCGCTCATTTCAAAGCAGAAAATTACAAGATGGAGGGACTCCTGTACATTCTTATGGCTGGTGAAGCTAACAGTATTAGCAAGTGGAATGATGAGACCAAAGGTAGACCTGCCTTTAAAACACCTGCAGGTCCGAAGATTCTCTCCGTCACTTCTGGACATTGTTTTATGTAATCATATGTTATACACACATGACCGCTCTGCTGTCCTTCTGCATGGCTAGGAAGGCATTCCAGGAAACAATGCTCGGAGCACACGCATGCCACAGCACACGCCATGGCACATGGTACAGCACAGACACCCACAAGCCACGGTCTAGTCCACAACACCCACTGTTGTCTAGACACACACTATGCGTATCAGCTACACAAACACCACTTTCTGCTTCAATCAGGAGGATAAAGCTGGTGCTACCGTGTGAATAAAACTGTTGTTACTTCAAGTGAAATCAGCTGAACTTGGTGAGGGGCAGGCTGCCCGCACTGGGCAGTCCGACTCGCGTGGCAGAGGTTGGGTACCTCATGCATCTCTCCAGGGAGTGTCCCTGAGCCACGCCTTAGGCCAAGTTCATCGCCGATGGCCATGGGTTTGTGTAGGGTGACATCTGTCACTCCAGGCCTCTAATAAAACCCCGTGCCCCACCCACAGAACAGCCTCAAAAATGAGCACTGCCGGCGGCCAGTCGCCACGCGGGAGGAGCACCGACGGCTGTACATGCCAGTCCCCCACGGACGTCACTTCAAAAACGGACGCTCGGTGACAAAACCACTCACTTACGTCAACCCCAGAACACACGCAAACCGCCTCGCCTGGGGAAGTGGGCACTTTCCTGACCGCCCCAGCAGCACGCGGACGCCGAGGCGACGGGCAGGTCAGCACCCAGAGAAAATGAACGCGTCCGCTCCACACAACTTTAACAGCCGATGGGAAGTCGTCTCTTAACACCAAAACAGTTCTTCCTCTAGGAACCGTTAGCTACAAAGGACAGTGATTGCATGGCCTTGGTCCGTAAAGAAGACACCTTTATTTACATTCTCGGAGGCCGAGAGGAGGTCTGAAACGGCACAATTAGAATGCTGTGCTTCCAGAAGGGTCACATGATCACCGCACTGGACTTACAGCTTCAGCTTTAATAACTTCATTTAGACTTCCTAAAAAACCAACACGCACATACTCTCTAAAGTGCAAAACGCTTATTAAAGACGTCAGAGACACACGGCTCTTCCGAAGGTCCTCCCACAGCGACCCCTGCCGCACGGGCGCGGGCGGGGCCCCGGGCACACGCAGGCCGGGCGGTGCGGCTACTTGTACAGGCTCATGGTGGGGCTCTGGTACATGCACATGTACGCGTCGCACAGCAGCCTGCGCGCGCAGCCCTGGATCCGCCGCGAGTCCAGGGAGTGCAGCTCCTCCGGCGACATCTTCAGGTACTCCCGGACCTCGGGGCACGGGGTCACCTGAGGGATGTTGAAGCCGTTCTGACCACCTGTGGACAGGAAGAGCGCGCTCAGGGTCAAGTTCTCCACCCGCTGCTGCCCACCCGCCCATGCCACCTCACACCTGCAGCCCAGGGAAGGCACACGCCACCTCACACCTGCACCCCAGGGAAGGCACACGCCACCTCACACCGAGGGAAGGGACACGCCACCTCACACCGAGGGAAGGCACACGCCACCTCACACCTGCAGCCCAGGGAAGGCACACGCCACCTCACACCTGCAGCCCAGGGAAGGCACACGCCACCTCACACCTGCAGCCCAGGGAAGGGACACGCCACCTCACACCTGCAGCCCAGGGAAGGCACACGCCACCTCACACCGAGGGAAGGCACACGCCACCTCACACCTGCAGCCCAGGGAAGGCACACGCCACCTCACACCGAGGGAAGGGACACGCCACCTCACACCTGCAGCCCAGGGAAGGCACACGCCACCTCACACCTGCAGCCCAGGGAAGGGACACGCCACCTCACACCGAGGGAAGGCACACGCCACCTCACACCTGCAGCCCGGGCAAGGGGCCTGATTGCACTTCTGATTCCTAGAAGTTCAAGCCTCTTTTGCTCTCAACAGTGTTTTCATTTTTTTATTTCTGAGGGGATTCTAGGCCAAGAGTGAAGAAAACTGGCGAGAGGACACAGCTGAGCAGAGCCCACAGCCGGCTCCGCGGCCCTCTGTGCCGAGTGGGTGGTAACGATACACAGACGCACCCGCTCAGCTGCCGACACGGCCGCCCCTCGCCGTGACCCTGCGGGTGGGCGATCTAGTGAAACGAGCACTCTCTCCTTCCCCGTCACCGTTCCCGCACCCCACATACTTCCCGGAGGGCCTGGCCCAGGGCCCTCGACTCCCGGTGACCAGGCTCGTGCAGAAATGAGGAGCCTGGACCCCGAGGAGACGAAGCTGCGAAGGAAGCCCCTCGGCCTGACAGAAGCTCAGGGTCTTCCGTCAGGGGAGCCCCTCCGCCTGTGGGGCAGCACAGCATCGCACTCCGCAGCCGGGCCGAGTGCAGCCCGGCCTGACCCTCACCGCTGTCCCTGGGCCTCCCGCACACTGTCCCCGCGGACGCGGCCCACGGGAGCGAGTGAGTGGTTACCGTCCCGGTCGGCCATGCTGTCACCCGCTGTCCCTGGGCCTCCCGCACACTGTCCCCGCGGGAGCGAGTGAGTGGTTACCGTCCCGGTCGGCCATGCTGTCACCCGCTGTCCCTGGGCCTCCCGCACACTGTCCCCGCGGACGCGGCCCACGGGAGCGAGTGAGTGGTTACCGTCCCGGTCGGCCATGCTGTCACCCGCTGTCCCTGGGCCTCCCGCACACTGTCCCCGCGGACTCGGAGCGAGTGAGTGGTTACCGTCCCGGTCGGCCATGCTGTCGAAGAAGAGCCAGGCGGAGTCGTCCCGGCCGTACTTGACGAAGGCCACGTAGTGGCTGGTCTCGATGCAGAGCACGGCGAACAGCTCCATCTGCTGACGGGGCACGCAGCTGTGCCTCCAGTCCCAGTCGGGCAGGTCTTTGGGCAGGGACACCGGGTTGTACTTGTGGGTCCGCCTCTTGGGGTGGAGGTGGACCTGAACGGAGCGGGCAGAGCCAGGCTCAGTGATGCTCGAGATGAACTCCACTCCCTCGCCCTGACTCCTCCCGGGCCCCGCAACCCAGGCCTCCCGGGAGTCTGTCAGGCCCACAAGGGCAGGAACCATGCCACCTGACCATGAACTTGCGGGCGTTCGTGATGAGTCGAGAACTCTTCCGAGCCAGCCGCCTGCGGAGTGCGCGCGCAGCTTCGGGGTGAGGGGCTCACCTGGGTGTTGCAGTCCTTGCAGAACTGCTTGATGGTCCCGGCCGCGATGTCGGGGTCCTCGTAGCACTCGCGGCACTCGTACATGGCCAGCCCTCCGCAGATGCGGCACTGTCGGGGGGCTGGGGCGGGACAGGGGAGGGGCCTTTAAAATGCACTCTTTCGGATAAATGATTAAAAACTTAAGCTCCAAAAAGGACAACGTTCGTGGGCTCAAAACGGGCTCTCCCTCCCCACCCCCTTAAGCTTTAAATTGGATTTCCGTGGATTCGGGATAACTTAAAGCTGAAAGCATCCCTGTTCCAGTTAGCGAGAGATGCCACTGGCAACAGCACATGCGCTTCCTCCGTCCTTCCCCCTCGCACATCCTTCCCCAGCTCCTGTGTGTTCACAGCCTCTCTTTCCCCAAGCCTCGTGTGTGTGTGTGTGTGTGTGTGTGTGTGTGTGTGTGTGTGTGTTTATAGCTCCTCTTGTACAAAACATCGACATAACCTTTTATTTAATGTTACATCATCACTTTCATACTACGGGTCTCCTAACACAGGACGGGTACACCGTAATCCATTTAACAACTCGCCCCTTGTTAACATTCAGACGGCTTCTAACTTCTTAATCAGGCACCGATGAACCTGTGCGTGTGTAAACACGTATCGGCATTTCTGACGATGTTCTCAGAATGAACGCCAGCTGCGCACTCCGGCTCCGCAGACACGGAGCGCCTAGCGCAGGGCCTGCACCCTGTCCCGCTCACAGCGAAGGAGAGCCCTGCCGACGCTGAGGAACCAGCAGAACCAACAGAGCGCCTACTTACTGTCTTCAAGCAAGTCTGTGATGTTCAGTTCCAGAGAAGGGAAGATTTTCTTAAATAGTTTGAAGTCTTTCCCAAACCGAGGCATCTGAATGATCAGGCATGACGGGGCCTGAAAAAAAGGGAAGTATTTTTAGAATCAAAGTGCTGGAAAAACTCCCTGTGAGCCCGGCCTGCGTGGCTCAGTGGTTGAGCGTCGACCTTTGAACCAGGAGGTCAGGGTTTGATTCCCAGTCAGAACTTCCATATAAAACACAAGCAATGACCACTAACCTCTGCAAATTTCAGGTTGCTGTTGATGAAAGACCATTCTAACAGCTGCTGAATTGTAGGAACTCCAACTTTCTCATTTTTTTCCATAAAAATTTGATAGAAGTAACAATCTTGTACCTTTTGACCTGCTGACCTAAAAGAAAACATGCAGAAAACCCCACAGAGTTTACTTGTGACACTTATATCACAACATGAAGTGGTTCCAATAGTGTCTGAGAACAGAAAACTACACATTTGATGGTGCAACTTCCGACGTCAGACCAACAGGGCAAAGGCCATCTATATATAAAAGATTAATATGCAAAGTGTCCCCTCAGGAGTTCGATCACTCACTATGATGTGTGCGACCACCAGGGGGCGGCATGGAATGAAGGAAGGCCCCAGTTGGCAGCCGGCATGCCGCTGGGGAAGAGAGGCCCTGCCAGCAGCCGGCAGCTGGAAGGCCCCAATTGGCCCTGATCACCGGCCAGGCCTAGGTACCCTAACCATGCACACATTTCGTGCTCCGGGCCTCTAGTAATTTAGATAAAATAATTAAATGTCTTCCTCCCCAGCCACCCATCACTCCAGGTCTTGGGATTCTGTTTCTATTTATTGTGTCCCTGAGTTAATAAGTTAGTTCTGGAGAGAAGACGTTGGTGGAGAGTAATGGGGCTGTGGGAACGGAGCCCATGGAGACCCTAACACACGGAGGTGACGTAACCCTGAGGGGCCTCGTCAGCAGCCGATGGCAGAGGGGACGAGGTGTCTCTTTTCCCAGCGTGTCTATAAAACTGTAAACGTTACCTTATTTTTAACAATGGTTCCACCCTTAAAATATGATGAAACAAGATATTCAAGAATTCTTCAGGATCTAGGAGAAAATAAAAAATCAAGTAAGTCCCTGCCAAACTTTTAAATCATTCTATTTTTTTATAACAGTCATATATCTATACTGAATTCAGTTTCATAATCAATCTTATTTCAATTAAAAGCACGGTTCTCATGTTTCCCTAACTAAAAATACAAAGGATATGATAAAATATCAAGTTCTAACTTTGTTATGATGTCATGGCATTTGAAAAGGTATAATCATTCACACATGATAAAATAATTTTAATTTCTTTTGAGGGTTTTAAGGTAAGTGGAATGAAGCCTGAAGTACGACCTTGTATTTTCCTGATACTTAAATAATCATCAAGTCTCTAAACATTACCGCTAGTTCCAACATGCTGTTAGCACGTTCAGAACCAGGAGCTGCATCTCAGAGGAAAGCCATTAGCCATGAACAGAAACGCTGACTCTGACCATAACTTCACCCTTTGCGGCAGGAGAGCTCCGTGGGACAGTGTGGCTGGGCCGACCACCCCCTCGGGGCGAGGGATCCAACCGGCCGCTGGATGGGAACGCTGGGGAGGAACACTCCCGGGTACCCACCGCCTGCCTACAACCCGCCCGCTGCTAACGGAGCCCTCTCTTCAGTATTGCCACTCCCTTTAGGAGAGAGACAGCATTTTAAAAGGGGAAGAAGCCTGGCTGGCATGTCTCGTGGCTGAGCATTGACCTACAAACCAGGAGGTTCAATTCCTGGTCAGGGCACATGCCAGGTTGCAGGCTGGATCCCCAGTGTGGGGCGTGCAGGAGGCAGCCCATCAATGATTCTCTCTCATCACTGGTGTTTCTATCTCCCTCTCCCTTTTTCTCTGAAATCAATAAAAATATATATTAAAAAATAATAAAACTTAAAAATAAAAGGGGGGGGGGGAATAGTACACCACATGGACATTTCTGTTTAAAACATCCTCCCCGCCGAAACCGGTTTGGCTCAGTGGATAGAGCGTCGCCCTGCGGACTCAAGGGTCCCAGGTTCGATTCCGGTCAAGGGCATGTACCTTGGTTGCGGGCACATCCCCAGGACGGGGTGTGCAAGAGGCAGCTGATCGATGTTTCTCTCTCATCGATGTTTCTAACTCTCTATCCCTCTCTCTTCCTCTCTGTAAAAAATCAATAAAATATATTAAAAAAAAAAAAAAAACATCCTCCCTGCTACACGGGGCCGGCACGTGGCGGGCGCCAAGTCATCTGTAGGGCAAGTCCTGTGAGGTCAGACAGTCACCTTTCTCTTCAGAGGTAAATCCTGACGCAGCCCCAACTTTCTCCAGTATTTTCCTCAGTTTCATAATCTTTGTGGCACACACATATCCATATCTGTGTTAGTAAAAATATGAATCAATACTGGCATTTACATTCAATTAATACAACATTTTGATAATCATAAATTTCTTATATAACTTCAGGATGTCATAAATCAATAGGCTAGACACTTATTTTGAAAAGTACAATTATAGGCTTCTTTTTTCCCTTTTTATTGATTTACGGGGGTGAGGTTTGAAAAATTAAGAATCTGGAATCAGAATTATCCCAGGCACTATTATACCCTAAAACAGTGATGGGCAACCTTTTGAGCTTGGTGTGTCAAACTTCGCCAAAAAACTGAGCATAACTCGGGTAGTGTGTCACTTTGAGGAAAAAACTAACTCCAAGACTCTAGTTGCAAATGTTTCATCCTCAGCAAGCAGCAAATGTTTCATCCTCGGCATGCGGCCGCATGTCATCAGAAATGGCTACGCGTGTCAGTGCTGTCACGCGTGTCATAGGTTCGCCATCACTGCCCTAAAAATAACTATCACATACTAATACAAGAAAAAATACTTGGATTTTATGATGACTGGTTAATGCTATTTGCTTAAGAAATCAAAGCCAGCTTTATAGAACAGAATATATTACTTTGAGAGAGAGAGAGAGAGAGAGAGAGAGAGAGAGAGAGAGAGAGAGGCCTTTTAGTATTAAAGAATGAGACAGCCGCCAGGAGGCAGTAAGAGGTGGTGCTAAGACACTGAAAGTCTAACATGTGCTCTCAAACCGGCCATCGCCATTATGACACTTTTGCTCGTGTCTGTCTGAGCACAGGACACATCCTACACCGTCCACCTGCGACCCATTCTTATTCCAGCGGCTTCAGAAGAGACGCGAGAGGCCGCCCTGGGCTGCCCAAGGGCCGCTCCGAACTGGCTAATCTTTCTTTAGATTTTTTTATGTTCAGTGCTAGGTGCTCAATATATGTTGGCTGCGGAGATAAAGAATGCATGAACACTCACTACCCTACCAATAAAACTTCCCTTTTCTCGAAAATCAAATCTGGCTGAAGAAGCCCGACTGTATCATTTGGACGAAGAGGTCCAGTGACTGCCGGGCTGGGAGCAGCTCTCTGAGAAGAGAGGAGCCCACGGCTCGGCTCTCCCACGCCTCCTGCACGCTAACCTGTGGCACGGTCCACCCCTGGGCCCATCGCTCCGTGACACACACTGTGTGCTATACCTTGGCCAGATTCAAAATCCAATGAGTAGAGGCAGTACAAGGACCAACGGTTAAAACCATCATTAAAACTCCACCAAGAAAATAAATTCCATGCTTTTCTTATTAAATAAAAACCAGGTGTAAATGAATTACTTTACCAAGAAACAGCAACTAGGACGCTCCGCTTAGGCAGCGACCACTGTCCCCTACTCACATCCGCAGCGGGTTGACGATCTCCGTCCGCAGGAGCTCCTGCGTCTCGCTGTAATACTCCACGTCGTCCTTGTCTTTGGGTCTCAGCAGCACCGTGTCCAGAACGGAGCTAAAAGCAAACAAGCTGCAAAGCAAAGAGAGTGTGTGCTCGTGCTGTAAGCCCGTCATCTTTCTGAGAAACACGGGCCGGAAAGAATGGCAGGACAAGCCGCCAAATCTGGGGAACAAACAACACAGAAAGTCGCGTTTTTCATGAACACGGGATCCCAAGAGCCCCGCTGAGGTTCCCACGGGTCAATCATCGGGGCCTGGAGATCCAGCCAGGTGGGGGAGACTCGTGTCAGGAAGGAAACTAGAGCCCGGCTGGCGTGGCTCAGGGGATGAGCGCCAACCTCTGAACCAGGAGGTCACGGTTCGATTCCCGGTCAGGGCACAGGCCTGGGTTGCGGGCTCGATCCCCAGTGTGGGGCGTGCAGGAGGCAGCGAGCGGTCCATGATTCTCTCTCATCACTGATGTTTCTATCCCTCTCTCCTCCCTCCCTCTCTGAAATCCACACAAATGTTTTTTTAAAAAGAAGGCACACTAGAGGCGGGCGGGTTAAAGGGTGAAGTGTGCCTTCGCTGGGCGGGGACACTGCTTTTCGGAAGCTGAATGAGGCCTGCGACCCGAGTCAAGCTGCAAACAGACCACAGAGAGGGAGTCTGGGAACTGACCGCCCAGGGCAAACGCACAGCCACCGGGCAGCGCCCGCCAGACCCCAGACTGGTCTCCCCACGCCGCGTGGAGTCTAAAGCTCTTAAACGCCAGAAGCTCTTGTGACCGACAGGGTAACTCTGGAACCAAAGAAAAACACCATTGGCTAACAAGGGTTTTTTATCAGGAAATCCAAAGGATACCGTATCCATGATTGACAGACTGAAAGTATAATCTGGCCCCAAACGGCCCACCGCTTTGATTCCTCACCCTCCCTCCAAGTTTCCAACATCCCACGAAGCCCCACCCCCTGCCCTGAGGCAGCAGCCGGCGCTCCTCTCCTGTGCCTGGCAGTGTGCTGGGCTTTGCCACTCTTCAGTGCCAAGTTCTTGCCACGCTAAGCTGTCTCCTGGGGAATAAACTACACATAGGAGGGCGACTGCGCTTCTCCTGAGAACCATTCCTTAAAGCAACGGCATTCAATGACCGCCTCCACCTAGTCACACACACACACACACACACACACATACATACATATACATCGACACCAACACCGACACACACACACACACACACACACACACATACATATACATCGACACCGACACACACACACACACACACACACACACATACATACATATACATCGACACCAACACCCACACACACACACACACACACACACACACACATACATATACACCAACACCGACACACACACACACACACACACACACACACACACACGCCGGTGGCTCACTGCCAGCCACGTGATTGGACGCCGAGCTTCTCTCAGCAGCACGTGGTTCCTACATACCGTCAGGCCCCGGCTCCACCTGGGACATGACATCCAGCCACCAGCCACTGCATTACGCTGTGGGTCAATGTTTAGGATTCAGGCTCACCAGACAACAATCAGTAGCTTCCAAGGAGGATAGACAGTATAGACGGTATATAATGAAATGCAGGCCTCCCTTCCCCTCTCAGGTGCAGACACCCAGTCGCTCTACTCAAAGGCAGTTAGCAGTCTCTCTCTCTCTCTCTCTCTCTCTCTCTCTCTCTCTCTCTCTCTCACTAACCAGGGCGCTCTATTCCTCCTGGGTTAGTTTTAAACTTACCAGAATAAGGTCGAGTCCAAGTAACAAGAATTGTAATGGCCCTGGATACCTTTCTTCTTTCCAATCATTATCTCCAAACCTTCTTTTTCCATTTTCGGTGGAGTATTTTCTTCCACTACTTCACTTAAGTAGCCTCCAAAGGCTGAAAAGAAAAATAAAGGTGGAAACAGTAATTCTTTAAACCAGTGGTCGGCAAACTCATTAGTCAACAGAGCCAAATATCAACAGGACGACTGAAATTTCTTTTGAGAGTCAAATTTTTTAAACTTAAACTATATAGGTAGGTACATTGTTATTAACTTAATTAGGGTACTGCTAAGCTGGCCTTTGCTAAAAACTCAAGGGGCCAAAGAGCCGCATGTGGCTCGCGAGCCGCAGTCTGCCGACCCACTGTTTTAAACTATGACAACAGGCATCCCTGTTATATGTCTTCACTTAAAATATTTTTTTGGGCCCTAGCAGGTTTGGCTCAGTGGATAGAGTGTCAGCCAGTGGACTGAAGGGTCCCAGGTTCAATTCCGGTCAAGGGCACATGCCCAGGTTGTGGGCTTGGTCCCCAGTGGGGGGACATGCAGGAGGCAGCCGATCAATGATCAATGATTCTCTCTCATCATTGATGTTTCTATCTCTCTCTTCCTCTCTGAAATCAATAAAAAATATTTTTAAAAATTTTTTTGCATTTTGAGGCAAAATTTGTTTCTCAGCTCCAAGCTAGGGTGAGGGGAGGGTGGGGTTAACTGTTGCTCGCGTGGCTTGTAGAAAATGCCACTATGATCTCCACCCTCACTTCCTCACCATTCAGAACACACTCAGCACACTCAGTCATCAATGTAAAAACGCGCCTGCCACGCCAAGTATCTTGTTCCCCAAATACCTTATTCTTTCTGAAGATGTGTCCTTTTCAAGTTGGAAAAGAAAACAAAAATCCCAAAGTACTATTTCAGCTGCATGAGAAACGTCTTCCTAGGAGGTTCGTACGAGGCTCCCTGGCCCTGGAATGCTCCCCACCGTCACCCGGGAGGGGGCACGGAGCCGCCACCAGCACTGCCACTGGGGACACGCCCGCCCTGCGGGGAGCAAGCTGAGCCGCTGCCTGTGAGAGCGGACAGCGTGCCAGCTGCCTGCGTGCCCGCGCTGACGGACAGCGTGCCAGCTGCCTGCGTGCCCGCGCTGACGGACAGCGTGCCAGCTGCCTGCGTGCCCGCGCTGACGGGTGCACTGCGCACGTGGGGGGCGGCGCTGCTGACAGCACTGCTCGCTGACGCTGGGAACGAGGCTGAGCGCGAAGTCGTGGCCCAAACACACACACCTACCTCCTGGGCTGCTTAAAACTACATGTCTGTCATCCACAGGACGACAAAAATAAATCCCACCATGTTCACTTTCTAAGTCTCAAACACGTTTTCCTGCCTTTTCCTTTTCTTAAACGTCCCTGCTTAGGATAACTATAGCTTCCTTACACACCAGGTAACAACTCTGACCCGTTTAAAGGCCTGATGAAGGCTGGCAAGACACACATCTGTCATGGCCCCCGCCATCTACCATGCGCGCCCCCCCCCCTCGTCTACCACAGCCTCCGCCCTCCTGCCCGTGGCTGAGGTCCGCCCGGAGGCACTGCAGGGCAAGGGAGGGGCAGGTACCTAGAGAGTTGCAGCGCTCGATCTGGTTGGACACCGGCTGCAGGGACGCGAACCTCGAGTCAGGCCGGCAGCTCTTCAGCTTGACGAAGAGCGCCTTCTTCAGGGCGCAGGTGAAGTAGCGGGTGCCCCGGAAGGTGCCGTCCGTGCAGCCCGTACACTCGTCCTCCTGGGAAAGAGATGGCCCATGCGTCACTGCCTGAGCAGAGGGAGCGTGCAAAGAACGAAGGCTCGTGTGCCTTCACCCTTCTCTGTCTGCGGACCCCACCGGAAAGGGCTGGCTAATCAGCATGTCGGTCCACAGCTCACGATTTAAGAAATTCGCTCCTTAATCGGGCACAAAGCCCTCAATGGGTCCCCTCAGAGTCCATGCTGGAACCTTCCCTGGCTAACTGACCTTCCTGCACCTTTTCCGAAAATATTAAAACTGTGTGTGTGGAAGGGGGGAGGAGGCTGTTCATTTTACCAACCCCCCCCCCAAAAGCAGCATTAACGAGCATGCAGACAACTAACACAGAGCCTGCCTAAGTAAAAGCTAACCGCGCTCCAATTCTCCTCTCCCGATTATGAAATGTCAAGCAATATACTGTCCTAATCTCCAAGGGGAAACCTCTCCTTCTGGCAAAGACCCCAAAAGATTTCTTAAAATGGGGGTTCATCTTACAGCCAGGGATGGAATATTAGCGCTGACTGGGGAGGGCGGCTGGAAGGAACACTGAAGCTGATCGGGGGTGTTCCCTCGCCGTCTTCACAATGAGCCTGAACAGGAACCTCGCGCTCCATGTCCATTCCCGGCCGTGGATGGGCTGTCCCTTAGGAGCAGGTGACCAGAGGCCACTGGGGGGCAGGGGAAGTCAGGCGACACGGGGGCAAACTGTTCTCAGTGACGGCCCTTCTGACAGATAACGTCACCAAAGCACGAGCAGGGGAACCCACAGCCCGCTAGCAGAGGAGGCAACTTTAGTGAATGGCGTTACCAGCTCCAGCCCGGCGAGGACTTCGCTGAGGCCCGGCGGCTGCCCGATCCAGCGGATCACCCCGTAGAAAGGAGGGTTCTCTTTGACTTCCGCCAGCGAGCCCACCTCCAGCCCGTGGGAGCTCCCGGGGGACGCGGCCACGGGCGGGCTGTCCGGGACGGACGCGGTGTTCAGCTCGCCCATCACGGACTGGACGGACAGGGAGAGCGGGCTGTGGCCGATGGTGCCGTTGGCATTGGGCATCTTGGTCAGGCTGAAGGGTAAGGAGTGGAATCGGTTCTCGCTGGACAACGAGTTCATGGACGGGGGCTGCAGAGGGGGCGACGCCTGGCCCAGCTCTGGAGACAGCTCGGTAAGCGACTTGGCAGAGTCCTCGGCAACTACAGAGAGTGGTTCTCAGTTAGAGGGACGCATCGCAGGATGGCAGGCATGCCCCGCCGCCCTGCAGATGCCCGCACACCGGGCCCCATGCCCGCCCGCTCCCTGGTGGGCCGTGACCGCACCACAGACTCACTGTCTCCTAACCACGTCTTCAGCCTCCACCTGCCTCCACGTTCCCACCTCGGTAAACGCCACCGCGCCATCCAACCCATGAGCACCTACTACCGATTAGGGCGGCCAGGTTCTCTTCTCTGCCCACGGCACAGTGAGGTTAGAAACCCCACAAAGACACCACGGCATTTAAGGAAGATGCTTCTCAATAACCAACGGACCAAAGGAAAACGGATGGAAATGTTTAAAGTAAAGAAAAAAAGGCAGAGAGGAAAAAACAAACATCTGTGGAACGTGTCTAAAGTAATACCGTTCAAGGAAATGGATAGACTTGATCGTTTATTTTAGAAAAAATAAAGGTAATATTAATGAACTCAGCATACAACTTAAAAAGCTAGAAAACCAAAAAGTGGTCAAAAGGAAATTTTGAATAAATATGACAACAGAAATGAATGAGAGAGAAAACGCACAGTAAAGAGAAGCAAAGCCGGAAGCTCTTTCATAGAAATGACTGACAGGCTGCGGCAGGCACTGCAGCCGGGGGCGGGAGGAGGAGCGTCGAACAAGTAGCGTGGGAACCATCAGGCATCCACGCTCCACACCAGTCATGCCCAGTGGCTCCGAAACAATGTGAACGGCAAGCCTGTGATTTTGGGAGACAGCGTAGGGGAGCGTTTTGTACGACTGTAGGTTGAAGAGAAAAGTCTTAAACATGAGTGTACACACAGCAATGGAAGAGACGGACAAACATGGTCACGTGAAAACGAAGAGTTACTTGTTCATTAAGAGGCATCATAGTAAGACTGAGAACATGAGCCCCAAACAAGGAGAAATTACTTCCATCCTTGTAGCTGACAAAGGGTTGGAATTTGGAAAAGGTCTATAAGTCAGTAAAAAAGAAGAAGAAGAAACCTGATGGGATGGAATACTATACAGCAATGAAAAAGTATACTCATGCCGAAACCGGTTTGGCTCAGTGGATAGAACGTCGGTCTGTGGACTGAAAGGTCTCAGGTTCGATTCCGGTCAAGGGCATGTACATTGGTTGTGGGCACATCCCCAGTAGGGGGGTGTGCAGGAGGCAGCTGGTCGATGTTTCTCTCATCGATGTTTCTAGCTCTCTATCCCTCTCCCTTCCTCTCTGTAAAAAATCAATAAAATATATTTTTTTTTAAAAAGTATACTCATGCACTAGACCTTGGATGAGTCTTAGGAACATAATGTTGAGTGGGGAAACTGCACAGCATACAGACAGCCCGATTCCTTGTATATAAAGCTCAAAATATGCAGAACTAAGAGTCTACATATACAAACTTACAGAACTCTAATAAAAAAGAGAGAATATAAACATTAAATTAAAGATGATGGAAGCTCAGAGAGTGAAGAGAATGATACCTCCCAGCCATTTATAGCTCTTCCCTCTCCTCTGAGGCCCAGATCTGTATCTCCAACTGCCTACGTGACAAATCACCCCTGGAAGTCTAAAAGGCCCTCAAACCCTCATAGTCAAAAGCAATCCCTCGCCTTCCTCCACAATCATCCAAGTGTGCAAACCAGAAACCATGGAGTCGGCACAGATATCTCTCCTCCTCAGCTCTCACGGCCACACTCTCCGGGAGTCCTGTCAATTCACTTGCACATGGCTCAGAGCCACCCCCTCCCCAGCTCTTCCCCAGGAGCCTGTCCCAGCTCCCCCATCCAGGACCGAGCCCCAGCAGCCATGCCGGGCCCAGGCGTTCACACACGCCTGCACGCTGCAGCCAGGGTGAGCCTTTCAAAAGGGAAGCTTGGTCAGGTCACGCCTGGCTGCGAGCCCTTCAGGGGCTTCCCATGCCTTCCACCGGGGCCCAGGCTCCACGCACCCTGGGCCTGGTGCCTCCCCAGGAGAGTTAGGCCCTCTGTTCTAGCTACTCTGGCTCTTTCCTCCTTGAACCCCCAGGCTCCATGGCCCACGAGGCTTCCCATATGCTGTTCCCTGCGCCTGCAAGGTCCCCCTGACCCCTGCCTGTACCCACCGCACTCCTCTGGTGAATCTAAGCGCCTGTCACTCCCTCGGGGAAACAGCCCTGAGCCCCCAAGTAAAATCAGGCCTTACTACACTCACCTCCCCACCCACGCACCTCCCCCTCCCCACCGCTGCAACTCTACATCCGTGTCTGATCGCTGACCACCCTGGTCTATTTTAACCACCTGATCATAAACACAGCAAGGGCGAGGACCAAGCCTGTTTTCTCACATGTAACCCGGCGCCTAGAGGAATGCCTGCACATAGTCAGCACCCAGAAACACGTGTTGAACAGACGGAGAAGAAAAGAAGGAACCAGGACAACACGATGGCCCAGAACCAAGGAAGGAAGAGTTTTTCAAAGGGAGTGTGTTAAAGAGACAGAGACCAGACGGAGAGGTCCGTAAATGATTCACTGGTTCTAGAGACCTTCTACCCCGCAGGTCAGCTGGGCCAAGGGAACAGCTGCGAATACATCTTCTAAAAGTTGTATCCATCTCAGCAGTGCAGTTCAAGCTGTGCACAATATTTCAGTTCAGCAGTATTACTCATGCAACTTCCCAAAACTACATCTACGGGCGACGCCGCCGTTTCTCTCCGCTGAGTTAAGGCTATGGATTACCTTCATCGATGTACCACGTGTTTTTTGACTTGGGTTGCGGCTGTGAGTCCACAGAAGAGCCATTTAAGGTGTAAAATAATTCAGATCTGTTCCTACTTCCGGGGTCTGAGGTAGAGCCTAGGGGACGAGAGCAGCTCCTTTAACACAAAGCAATGTGGGTGGCCGCGCTTCCATGACTGAATCAACAGGCACCTGTGCTGCCTGCTCCACAGCCCGTCGGTGCCCGCCAACTCCGGGCTTTATCGGTGTCGTCTGCTTCTAACCTCGGGTAAGACTTAACACAGGAGGGGAAACAAGTACGTTTGAAGAAAACCATATAAATTCTTAAACAAACTGCTTTTATAAAATGGTTTTTTAATCATTTCATGTACTACTAGAGGCCCGATGCACGAAATTGGTGCAAGAGTAGGCCTTCCTTCCCCTGGCTGCTGGCACCGGCTTCCCCCTGGCACCCGGGACCCGGGCTTCCCTCGCAGCCCCGGCCTCATCCAGAAGCACATCCAGAAGGACATCTGGTCTAATTAGCATATTACACTTTTATTATTATAGCTGGCTTATTTCCAAATGTCAAAATCACCATTCCCCGATTTCATGTGACAAACCCGTGGGTTCACAAATTTAGCCTATAATATTTAGAAGAGTTGCTCTCAGAAGGAGGGAGCCTTCTAACGATGAACAAATTCAGTTTTCAAAATTCAAGGTGGAAGTATTTGGAACTGTTGGGCATCGGATTCCTTGCTGAATGTCTTTGGTCCTGGAGAGAGGGAAGCTGCACTACTTCCTACGTCGTAGATTCACGCCCCGTAAGAAAGAGCTGTGTCTCTGCCTCAGAGATCTGAGGCCTGACCCACCCAGCACTGAGAGGCCTGCTGCCGATGCGAGCACAGATGAGCCTGGCTCCCTCCGCTCAAAGCAGCCAGCTCCGTGCTGGCCTACAACCGGGTCTGCTGCAACATGAGCAACACGCGTCTCGCGAGAACACTGAGGCTACTGATGCAAGTGAGGGCAGCATGTTTGAGCTGCCCTATCTAGATCTATAGGTCAGCACAAAGAATGCTATCACCTACACATTCTGTTTAATTCTAAGAGTCCCAGGGTCCAACGTCAGATAAAATATTTCTCAAGCACAATTTCCTTTCAAATGAGCCAAAATAGTTTTGTTCACTAGGTGACCGAGGAGAAAATATTCTTCCCCTAATCCACTTCTGAGTTAGCCAAAGTTCTTACAGCTTTTTAAAGGAGTGCTTCAGCTTACATAACTACCATCCATACATCTATGAAATATGTGGCAGCTGACAGAAAGAGCTAAGAACTCCGCATCTATTTTGGGGGAGTTTCTGGAAGAGAGACAAAAATGTTTGCTTAGCAGTTTGGAATTTCATTTGTGCCACATCTAGTTAGTGAAATCCACATAATTAACCTCTAGTGAACTTTATCCTATGTAACATCTTACCCATACACAGGGTGGGGCAAACACAGGTTCACAGTTGTTCATACGACAAATAATACCATAATTAGTCAGTAATAATAGAATGAGAATAAACTCTGTGTTTCGCGTCCTCACAACTATAAAAATACGTTAGCCCACCCTGAAGGATTCGTTTGTACAGCTGCACCCCTAAACAATGTACAAATGTCAGGAGCAGGGAGTCCCAGACGCCAGCTGATGCGGACCAGCAAGACACAGGTCCTCGCCGGAAACGCTTCTCCAACCAAAACGGGTTGGAACCCTTGGCTGGATCGACTCCATCCATAAAAAGTTTCAGGGAACAACTGAACCGGGAAAGGCGCAAATCCCCCGTCCCGGAAGGCTAACGCCTGAGCCTTTTCTCCATCCGGGCAAGCGGCCGTCCCGTTACAACTACGCACTGCGCTCTGGTCGTCCTACCTGTCACCTTTGGTTTGTTATGACTGGAGGAACCTTTGTCCCCAACGCCTCTTGACGCGAAGGCCAGCTTGGGAGGCCTCCTCTCCTGGGTTATGCTATCTGAAACAGGAAAATACGATCTTTAAAGGTACAAGCAAATCCTCACAGAAGAAAAACAACTGGCAAATAATGACTTAACAACAATCTCTTCCAACAAAAGAGCAGTATTTGCACAATAGTTCTACAAATTATTAAGGGCCATCAAAAGTATCAGAATCAATGCTATATTCCAAAGCGGAATTTCTACACGATAATACACCCCAAACACAACTCAGCTAAATGCTCTACCTTCTGGAAAATGTATCCACCTTCGGTCCCTCCGCCCCAGGCCCAGCACTGCCTTCCCTTCCCCTCAGCTCGTTTCCCACTCTCCACCTGCGCACATCTAACCGGCCCTGTTTTCCTGCGTCCCCGTCGGTCCTCACTCAGGGAATGAACGCTCCATGTGGCAGGTTTCATGTCTTGCTTCGTACTAGACCTCAACTCCTATCAGAAGCCCGAGTGCGGGCTTACTGTGTTTGAATGAACGAATGACCTTTTACAAAACTGCCTTCTAAACATAAGCATGTATTGCGACATTAAAAAGTACTTTGATTTATCAGATCATAAATTATGTTCTTTCCATAAACAGGCTTAACAAGGCCAATTACATACTCCTGGGTACAACCTGACCACACGTACACTCGCCTGTGAATGCAACCCAGGCTTCCAGAGGAAGCAGAGGAATCGCTAGAAAGCCAATTACAGGGAAGTAGGAACTGATTTCACAGAAATCAAGATCACAGCACGTCAGACGTCACAAAGTAAAACTGGGGTGCAGCGCTCACGTCAACGCCTCCAACTAAGTCAACGTCCTCTCGCCGGAAAGCTAGAGTCCAATGTAGAAAGCACTTCCTAACGCCGCCAAACAAGCATTTAATACTTGTCAGCCCACAGGAAAAGGGAGGACAGACCGTGCCGGCTAGGACTCCCAGGACCACCCAGTCCTGGCCCCTTCGTGTCTGCAGAAGAAGAAACCCAGGCCTGAGATGGCCAGCAGGGACCTTGCAGTGCTCTGTGTCAAAATTAGCAGGGATGAAAAAACACGGGAGCAAACACACCGCCTTGTTCACTTGTCATCCTTGTTCCAGTAAAATTTAGCTTTCATAGAACTAGAGACAAAATACATCTCCATGGAAACAGAATCTTGAGCACACGAGTGAGGCGGAGTATATTTGCCCATGCTGGTCTTCACAGCCCAGTGTACACACAGGATGGGGTGAGGCGGCCACTGGAACGGAGCTTTCGGATCTGAAGGTCTGGACTCGAGCCCCGTCAATCGTGGTCCCATCTGGCCCAATCTAAGCCCCCGTCTTTTTTATCAACAAAATGGGGATAATTCAGACCTACCTTGTAAGTTTGTCAAGAATGCAAAAGAGTATAAGTCATCTAATTTGGGGGGTCATACACTTGTGGCTACCGCACGCAGGCATAAAGCTAGTAAGACTCCCGCCCAACCGCCTGTTAGTGTATAATGAGCATCTGACCGACTGGCTGGCGATGCCTGGAAATCTACCAGGAGCAGCGGAAGGTGCTGTGGGGCAGCTGCCAGGAGGGATTTACCCATCAGTCGACAGCGGCCATCAGGTTCGACTTGTTCGTGGTGAAATAAAGGATTGTTGGGATTTTTTTAAAGACGTAAAGCTGAGTGGTCCGCTGAGTGACTGCAGAGGCAGGAAGCCTGATCAATCACACCGTCTCAAACCGACAGGGCCAGCCCCGGCCTCCCGCCTCGCCCCTGCCCATTAGACTCTATTAAATGGCCAACTTCTGCTTTACGTTTCTAGTTTCAGCCAGGCTCTCCCTTAAACAGGTAGCACTTTACTACATTTCTGACTCCCCTGGTTATCAGAAACAGCTCCCCCCACCCACCCACCCACTCATCCACCCACACACACACACACACTTAGAATGGACAGTGAGGAAAAGTGAATGGCACCCCGCGCTCACATACCCTCGGAAAGAAAACTCCGTAAGTCTTATTTTCATGTGGGGTAAGAAAGGCTAGGCTATTGAACAGCAATTTCAATTTCATAAAAGCTCCAAAAATGCACCTCGAAGCTTACATTTGCATCCTCATAACGAAGGACATCTTTCACACGCCACCTACTTCACACATAACGCACGAGGAAACAGACCTGGGAGGATGTCATTGATGTGCAAGAGAAGCGTACTTTCCACGCTTGCAAAGCTACAGAGCGGCACGCCGTCAAATCTGCCGTCCCAGTTGCCAATGGGATTGTCCTAGGAATGAAGTGACAGAATCAACTTCCAAGCCCCCAAAGAACGCCAAGATCAAAGTCTGCATGTTCCATAACAGAATCCCCCAGCCGCTCGCGCTGCAATGTGAACTGTTTCTTTGGGCCAGCCGGAGAACCACGCCGAGCACCGTGTGTGCAGCACACTCAACGTCCCCGCACACAGGAGGAGCTGAAGGGTGCGTGTGCAGAACGTGCCTCTCCAGGAACGCCCCAACGGGGTTCAGGAGGGTGCTTGCACAGCCAGCCGGAGCACGGACACAGGCAGGGGAGAGGCAGGGGGCGGGGCGGGGCGGGAGGGTCTAACCTCTGGGCAGCCTGCCCCAGTGGACCAGGCGATGCCCAGACTGCCAGCTAAGGAGGGCAAGGCCTACCGGCTTCTGCCAAGTTTGAGGTCCAAATGGCCTGAGGCAAAGGGAGACTAACCCAGTGACCAGCTGTCCTCTTTCCCCGCCTCCCTCCCCCAGCTCACGTCTCTCCTCTAAAGGAATGCTGAGTATTTAAAGGATAATGGTCTGGCCTGGCTGGTGCGGCTCAGTGGTTGAGTGTCGACCCACGAACCAAGAGGTCACGGGGTCAATTTCCGGTTCAGGGCACATAGAGGGGTTGCAGGTTTAATCCCTAGTAGAGGGTGTGCAGGAGGCAGGTGATCAAGGATTCGTTCTCATCATTGATGTTTCTATCTCTCTATCCCTCTCCCTTCCTCTCTCTCTAAAACCAATAAAAACATATCTTTTAAAAAGAGAAGAATGGCTTGAAGGCGTGCTTAACTGTAGCTCTGGTGAGGGACCCACAGGTTTGACTCTGGCTCTAACTTGGTTCATGTTAAATATCCACTAAAAGTCTGTCTAAACAGCAGTCATGTTTGTCTAACTAAGGGCTATGGAGGAGAATTGCCTAGAGTTTCCCAGCACAGGATAAGAGAAACTCAGGCTCGAACATTCACACCCTGCCAACAAGCACACCTGAATAGAGAGGAATAATCACTGCAAACATCGTGAGCACAGTCTGTGTCTCACATCCACCCCTGGCTCATGCTAGTGTGTCATAATTCGGTATGAATTTCTTCCTTTATACCTAACAAATCCTTGTCCATATCTTCAACCTATGTTACAAATGTTCTCAGCCTTTTCTTCTCCCCCGCTAAATCCCACAGGTCTCATTCACTGACTTGGAATGTGCCATCACTAACAAATATGAGTGTAAGGGAGCATTAAAAATGAATGAAACAAACAAAAAAACAAATGATTCACTTGATGATTTGTATGATTCACTTCCATGAGGTACCTAGAATCGGCAAATTCCCAGAGACAGGAAGTAGAATAGAGGTTACCAAGGGAACACTGGCTGAGGGGAGTGAGTGTGGGGAGCTGGGTTTAAGGGGGACAGAGTTCCAGTTTGGGATGATGAGAAAGTTCTGGAGGTGGGTGGGGCGATGGATGCACAGCAGTGTGAATGTACTTCCTGCCACTGACCTGGACACATAAAAATGGGTAAGATGCTAAGTATGTCGTGTGCATTTTATCGAGATAGGAAGTTTTGTTTAATTTTCTGAGCGAGTTTATCCTAAGAAAATACTGTACTTGTCTCCTCCTCTGGAGCAAGAGCTATTCCTCTAGTCAGGTGCTTCCACAGGTGCTTTTCCTGCTGCTCATGGAAATCAGATCAGCCAACAACATGCTGCAAAATATTAAAGAGAAACAGAACCCTCCCCCCCGCCACCGCCCCGCAAAAAACACCTTTTCAAAATAAAGAAAAATAAGGTATTATGTAATATGTTTTGGTGTGTTTTTCTGTCTACTGGTCAGCTATCATACAGCAAATTTAAAGACGGGAAATGTCATTTTAGTTTAGTCAACTGATAAAAAGAGGAGATGCAATTCTCTATCAATTCTCCTGTCCCATAGCAATGCTCCTTTACCAAAGATCCATTAGAACCTGCTCTTTAAATTACTCCAAATTAGTTTATTGGAAATATTCAAAGCATTTCATCGGTACCTAAATTGGTCACAGAACTAATAGGTATATATTCAGGGAGATAATGTAATCCAAACGTTTCTTACCATGTCCACACCAACAAAATATCCTAAGCTTTCTTTTCCCGGCAAAGTGCCACAGAAGATGACTGTGCCAGACTCTAAAGTTTCTCCGATTTTCAGAGAAACCCTCGAGTTTATTTCCAGAGGGGGCAGTTCAGCCTGCGCTGCGTCGCCCGGGCCTGCGTAGTCACTTTCCAGTCCATTGTCATCCTCGTCCATGATTTCGAGCTTGTCCAGCGCCACAAACACGCCGCAGTCTTCATCACACTGAAAGAGCTGCTTCCCCTGGTAGACCCCGTCCGTGAAGCCTTGGCCGCGACCTTCTTCCTAGTTTTTTGGTGTTTTTTTTAAAGGGAAAAAAGATAGATAGATCGATAGACAGACAAACAGATAGACAAAGACAACCCATAAGAAAAAAATCCACTCTGGGGATTTCAGGGAAATCACTGAAAATTTTCTAAATGACGCATAGAAGGAATGGAATTATTCGCAGTTGCTATTGGATTTAGGGTGTTTTTTTTTTAAAAAAATAAGGAAGAAGCTGTATCTTCTGCTTAAATAAAATTACTTCATCATTTAAAATTGCAATTCTATGAGAGAGCTGGGTTGAATTCTACATTGTCATCTGAACAATAATTTTGTCATAGAAGGAAAATTTGACTTTAAAACAATGGCAACGCGAGCTGCATTTATGGAGCACAAACTATGTGCCAGCCACAGGCTACGTCCTGAATCGATGTGTCACCAAAACCCCGCAGGTCGGGTGCTATCTGACAGGCGAGGAAGCCGACGGAGAGAAGTAGCTCGGTTAAGTAACCTGGTAACCCAGCTAGCAGCCGGCATAGCTGGGATTCGGATCTCCAACTGTTTTACCCGCACTGCTTTAAACCGGTAAATCAAGAAGCAAACAACGCCTGAAATTCTATTTGCAAGACGGTCAAAATGTACCTGACATGTAAGTTCTCGAGAATTAATATTCATTTTGAAAACCTATCATGAGTACTTTGTTCTCTTTTCAGTAGAAATAAGTTCCAAGATGACTTTCCCATAACTAACAGGAACAACAATCAGCAAGTTGAGGTTGCCACAACGTATTAAGAAAGAAATCTTTTCTCCAAATTCCATCACTTACTAACACACAGTAAGAAAAACTGAGAAAGCTGCAGATCATAACGCCACAAGATAACTAGCCATTTTCTGATGTGATTAATTAGTATACAATCAGTAGAGTTCCTTTTGAACACAGACAATATTAAAATTTCTGCCTTGCTGGTGTGGCTCAATGGTTGAGCATCGACCCATGAACCAGGAGGTCACGGTTCGATTCCCTGGTCAGGACACATGCCCAGAGTTACAGGCTCGATCCCCAGGAGGGGGCGTGTAGGAGGCAGCCGATCCATGATTCTCTCTCATCATTGATGTCTCTCTCTCTCCCCCTCTCCCTTCCTCTCTGAAATCATATATTTTTTAAAAATTCTAAGATATGCAAACTTCAGTAATTGCATGATCTGCTTGTACCTCCTACTGCAGGAGGAAGTTGTTAAAGCTTCCAACACATCAGTCATGGCATCATCTCAATTTATCACCAGGAAGTAAATTCTGGAAAATTTCTGGGCAAATATTCGGTATTTAAAGGGGGGAAAATGCACACACACGCGCGCACACACACAGCCCACTAAAATGGTCCCTCACGCTTACCAGTAACTCCACCCCGAAGAATATTCCCGACACGGTCCTCTCCGCTAACAGGGGGCCTCGGAAGCGCACGACGCCGGGGAACTTCTCCTCCCCGGGCCTCAGCTGGACCTTCACGGGGCTGCCCACGTCGATGTGGAGGCCTCTGCTTAGTCTGGCTTTGTTGTCGAGCAGGCTTAACCTCTCCTCGCAGTTGGTGATCGCCAGCAGTAGCTCTGTGAACTTCTCACTGATCTCCAGCACATCCTTTTCGTCCACGAACAGCACTGCGTGCGGCTGCTCTAGGATCTTCAAGCCGATCTGATTCTTCTTGCCTTTGGCCGAAGGCACCCTGGAGTGCCCCACAGCGCGGTCCTGGATGTACTGCCCTATCGCCCCCTTGGGGACTTTCAGGAGCTTCTGGGTTTGCTTGTCGGTCACACTGTATTCCTGGAGAAGCAGGTAGAAAATCCGCTCTTCCCAGTAGGGTGAAGTAACTTTCTCTTGGCTCCATAAGCCCGAACTCATTGTGACATTAACTCCAAAATATTAACTCAAGGAAAGGGGAGCTACGATGTTGGTGGCGAAACCGCAAAACGTAAATTCACTGGCCGTCCCCAAGCATGGCGTGAGCACCGTGGTGTCCATGCTGCAAAATGACAGGAAAACAATGCCTGGAGGACAAGCAAGAAGCAGCTCTTCACTCCGCATGCGCTGAAATCAAGGTTACAGGCTTTAAAACCTCACTCGGCCAGGAAAACACACAGATAAAATACTTCCCAACAATCTAAAAAGGTTAAGAGACAGAGTATTTGTATGTGCTGTAATTTTACATATTTAAAGAGATACGATGATAAAGTATCTTCAAAGACAATATAATAATGTTTGTTTTCAAGGCACTGAAGTTTGTAAAATCAAATTCTAAGTAAAAGATAACCCTATATGCATATCCTTACATTTGTAAACTTTAAGAAGTAGCACTTTTAATAGAAACAGCCTAATTTAAATGGATAAACTGCTATATTTGGACAAAAATAATATAAATCAGATAAGCTATTATTTCTGTATGTATACCTAGCTTATGTAAAAAGTTATCCATCATAACTCTTATGTTCACATCTTTTCTCAATTAAAGAATCATAAAATCACATCCTGAACCACAATTCATTTATCTATGTGCCATGTTTTGATAATGGAACATTTTGTCTCTGACTGTTTCATTTCCTTAGCTTGTACATTAGATAGGCAAATGTTAATCATATTAATCATAGCTATCATTTAATTTCTCATAATCAAAATTATCAGATATAGTAACTCTGGTTATATTAAAGGTATCGGAAAAAAAAATCAGTTCTGTAGACATCAAAACTTGGACTACGTACCAAGGAAATATAGCCATATAGTATCAAATATAAATGTTTTTATACCACAATTTGAACTATGTATACTAGAAAGGAATACACAAAAGATGATTTTCAGTTTCCAAATTTTCATTTAAAATGTTTCAAGTATACTAATCTTTTGCAATTAAAATAGCCTACTCAACTCTGATGATTAAAAACTATACAATTTCATTAATTCAAATTAGGACTTTAATCCATTATTTTAATTAATTATCTTACTACAACAATAGTTCTTATCTATTCCCTGTCACATGAATGGGGCTCTTTGGTGTCTAAATACGGTATTTATTCCATCCCCCCCCCCCCCCGACAGGTATCCATTTCCATTATCCCAGATAACAGGGGCCGTTGATAGCACTATCATATTCACCATTTTGTTCTTGGAATTAAAACGCAAACACTCCTAATACTAAAGAACCAAATTTTAAGTTTCATCACTTAATGATAAGGAATCTGGCAATCTATACACAGAACCGCATTTCTTTTAGGATGTGCTGTAGGATAATGAGGCATCTATAATGGTAAGTATTCAAAAGCCTGTCCCTCTACAAGCCAGACGAGGCACCGGGTCTGCACCGCTCCAACCAACAGCACTGAGCTGTCTGCGCAACACGCGTGAGGGCAGGCAGGGCAGGGCCAGCATCGGCTGCTTCTCTCCCTTTTCTTTCTTTTTTATCATGTATTTGTCTTCATTCCACTTGAGGGCACTGTCTACTTCAGCAGGAGCAGAGCCATTTATATCTGCCACTTACATAAGACACCTGTGGACACCGGATCTTGGCACCAAATAAACAAAACCCCTATGGGGCGACCCAAACAGCCCCAAAGCCTTCATTCGCCGCTATTTCTTTCAAGCACCAAAATGAAGTGTTTCTTATTTGTTCTCTGTAACATGTACCCAAATATTTTTGCCCCCAATCCCCCTCCCCCGCACAAAAATTTTTTTAAGTATGGCAATTCTATTTTGAAAAGAAATTTTTTAATTTCTAAAAATTATACCTTCAAATAGTAAAATTAAGAACTTCTTGAGTCTTGAGAATTATTATATGCCAACAACACCTACTCTATTGGTGCCCTAGCTTAACAACTCATGTCCCAATTTAAATAAAACCATCGGTGCCAATGAACTATTACCAGGACTAGACTAATTACTATGTGAATGTGTTAGGATACTATATTTTAAATGCATTTTATTATAAAATGTTTTCTACAAATCATTTAAGACACAGTCCATGGTAAAACTAGACATACGTTTTGGTTTATAAAAAGGTTGAGGACAATTTAACAACAGTTACCAGGAACCGTATTTCACAGTGAACTCCAGAAGGGGGGTCCCTCTTTCTAACTCGCATTAGCCCCGGTGCGCATCAGCTGAGCTCCATAACAGGACGGGTCATGTTAGAAAATGAGAGCAGCCAGAGCAACAGTTATAAAATATTTAAGCAGCATTATCCAAAACCACAAAGGATGTGGTCTCTCTTCTTTCAGAAAGAATAGGTTAGGAACGATCATATTAAAAATGGATTCTCTTCATTGCAACGGACCGTTAGAGAAAGGTGAACGGGGAACTTTAGAGCTGTAGTCTAGAGTTATACAAGCTGATGCACTTCATGATCTTTAACACTCAATATAGTGGCATTACTGCAGAAGTCTGTCAATAAAGAGATTTTCCTATCTCTTTAGAAAGAATATAATGCCAACATTCTTCTTTCCCTGGTACATGTACAGCCATTAAGCCTTAAGAAACCCAAGCAGGAAATACTGACTCGAGATTATGTGGGAACGATTTAAATCACCTTGTCAATGAGTTCTTTATCACTGAAGGAGGTCTGTCTGTCTGTCTGTCTGTTGAGTATTTTTAGGCACTCAGCACCGTGCTGGACCCTGAAAAATACAGACTTTGTAGGATAGGATGGCCGCCTTCATTTGCTTTCTCTTACTGCCTTTCAGGTCTCGTTGCTTAAAAATTGCCTGTAATAGTACACTCCACTTTGAGTGTTAATATACCACAACTGATTCATCTAAATACCATCGCACTTATTTCAGGCTGAAAACTGAGTGATTGCGAATAGCCTGATAATTACTATAGGTACTAAATGAAGATTACCAAAGAATTGGAATGCAAAATGTATTTAAGCTCAAAACCGTATTGAACAGAAGGCCTTGCTTTTGACAACATTCGAGATGAGAAACAGTTCAAGGTCACAAAGATTGGAAACTCTATCTGGTTATCTGAGCTTGCTGATAGGCTGAATCCTGAGTAAAGGAGAATTTAATTATATTAAAACAAAGTCATTAAACTAAGATGAGGGTTGGGAGACACAAATATTTACCAGTCTCCTATCAATGCAAAAAAAAAAAAAAAGGTGATCAAGAAGTTTTATCCACAAATATTACAGGTCAGAAGTACCTTGTTCTAGAAGATAATCTGTAATACAACTGAACAGCATTAGCAACAAAAAAAACTGACAGTGGTTAACTCTCCAGAACATACTGCATCACTTTGATTCTCAGGTTATCAGGTTATAATTGTTCCGTGAACTTCACTAGAGGAAACCAAGACAGAGTCATTCAAGACCAGGTCGCATCTCCTGCGCTATCGGATGCGCTCTGAACCACAGCAGGCTCTCTCCACCAGAATAAAAACGGCCTCACACGCACGGCAGAGGGAAGGTCAGTGTGAAGACTGAGGAAAGAAGACCATGGGGCTTTTCGCAAAGGCTTCTGGATAGCTAGAATACTTACCATTTTAAGAAAGAATATCTCTCATTAAAACAACAAGTTGTTATATTCCCAAACAGCGAAAGAATGGAAATACCGAGATTTGATGATGAGAAAAGAGAGTCAGCTTTAACCTTCCTCATGGGTTGACTTGTGACCCAAGCAGGCAAGTGTTCAGTCCCTAAAACAAATGGGATTTACAAGGTTTAAAAAAAAAAAAAAAAAAACACCTGTAAATTCATGGCAGACAAACAAGGCCTCCTGCTCTCGCACTAGAGCAAGCATGTCAAACTCAAAGGCTAACGCGGGCCAAGTAACCGAGGCTTGCGGCCCACGGGCCGCGAGTCTGCCATGCTTGCCCTAGAGTGAACTTCCACACTGTGACTTCCCGGGTCCCTCACGTTTATATTTCTGCTCCCCTAACCCGGGCCGACAATAAGGCAGGCACTGAGGGCACGTGAAATGAGTGAATGACTTGGTTCCCTCAAGTGATAACAGTGAACACCAAAATTCCATTCCCTCCTTTTAAGTGTTTAAGTGATTAAAAGCTTGTTCCAGGTTAAAAGGAAGGAAGAAAAAGACTCGGGAGCCGGGAGTATTTTAATGATTTTTACCTAATTCTCTGGAAAATAGCTCTAATTCATAATGAAGTCATGGCCAATGTTTATACCTCTTTGTTGTTATATATATATATAGAAAGAAGGAATATTTCACAATTACGAAAACCACTTGTTTGGGGTTCATTTGAAACTGGCTTTCTAGGTTCTCACGCCGTGACTGGTGCCTACAGATTCTGTGTAACGATGGAAAAGACCTCGACAGATTGAACACCGGAGTGTGACAGTCAGGAACAAAACATGAACAGTTTGATGAGTAAGATAATTACTCCTTTCTCTCGTCTTTCACGGAAGACTTCCTCAAACCAAATGAAATCACAACCTAGGCATGGCGCAGCCGCACTCCATCGCTGCTGCTGAACGTCTGATGTTTTATACAACAAGGGCCCTGGTCGTAACCACTCTTCCCAAGTCCCCGCCCAAAGGAGGCTTCTTCCCAAGAACTCTGTAAAAATCCGTCGCCGAACGTCAGAGAACGTTCTGGGTGTGACCGACACTCACAGTACATGAACTTCCACAAGAACTTCCAGCAAGCCATTTTCTCCTAATACGATTCTAGTTCAAATCCACCCACTACCCAGTGGGAAACTGGCAGCTGCATTCGTAGGGCCATTCAGTCTACTTGGGACATGAGGGGGTGGACAGGAAAACCAGAACTTGAATGAACACCCTCTCTCAAGGCCTGGGTTTTTCTCCTAGAGCCCAAGCCCTCAAAAGGGACAACCTTAGGAAGATCCCTATTAGCCCGAATTGGAAAGCAAGGTGGGGGGGTGCGCCTCAGCTGGGGGGGGGGGGGGGGCAGGGAGATGGGGACTGGGAGGCTCAAGGCTTGGTGGCTGGAAGATGACAACGGCTCTAAAGCACGCCAGTGCCACGGGGTGGGAGAGAAAAGATGCCAAGGCCTGAATAGCCGGGCAGCTGACCCAGCTGAGGACCCAGCTCAGCAGAGGGTTAAAAACGACAGCCGAGACGAGCACCAGGAAGGAAAGGGAAAGTATACCTGGTTTCAACAGGGCGCACCTTTCAACGGAAGGAGTCCGGGCTGGGGAGAAGCCATCCTCACCCCAGGAACGCGGAAACTGAAAGAAAAAGCAGAACACGCCATTAGCGAGGCCTGAGCCCTGACTGCTCTTCCTGGACGGAAGCCAGACACCCCAACACCGATGGACCGAGGGATGCGAGACGCGCCACCCCACCGAGGGGAGATGTCACAGCCTGGGGCTCCCGAGGCCAACCTGGGCGGTGAGAAGCCGGCCGGCGGCCCGTGCCTCAGTTTCCCCATTTGTAAATACGAGGTCGAAGGGGGAGAGGGATTCCCTGCGCTGCTCCCACTCCAAGTCCTGTCTTCTCCGGGGGTCCCGGCGGGGCGACCAGGCTCCCACCACTCGGGAGCCCTCTCGGGAAGGCCCGGGGGGTTGGGGAAGCCCCTGGCAAGGGGAAGCCGGGCTGACGTCAGCGGGCTCGGTGTCCCGCGGGCCTGACTGGCTTGGGGCCTGGGCAACTAATGGGCCGGCGCCGAGGGCCCGGTGGTCACGGCCACGGCCGGAGGCGTCCAGGGGCTGGGGAGGGGCGCCCGAGGGGCCCCGGCTGCCCACCGCTCGCTTGTTCACCTGCCCCCTCGCTTACTCACCTCGGACAGCGGGGCGGCGACCCTTCCCCCGCCTCGTTCGCCCGCGTTCCGGCCCAGCCCCGACGCCCAGCACCCACCGCCCCAGTATTTACCTCCGACGCCCGGCCCCCGCGCAGCCGAACCTGCTACCTGGGCCCGCCCCCACCTGCCCCGCCTCCGAAGCACTGGAGGGGGAGGGAGAGAGCGGGGGCGGAGGGCGCAACCGCCATGCTAACCAATCACAGCCCGAGTTGCGTTCTTGCGCACGCTCTGATTGGGTCTCCCAGTGACAGACCTTCTTCCAATGGTTGCAGACCCGGAGCGTTCTGTAGGGACTTTCCGCTCCGTCAAGCTCGGTGGAGCCAAAGGGAAAGCGGAGGGAAGGGGCGGGGCCACGGAGGATGAGGGCGGGGATTGGGGGAAGACTCTGTGTTCCGCGTCACCATTGGCTAACACCTGAGCGGGGGCGGGGCGCCGTGCTTCCCTGGCTCCACCTCCCATGCTCGGGTTCTGGCAGTAGGCTTAGCTGTCAAAACACTTGCAGACTGAGTTTGGGGCTGTGGTTAGGGAGCAGTCCAGAGGAGGGCTGGGAATAGCATTTCAGGATTCCGGGGAAAAGCAAAGCTTTGGAATCAAACCTAAGTGTGAATCCTTTGTGATTTCAATAAGGAGACTCGTGGCATGGGGAACTCACAACCACGCTGAGCCTCAATGTCCTCATCTGTAAAGTGGAGATCATCCTATCACCTGTCTTGCAAGGCTTGTTGTGAAATGCTGCATGTGAAGCTCCTGACGCACGGCAGGCGCTCGGTCATGTCAGCTCTCTTCCTGGGACCTCTGCTGTTTCTGAACCTGGGTAGCCACCTATCCCGGGTGGGAAAGAGTTCTCCCTGAGGTGCCGAAGACGGGATTTCCACACGCCGCCTCACCAGCTCTGCGCCCTCTGGCCACCAGCCAGGACTTGGGGTGTAGTTAAGGATCTCTCAATTACAAGGGAGGTTTGTGATTCCCAAAAGTGCTCAAAATATTTAAGGAAGTGCTTTTTATAATCAGTCCCAGAGCCTTGCAGCATGCTTTGCTGCACTGGATAGTCCTGTTAATTAATTTCTTCTCCTTTGACATTCTAAGTACCAATTATAAGAGAAGGTGATTAATAGTGAGGAAGGAAGAGGGGTGTGTGTGTGTGTGTGTGTGTGTGTGTTTAATCATGAGAGGGGAAATTTCCCCCATGAAAAGTGATATCTCGGAAGATCTTGGGGACTTAAACCAGTGAGTACACAAAAGAAGTCACACGAGTAATTACTAACAGTCCCAGTACACAGGCCACCCATGTCCCTTGGCATAAGCACCGAGAATGGAATGGACATCTTTTGAAAACTAAGCCTCAATCCGCGCTCGTGCCTCCCGAACCATCCTTATCCTGTTTCCCAAGCTTCATGACCACACTGCATAGAAAACAATGACATGGGAAGCCCCAGTCCTGGCTTGCAGTGTGGCCTGAGGCGACACCATTCTCCTTCTAGATCCAGATTCTCCCATAAAGCCGGAGGAGTCAGAGGTCGCGGTCTGGCTGTCTACAAGAGAAATTCTGCTTGGCCCGGCCGGTGTGGCTCAGTGGTTGAGCGTCAACCTATGAACCAGGAGGTTGCAGTTCGATTCCCATCAGGGCACATGCCTGGGTTTTGGGCTCGATCCTCGGTTGGGGATGTGCAGGAGGCAGCCCATCCATGATTCTCTCTCATCATTGATGTTTCTCTCTCTCTCTCCCTCTCCCTTCCTCTCTGACATCAATAAAGATTTTTTAAAAAAAGAAGAAGAAAAATTCTGCCTGAAGACCTTTTTTGCCTGACCCATACAGTGAGGGCAAAGAGGACGTGGGGTGGGAGAGAAAGATGTTCAGTCCTTTTAGACAGGGCCGACACTCCCCATTACTCCCTTTGCGCCCCCCTTACCACTCCCTACTGTTCCTCCTGGCATACTTCTGTCATTTACATTGATGACTGGCTCTGAGGCACTTGAGTTTGCCACCCCTGGACGAGGGCATCTTGGCGTCCGCGGTGATGATGGTGTTTAGTGCCGCCGCTGAGCTTTCTTCCCACCACAGGGGTCAGTTCTCCTGTCACAGGTTCCCTGAATCACAGGGTAAGGCCTTGGCTTCGTCTGAGAGAGATTCTTCCCAGCCAGGCCTGATAATGGGGCTTATCTTAATCACCATCTCCTCCCCATTGGTCACGGCTGCCTGGAACACGGTGCTGAACCGGTGTCCAGGCTCCCAGGGAAGAGCGAGGCCCGCCAGGGGAGGCGGGGCATGGCACCCTGGCGCTATCGTGTGCAGCCCTCGCGAAGCCAGCCTCTCCTTTCCCAGAGGGGAGATTCGGGTCCGAAGCGTGGGAAAGAAGCTGTCCCCATCGCCCGGGAGAGGAGCTGGGAACCTGCTTCTCCTGATCTCAAGCCGGGCTCCTTCCGCCTCTGTTCAAACGAATTCTGCAAGTGAAGTGCCGTCCTCTCTGCCTTCCAGACCCTCCTTCGTGTAAGGCCCAGCCAACGGCCACCGTCTTCGGAGGGTCTCTACCGATGGCTCCAGGCCCCGCTGTGCCCCTGGGGCTACCCACTGCCCGCAACCCGTTCCCCGCAGCCTGGCCCTGGGTTCACAGCCGACGGTCCCCAGGACACAGGGCAGCTACAGGGAGAGGCCACCCCGCCCCCTGGCAAGCAGACCTGTCCTGAGTGACCACACAATCACCGAAAGGCTGAGGTCAGAGTGAGCCTCCGAGGCGGAGTGCTCTGAGCAGACGGAAGAGGCCGGTGGCCACCAGGAAGGCCTGTCCGAGGCAGCCGCCCTGGAGATGAGGTGACTGACGTGGGTGACGTGTGGCAGGAGCCGAAAGGGGCAGAGAACAGAAGAGACGGGCGCAGAAGGGCCAACCGGCGGGGCCTTGAGAGCAGGGCAGGAGGGCACCCTCGGAAGGGCTGTAGCCGGCGGGGACTGGGATTCCAAGCTGACTTGGTTCTCCCTGCACCCTGCCTTTGAGTCAAATGGAGCTCTTTCCCCGGAGCTGGGACCTGCCCTCCAGGGGGCCTGGTAGGGGCCTAGGACCTGGAGGGACACCTCGGGAGAACTCGACAAACCTCGGCGGCATGGCTATTCGTTAGACCCGGCCCCGAGCTTCCCCAATGGGCATCACCGGCCACCTCCCACTTCCGGCCTCACCAGATTCAGTGCGTGTCGCAGCGCCCACTCAGCACCCACCACACAGCCCGAAGGGCACTCCCCATGTTCCCCACCGCACGGCCACCCCCTGCCTCCCCGTCTCAGAAAAAGGCAACGCCCCCCCCCCCCCGCCGCCGCCCCCGCTCTTCATCCGGCCGCCCCCGGTCCCGCCAGTTCCCTCCCCTCCCAGGAGCAGGTGCACTCCGTGAACTCTAAGCCACGGCACCAGCGGGCCAGGCGCCCCCCAGGCCAGGATACCGTACCCCGCTTTCCCCAGGATGCCCAGAGCGGTCGGTGTTTCAATCAATGGGGTGAAGGCTTGCATTCTCAGGGACGTCCTTCCCTTAGCGAGCGGGAGCTGCAGGTGCAGCGGAGCGTCCGTCTGGTGGCTTTCACTCCGGATACCTAAAAGCTCTTTCCGCTCCGAGAGAAGGAATACGTTAATCATCTGTAATCGGCGGGCAGAGGCCCACACGCTCCGGCGGAGCTCGTTGCTGTTACCAGGGACAAATGATTTCCGTGGGGTTTGAAAAGCACACTCCTACAGAAAGGGCCGGGCTGTTCAGGGGAACCCCATTTGGGGCAGTAGATACATTAGGAGCAACCCCGTGTTCCGGAACCCCGCTCCCTTAGGAAGGGTCACTAACGGTGTTGAGAGAAAGGAGATTCGTTATTACTAGAGGCCCGACGCACGACATTCATGCAAGGGGCTCGGCCCTCACAGCCCCTCGCAGCCCTGGCTTCGTCCGGAAGGCCGTCCGGACGGTCATTCCGCTGTTCGGTCTAATTAGCATATTAGCTCTTTATCATATAGGATAATCTGCCCCAACTTCTATATTTTCTGCCCCCTTTTAAGAGGCTGGGTTCTCCATCCATTCCACAAATATGTGAGCACCTACTATGCGCTAGGCACTGTCTAGACCAGTGATGGGCAACCTTTTGAGCTTGGTGTGTCAAACTTCGCCAAAAAACTGAGCATAACTCGGGTAGTGTGTCACTTTGAGGAAAAAACATTATTTCGCGATATTTATAGTTTAAATAACATAAATGTATAATTGTTATATATAATTGTATTTAATAAACCAAAAACTAAATATTTAACTTACCTGCTTAGTGACTTCTTTGTTCATCCGTCAGTCGGTTTCTTTTGTTGGTCTTGATATTATTTAGCTTGTGTGGGGTGCCGTGAACTAAGATAAGTGAGGGGGAGGGGGAATTCTTTAACTAACCTGCCTATTAGTGACTTTTTTGTTGCTGAATTTCATTGGCTAAATCTTCAATTGAAGGTTGGTATTTTGTACACTTCAGGCCCAAGCAAGCGCTACTAACTTCATCTGCCAATCTCTTTCTTTTGTTGGTTTTGATATTATTTAACGCTGAGAATAAGGCCTCACAAAAGTATGTAGAGGGAAAAATTGTGAGTAAAGCCATTGTTAATTTTTCAGGGTGCTAAAAGTATCTGGTAGTCGGTTCCAGGCACTCCAAATTTCCTGTTTGTAGTGGCACTCCTCTTGATTCTCCAAGCGGCACCTTTCCAGATTCTCAAGCTTTGACCTCAAGTCAACAAACACCTGAGCCCAGATACTGTCTTGAAATTCTGCAAGTTTCATCTCCAAATCATCAATTTGCATCCATTGGAAACCATTTAATTCCAAACTACTGTAGACTACTACATCAGGATACTTAATTATTTTCATGGTCTGTTCTAGACTTCTAAATTGACTAAATCTATCACTAAACTGGTCAAGTAACGAGTCTAAAACATGCTGGTACTTCATATGCAAGAGTTCCATTTCATTTTGTACAGCTGCACTGGCCTTCTCAAAATACTTTGTTACTCGAGGAAAATACTTATAAGTTTTAGTTTCTACATCTCGCTTGAAAATTTTAACTTTACTTTCAAAAGCTTTTATGTATCCAAACATAACATCAATACTTTTGCCAAAACCTTGTAACTTTAAGTTCAGTTCATTAATATGAACAGAGAGATCTGTAAAAAGCATCAGGGTGTTGACCCACTTATCATCATTAAGCTGAGGAAAGTTTCCCAGATCCTTATCATCAAGAAATACCTTAATTTCTTCAAAGCACTCCACAAAGCGCTCAAGAACTTTGCCTCAGCTCAACCATCTTACATTATTGTACACCAGCAGTCCACTGTAGGTGGAATCAACCTCCAGTAAAAGTGCCGAAAATTCTCGCTTGTGAAGGGGGCGAGCAGCTATTAAATTAACTATTTTTGTAACAACTGACATTAAGTCGTTTAAGTCGGTGAATCCTGCCTTGGCACATAAAGCCTCCTGATGGATAATACAGTGAAAAGGCACAATCGGATGTCCAATAGCTTCTGTAAACAATTTGACAAATCCGACTTTTTCCCCACCATATTTGGTGCCCCATCTGTTGTCACTGACACAACTTTAGAGATATCAATGCTTAGGTCACGAAATGTTTGTATAACAACCTTACATATTTCACTTCCTGATTTACTTGTTGACACTGATACTAATTTTATCAACTCTTCTCTCATTGTGAGACCATCAGAATATCAACCAATGATGGCCAACTGAGCATGTGATGTGACATCAGTAGTTTCATCAAGAGAGATCGAAAAATATTTACACTTCCTTATGTCTCTCTTTAATTGATGTTGTACGTTTGTGTTCAGTCTCATTATTCGGTCTTTTATGATATTTCTACTGAGTGGTAACTCAGATATTCTCTTAATAATTGCATCTTTATTCTGCATATCGTGAAATAGAACTGGTGCACATCTTAGGAGAGTTTCTTTAATAAATTCTCCCTCACTGAGCGCTTTTCCATGCTGAGCTATAGAGTGAGCAATGCTCAAACTGGCAGATGTTAAATTTGTAGAGCCTTTCATAAATTTAAGGATGGAATTATATTGGCTCTTATAAAGGTGTAGCTGCCTGGAAATGTATTCCTTCCTTTCATCTCACTTTTTTCCAAGAGCTGGGAATGATTAGTTTCAAAATGTCTATTTATATTCCATGTTCTGCTTACTACCGTTTCAGTACATAGAACGCAAAGTGATCTGCCATTTTTTTTTTATATTTTATTGATTTTTTACAGAGAGGAAAGGAGAGGGACAGAGAGGTAGAAACATCGATGAGAGAGAAACATCGACCAGCTGCCTCCTGCACACCCCCCACCAGGGATGTGCCCGCAACCAATGTACATGCCCTTGACCGGAATCGAACCCGGGACCTCTCAGTCCGCAGACTGACGCTCTATCCACTGAGCCAAACCGGTTTTGGCGATCTGCCATTTTTTTCCATAAAGCCATACATCTCGGTCCATGTCTCCTGAAAGGGTCGGCCACTGCTACTACCACTTCCTTTACTTAACCTTAGTTTTTTATTTTTTGGGTTCTCCATCAGGGGGGCAGTGACAGAAGATAGAATTATAGATAGCTTGTTAGGCCTGCAGGCAATTAGGGGTTAACTAGCCTAACTAACCACAAAATGGTGCATATAACTGTCTTTTAGGAAAGGGCAGGGTTAATAAGCAGAAATAGGGGTTAATAAGGATGCACAACAGTAATAGTGGTGAAATGGAGTCTGCACTATGGAGCAAGATGGTGTTCCTTATGTGAATTAAAATGGCTGCCACTATTTCTAATGGCGGGAAACGGCACCCATAGCACACCACAAACCCTCGCCTCTCCCAGCCTCCGCCTCACTTATCTCAGTAATGAAGGATTAGAAATCCATGACACTCCAGAACAGTAGATAATGGTTGCTGTGGTTAACTGTTATTTGGTTACTGGTAATGGCAGGGCCCCCAGAGATGCATCCCCCGCTGCGTTCCGCTGCTCCCTGTTCTGCCGGCGGAAGTGAGGGCAAAGATCCCGGCTTAACCGTAAGTCCCAGAACTAGACGCTCTGTGCCGGACTTCTGTTGTTTTGGCCTACAGACCTCCGGCACAGAGTGTCTAATAGGGGAGGATGAAACATTTGCGACTAGAGTCTTGGAATTAGAGTCTAAGACTCTAGTCGCAAATGTTTCATCCTCAGGAGCAGCAAATGTTTCATCCTCGGCATGTGGCCGCCTCAGTGGCCGTGTGTCATCAGAAATGGCTACACGTGTCAGTGCTGACACGCGTGTCATAGGTTCGCCATCACTGGTCTAGACTCTGAGGACACGCAGCGGGCATGGTCCCTGTTCCCCCGTAGCTGACGTTCGAGGGGAAGGGAGAAACAGATGCACATGCGAAAGACGATGGTGAGCTGGCCGGAGAGAAGAGACTCGTGGGGGACTGTGTTTGTGGGTTGTTCCTGAAGGGCTCCCTTAATGAGGTGACATTTGAACAAAGACCTGAAGGCAGCAAGAAAGCCAGCCCTGCCGCCATCTAGGAAAGACCGTTTCCATCAGAGGACAGGAGCAGGTGCCAAGGTCTGGACACAGCGGCGTACTTGGCATGGTCGAGGAGTGGCCAACAAGCCGGTGGCTGGAGTGCAGAGAGTGGGGGTGTACTGGGCACATTGCGGGGCGGTGGGGGGGGGGGGACACAGGGACGGGCCAGGCATGCGTGAGACCTTGACTTCCACCCTGTGTCGGACGGGAAGTCCTGGAGAGTTCAGATCAGAGCAGGGGCCTGACTTCCGTTTTGTCAGGCTCACTCCGAGGGTCAAGGGCAGAAGCCGGGGGACCCGTAAGGAGATCAATGCAGCAATGGAGTTAAGGGAACCCCCCTCAAGGAGCCCCTTGTTTCCTGGGGGTGGGGGAGAGCGGTTGAGAGGAGGGGGGTGTGAGACTGAAAATGTCAAGAAAGAAGTTGTTCCACGTTAAAAAAAAAAAAAAAAAAAGTGCGGAGCTCTTGTCGGAAGGATTTCAGGGTGGCTGATGGGGAGCAGCAATGCTTAGGAGATAGGATTGTGGATTGTTCTGGAAATGATGTCGGAGGGGATTACATTTAGAGCAGAAAAGGAGGGAGCCAAAGATCCCGGGTTGCCAGTCTGCACAGCTGCAGGCCCTCCCCCACGTAATTCTCCAGGGGGAATGCCCAGGCCGGTCCCCAATGTCGTCCATGACCTTGCCCTTCCCCTGGGACCTGCCAGCCGGGCCTGAGGCTCTGCGTTCCCGGGTGTGCGGGCTTGCCAGGTGCGTGCCCTGATGGCGGTGCGCTTCGCCCGCTGGCTGCAGCCTCCGCGTCGGGAGGGAGGCTCCCGCGGACGTGTTGGTGCAATAGTGAAGTGACGCTGTGGCCTCAGCTCACCCCGCTTGGAACCGGTGCTACCGCCCACACTTCTGGGGGTGTCTTCATTGCGGTGGCATCTGTTTTTGGTGCTGTTGGGGAGGAGACACTCAGATTCACTTTTTTTTTTTTTCCGCTCTAAGATGATGGTGAATATGATTAAAGTCTAAAGCTCTTTTTAAAAACTCTCCATCTTGGCCGGCATGGCTCAGTGCTCGAGCATTGACCTATGACCCAGCACTGATTTGATTCCTGGTCAGGGCACATGCCTGGTTGCAGGCTGGATCCCCAGTGTGGGGCGTGCAGGAGGCAGCCGATCCATGATTCTCTCTCATCATGGATGTTTCTGTCTTTCTCTCCCGCTCCCTTCCTCTCTGAAATTAATAAAAACATATATTTTTAAAATATATGTTTAAAAAACTCTCCTGCTCTGATACCTCCTTTTCTACACGTAAGAAGGGTGTCTTCTCAGCCACCAGGAGGAATCTGCCTGCCCCTGGGTAAGCCACTGCCCCCCAGCACACGCCTTTCAAGTAACCTCCCCATCCGAGAACTCTAAGATGGAGAGTCCTCCTCATGCGTTACCTGCGCAGGCCTAGAACGCTGTGCGTAGATCTGCTGGATTTTTCAAAGTTAGGAACCTTCTACTCTGAGCCCTGACAGCAATCTCACACCCAGTTCTCAGGACCCCTCTTACCTGAGCTCCTCTTTCTCCACAGTCTCTCCCTGGGTTACGCCCTCCAGGCCCAAGGACCCCTCTCCCCTCTAGATGCTGAGCACGCCCAGCCTGTTCTCCGAGCTGTTCTCCGTGGCAGTGACCTCTCCCACAGGGTCCAGACCTGCACATGACTTGAGGTCTTCACCTGACTTCTCCCCGTAGGTGTCTCTGGACAGTTCCAAACGGAAGTCCCGCCTACTTCCAAGTTTGTGTCCTACCTGTGGCCTCCGTCTCCTAATCCAAAACTTAGGAGTCATCCCGGGTTCTTTCCTTTCCCTCCTCCTCCTCATCCAGTCCGTTTGTAAACCCGTGGCCGTCTACCTCTGAAATCCATCTCCTCTCCATACCCACGGAGGCCTCCTCCGCCCAGCCAAGCACCTCTCACCTGCAATAGCTCCCAGGCGGTCTCCCCACCTCCTCTCCCCCTCACTCCCAGCCCCATGCATTCCAGCCCCTTCTCCACCCAGGGGCAGCAGAGGTCTTCTGTAAATACCACGGGGTCCTTCGCGACTGGTCCTACCTACCGCTTCAGCCCCGTCTGGCTACACTGTGCCGTTAGCTCGTCTCAGACATACGGTATGAGTTTCCTATGGCTGCTGCAACAGATTGCCTTAAACTTGTCGGTGGCTCCACATGGCACAGATGTATTCTCGTATGGTCCCGGAGGCCACCATCCCAAATGGGCTGCAGCCAAGAGGGCGGGAGGGCTGGCCGTGACCCCGCGATCCCAGGGGCAAGTGTGTCCTGGCCTTTTCCAGCTTCTAGAGCCGCATTCCTCCGCCCAGGGTCCCTTCCTCCCCGTTCCAGGCCCGCAGTGCAGCATCTGACGCCTGCGGCCACGCTGCTTTGTCCTCGTGGGTCAGACTCCTTGGCCTCTCTCTCTCTGGCTGCACTTGGGGTCTGTCCAGATCATCCAAGAGGCTCTCCTCATCGCAAGACCCCCAACCTCATCGCATCTTTACTGTCCCTTGCGCCGTATAAGCAACATCCATGCCTCCCGGGATTAGGACCTTCAGGGGCCATTACTCAGCCAACCACACGCACCCAGCTCCTTCCCCCAACAGGGTCTCTGTATGCTTGTTGCCTGGTCACCTGTTTCCTGCCTCCCTCTCCGCCCCCCCCCGCCCCCCCCCCCCAGCTGCCTGGGAGCTGGGAGCCGTGTCTCTTGTGTTCACCCACGGATGGTCCCTACATGCCTGGCTGATATGGTTGCAAACTGAAATGAAGGAAGATGCGTTTAGCCCTGCTCTCCCTATCTGGCGGGGAGGGGAGGGAGAGACACTCAGATTCACTGGTGTTGCTCAGTGGTTACAGCACCAGCTCACAAACCAAAAAGTCACGGGCTCAATTCCAGGTCAAGGGCCTATACCTCCATCCCAAGCCCTGGGTGGGTGTGTGCAGGAGGCAACCAATCGATGTATCTCTCTCACATGGGTGTTTCTCTCCCTCCCTCCCTCCTTCCCTTCCTCTCTCTCTAAAAAAATCCATGGAAAAAATACCCTCAGGTGAGGATTAACAACAAAAGAAAAACAGGAAGATGCATTTACGATCCAAGATGCGTGAAGAGGCTGCTGTGCGCACTGGCCACCTTCTCTCCCTCCTGGTCTCTGTCAGCAGCAGTGGTCTGGAAGAGTCTGCGGCCGCCGTGGAGGGAACCCGCAGGCACGCTCACACGCAGGAGCGCCGCGGGATGCGCCCGGCTAACGAGCCAGGCACACAGAACCTTTCAAAGGATTGGGTTTCTCCTTGGTGAGCAGCCACCTGCGCCCCTGCTCATTAAACGCAGCTAGAATTCTCCCCACGCGGCCCACCCGGCGGCTGCCGGCTGAGGATTGCTGTTCCCAGGCCGTCTCCATCCTTCTCCGGTTAAAAGGCGCCTGGGGCCACGTGGAGGGCACGGAGGGGGGCCCAGGGGCCTTTCGGCCGAGGCCCCGGAGGGTCCGGCACAGCTCAGCACGTCACGCAGGGTTAGACTCTGCCAGGCCGGAGCCCGCCTGTTTGGATGGCAAGGCTTTTTCTAAGACTTGCTTCGCCTTAAGCAGTAACTTGTCTGGTCGGAAACAGTGTTGCTTTAATCCTTGACAAGCTGCAGGGACAGGACAAAAAACGTTTGGTCACAACCAACACAGCTTGGGGGAAACCAGAGTTTTCTCATGCGTCTTTTTTTAATAAAAATGTAAACTTGGCAGAATAAAATAACGTGGTTTATAAATAGTAACCAGTTTCCATGAGCAACACTGTTGAACGTAATAACACGTGCACGGCACCTGGCGGTTTACAAAGGCCATGCGCATCCTTCCGAAAACCCAGGAAAGGGTCGGCTTGATGAGGAAGGGGCTCTGATTGTGCCCCTGTAAACTGTTAATCCACGACTGTACATCCCGGAGCATTCTGGCCAAAACCAATGTCGCGCCAGCCGGTGTGGCTCAGCAGTTGAGCACTGACCCAGGAACCAAGAGGTCACCAGTTCCACCCCCTGGCAGGGCACATGTCCAGTTGCACTGTACGCCCAGTAGGGGGCATGCAGGAGGCAGCCAATCCATGATTTTCTCTCATCATTGATGTTTCTCTCTCTCTCTCCCTCTTCCTTCCTCTCTGAAATCAATTTTATACACACATATATATTTTTAAATCAATCGTCTCTTAGGAGGATATTTGGGAGTCTGATGTCCCAGTCCAGCTCACAGGCATTCCCCAGAGGAACACCTGGAGGGCATTCCAAATCCTGGCGCAGACGGATTCTGTCAAAGCTGCTTCCGGATGGCGAGTTGATGCCGCAGGCTTCCCTGGCGAGGAATTGACGTCACAGGAAATAAAAGTCCACGTGTGACACCAGCTGCCATGCGGTCACATTCTTCTTGCAAATCTAGTCGATCCTGGGGACTCAATCGCTGTGATGTGCCCCCTCCATTAACGTCTTAAGGACCAGAAAGGAGAGCAGGCCGAATGGCAGCCCCTCCCGTTGTGGGGGCCGGGGAGGTGTGAACGCTGAGAACGCTGATCTCCGCAACCCACAACCCTCAACCCAGAGGAATCGCCACGTGCAGCGTCCAGGGTGGGCGGAGGGACCGGATGTGGGAGCAGCCTGGGTGGTTGACCCACACCAGAAAGTTCCTTCCTGCCCGGCCCGCGTGGCTCAGGGGTTGAGCATCGACCTATGAACCAAGAGGTCATGGTTCAATTCCCGGTCAGGGCACATGCCCGGGTGGCAGGCTCGATCCCCGCAGAAGGGCCGGTCAGGTGGGGCCTTGAGAGCAGTGCCCTGAGCTTCCCAAATGGGTATCACAGGCCACCTCCCACTTCCGGCCTCACCAGACTCAGTGTGTCTCCGCGCCCACTCATCATTGATGTTTCTATCTCTCACCAGAGCGCCCCCACTTACAAATCCACACTTACAAATAAAGTGTGGGGCGTGCAGGAGGCAGCCGATCCATGATTCTCTCTCATCATTGATGTTTCTCTCTCCCTCTTCCTTCCTCTGAAATCAATAAAAACATATACCGCCCTGGCCGGTTTGGCTCAGTGGATAGAGCATCAGCCTGGGGACTGAAGGGTCCTGGGTTCGATTCCAGTCAAAGGCATGTACCTTGGTTGCGGGCACAGCCCCAGGAAGGGGTGTATAGGAGGCAGCTGATCGATGTTTCTCTCTCATCGATGTTTTTAACTCTCTCTCCCTCTCCCTTCCTCTCTGTAAAAAATCAATAAAATATATTTAAAAAAATAAATAAAAACATATACCAAAAAAAGAGAGTTTCTCCCTGAACGCCCCCCCCCCCCTTGTGAGAGGCGTGGAAAGGGGCTTCCCACGGGGACCCAGGTCCCATGCCAATGGGCTCCCAGGAGCCGCCGTGGGCCCCCTGAGGGGCTGCCCCTCTCTGCAGCGTGAAGCGTGGGAAGAACTCGGCGGCCCTCGCGGGCCTTGGAGACGTCCACGCTGAGGCACTGCTGCCCCTCCTGGGCCAGAGCAAAGGCCGCTGCTGCGCTGGCCTGGGCAGGACAGGGCTCCGTCTGGACGGGCGGGCGGGCGGCCCCGCTGCTCTCACACACACCGAGGGGACCGGCCCGGAGACATCACAGCAGGAGCCTGGCGTCCCTGCGGCCCAGCGTCTCCATTTCCTCCGGAGAGAAGGCGTTTCCGCGGAGCCTTCAGGGGATGAAGCAAAGAGAGGGCGGAGTGAGGACGGAACCCCTAAAGCCATGGCCTGCCCCTGGGCCCCGCTGCGGCCCCCCTTACATCAGCCGCCCGGCGGGCGCCCTCTTCCCACTGCCACAGCCGGCCCGGGAGATCACATTCAGAGCGTGGCTCCCACTCAACGCCTGTCGCGTTTGCGCCAACGTGAACTCGAAAAAATCATGTCAAACCGTGGGGGGCGGGGGGGGGTGTGGTGTCTGTATTTTAAAACTAGGAGAGTCCCCCGTAAAAATCTGTACTGCAGCCCTGGCCGGTGTGGCTCCGTGGTTGGAGTGCCAGCCCGAGGACCGGAAGGCTCTGGGTTCGATTCCGGTTAAGGGCCGGCACCTCGGTGGCAGGCTCGATCCCCAGCCCCGGTTGGGGCGTGTGTGGGAGGCAACCAGTCAGTGTGTCTCTCTCCCATCGATGTTTCTCTCTCTGTCTCTCCCCCTCTCTTCCACTCTCTAAACACCAATGCGGAAAATATGCTCAGGTGAGGACTAACAAAACAAACACATCTATGCTTCAGGTTTTCTCAAAACAATAAATAAATAAAAAGCTGGTAGGTACCTCTGAACCCCGTGAAAGTGCCCGGAATGAAACAGTAGCGGAAGGCGGACCCCACCCCGCTGGCCCTGCTGACTCCCGCCCGCCTCGCCCGCTGCCCGCCCCAGGCCCCGTGCCTGCGGTCCTTCACCCGCCTCCTCCCCGGGAGCCCGCGGCCCTGCTCTCTCCGTAGCGGACTCTCCCCTCCCTCGAAACCCAGGTCAAGGCGGCAGCCACCGGAGATATCAAATGGCGAAGCTAAAAATAACGGTTCTCAAAGCGGCCAGTGATGGAGAGCGTGTCTCTGTCCGACTGCGTCACCCCGGGGCCCGTGAGGTCTGCGGGGCCTGGGCACACGCAAGGAGGGTTGTTGATTGTTTTTCTTTTAAGTCATTGCACAGCCCTCAGGAATGTCACGCTCTGTGTCCGGGGCGAGCAGGCCAGCGTCAGGCTGATATTTTAAGGGTTCTGATGCGATTTGCTTCCTGTTGGTGCAGGGGGGGAAGGCGGGGCTGGGGACATGCTCACTGCGCTCTGGACAGATCTGCTGCTGCCTTACAAAGAGTGGCCGCCGGCCGGGTCCAGCGGGGACTCTCAGCAGTCCCCGAGCCCCGTGCCATCACGCCCAGGGACATGTGAGCTGCCCTGGCCGACACGGGGAGAAACCAGCAGACTTCCCTCCCGGGGAGCCAGAGTTACCAGCTTTTTAAAAAGTGTATTTTATTTAGAAGAGCGTGCTCACCTGGAGGCTAACGGAAGCGCCCTGAGCATGGTTAAGGCGGGCTGCGCTAAGCTGTCACGGTCTGTGTACCCCATGCACTTTTTAAAAAATGTATGTTTTTATTGATTTCAGAGAGGAAGAGAGAAGAGAAGAGACAGAAACGTCAGTGATGAGAGAGGATCATTGGTCAGTTGCCTCCTACATGCTCCCCACTGGGGATTGAGGCTGCAACCCAGGCATGGGACTAACCGGGAATTGAACCCTGACCTCCTGGTTCATAGGTAGATGCTCAACCACTGAGCCACACCCGCCTGACTCCTCTGTTACTTTCCTGCCTACAGCACAGCTGTTCCAAATAAATACTCATGATTTTGAAATTAAAAAATGGGTCCCTCCTCAGAGACGGGAAGGCATCTCTCCCAGACAAAGAACTACATCCACCACACGCAGAAAGCCACCGAATGTGAGACCTCAGAAAGTCTCAAGCTCCTCTCTCCCCTCGCCCCATTTTACAGATTGGAAAACCGAGGCTCGGAGAGGTAGAGAGGCGTGCCCAGGGCCCTTACCAGACTTCCCTGACGGTGCCATTCCTTTCAAGGGCCTGCAGGAGGGCTTCCGCCCCTCGGTAGGTGACGCGGTTGTTGGACAGCCTGCGGAGGAAGAGGCAGCCGTGAGCTTCCAGGGTGCTGGTTGTCCCCGTGGGCCTGTCCCGTCACGGGAGGCGGTGGGAGTTGGCCGGCTGCTACGGCCGCCCGCCGCCCCTCTTCTCGCCCCTCTCCTGCTGAGATTCGCAGTGAGCGCCTCACAGAGGCGCAGTGCCCACGGTGAGATCACGGCTCTCTCTCCCGCGCACCAGGTTCGCTTATCTGACTGGGGCTACGCCCTCGGGAAGGTGCTACGCACGGTGGTTACGTACGAGCATCTTAGTGCCAGACTTCCGGGGTCCCGGTCCAACTTCCACCACTTCCCTCTGATCTCCAGCACGTGAGGGGCGCCCCGCCTTCCTCACCTCTAACATGGACCTCAAGGAGTGTCCACACCACCAAGGATCAGACTTAAAGAACGGTTTGTTCTAAACCACGTGGCACCGTACTTAATGGATGGAAAAGAATCAGTGGCCCTAGCCAGTTTGGCTCAGTGGATAGATCGTCAGCCTGAGAACCGAAGGTCCCGGGTTCGATTCCGGTCAAGGGCAGGTACCTTGGTTGCAGGCTCCTCCCGGGACCGGGCCCTGATCGGGATGCGTGCAGGAGGCAACCAATCAATGTGTTTCTCTCACATTGATGTTTCTCTCTGTCTTTCCCTCTCTCTTCCACTCTCCCTAAAAATCAATGGAACAATATCCTTGGGTGAGGATTAAAGAAACAAAAAGAATCAATGAACAGGGACATTCGTCTCAGGGGTCTTGGGCGGCACAGAGAACACGCGAGGTTGGGGATGGGAAGGGACATGTCAGGCTGTCAGGGCCGGTGGGGGGAGAAGCACAGGTTCCCCATCCTGCCCTTCTCATAACCCTGCCCTCCCTCACATAGCCCCACCAGTCAAATCGCCTCCACCCCGCCCTCCACGCCCTCCTCCAAGGCGGCACCTTCTCAGAAACGGACGCCGAGGCCATGCTATGAGTAATAACAGGCCCCGGGCGATCCTACCGTGTGCCCGCTGTTACCTCCACCCTCTCCCGCTCAGACCCCGAGGGGAGGGCCCGATCACCCCCCCCATTCACCCCGTGTGACCGGGCCCTCGGCCAAGGAGCAGCAGCCGGAGCTGGCAGAGCGCGTCCAAACCCAGGCACCAGGCCCACAGCCCACACTCTTAACCAGTGCTGGGCAGTTCGGTTAAAAGAAAGATGTGGGCGTCTCTCTATGGGGAAACCAGAGGGGTGGTATCACTTAGAGACGCTGAATTGTAAGCCATGCCACGGCCGCGGGGGACGGCCCCTGCTGCACGGCCTGGCCTCCCTCGGGGCCGACTGGGCAAGTCCGGGGCCGCGAGAGAGCGCAGCTTCCCCCCCCACACCGGGTCAGGTGGAGCGGGGCGGCCAGCGGTCTCCTGGTCCTCAGGCCAGGTGTCCCGCTCAGACACAGCCCGGCTGCACGGGGCCTCCCAGCCACTTCCCCCTGTAATGAGCGGAAGTGTTTTCCCCAAACATTTGGCAACTGCCCGGCCCCTCAAAGCGACACACACACACACACACACACACACACACACACACACACGCACGCACGGGCATCGGCAGAGCGGCAGGCATGTGGCAGCAAAGCAGCCCTCCCGGAGCCGCGTCTGCCCGTCGGAAGGCAGCTGTTTCCCTGGGGCCTCACTTGCCAGAGGAAAGGCCCCCTCCTCCGGCGAAAGGAGCCGTCCGGGGATGCCCTCCGTGCCTCAAAGAGCGCCCGGCACCGAGCGGGGGCCCCGGACATTTCTCATGTCCGCACATGCACGGATGCACGCACCCACGAGTAGAGCAAGCGTGCCTGCCCGCCTAACACGAGAGACGCCCTGGGCATGACATCATGAGGCCTCTCGCCTGGGCCAGAGAGGCCTGGAGGTGGGGGGCGGGGAGGGGGCACCTGCTGCCGGCAACCAGCCGTGTTCCCTCAGCTCCCACCTCCCGCGCCGACGGCTGCTCGCTGGGAAGACCGCGTCCCTGCAGAGCATGCTCACGTCAACATAAGAAGGACAGGCAGCACCCCACAGCCTGGCCCCGCGGATGGAGCCCCAGACGCCTCGGTGATACGAGACTTGGGGACACACCGTCACCGGTTATCTTCCTTCCCCGCCTCACTTCACGGCTCTGTCACCAGGGTTTGCTGGGCCCGCCTGGCCTCGCAATCCTTGCCTGCGTTTTGGGGAACCCCTCCCCCAGCAATACCAGCTGGTTCCACCTGCCCAGGTCTCTGGTTCAGAAGCGTCCCTCCCCACGCCGCTCACGACCTGCCGGCCCCTTACTTGAGGACTTTCAAGCTTGAATTTCTCCTGAGTCCTTCGGCGAGAGAACGGACGCCTTCGTCTCCGAGCTGGTTCTCCTCCAGGCTGCGGAGAAGAGGAGAGAGGACGCTGTCGAGGCGGGAACAGTCATCATGGAAGAGGAGGGCGATGGAGAGGCGCCGAGTCCCCCCACTTAGAAAGTCCAACACCCCAAATCCACACTTACAAATAACGTCCAACACCCCAAATCCACACTTACAAATAAAGTCCAACACCCCAAATCCACACTTACAAATAAAGTCCAACACCCCAAATCCACACTTACAAATAAAGTCCAACACCCCAAATCCACACTTACAAATAACGTCCAACACCCCAAATCCACACTTACAAATAAAGTCCAACACCCCACTTCCACACTTACAAATAAAGTCCAACACCCCAAATCCACACTTACAAATAAAGTCCAACACCCCAAATCCACACTTACAAATAACGTCCAACACCCCACTTCCACACTTACAAATAAAGTCCAACACCCCAAATCCACACTTACAAATAAAGTCCAACACCCCAAATCCACACTTACAAATAAAGTAAGAGCAGAGAAGGCAGGTGTGGGGGCTCCATCCCAGGGACATCTTGGGGAGAGAATATGCCCAAATTCTCCACAACGTAAGAGGTCCCCTCATGTCCCAGGGACTCAATATCCATTTCCTCTTTCTTTTCTTTTTTTTTTTTAAATATATTTTTATTGATTTCAGAGAAGAAGGGAGAAGGAGAAAGAGAGAGGAATATCAATGATGAGAGAGAATCATGGATCGACTGCCTCCTGCACACCCCACACTGGGGATCGAGCTGGCAACCCGGGCCTGTGCCCTGATCGGGAATTGAACCCTAACTTCCTGGTTCATAGGTCGATGCTCAGCCACGGAGCCATGGCCGGCCAAGACACATCCCCAGGACCAAAGCCGATGGGCCCCTGGGAATGCTCTCTAAAGGGGAGAGGCCCAGCCGGCCCGTGCCGTGGCCCGCCCTGGATGTGTAGACTGCATCCTGGAACACACACGAAATGTTGGAGGTGCCGCAGCCCTCTTGGGGTCATGAGGCAACCGACCGTGAGGGTGAAGCCACAGCGAGGATGTGATGGGACAGAGGGTCCAGAGCGCCGCTGGCCTTGTGGCCACCACACGGGCCCCGTGCCGCCTACCTCCAGGATGCCTGTACCCGGGAAACGGAATCCTCTCCTGGTTGAAGCCACCACCGTGGGGGAGGCTTTGCCTCGCCTGCAGCCCACGGAATCATAACGGACGCACTGGCAGCGAGGCACCCCTCCCCTAAGACATTCCAGGTGGCCAGACCCAGTCAGGACAGAATCCATGGTCCCTTGGCGGAGCCAGCGAGCCCTACCGACAGCCAAGGCCCAGCCCACCCCCACCTCCACTGTGTGGCGCTGCGCCGAGGTCCCGGTCCCTTCTGCTTCCCGGAGGAATCCGCGTCTCATCTGCCTGCTAGAACGTGGGGCCGCCAGGACGTGGCAGAAGGAGACAAGGCTGGTGGCAACTGACGGATGGGAAACCTGGAATCCACCTCAGATGGGTCATGCCTGTGTGACCCACGGTTCATCTGTCAGCTTCCCCACCCGCCTGCCAGGCGGCCCCGCCTCTCATGGCCGCTGCGCTCCGGGCCGCATTGACGTGACGGGACGCTATTAGCTACGCGGTCGTAGCAGCGGCGGCCACAGTGGCCACACCGGCACTGTGACAGGGGAACGTTTATGAGGCACTGCCTCATTGAATTCTTACAAACGTGTTTCTAGTTGGAAAAAAACACAAACAACTGGACTCAGAGGCTGCTCCTGAACTTGCCTCGGATCACAGCTGACCTAGAAGCTCAGCCCCTCGATTCCGGAGTCTGTGCTCTCCCCCCGAGGCCACACGGAGGTGGCAACAAACCAACGAACCCATCGTGCAATTCAATAAGAAGAGCGAGCACCTCGCCCGGCCTGTGTGGCTCAGTGGTTGAGCATCGACCTATGAACCAGGAGGTCACAGTTCCATTCCCAGGTTGCAGGCTCAATCCCCAGTAGATGGGTGAATGGGAGGCAGCAGGTTGATGGTTCTCTCTCATCACTGATGCTTCTCTCTCTCTCCCTCTCTGAAATCAATAAAAATACATTTAATTTTTTTTATAAAAAGGGGGCGAGCCCCTCTATGCGGACTCTGTAAGCTTCATTCGCCAGGACATTGAGAGGTGAGTGCAATCGAGCAATCACTCAGCCATACACCTTTGTCCCGTCCACACCCCTGCTTCCCCACGAGGCCAGGGAACGAAGAGAGGCTGATATCTGCCCCCCAGAGCAGGGGCTCCCCCAGACTCACCAGAGTTCCTCCAGTGCCACGTTCTTCTCCAGCATCGAGGCTAAGGCTTGGGCACCCACACTGCCAATGCGGTTCCCCACCAGGCTGGATGCGGTCAGGGAACGAGAACGGGTCAGAGCAGGGAGGGGCCTCGGAGATAAGCTAAGCCAGGATGCCTGGCACACACGGCCCCACTTCCTGCTCTGCTCCATTCCAGACATCAATAATCGATTATCACATTCTTTCCCATCAAGCCCAGGCAGCCAATCGATGTCTCTCTCTCACATCAATGTTTCTCTCTCTCTCTCCCTCTCTCTCCCCCCTTCCTTCCTCCCTCCCACTCTCTCTCTCTAGAAATCAATGGAAAAAATATCCTCTGGTGAGAATTTGTTTTAAAGTGTTTGGTCCACCCCAAGATCTTCAACTTACAGATAGGGAAGCAAGACCCTTGAGAGGAGAAGGGACCTCGCCAAAGTCACCCAGAAAGACCCCAGTGTCCTGACTCCAAACCCTATGGCCTCTCCCTCTCCTCCCACTGCCTAACACCGGGGGCAAAATGAAGTTCCGAGACCTTCAGAAGTGGCCTGGCCACCCCTCCCCCCTGCCCCGCCCCCACCGCCTCATGCTGGCTCCCCAGACAGCGGGACAGACACGGAGGCTTACCTGAGCCACCTCAAGCTCTGGTGGTCGCCCAGGGCTTCCGCCAAGGCCTGCGCCCCCTTGTCCCCCACCTCATTGCCCCAGAACCTGAAAAGGTCAGCAGAGGCAACAGACAGTGTCAGGGAGGACGTGCCGTGTGCTCCAGCGGTTCCTCCCTCTCCACGGCCGGCCCGAGGGCAGCACCCGCCCCCCAACCCCAGAAAGGTCTCAGTGGGGCTCCTGGCTCCAGCCAGGCGGGCCTGCCTCCGTTGTCCGGAGGGATGGCCAAACTTTTCCCTCTGACTTTTCGGCTGCTTCACGTCAGACTTACAGGACAGCAGAGGCCCACCCCGCGCATACCCTCGGGGACGGGGAACTCACTCCCTATGGCAATCCCCATGGTTGTGATGTTTTTCATGACATTTAGGTCAGATCAGCTTCCTGGGAACTGTGCCCACGAGTGCCTGGACCCGTCCCTCACACAAGAAGCTCCACTCCGGGCCCCAGGGCCTGTGGAGCTGGGCCCCCCACCCCCCAGGATGTCAGAGGCCCCGCCCCTCATGCACGGGAGCTCTGAGGACCTGGTCCAGCCGCCAGCCTCCCCCCCCACGTCCTTCTCTTTCCAGGTCAGCACCTCCTCTGGGAGCTTTGGAACATGACTGATTCCGGGGTGCTGCCCTTAGAGGGCTCCCTTAACTGGTCTGGGGAGCGGCCCTGGCCATGGCTGCTTCAAAGCCCCCGTGGTTCCCACGTACAGACAGAGGTGAGAAGCAAGGACCCGAACTTCCTGCCACCTTGCGGGCACTGCCCGCCCCCAGCCTGCCATCCTCCGCTTCCTGTTTACTGGGGGAAAGCAAGTGCCAGGTGGCCAAGGACCGCCCACTGGCTCCCCACCTCGCCCTCCCACCAGAGCCCCGGCTGCCCATGGGGCCTCAGGCTCAGGAGCTTCCCCTGCCCCTCATCCCTCCAGGGGCCCAAGCCCAGAACCCAACCTACCCCAGGAATTGCAGCGAAGAGTTGGCCCTGAGCCCCCGGGCCAGCTCCTGGGCCCCCGCCGCCGTGATGCGGTTATTCCCCAGCCTGGAGGGGAAGGAGAGGAGGCTGGGAGAGGTGGCGGGGAGGCCGGGTCTGCTGGGGACAGTGCAGCCCCGACAGAGGGACCTGGACAGACAGACGCCTTGGGCACCTGCCTGCAGGATGCGTGTTGCTATCCGTGCTGGGGGCCTGCCCTGCCTGCGGGATGCGTGTTGCTATCCGTGCTGGGGGCCTGCCTATAGCTTGTGAGACTCCCTTCTCCACAAGCACAAGGACAGGGGAGGCAGGGGGGTGGGGGGGACAGGCACGGGCAGGAGCCACAGGAGGCAGAGGTCCTAAAAGGTGGTTTCCCCGGGGAGCGAGGGTGACTCACAGTCGCACCCTTCCTCCCGGGTCAGCCCTCAGCCCAGCAGGTCCAGGGCTTGCTGGGGAGGTCACAGCATTAGCCAAACCCTGCTCCCTCCCTCTGTATTCGGCAGGAGTCCCGCACCCAGCAGGGGCCGAGCCAGGGAGGATGGAGCTGTGGGGGAAGTCGGTGCCCGGGACCCCGGAGGCCAGGCTCACCTCAGTGCCAGGAAGTTCTGCCGGCACTCCAGGAGCCGCGCCAGGGCCTGGGCACAGCCGTCCGTCAGCTTGTTGTTGAATAAACTGGAAAGTTTGAAAGAGAGACATGGAGACCAGACACGGCGGACAGCGACCGCCCCCCAAACCCAGGGCAGCCCGTTCCCCCAGGACGGGAGGCACCTGCACCCTTCAGCCACGCAAACACCCGCCCAGCCCGTCCCAGCTCACAGCCGCTCCCACGACCTGGCCCAGCCCGCGGCCCAGCCCGACTCACGCCAGCTTCTGCAGCTCCTCACAGCGCAGGGCGTGCTCGGCGAGCGTGCAGACGCCGCGGTCCGAGAGGTTATTATCTCGCAGGCTGCAAAACACCAAGCAAATCAACTTGAAAATGGAGCTCAGGAAAGGGGGGAAATGAACAAGACTCAAAAGGGACGTTCGCTCATCCCCAAAGCGCCAGGGAAATGCCGCCGAGATGGAGCACCCCAGGAGGCCAGGCCCCCCCATCCCTGGTCAGCTGCTGATGTCATGCACAGTGTGGGGGACGGCTCAGGAACGGGGGACCCAGCGCTCCTGCTAAAGAACACTGGGCTCCTCGGGGAGTCATGGACCTTGGGGGAGGCACCCTTTTCAGCTGTGGGCAAGGGAAACAGCCGTCATAGAGGCCTCCTAGAAAGTTCCGAGGTGGAAAAACAATAATAATCTATATATATAAAAGGCTAAGTGACCGACCGTCTGACCATCCAACCGACTGACCAGCCAGTACACATGATGCACACGGGAAATTTAAAAATCAGCGTTGACTTGTGCATGTGAGATACATATAAAGCGCTCGCTGGCACCAATCGCAAGCGTGTGTTTTGATCTGTCATTGTCGACTGTGAATTTGGTTGACACTTCTGTTATAGAGAAAGGGCGAATAGCGATATTAAAATTAATTCCTTCTAATTAATTTCCTTTCAAAGTGCACGAATCCGTGCACTGGGCCACTGGCAATAATAACAAAAGCGAAGGTTCCGAGGTGGGAAGGAGCTGGTCCGTACGTGGCAAAGGTGCAGAGGAACAAGACCAGCTGCCCCTGGGCCGGGCTGGGTACCACCAGCTGGCTGAGCCGATGGGAGACCAGTTAGACAAGAGTGGCCCATCCTCTGGAAAACCAGCGAGCAGGCTGTGGTTGGGGCGGCCCTGCTGTCCCCCCTTCACCCCCGTGACATCACCCCGGCAGGCCCGGACACGCCTCTCCGGTCAGTGTTTCCAGAGCTCACCGCATCACAAGACCCGCAAGCTCCCCGGAAGCACAGCCTCCCGGCCCAGCCCTGGCGCTGGCCATTCGGACGTGCGGAGTGGGCCCGGGATCTGTGTATTCTAACAACTGTGGGCGTGATTCTCCGTCTCCAGACAAACTTGGGGGCCCTGACTTAAAGGGTCACAGCTCTGGAGTCCCTCCGTGCAAGTTCTGACCCTCCGTGGCCGCTCACTCGCTGCTGGCTGAAAGGGAAGCCCTGGCGAGGATTTAAAGAGACAGTGCACACACCAAGAGGTAAGGTGAGGATTTAAAGAGACAGTGCACACACCGAGAGCCTTGGGAGCACCTGGCCACGGGGAAGCCACTGTAATCACGATAGCCGCCTGTGTGGCGGGTCGCACACGCTGGCCGTCCTGCACTTCCTACTAGTCCCGGGGAAGGACACTGAGGCATGGCGGGGGCGGCGGGGGGGGGGGGGGGGGCGCTGTGCCACGTGGTTCAGCGCTGAAGGCTTTGCACCCGGCCAGCAGCTCCAGGGCCACGCTGCCCAGCACGGCGTCCGGCCTCTCTTCTCTGGATGGACGGAGGGAGGAGCGGTGATGTTCAGACCCATGGGGGGAGGGGGGGGGTCATGAAATCCACGATGAGGGTCACGAGCAGCATATTTTAAAGGGAAGAGAAGACAGGGCAGAGTGTGTCCCGGAACAGGGAAACCATGTGTGAGGCTCGTTTCAGTCTCTTCCTCGCTGCGGGTCCCGGTCGGAACTGCCGAAAGCCGCCTGCTGGCGCCGGGGCCAGGCTCTGAGGAAGCCCACCACGGGCATGGCACAGGTTCCCGAGGTGCAGGGTTTCAGTTGGCATGGAGACACTTGCGGTGGGAAGGAGGCAGGAGCACTGTGGGAGAGGAGCCCCCCTCTCTCTTTCTCTCTCCCTCTCTCTCTCTCTCTCTCTCTCTCTCTCTCTCAGGAAATGCCCCAGGGCATCCCTGTGGTTGCTCCTCTCCCCCACAGGGCCTGCAACCTCAATGCCCTGAGTGAGAGCAGGGGGCCTGGTCAAGGACTGTCACTGCACACAGAATCTCGGCCGGTTCGCACCGACCACGAGTGTCCGCAGCGTGGCCCCTGGACCCCTCGTACCAGCATCACTGGGGATGTTTGTTTACAACAGAGACTCCTGGGTCCCGCCCCCCCCAGACCTGGAGTGGGAACCACCGGGACGGGCCCACAATCTATGTTTCCACCAGGTAACAGAGCCCCGACGGGCGAGCGATTGATTCCCAAGCAGACATCCGGGAGCCCCCCTTCCTGGGGAATGGGAGGAGTGCACTGGCCATTCCCGCTTTACCCGCTGGACCCACTCCCCCTTCTGCCTGGCTCTCGGGGGCCGATTCCCAGGGAGGACACCAGCAGCGCCCCCCCCCCCCGCCTTCGCCCCCTGCTCTGGCTCCCTGGGGGTTAAGGCATGGGGTCAGGGTGTATTCCCCAGGCCCCACCTTCCCAGGTTGCTGCCACCACAGCTGCTCTCAGGCAGCCCCTCCCTGCCCTCCCCCCAGGTGGTAACTCCTCCCCCTCTGCCCCTCAGGCCTGCGGAGGCCAACCCCCTGTCCCCACCCGTGTCCCCACCCCCATCCCACTGCCCTGGGGGCCTGCCCTTCCGAACAGCTGCCCAAGCCTTTGAAAATGTCCCCTTTGTCAAACTCTCCTCTGATCCCCCACTTTAAGCGTGTCCTCTCTTTCCTCCTGATAGATTCATATGACAATGTAGGTTAATTACATGACATTGACATATTAACTCTGTATGACATGTGTTATGTTACTATATCCCATTTATAAACCGAGGCTCACAGACCCTAGGTAAGGGATGAGGGTCACCCCTCAGGGATCTGTGTGTTTGGTCCACAAAGAAAGAAGTCTCCTGTCCGGCCAGCGGGGCTCAAGAGTTGAGCGTCGACCTATGAACCAGGAAGTCAGGGTTCGATTCCTGGTCAGGACACGTGCCCGGGTTACTGGCTCCATCCCCAGTGTGGGGCGTGCAGGAGACAGCTGATCCATGATTCTCTCTCATCATTGATGTTTCTCTCTCTCTCCCTCTCCCTTCCTCTCTGAATCAATAAAAATATATTTTTTAAAAAGAAAGAGAAAGATGTCTCCTGCTTCGGCCGAGGAGGTGTGGCTCCTCAGGTGTTCCAGGGGAGGTGGCCCCTTGACTGGGGCCAGTAAAGCCGCCGGGGAGGCCGTGAGTGGAGGTTGGCGTTGACACAACTTCTGCTTTCTGAGAGGCTACACATAGCGGGGCAGGACATCCCCTTCCGAGGCAGGAAGGGCGGCGGGGAGCCTGCATCATGTTGGCCGCCAGACAGGGGCACACCCTCCGTGCTCACCCGGCCCCAGATGGGGAGAGAGGCCCCCGGTGCCAGGGCAGTGACCTTCCACAGGGGAACTCACCCTCAGATGGTACTGAAGGCAGCGAGGGTGACGCCAAAGCCTCGTCCAGAGCCAGCCCTACATGAGGAACAAAAGTGCAGGCGGCCCAGTCGGAGGCTGGGGGCGGCGGGGGGGCCTCCGTGGTTGAGCATTGACCTTTGAACCAGGAGGCCACAGTTTGATTCCTGGTCGGGGCACAGGCCTGGGTTGTGGCTTGATTGCCAATGTGGGGCGTGCAGGAGGCAGCCGATCAATGATTCTCTCTCATCATTGGTGTTTCTATCTCTCTCTCCCTTCCTCTCTGAAATAAATAAAAATATATATAGATATATACATATATCCTATATAATAAAGAGCTAATATGCTAATTAGACCGAACAGCAGACGACCTTCCGGACGAAGCCAGGACTACGAGGGGCTGTGAGGGCCGAGCCCCTTGCACGAATTTTGTGCACCGGGCCTCTAGTAGAATATAAAAAGCTCAGGCAGAGTTCCACAGCCACGTCTCTCTGGGGCCCCAGAATTCCCGTCTTGTCGGGATTTTACAGTTTCTGATGGGGCACAAGTCACCCTTGATTTGAGCAGTTCCTGACACAGGCACCTACAGTGAACAAGGTTGCAAGTGGCGTCCAGGTGGTCAGGGGGCCTCTGGAGCCATCCACAGACAGGCTGCCAGGAGGGAAGGGGAACTCATAACTGCAAGGGGTGGGGGGGGGGTCTTGGGTCTCCCAGCTCCACCATTCCCAACGTGAACCCGGACAAGTCACTTCACGTCTCTGAGTCTCAGGTGTAGGCTGATGGGGAGAAGAACGTCCCTGGGACAGCCGGGGTGGCTGTGCGGGGCACAGAGGTTGCTCTGGGGAGTGGGGGGCACAGTGCCCATAACCAGGCTGTCCTGTGAGTTAGGGTGATCGTTGTCATAGATTTAAACGAAGGCCCAGGCCCAGCAGGAATGATATGTAATACATGCAAATTATATGTAAACTAGAGGCCCAGTGCACAAAATTCGTGCACGGGGGTTGTGTCCCTCAGTCCAGCCTGCACCCTCTCCAATCTAGGACCCCTCGAGGGATGTCCGACTACCCGTTTAGGCCTGATCAGGCCTAAATGGGCAATCGGACATCCCTCGCACAATCCAGGACCTTTAGGCTCCCAACTGCTCACCTGCCTGCCTTCCTGATTGCCCCTAACCACTTCTGCCTGCCAGCCTGATCATCCCCTAACCACTCCCCTGCCAGCCTGATTGATGCCTAACTGCTCCCCTGCCAGCCTGATTGCCCCCAACTGCCCTCCCCTGCAGGCCTGGTCACCCCTAACTTCTCTCCCCTGCAGGCCTGGGTCCCCCCTAACTACCCATCCCTACAGGTCCAGTCACCCCCAACTTTCCTCCTCTGCTGGCCTGGTCACCCCTAACTGCCATCCCCTGCAGGCTTGATTGCCCCCAACTGCCCTTCCTTGCATGCCTGGTCCCTCCCAACTGCCCTCCCCTGCTGGCCATCTTGTGGTGGCCATCTTGTGTCCACATGATGGCAGCCATCTTGTGTGTTGGAGTGATGGTCAATTTGCATACTACTCTTTTATTAGATAGGATAGTGTAATATATAAATTAATTGTGTAAATTATATAAGTGTCTAACCACTAGGCTGTGCACCTGAAATAAATATAAAAAATAAAATGGCCCGGCCGGCGTGGCTCAGTGGTTGGGCATCGACCTATGAACCAGGAGTCACAGTTCTATTCCCTGTTAGGACACATGCCTGGGTTGCAGGCTTGATCCCCAGTGAGGGGCATGCAATCCATGATTCTCTCTCATCATTGATGTTTCCATCTCTCTTTCCCTCTCCCTTCCTCTCTGAAATCCATAAAATATATTTTAAAATAATAAACTAAACGAAGGCGCAGACTGGGGAAGGGACCCGGCCGGGCTGTACAGAGAGGCTGCAGGCTGGGCCTGGGCCTGACCCCCTGGGTCCCCACAGGTGTCCCCACACCTGCACCTGCACCTGCACGGTGACGCCATCCTCACCTCACCCACCAGCATCGCCCGCGACACTCACTACAGAGCCTTGCAGACGCCCAGGCAGGGCAGCAGCTGCTCCACGCCGACGTCGCCCACGGAGTTGTGGTCCAGCTGCAGGGCCACGGGCCGCCGGAGGTGGCGCAGCACGAAGGCCAGGGCGGCGCACTCGGCAGGGCCCACGCTGCAGAACGTCAGCTTGAGGTGGCCCACGTCGAGGCCCCGCACAGCCTTGCGCGCCAGCCGCTCCTCCCGCAGCTCGTACAGGCTGCGGACGAGCCAGAGGAAGCCGGGCAGGGCGTGCATGCTCTTGGCCTCGCCCGGCAGGGCTGGCGGGATGGAGCAGAAGTGCTTGCGGAGGCTGCGGGCCAGACACCGGCGGGCACAGGCCTGGCGCCGCAGCAGGGCCTTCTCGGACGCCTGGCACTCGGCCAGCAGGCCCCGGTGCTCCCTGGACAGCAGCCCCGCCAGGAAGGCGGCCGTGATCTGGAGGTTGTGCGGCTCGGCCTGCTGCAGCCAAGCCTCCACGCTGCCCTCCTCGCTCGGCGGGCCCTGCACGCACAGCGCGGGCAGCAGCCGGGCCAGCGGCGAGCTGCCCGTCGGGCGGCAATTGAAGAGGTGTCTGAGCGAGGACGGCCTCACGTCGGCACTGAGCACCAGGTAGAAGGCGGCAAAGAAGCACTGGAAGGTGATGTGCAGGAACTCCAGGGGCGGCGGGCCCCCGGGCGCCACGCTTTTGGCGTGCACCAGGAAGCCCAGGGAAATGTCCGCCCCGTCCACGTGCGCCGCCTGGAGCTGCGTGGCCGAGAACACGTAGCAGCTCACGCCCAGGCCCCAGAGAGCCAGGCGGCCCAGGTGCAGGAGGGTGGGGAGCCTGCCTCGGAGCAGGCCGGGCCCCGGGCCGTGGGGGGCCGCGTCCGGTGGGGAGGCGTGGAGCAGGAAATGCTGCAGGATCAGCAGGTACATGTCCGTGGTGGTCCGAGGGGACCCCCCGCCCTGCAGCAGCAGCTCCTGGTGGCATTTGGATACCATCCAGGCAAAGACGGGCAGGTGGCACAAGCCGTGCAGGGCCGAGGTGGCTCTGAGCAGGCGGACCAGGCGGTCGGCCACGCCCGGCTCGCGGTGGCGCTTCCGCAGGTACAGCTCGATGCCGTCCTCCGAGAAGCCCTTGAGGTGGAGCTCGGCACGCACGTACTTGCGCAGGAAGGCGGACACGGCGTCCGGGCGGCTGGTCAGCAGCTTGCGGGCGTTCTTGAGCAGGTTGCCCTGGAGGAGGTTGAAGAGCAGATTCTGCACAGACGTGGGGTCGGTCGGGGAGCAGTGCCGCTCGCCGTCCGTGAACCTGAACCTGAACTCGTCAAAGCCGTCGAAGGTGAGGAGGACGCGGTCGGGGTGGGCGAGGAGGAACCGGAAGACCTCCTGCTGGCCGAGGTCAGGCCAGCAGCAGTGTTCAAAGAGCAGCGCGCGCAGGGACAGGGGCCTGGCCACACGCTGCAGCTGCCGGCAGCTGAAGGGGAAGACAAAGAGAAACTCCTGGAAATCCCGCCCCGACGCCCACAGCAGGTGCAGCTGCTGCAGGAGCGTGCTCTTGCCGCTGCCCGCCTCGCCCACCACCAGCACGGTGTCCGCGTCGGCGTTGAGGGGGGCCCCGGCGCTGAAGAGGGCCTCCAGGCCCAGGGGGGCTGGGCTGGTCTGCGGGGCGCCAGCCGCGCCCACCTCCGTCCGCAGCTCCAGGACATTCTCCGTGTAGATGTCCTCCAGGCACAGGTTCTCCGCCCCGTCGTAGGAGCTCAGGAAGCGCGACTGGGCCGAGACCGTGGTCCGCAGCTTGGATGTGTACTTCTGACACGCGGCGTCTGGAAGGCAGAGGAGGCGGCTGACGCCGGGCACCTGAGCGGAGGGAGGGCTGCGTGGGGCAGGGTGGCCTCACAGGTGGCGTTACATGTGGGAGACAGGAGAGAGCGGGCTCTTCAGCCACAAGCCGTGGACTTTGAGGAGGACGGTCACCCAGCTTCTTCGCCCCTGGTTTACTCCCCTGGGAAGTGGGCGAGGTGGCCATGGCCCCTAACTCCTAGGGTTTTTACGTGGATCCGTTAAGATACTTCAGGTCCAGCCCTTCATTCAGCGCTCGACACGAAACAAGTGCTCAGAAGACCTTAGTCAGTGCCCTCGTTACCAATGGCATCAGGGAGAGCGGCCGATGAGAAGGAGCACTGGGCTGGGTCAGAAGGCCTGCGTTGTGCCCTGGCCGGTGTGGCTCAGGGGTTAGAGCGTCGGCCCAAGCACCGAGAGGTCGTGGGTTCGATTCCTGGTCAAGGGCATGTACCTGGGCTGCAAGTTAGATCCCTGGTTGGGGTCATGCAGGAGTCAATCAATCGATGTGTCTCTCTCACATCAATGTTTCTCTCTTTCTCTCCCCCTCCCTTCTTTCCTCCCTCCTGTCTCTCTAAAAAGCAATGGGGAAAATAGCCTCGGGTGAGGATTAAAAAGAGGAGGAAGAGGAGGAGGAGGAGGTGAGGGGGGGGGGGGACCTGCATTCGAACCCCAAGCAGCCGAGGTGAGTCCCTGCACCACCCAGCTCAGCAGAATCACTCGGCTCCTCGGGATCTCTCTAAAGGGAAGCAGAAGGTGTGCGGGCTGAGGAGCCCCATTTCTGAAGTCAGACACACCTGAGCTTGAGACCTGGAAACCTGGGGCCCCCCTCAGCTTGGGCAAGCCACTTTTCTGGACTCAGTAGTCCCATCTGTGAACATGAGAACAATCCACATCTCGAAGGATCATTTCAGGAGGAAACGAGATAAAATGGAGTTCAGAAGCATGCCTGACCCACGGCAAACTTCCAAAACGACACACACACGGGGGTGGAGACCCACTAAAGCCAGACCTCCCTCCCCCGCCTCCTCTGCACCGCCCGCCCAGGTTCCACACTGCAAAGCGAGAAGCCACACCTGCTTCTCAGGGGACGGAGACTGTAACGCAGCCCGGGCAGGGTGCCTGAGGGGCCGCGACCTGTGCCACGAGAGCCGCCACCTTATCTAAATCCACTTGTTCTCGGGTTCCTGATGGTGAGTGGCTGAATTACAGAGATCAAGAGGTTCCAGCCCCACATAAGGGCTAGGAATGTCTAATCACTGCAGTGAAACTCATCACTATTGTCTGTCAACTGCGATTGAAAAATAAATGCAAAACTAAAAGAGAGACCAGCCCTGTCTCAACATGTGCCCATATCTCCTTGGCACACATCACGAGGGCTTGGCTGGTAAGGGGTACGTGTAGTCAGCTCTCCATTCACAGTAGCTCCAGCGACCATTCTGGAAATAATAAGAGCTAACCCTATAGCCCTGGCTGGTGTGGCTCAGTGGATAGAGCGTCAGCCTGTGGACTGAAGGGTCCCAGGTAGCAGGCTCTGTCCCCAGTAGGGGGCGTGTAGGAAGCAGCCGGTGAATGATTTTCATCATTGATGTTTCCATCTCTCTCTCCCTCTCAATTCCTCTCTGAAATCAATAAAATAATAATAATAATAATAATAATAATAATAATAGCTAATACTATAGTAGTAATATCACCCACATCGATCCTGTTCATCCCCCCAAGAGCCCAGTGAGAGTGGAGGAGTTACCCTCAAGATGAGGAAGGACACTGCGTCTTAGGGAGCCCCCCAGCCAGGAGGTGGGGTTCTAGCTGATGCCCCTCACGCTGCAGCTTTTGCTCTTAACCACGCCTCCGCACAGCCCTGCTCTCCTCCGCGGGGGCCGGGAAGAGCAGTACGTACCTTCCACAGACAGGGCCAGCGGGACGGGCAGTTCCTGCACGTGCTGAAGAAGGAAGGCAGCCAGCCCGTTGGCCTTCACGGCGGCCAGATCCAGGAGCCTCCGTGCCTGCGGGGGAAGCGAAAGTCGTTCTTTCTCCGGAAAGGGTGTGGGAGGTCTGCTGACCACGGCGACGTCACGGGCACCTCCTCCCGCACCGCACTGTGCAAGGCCAGGAAAGCAGCCCAGCGGCAAGGCGGCGTTAAAGAAGGCCAGACGGCATGGGCGTGGGCGTCGGGCGGCGAGCTGCACGCTTCCCCTCGCACACCCAATCAGGTCCCCTCTCCAACATTAATTGTTCACTGAACACAGACAGCGTCTCAAAGAGTGGATAACTTTAAAATAAAATAAACGGACAAACAAAATAGGTCCAAAAAAACAAAGTAGGTCCAGCCCTGGCCGGTGTGGTTCAGTGGTTAGAGCGTTGGCCGCTCACCAAAGGCTTGTGGGTTCAATTCCCAGCTCTGGTCAGGACACATGTGGGAGGCAACCAATCAACATGTCTCTCTCCCATTGATGTTTCTCTCTCTCTCTCACAATCAATCAATGGAAAAAATACCCTCAGGTGAGGATTAACCCCCCAAAAGTAGGTCCAGAGACAGATGCATGGAACAGACGGACAGATCTCAGAGGGGAGTGGGAGAGGGTAACCAGAGAGCTTATATGCATACACACATAGCCCACTGACACAGGCAATAGTGTGGCAAAGGCCAGGGGTGGGGCAGGAGCCAGGTGGAGGGGGACAAAGAGGGGGGCAAATGAGGGGCATCTGTAATACTCTCGGCAATAAAAATATTTTTTTAAAAAAAAAAAGGACATCCAGCCCCTGACTCACACGGCCCCACCAGGTCCTCCAGCGCAAGGAACCCTGTATGTCCAGGACTCACTCGTGACCTTGCCCCCCAACTTCCCAGAAGGACCCTTATGGCTCTCAGAGAAGGTGAAACCAGACCCTGAGCTCCCCCACCCCCACCCCCGCTCCTGGGAGCCTTCATCCCTGAAGGAGGCCACACTGCCCTCTCCTCCCACCACTGTGTCTGTGCTCGAGACTCTGTTTTTCAAAACAAAACAACGGAGTGTCTGGGGACTCACTTTGTGAGGTTCTAAAACTGTAATGAAAGCAAAGACGTGGCTCACAGAGTCCGGCGAGCGGTGCCCACCAGCCGCTGTCACAGGCCGGCCACAGGGGTGGAGCGAACCTCTGTGTTCATACCATCACATATGAAATCATGCAACACCATTTCCCATCAGAAACCCTAGGTGGCATCTAAACTACATCGGGACTTCGTGTGCTTATATTCATTAGTAAATACCGGTTTAATTTAATGGATTGTGATGATCTGTTGAGCTGTTCATTGAAAACAGACAGCCATAGCCCAGCCGGCGGGGCTCAGTGGTTGAGTGTCAACCTAGGAACCAGGAGGTCACAGTTCAGTTGCCCTCGGACACAGGCCCAGGTGGAGGGCTCAGTCCCCAGTGGGCAGCATGCAGGAGGCAGCCGATCCATGATTCTCTCTCATCACTGATGTTTCTCTCTCTCTCTCTCTCTCCCTTCCTCTCTGACATCAACAAAAACATTTTTTTTTTTTTTAATGCAACAACTTCTACCCGCCTGGCTCCCTTCTCAGGGGAACCCCCGCCCACGTCTCACCCTGGGACTGGCTGCTCGGAGACCAGGAAGTCTCGGTGACTAGGCAGCCCCTCTTCCTGAGAACGCCAATCACGCAAGAAGGAAGCGCCTTACCCGCTGGGATGACGTGAAGATGGGCAGCCTGATTTCATCACATTCGTACGGGCTGACGAAGCCCCGCGCCTGCGCCAGGTCCAGCACGCCCTCCACGTGGCTGTAGAGTCTCCGGACGATGGCGGGCCGGTGGCACTGCAGGTCCCGGGCCGGGTGGGGTGAGTGGGGGTCCCAGTGGCCACGCAGCGCGGGGGACTGGCCGTCGGCCCGCGCCTCCTGCACGGCCGCCAAGAGTTGCTCGCAGCCCCAGGCACCTTTATTCCACACGGTGTCCAGGAGGCGCCTGGCCAAGTGGGAGAGGGGCTGGCCCAGGACGCACAGGCCCTCGTAGTCCTCCCAAGAAAGCACTTCCCAGGCCAGCAGCCGGTCCAGGACACTCTCGAAGCCCTCCAGGGACCCCGAGCCCAGCAGCCCCACCAGCCGGCTCCTCTGGGCTTGGAAGGCTTCCTGCGTGCACGTGTCACGGCCTGGGGAGGAGAGGGGGTCAGCAGGCAGGCGTGCAGGGCAGGGCAGGGGCAGGGGCAGTGGAGGAGCCAGTCAGCCCACCCGAGGCCAAGCCCGCATGGTTCTGCCCTCGGACATTCCCCAATCCAAGGTCCCCATTGTACAGATGCACAAACTGAGGCCCAGAAGTCAAGAAAGGTCCCGCAGAGGGTTTGAAGTAGGTGGGAGTTCAGTCAAGCTCCCAGATCCATGCTTCATCTGAGCCAGTAGTAAGAGCAATGGCCCCCAAGGGACCCAGAAATTAATTCTCTCTGAGGCGCGTCAGAGGGCTCCTCCGTGCTGGCTGGGTTCCGGCCACAGCAGCGCTCCCTTCAATAATGGCTGCCGCTCATTAAGCACCTACAATGGACCAGGCACATCGTAGGCAGTTTCCTGCGGGAATGCATTCACCCCTTCCATCCACTCTGGAGTCGATGCTGTGGTCAGCCCCATTTTACAGATGGCAAAACTAAGGCACAGGGAGGCTGGGTTCCAGAAGCATGCTTTTAATTCCCTTAGAGTTGGGGTCCCCCGCACCCCACGCCTGTGCAGGTAACCCTCTGCTCCCCCAAGAGGCAGAGCCAGAACACTGCTAAAAAGAGCCCAGACCCAGCGAAGCAGAAGTCCCGGTGCAAACTCAGTGGTGTCAGGGCGCACCGCCCCAGGGCCTCGCCGCCCTCGCCAGGAGCACCGCGTGCCGTCACCTCTGTCCCCGGCTTGCTCTGGGCTCAGCCCTCGGCTCTGGGCTCTGGGAACTGAGCAGAAGCGATTTCTCAGAGATTCGTGCCTGGGAGGCCCCCGAGCCGCGGAGAGAATCTCAGAGAGCACGGGGTCCGGGGCATGGGCTGGTGAAAGCGAGAGCGAGAGGGCAGCGCCCTGGGCAAAGGGGAGGGTGCCGGCTCTTTCTAAGTCAGGGACAGCCCCAGGCGCTCGGGCAGCGGGCCGGGGAGCCGGGCTCCGCGCCTCTCCTGCGGGCTGTTTATGTGCCTTGCTCCCTCCTGGCCCGCGTCGAAGCCTGGGCTTGCACACCTTGGCATCGCCCGCTGGGCACAGGCGGGGCCTGAGAGCATGGTGGGGATGGTCATGAAGCAGAAGTCCACACGGGAGGGGCAAGCCTGGGACGGCCTGTGCCCGCCGGCACGCCCGCCGCCGTGGGGCAAGGAGAAGCCTCCAGCAGAAGCCGGTGCCGCCGGGTGAGGAGGCCGAGACAGCGAGGCTGCCTGTGTGTCTGGCAGCGGGGATGCAGGGCACCCCCCATGCAGGGGGTACAGCAAACCGGGACCCCAACCTGCTCTCCCTGGCCACGCAGGCGCCTCCCGTGCCACGGGCCGAGCAGGGGTGTGGAGAGGGTGGGGGCGGAGAGAGGGACAGCGGGGAACAGGAGGGGCAGGAAGAGTGTGGGCTCGGCCCTGGAGCGGCCCTCAGCTGTGGAAACACCAGCCCCCCAGATCCCCCTCCCTCGGGGAACAGCCCAGAAATGGGCCAGCGCTCTGCCTCCGACCCAACACCTGGAGGCACGCGGGCAGCCAGGAATTAGCGAAGTTCACAACATGACACGGGACGATGCCCGCTTCTCTCCCCAGAATGGACAGCGGCTCTCTCCTCTGCGGCCCAAGAGCCGGGACCACCGCTCCCTCATCAAAGCTCAGTGCGTTCGCCCTGGCCAGTGTGGCTCAGTGGCTAGAGTGTCAACCTGTGGACTGAAGGGTCCAGGGTTCGATTCTGGTCAAGGGCATGTACCTCAGTTGCAGGCTCAATCCCCGGCCCTGGTTGGGGCACATGCAGAAGGCAACCAATCGATGTGTCTCTCTCACATGGCTGTTTCTCTCTCTCTGTCTGTCCCCGTCCCTTTCACTCCACTCTCTAAAAAAGCCAATGGAAAAATATCCTCGGGTGAGGATTAACCACACACACACACACACACACACACACACACACACACACAGCTCAGCGGGCGTGGGTAGGGCAGGGCCCAGCAGCTCGGGCAGGCCTTGAGCAGGAACCACCAGGCCGGGTGACACAGGACTGGCAGGTCTAGAGCTGCCGGGGAAACCCCAAAAGGATGGACCGGAAGCCAGAGTTGGCCAGCCAGTTGTGCAGAACGAGGTAATGCCGGGCAGTTCTGGCAGGAAGCCTCGTGCACTCACGTGGCCCACACGGAGAGACCCCAGGGGACCTGTGACACGCCCACAGGCGTGCTCACCCACCAGGGCCAGGTAGGCAGGGCCCTTCCTGAGCACACCCCGTCTGGGGCAGCGGACGGACGCTCGAGCCACACACGCCCAACTTTCAATGGCAGGGCCCTGTGCATACGAGGTGGGGGGGCGGGCGGGAAGGAGGCAGGGCAAGGCCATCGAATTTGTCACTCTGCCCTCCTACCAGCAGCTGGAAAGTCCCATCTCTGCCCAGGCCCTGTTCCAGAAACATCCGAGCAGGGAGATTCCCCAAGGACCAATTTGGCCAGCTCCCTGTCTGCAAGCAGGCATGGCTGTTTCATCTTAACCGTCCAGGAGGGAGGACCTGGCCTTGTTGCCGTCCTCACTAAGCTCAGGACGTCCCTCGTTAGGTCTAGCTTAAGTTTCTCCTGCTCCACTGTGAACGGGGAGAGGAAAAAACCAGATCCCTGCTCATCACCTATTTGATAAAAACTGCCCCCAAAGTCCCGCCTCCTGCCCTGTTACCACCTGCCCGGCCTCCCCCCTTCGGCTGGATCCGTCTGTGTCATCGGTGCCTTTTCTTCTCCGCTTCGGGTCCTACAGCTTTGGAGTTGCCATAGCTGTTCCTCGAGGAAGGGGAGGCCCGTCCATCCAGAGGAAGGGGCCCTGCCGCGCTGAAACGGGGCCGAGGGGAGGGGCAGCCCACTCAGACCCCCCCTAACCCCAAACCCAGGCCCAGGCCCTGCTGCTCCCTCCTTCCGGGGACTGCAGCCAGTCTGGGTCCCTGGGGCCTTGGGCAGCTGATCTGCTTCAGTGATGAAATCCCAGCTGCTGGACCCTGGGGAACAGGAGAGGGAGGCTGCTCCGGACCTCAGCTGGGGCCCTGCCTCCCCGGGGCACTGGCTCCATCGCCCGTCCCCTCCCCTCCTGCAGCCATGTCCCCTCCTGGTCCCCTTCACCCCTTCTCTCTAGGAGAGGTCTGCCACCGGCCTGCAAACAGACCCTAACTTCACCCCTTGCGCGTCCAGTCCTTTCCCAGCAGGACTCCCTGTCTGCTGTCCTGACTGACCACTCCAGCCCTTCCAATCGGGTCTCCCCTACCCCCCCCAAACTGCTTTTCTCCTGGTCACCCCTGACCCCAGAGTGAGCCCCGTATTGCTTGGCCCTCAGCCCTCATCCCGCTCGCTCGCTCCGCCAAAGGCATGTGTCCTCACAGCTCCCCCCTCCTCCCAGAAGCCCCTGCCTCGAGGCCCCAGGGCGCCCCAACGCTCTGATTCCTCCCTGAACCCTCTCTGTCCCCTTGGCTGGGTCCTATGCGGGGAGCCCCCCAGCTCCCTGGTGGGACGGCTTCTCTCCGCATCACCCTCTCCCTAAGGGACCGTCACTGCTCTCGCTGCTTTAAACGCCACTCTCGGCACCCACCACTCACAGGCAGGCGGGACAGATGGGGAAACTGAGGCCGGGAGAGCGGAGAGAGGAGCCCCCGCTGGGCCCTGGAGCCTGGCCTCCTCATGCCCAGGGCGCCTGAGCCTCAGGACTTCGCTCCCAGGGGTCCCCCCCCCCCCCCCCCCCCACACACACACACACACACACACAAGCCCCGCCCCCAGGTCACCGCCTCCCTCTGGACCTCAAAGGCTCACGGAGCCCGTGTCCCCAAGCCCCCTCTTCTTCTGGAGTCACAGCCCGCCAGGCGGCTCCCCCACCTCCGGATGCCCCCTTTCCAGCGACCTACCTTCCATTTAGATCCTGGGACCCTCCAGGGGAAACCGGGGGGGCCCGTCCTACGCCCGGGGGCGGACGAAGGGCTCAGGAGCCGGGTGTCTGAGTCCTGCGGGCGAGACCCTCGGCGCCCGCCCTCTCCCGGCACCGGGCCCTGGAGCACGCAGCTCAGGGCGGGGGGGGAGGGGGTGCCCCGATTCCTCCTCTACGTGGTTGGGGCCACGTCTGGAGGATCCCAAGGCTCCTGCACTCAGCCCTACCCCGTCGGGCCCCGCCACGCCTCCCTGCACCCCTGCCCCGGGCTAGCCCCGCCCACCGCGCGCCGACCACGCCCCTCCTGTCCAGCGCCTCCACCCACGCTGCGCCGCCTTCCCAGCTCTCTGCTGAGTCTTGCCTGCTGCCTGCAGCGCTGGGCCACCTGGTTGCGTGACCCTGGCCCTGTGTGTCCCCTTTCTGGGCCACCTTTCAACTGGAGGCAACCAAAGAGTCTCCCAGGACAAGCCCCCCTCCTCTCTCTCTCTCTCTCTCTTTCTCTCTCTCTCTCTCTCTCTCTCTCACTCTCACACACACACACACACACACACACACACACACACACACGTTGCCTCCAGGTAAATTCCTGCACAGGTAGCACTCAGTAGGTTGGGGTTGGGAAATGCTGCATTAGAAGGACTGAAACTACCCCCGTGAAAAGCCAGAAGCCTCCTAAATGCCCCACAATAGGAGATCGCTTAAGAAAACTGACAGGTGCCCGGCCAGCGTGGCTCAGTGCTTGAGCATCGACCTATGAACCAGGAGGTCACGGTTTAATTCCCGGTCAGGGCACATGCCTGGGTTGTGGGCTCGATCCCCCATGTGGGGCGTGCAGGAGGCAGCTGACTAATGGTTCTCTCTCATCATTGATGTTTCTCGCTCTCTCTCCCTCTCCCTTCCTCTCTGAAATCAATAAAAATATATGGTGGTGAAAAAAAAGAAAATTGAGAAAGCAACTGGAAAACTTTGCCAACTCATCTTTCATCCCCCACAGCCCACCTGGGAGAAAGTTTTCCAGCTTGACCTGCAAAATGCACCCAGAACGCAGCCAGCTCTTGCTAGACCTCCATGACCCCCTGGGCCCCAATCCCTGGGCGACAGCAAGAGGGCCGAGCCATGGCCAGGCTTCCGACGGCAGCAGTGCGAACCTGTTTAAAATAAAAGTCTAGTTCGGTGCCGCTCCTCTGCTTAAATCCCTCCAGTGACTCCCCTTTCAGAGTAAAAGCCAAGGAGGGGCTTTAGGATTGCTGTTTGCACCCCGCGCCCTCGGGGAGCCCCCTCCTCACACTCACCCTCGTTCACTCTGCGCCACCACCGGCTGTTCCCGGGCTGTGCCAGATGCGCCACCACCTCTGGCCTTTGCATTTGCTGTCCTCTGCCTGGAATGCTCTTCCTCTAGACCAGTGGTCGGCAAACTCATCAGTCAACAGAGCCAAATATCAACAGTACAACGACTGAAATTTCTTTTGAGAGCCACATTTTGTAAACTTAAACTTCTTCTAACGCCACTTCTTCAAAATAGACTCGCCCAGGCCGTGGTATTTTGTGGAAGAGCCACACTCAAGGGGCCAAAGAGCTGCATGTGGCTCGAGAGCCGCAGTTTGCCGTCCACTGCTCTAGACACCTACATGGCTCCCTCCTTCCCTGGTAGATTTTGTACTTTTCTCCAGAGCACTTATCTGCACACAACACGCTACAGATTTTCTTACGTGTGGTCTTGGGTGTCAGCCTCTCACCCCTATAAGCATGATATCCTTTGAGTTTGTGTTTTCATTTTCTTTGGATAAACACCTGGGCGGGGAACTGCTGGGTCACACGGTGGAAGAACCTCTGAGATTTGTAAAAGGCTTACGTGTGTATGCCCAGCTGTGGAGAAATAAACTGTCACAACGACTCATGTCATTGGCTCGGGTTTTCTTTGCCAGACCTGTGGAGGCGCAGCTGTCAGTGATCCATTCTTGTTGCACTTACCCCCAAAAAAGTGTGTGAGTATCGGGGTTCCCAACTGTGGGACTCCTGGGGTGGTGGGGAGCGGTAGGGTACAGTTTCCCGTTGCTTGCTCAATGGTGGGGGGAGGATCCTTAATGAGCTCATGTTGCAATTCCGGAAGCTGACATTCAGAGAGAGGCGGTGGCTTCCTCGGGCACCCCGTGAGTCAGGGCTGAGCTGGAGCCCAGCCCCGATCACCACCCTCTGCATCACCCACTCATGCATTCATTCATTCATTCACTCATTCATCCGCTCAAGTGCTCATTCCTTCGTGCACACAGCAATGACCCAGCACCCACGGCACCGTGGCAGGTCCTGCTGCAGGGACAGACCGCCAACACAGAGTCCCCGCCATCCTGGTGCTGGAGACCAGCAATAAGAAAGCAAACGCATAAGCCACGCAATGCAGGTCTGGACAGAGGGGCCAGGGGAGGCCGCAAAGGGAGAGACAGCACGCTGCACCCTGAAAAGGAGAGCGAGGCGCGGGGGAAGCAAGAGAGGGGGTCGCGGCTGAAGGCAGGGCCAGGGAAAGGCCGGGCGTGTCTGAGGACAGAGCAGGCCCACACTGCCGAGTGTAAGTGATGCTCGGCGGGCGGGGACCACACGCAGTGTGCGGGGAGGGAGCAGGCGCAGGAGGGGTCTGGATTTACCCCGAAGGCCGGGAGAGGCCACGGAGGGTCCAGGCAGTTTGAATTCTGAAAGAGCCACCTGGACTCTGAGGTGCCGGCCTTTCTTCCCCTGACGCCCCGGGAGCCCTCGGTGCCCCCTCCTCACCATCTGGCCCCAGCACTCCAGGGGGTCCGCCCAGTCCTAACCCCCTTCACGGCCACGGGGCCTTGCCTGCCTCGTAGACACGTGGAGCTCCGCGCTCCACCTGTGCTGCCGAGAAGCCAGCTCCTGGCGGTCACCCGCTGGCAGGTCAAGGCACAGACCAGAAAGAAAATGATCCAATCAGAAGGTGAGCCGTGGCTCTGGCCAGTGTGGGTAAGTGGTTAGAGCACTGGCCCTGGCACCAAAGGGTCACGGGTTCAATTCCTGGTCAAGGGCACGTACCTGGGTTGCAGGTTGGACCCCTGGCCCTGGACGGGGCACCTGCAGGAGGCAACTGATTGATGTGTCTCTCTCACATCGATGTTTCTCTCTGTCTCTCCCCCTCCCTCCCACTCTCCCTAAGAATCAATGGGAAAATATCCTTGGGTGAGGATTTTTAAAAAAATAGAGCTTTGGGAGCTAAGGTTCGGAGGCCAGAGGGTGTCCAGGCCACGGCGAGGCTGTGGGCAGTGAGGCCCCGCGCGAACCCGCAGGGGTTTCTGCTCCCCTGCCTGGGCGCCCGCTAGACCCTCCTCAGCAGCCAATGGGCTGGGGCGCCCGGAGCAGGCCACACAGCCTAGTTCCTGTTTTCAAACGGGGAACTTAGCACAGCCACGGCCCGGAGCCTGAATGCAGAGCTGAAGGGGGCCCCATGACACCCCTCCCGGACCCCTGGACTCCCACAGGGCCAGAAGCCGCAGGTCAGAGGTCAGTGTCTGATCCCAAGCTTAGTCCCCCTCTGCCCCCCCGGGGCCTGAGCCCGGCAGTCCGGGACCCAGCCTCAGTACCTGCTGGGGGAAGGGTGGGCCCGAGCAGGGTGGGTGGCAGCCTCGGTGCGCCTCGGGACAGCCCAGGGAGCCGCTCCCCAACCCTCCTCGGCCTCAGCTCCTTTGGAGGTGCCAGGCGCTTCTACAGCCCCTCTTGGACCTGGGGGATACGGCACCACACCTGTGTTTCTCAAACAGTGGTGCCAGGGAACCCCTGCACCAGCCTCGTCCTGGGCGACTTGTGTAACATGGGGAGCCCAGGGCCCACCCCCAGACCTGCTAGACTGGACTCTGATGCTGGGAGCCAGGGAATCTGCCTTCTCCAAGCCCCCAGCACCCCTCCGCCGAGGAGGCTCTGGTGGCAGCGGGGACTGTTCCAGCAGCGTGGCCCCCCTCTGTCCAGGCCACAGGAGCACAGGGGTGCAGACCAGGCCTGGAGTCGGACAGGCCAGAGTTCAAGCCCAGCCCCACCCCGGGACCCACCTGCAGACCCAGGCCACCTGCTCCCTTCGTGTTCTGAGTTCCTGCTGATGTGTTCACTGACCCTCTTTCTAATCTGTCTCAGAGGTTTACAATGCTGCTCCACCTTCCACCTTGATTTAGAGCCCTTTATTTCTCAATCAGTTCTCGAAGCATCTATCGTATGTCTGATAAAGAGAGGGACTGTTAGACAATGCGGGGGGGCGGGGGCAGGGGGGCCTGAGTGATGCTGTCCATGGACGCCAGCCTCAGGGAGTGGGTTCTGTTTGTATAAAAGAAACTGAGGCACAGAGAAAGTAAGGAACGTGCCAGGGACCCGGTCAGCTCCTTCACTCAGGGTCACTGCCCCCCGCTGCCCGCACCCCCCACCCCCCACCCCCCGCCGCCTCCGGCCCCAGCAGGTGGAGGGGATCCTGCAGGCAGACAGGCTGCCTTCTGTCCCAGCCCATGGCCTGCCCGCCACCGACTGCTCTGAAGTCTCGGCTCCTATCAGAAAGCGGAGGTTCCACACGCCTCCCGCAACAGATTCCCGCGGAGGGAGGGAGCGGGCGCTGCGGGCAGAGGCTCCGCCGGGGGCTCACAGCTTTGGCTCGGCTCGTTGGGGGCACACACTCCCAGCCATGGGCCCTTGGGCCAGCGTCCTCTGTTCTGGGAGTCCTGACAGGTTTGGGGGGTGGTGAAGAAGACAGTGGGTGTGCAGAACCTGGGGGCTAGGAAGTGGGGGAAGAAGCGGTCGGTGGCCCCGGCCGGTGTGGCTCAGTGGGTTGGAGTGTCGTCCTGGGCACCAAAGGGTCGCAGGTTTGATTCCCAGTCAGGGCACACACCCGGGTTGCAGGCTCCATCCCCAGTAGGGGGCGTGCAGGAGGCAGCCAATCAGTGCTTCTCTTTCATCATTGATGTTTCTATCTCTCTCTCTCCCTCTCCCTTCCTCTCTGAAATCAATAAAAATATATTGAAAATAAATAAAATAAAAAATTCAGAGCAACTGGTAACATAAGGATCCTAACGAGGAAGGGCCTGCTCGGCCTTGGGCCCTGGTTTAGCCTCCGGCAGCGGGGCAGACAGCTGGGTGGGCAGGGGGGCGCAGCAGTGGGGCCATGAGACGGGTCTTCGGCCTCCCAGGACCCACCAGGGCCCCACCCCGAGTGGCACTCAGTGTTCTCTCTTGTCCCCCTGGCAGCCCTGAGCATGGCAAGTGCCCAGCACCCCGGGAGCCCCGGATGGGCAGGACTCACGGCCCCGAGCGCGGCAGGGGCCAGGCAGGAAGCGCCCGCCGCTGGCCCTGGCCTCCCCGCTCCAGGACCTGAAGGGGGCCCGGGTGAGTGGAAGCACGGGGCGTGGTCAGGGGAACGGAGGTGGGAAGACGTTTGAAACACACGTGGGTACCTCAGCAGATGCCACGAGGCAGCAGGGAACCTCTCTTAGCTCGGCTCAGCCCGGAGGAGACGCGGAGCCGGGCGCAGGGGCCCACCGGCAGGCGGGAAGTGGAGCATGCGGCACACGTTGCATTTTGCAACCAAAGCCTCTTGGGGAGGAGGGGCCACTTCAGGTTGTCCGTCCGTCCGGAGCAGGATGGGTGCAGCCAGGTGGGGCCCAGGGTCGGGCTGATGCCCGGCTGTCCCCATTCTTGGAGGAGTAGGGAGGGGGAGTCACAGCTCTTCTGGGAACCCCATGTCCCATCCCAGGCAGACCCAGCCATCCCCCCAGGCCTGGCCCCCACGTGCACGGGCCTGGCCCAAGGCCTCGGGTGCTGTTCTTGCAGACGCCGCCGCGGGCAGCCCGAGCGCCCACTCCAGCATGACCACGCGGGAGCTGCAGGAGTACTGGAGGGGCGAGAAGGGCGTCTGGAAGCCCGTGAGGCTGCTCTTCGAGATCGCCTCGGCCCGCATCGAGGAGGGGACGCTGTCCAGGTTTGTGGTAAGCACCGCCTCCTCCCTGCCCGGGGTCAGGGATCAGGGGTCAGGGGTCAGGGGCCAGGGGCCAGGTCCTCGGGCCTTGGCTTCCCAGCCTGGAAGGGCTCACCCACATTCACTCGCGGTTCTGCTGGGAGGATGCTGGGGAACAGGGTCAAAGAGCAAGCTGGCACGCCGGGCACTGTGCGAGGTGCCGTGGGGGGCGGAGACCTGTGAGCCACGCTCCCCACGAGGAACTAGCCCTTATCCCACATCCTCTGGGGTTGGTCATCGGTCCCCTCGCCATGCTGTCCACGTCCCTGTATCATGGATATTATCATTTCCCTATGGGTTTCCTTTAAAATGGGTCACTTCTGGGAAAACACTAACTAGATGCATCTCTAAGAAAAATGCCTCCAGCCCTGACCGGTGTGGCTCAGTGGATAGAGCGTCAGCCTGCGGACTGAAAGGTCCCAGGTTCAATTCCGGTCAAGGGCATGTACCTTGGTTTCGGGCACATCCCCAGTAGGGAGTGTGCAGGAGGCAGCTGATCGATGTTTCTCTCTCATCGATGTTTCTAACTCTCTATCCCTCTCCCTTCCTCTCTGTAAAAATCAATAAATATATTTAAAGGAAAATGCCTCCCATAGGAAAGCCAGTCCCTGCCGTAAAGAAAGCTGATCACGCCCTGGCCGGTGTGGCTCCGCGGGGGGAGCATCGGCCTGAGCCCTGGAAGGTCTCGGGTTTGATTCCCAGTCAAAGGCACGTAACGTGGGTGGCAGGTCCGATCAGGGCACAGACAGGAGGCAACCAATTGATGTGTCTCTCTCACATAGATGTTTCTCTCTCTCTCTCCTTACCTCTCTCTCTAAAACTCAATGGGAACAATATCCTCCAGTGAGGATTAAAAAAAAAAGTGCCTAGTGGGTGGGACGCTGCTCTGTCACAGTGGGACGTCAGCCTGTGTTGGGGAGACGTTACCGACCACGGAAGGGCCACGCCGCACCTTTTGGGGACGGGCGTTACAGCAAGAGCTGACACTGCGTGCTGACTGCCCACTGGTTCCAGGGCGGCACCTCGCCCACTCCTCACGCAGCGGGGCTCAGAGAGGCTAGCGGCTAGACCGCGGTGGGGGGAGGACCTGGCCGTCAGGGCCCGTCACTGGTATCCTCTTGAAAGAGAACGGAAAAGGGGTGTCGCTGCCAGGACAGCCCCTAAATCCATCTCCCAAGTGGGGAGTGCTGGGCGCTCCCATCTAATCCAGTCCTGGGCCGTTCCTGTGTTCATTCTTTTGTCCTTTTTTTTGTTTTCTAAAAGTCAACTTTGTGTCCCTTTAAATGTAACTAAGAATAAACACTCGGACACGATAACCGGCTGAAATCACTATAGGAGCCACCAGAGTTCTACGCATTAACCACCCAAGGTGTGCGACCCGAGCACGCGTGTCTGAGCTGTCCGACGGCTGTCCGTGCCCGCTCAGAGTACGCCCAAAGGCTCCCAGTGGTCGCTTTTTATTTTTATTTTTATTTTTATGCGCCCCAGGCATGAAACAGCTCTGGCCACCCACACAGGCATGAAGCTAGGATGCACTAAGGACTGTCAGTCTGCGTTACCCTGGAGCACCAGGGTACCACCACCACTCAGGGGTCTCCTTGTCCATCGCCAAGGGGCCATTCCTGTGTCCTTTCACCCCGAGATGCCTCCTTGGCGCTGCGCTCCTTACTCTTGTCACGATGCACCTTTGCAGCTCAGCCCGACCCGATGGCAATGTAAAACAGAATCGCATAGAAGAGCCCACCCTAGCCGGTGTGGCTCAGTGGACAGAGCGTCAGCCTGCCGACCAAAGGGTCCCATTCGATTCCGGTCAAGGGCATGCACCTTGGTTGAAGGCTCTTCTGGGGCGGTGCAGAAGGCAACCAATCCACGTCCATGTTTCTGTCTATCTTTCCCTCCCTCTCCACGCTCTCTAAAAGATCAATGGAAAAATATCCTCGGGTTGAAGATTAACATATTACCAAAAAAAAAAAAGCCCATTTTCAGGGTGTGCTTTAAATCCCGATCATCATTCTTTTTTAAAAAATATATTTTTATTGATTTCAGAGAGGAAGGGAGAGGTAGAAACATCAATGATGAGAGTCACCGATCGGTGGACTCCTGCATGTCCCCCATGGGTCTCAAGCCCGCAACCCAGGCATGTGCCCTTGGCTGGAATCGAACCTGGGACCCTTCAGTCCGCAGGCGGACGCTCTATCCACCGAGCCAACCAGCCAGGGCCCAATCATCATTCTTTTCCTTAGCCAGGCTCCCTCTGTCCATTCAGCCCCTCCTCCTTGGGATGCGCTCCGAGGCCTCTCTCTCTCTCTCTCCTCTCTCACTCTCTCCCCCCCACCCTCACCCCGCAGATGTACCAAGTCGTGGTCATCCAGACGGGCAGCTTCGACAGCACCAAGGCCGTCCTGGAGCGGCGCTACTCGGACTTCCAGACGCTGCAGCGCGGCCTGCTGCGGGCCTTCCCGGAGGAGATCGAGGACGTGGCCTTCCCCAAGAAGCACCTGCTGGGGAACTTCGAGCCCGAGCTGATCGCGGCGCGCACGCGGGCCTTCCGCGAGTACCTGCGCCAGCTCTACGCCATCCGCTGCGTGCGCCGCTCCCGCGAGTTCATCGACTTCCTGACGCGGCCCGAGCTCCGCGAGGCCTTCGGCTGCCTGCGCGCCGGCCAGTACGTGCGGGCGCTGGACATCCTGGGCCGCGCGCTGCCGCTGCAGGAGAAGCTCACGGGCCACTGCCCCGCCGCCGTGGTCCCCGCGCTGTGCGCCGCGCTCGTGTGCCACCGGGAGCTCGAGCGCCCCCTGGAGGCCTTCGCGGCGGGCGAGCGGGCGCTGGAGCGGCTGCGGGCGCGGGAGGGCCACCGCTACTACGCGCCGCTGCTGGACGCCATGGTGCGCCTGGCCTACGCGCTGGGCAAGGACTTCGTGTCGCTGCAGGAGCGGCTGGAGGACAGCCAGCTGCGCAGGCCCAGCCCGCGGGGCCTCACCCTCAAGGAGCTGGCCGTCCGCGAGTACCTGGGCTGAGCCGCGAGCTGCAGATCTGCGATCGCCGTGGCTCTGTGGGCTGTTGGGGTGCCTCCTGGATGGAATGGCCACGTGGGGCCACTTGTAGTCCTCCATTTCCCCAGCTGTGTCCAGCTGAGCCCCCCACCCCCAACTTCCCCACCTCCCCCCCAACCCCCCTGTCCCTTAGAAGCCAGGCTCACTTGATCTCAAATCCACAAACCCAGCCCCTGCCAGTGTGGCTCCGTGGTTGAGCGTGGACCTATGAACCAGGAGGTCAGGGTTGTATTCCCGGTCAGGGCACATGCCCGGGTTGCAGGCTTGATCCCCAGTGGGAGGCGTGCAGGAGGCAGCTGGTCCATGATTCTCTCTCATCACTGATGTTTCTATCTCTCTCTCCCTCTCCCTTCCTCTCTGAAATCAATAAAAATATTTTTTAAAAAGAAAGAAAGCCCAACAGGGGGTGGGGGAGAGTTGGGCAGCCAGCTGGGTGAGCTAAGAGTTGGCCCCGGATGTCAGGGCCCACGTGGCATCAGCCTGCTGGGTGCAGAGGGACAACGAGGGACACGTGAGTCTAATGGGGCACCGGTGGGGGTGGGGATCTCCTAGAATCTGCACTGTGGGGTTGGGGTCTGGATACACACCCCGTGGCCCAAGTTCTTCCACAGGGAGGTCCTGGCAAAGGGGGGGGGGGGGCGCGGAGAGGGGCCTGGGGCCAGGCACCCAGCACGGTGAAATCCGACTCTCCCCAAAGGAAGTCAGCCTCAGACCAGGACAGTGGCAAGGGCGGAAGCCAAATGTGGGGGTCGTGTGCACCTCAAAATCTCACATATTCGGTGCAGGTGTGCAGTAGAGAGAGGTTTTTTAAAAACCTAGTAACGGGGTGGAGGGGACCTACAAAATCCTATCGGGGAGTTCCCCGTCAGGACCCCAGGGCGGGGCTGGCTCCCACTTTGTGCGCAGGGAATGGACTTACCAGGCTTCCTAAGGGGGCTGCCCCCCCCCCAGCCCACCTCTCCGGGGGCACTCGGTGCCGCCCTCCCAGGTGTTTGCCAGCTGTGGCCGGCGGTCTCCGGGGCGTCTGGCCACAGCCTTCAGCCCTCACAGGCGTCTGAGGGCCTGGGGGACCCACAGGGCCATCTCCTCCTGGTGTCTCCCTGTTGCTGGAGAAGTCAAGGACCCAGACACTTCTTAGGTCCTGGAACAAGTCCTTCCGCTCCTCGTGCCGCCTCCTCCAGGGAGCCTTCCGCACGGCCCACCACAACCCCGGCCAGGGATCAGAAGCATCAGCCTCTCAGGGAGCTGCTCAGCAATGCCGAATGTCAGGCCCCCCTGGGCCCACTGAGTGAGAATCTTCATGTGACAAGCTCCCTCCCCTTCGTCACAAGTGATTCCTGTCTGCGCAGGTGAAAGCAGGAGGCCCGCTAGGTCCGCAAGTTAAAGTGGGAGGGGCCTGAGGAGCCGCATCCACTCGCCGGCCTTCTCCCCATCTGTCTTCCTGCCTCCCAGCCCCTCCACACACACACATCTAGATCCCTCCCACACACAGGCTCCTCCCACACACATAGGCTCCGCCCACACACAAAGGTCCCTCCCACACACCTAAGCCCCTCCTACACAGCTAGGCTCCTCCCACACACATAGGCCCCTCCCACACATATAGGCCCCTCCCACACACCTGCCTCACTGCAGGGCCAGGAACCTGCAGCTGGTAGCCCAGGCCAGCTCACTCGCACCTGGAAACTGCTCTGGGCCCTCTCCCCAGAGGCTGGGGGCTCCTTCAGACAGCAGCCTGCTCCAGCAGCCTCTCCCTCCTGCCCTGTGGCCACCCCCCCCCCCGACGGGATTAGACATGCCTCCCCCAAGCCACGGTGGGAAAATGGCATGTCAGTGGCCGCCTCATTTAACAGGCAAGACACAGATACCCAGAGAGGTTAAGTGACTTGCCGGAGGCCACACAGCTAACAATGAGCAGAGCAGGAAATTCACCCTGAGGCACCCTTTAAGGTCTTTTCACGTGTGTCTGTTTACAGGTGGGGAAACTGAGGCTTGGAGAGGGGACTCACTCAAGGTCACATAGACAGGGCAGCTCCAGGACAAGAGCGGGGTGTCCACATCACAGCGATGTGACTGGCAGTGGAGCAGACACAATTATCCCTCAGCCAAATGGTCAGGGAGGGCTTCTCGGAGGAGGAAGTGTAGAAGGGAGCCACAGGGGAAGCTCTGAGGCAGCCATGGCAGCCTGGGGAGGGGAGAATTGTAGGCAGAGGGGAAGCAGAAAGGCAGTGTTGAGGCAGGAACCTCTTCCATCCCTGGGGACCCAGGACGGGGCCCAGAAAGGAGGCAGCCCCTGCCTGACAAGGGAGGGCTTTCTTCTCGGAAAAGCCCAGGAGTAACCAGCCTGAAGCCTTGTCACCCAGCCCCTCTCCCTCACTTTCACTTTCTCTGTCACTTCTGCTTCCCTGGGCTTGTCTCTCTCCTCCTGGGGACAAGATGGCCGCAGCAGCTCCGGCCTCGCATGCTCCCTGGTCTGCAACCCCAGAGGCCCCCTCGGGGTCGGGTGAAGCTTTCTTCTGGAGGGGATGCAGGGAGCACCCCCGAGTCCTTTCCTGGGCAGGGCGGCCCCCCGCCCCACAGCGCAGCAACCACCATCGGCCTGCCCAGCCTGCACCAGGAACAGGTCTCACACTGCTCTGCAGTCTGCTTTGTAGCTGTAATAGGCTTTCTTTCGTAGAGCAGTTTTCGGTTCACAGCAGAATTAAGGAAGAGGTGCAGAGGTTTCCCATTGACCCCCTCCCCCCACATGCATACCCTCCCCCATTATCAACATCCCCACTAGAGGGGTTACACTGATGAAACTGCACTGGCACGTGATCACGCAGAGCCCGCAGTTTACATGGGAGTCTCCCTTGGGGTTAGGTAAATGTCCCCGCCATTAACGTGTATCCGAGGATGAGAAATTAAAGTGTGGTTACATTGTATCATGTCATCAGCATGTCCCTGCAACATAATATCCTTCCCTGCTGTTGCCTTTGGTTCCATTGGATCCTTTGGTTTCATGGCCCCGGTTGTGTTAACCGGCTTGTAATGTTCCCGTTTCCTCATTTCAAGCAACAAAGCAGCAAACGCCGCGGTTTGCTGTGCATTTCCTCGTTCCTAGTGAGTTTCGCAGGCTGACTGGTCATCCCCGTTGCCCTTAAGGTGACAAAGATGTTTCTTTTCCCCTTTCCATCCCGCACTTCAGGAGGGAGGCGGCATCCAGGAGGATCAGTGCCTGAAGTTTGAAAAGCGGCCGGCAGAGGGCGCTGCCGCCCTGGAGGCTCCCGGAGCTCCGCGGGCTGTGCGGGAGCGGAGGGAGGAAACGGTAGGGGACTCAGCCTTTCCCGAAAAAGAAAAGATTTTGCAAACCCGTTCGCGGCGGTTTGAAATAGCGCTAGAAGCTAAAAGCTTTGCTGGGAAGGCGCTGATGCTTCGCCGCCTCCTTCACCTCCCCTACCCGCCACTGCCAGTGTTGGCTGGGGTCCCGGGCGACCAGGACTTGGGGTTCAGGACCTCACCGCCTGGGTGTCTGCTCCCCTAGGCTCTTCCCCGCAACCGGAGGCCCCAGAGGCGGAAGGAGGCCTCCGCGCTCCACCCCCTCCGCCTCCTCGGCGATCAGAGAGGAGCCAGTGAAACCCGCGACTCCTAACAAAATAGGGCGCGTAAAAATAGTCCCGGGGGCACGCGGCCTCCCCTGTGTGACCAGCTGCCTCCCAAGGGGGGGGGGGGGGCGGGAGGAGGTTGCTTAACCCTCCCTCCTTATGGGGGAGGGGTTCTTTTTCCAACAGGAGGGGGCTGGGTGCCCAGAGCGCCACCGCATCGCTTTCCAGGAGGGAGGCTTTGGGCGCCACGCTCCTCCCCAGACCTCCCCCCACCTCCCAGCTTCTGAGGACCCAGATGGTGCGGGGGAGGGGGCCCCATCATCTGCTCACTGGAGTGGGGGAGCGGACAGGACTCCTTGCCGCACACCTGGACTCGTTTTCACCTTTCCACACCTGAGCCCCGTGCAGACTGTGGGTAAAGCAAGGGTTGGAAGAGGGAGAGGGGATTGGGGGGGGGGGGTGGGGAAGGGGAGAATGGAGACGTACCCCTTGCTTGTTAGAGTGCGAATTGGTACAACCACTTGGGAAACGCGCTTGGCCACCCTCTCCTGAAGCCGGACGTAGAGGACTCTACGGGACCCAGCACTCCCCCTCTCAGGAACGTACCCCACAGAGAGACAGGGAGACGCTCACCCCAAAGCCCGAACTAGAATTTCAGAGCAGGACTACGTCCAACAACAACCCCCAACTGGGGACAACCCCAGCGCCCATGGACCAGGAGACGGACAAGCCGCTGTGGCTGGGCCCGGGGGAATAGTATGCAGCCCTGAACAGGACCTGTGCTCGAGAAAGGGTGACTCTCACCCGCTGGAGTGAGTGAAGGGGCCGCCGTAGGACTCCCCCTGAATGACGCGGGGGAAGAGGAGACACTGGGGTAGTGGTTGAGGATGCTTCGTTCCAGGGCAAGAAGAAAAAAGCAGAGCGGGTCCCTGTGAACTCCAGAGAGCGGCTCTGACTGCTGGAGAGGGCGGGGCTGCGGTGGGCGGGGCAGTAGGAGGCCTCCGGAATGGAGGGGATCTATTCTCAGTCCCTGGTGAGGGTTATGAGGGCGTCTGTTTTGTGATACTTTGTTGAGTGGCACACTCACATGTTATGCACTCCTCTGTGTGGTGCAAATAGTCGAAATATATTTTATTGATTTCAGAGAGGAAGAGAGAGGGAGGGAGAGAAACGTCAATGATGAGAGGGAATCATGGATCGGCTGCCTCCTGCACGCCCCCACACTGGGGATCGAGCCTGCAACCCTGGGCATGTGCCCTGACTGGGAATCGAACCCTGACCTCCTGGGTCATAGGTCGACACTCACCCACTGAGCCACGGACTGGGCCACTAGCTCACTCTTATTGGCAAATCCGACCTCCTGGCCTGCCCACTCCCCGCCCCTGCCCAGCCCCCTTGGTCCTCAGAACCGCCTAGAACCGTGGTCGGCAAACTGCGGCTCTTGGCCCCTTGAGTGTGGCTCTTCCACAAAATACCACGGCCTGGGCGAGTCTATTTTGAAGAAGTGGCGTTAGGAGAAGTTTAAGTTTAAAAATTTTGGCTCTCAAAAGAAATTCCATTCGTTGTACTGTTGATATTTGGCTCTGCTGACTGATGAGTTTGCCGACCGCTGGCCTAGAAGAGTGGCTGGCAGGGTGGGGTCGTGGGGTCGTGGGCGGTTGGCCTCTGTGCTGTACAGGACCCGCGCCCTGAAGGTTCATGCTCTGTGGAATCTGCGATGCTTTCAGAACAGCTTCCCCACATTTTTATCCCCCCGTCACCCCCCCCCCCATGTGAATTATACCCGCAGCCTGTCCCGCTGCCGGCGGATGGAAGGCACTCAACAAGGGGCTGCTGCTTGTTCCACAGCGCCCTGTGCGGACCCCACCCACGCTCCGGCAGAAGGGGAGATTGTGGGGTGGGAGGGGTGAGGCCGGGCGGGAGGCAAGGCCACAGGACCCGCTGGCCATTCAGCTTCAACAGCCCCGATTCCTGAGACTCAAGGTCTGGGCTGCCGACGTCCCCCCAGGAGCCCCCTCCCCTCCCCGAAGCCCCTTGGGGACGCTCCCCAACCTCGGGGCTCCTTGGCCCATTTAAAACCCAAGCTGCAGGCGGACCCCGAGCCTGGAAACCAGGTTTCTGCTTTGAACGCGGCTGCGGACGGCTCCCCGGCCTCGCGCTGGCCCGTCTTCACAGGCTGGGTTTTAAACTCGCTCTCCTCATGCTGTGATCAAAAGCCTTGCTTGTTCCCTGATGGGCGACAAGAGACGTCAGAGCGACTAATGAGAGTGTGGCTGCGCCCCCATCCCTCCTCCTGGAGCGGGGAGGACCCCAGGCATCCTGGGCGGGGGGGGGGGGGGGGGGGGGGGCTTTAGGATCTGGGCGGGAGGGTGCGGAGATCAGGGTAGAGGCTGCAGGCAGGGGTGGAGGAGGGGGCTGGGCGGGCAGGCTGATCATGTGGCGCCAGGAGCCACCATGCATTGGGTGGGCCTCCCAGCATGCACTTCCCCTTCTTCTGGGCAGAGCGCCCCAGTTTCGCTTTAGGGTGACCACCCTTCCTCCACCCTCCTCTGGTTCGGGGGGTGCTGACTCCAGCCCCAGGCATGGGCTGCGTGTGGGACTCAGACCTGGCAGAGTGGCGTCTGGGATTCTCCCGGCCCCAGCGATTGGCTGCAGGGTGGGCATGAGCCCATCAGAACCACCCAGAAGCAATCCTGGGGCGCCGACTGGGGCGGCCAGGAGCTTGCCCGAGAGGGACTGAGGGAATAGACCCAAAATGGGGGAGAAAGGGACAGACGCTGAGTCCGATGACCTGGAGCTCCTGGATCAAACTGTACCTGAAGGTGGCTGCAATAAACTCCCTTTTCTGGCTTAACATGCTGAGTTGAGGTTTTCCTCTCATCAGGACAAAACATGGCCGTGTGGTGATCGCTTATCATCATCGGAACGTGTGTTCGCTGGCCGGTACGACTTCCTCCATTCACACGTTTCCAGGACACGTCCAGCCCCTGCAGGCTCGTCACACACCAGCACTGGGGTCGTCTCTGTGAGGAGGCACAGTCTGGACAGGGAGCTGAGGCTGGTCAAGCGGGATGCCGCATGAGAGGTCTTGGGGTGGCCACACCCCCGGGTGGTCCCTGCGTGGGTAGCTCTCCCCTCAAGAGACAGTCCAGAGGAAGGGGTCCGAGTCCTCACACCGGCGACTCCTGCGGCCCATGTCCCCCTCCTTGAACTTGCAGCCCCATTTTACAGGCTCAGGGACTGAGGCAGCTGACACTCGCACTCTCCTCGCCTCACCCTGACACATGCTGAGCGCTACCCCCCACCCCCCAACCCCCTGCCCCTGCAGCTGGGGGAGAGGGGGCTGATGCTCAGACACCGACTGTTCTCCTGGCTTCAGGGGCAGACGAAGCTGGAGGGAGATGCTCAGGCTCCTAAATCCCTCTGCCCAGTCACTGCCCCACACAGCCCATTGGCCAGGACCAGCCGCCCCCTCACTGCTCCACACAGCCCATTGGCCAGGACCAGCCGCCCCCTCACTGCCCCACACAGCCCATTGGCCAGGACCAGCCGCCCCCTCACTGCTCCACACAGCCCATTGGCCAGGACCAGCCACCCCCTCACTGCTCCACACAGCCCATTGGCCAGGACCAGCCACCCCCTCACTGCCATGAGCAGCCCATTGGCCAGGACTAGCCGCCCCCTCACTGCCATGAGCAGCCCATTGGCCAGGACCAGTCGCCCCCTCACTGCTCCACACAGCCCATTGGCCAGGACCAGCCGCCCCCTCACTGCACCACACAGCCCATTGGCCAGGACCAGCCACCCCCTCACTGCCATGAGCAGCCCATTGGCCAGGACCAGCCACCCCCTCACTGACACACGCAGCCCATTGGCCAGGACCAGCCACCCCCTCACTGCCCCACACAGCCCATTGGCCAGGACCAGCCACCCCCTCACTGCCATGAGCAGCCCATTGGCCAGGACCAGCCGCCCCCTCACTGCCCCACACAGCCCATTGGCCAGGACCAGCCACCCCCTCACTGCCCCACACAGCCCATTGGCCAGGACCAGCCGCCCCCTCACTGCTCCACACAGCCCATTGGCCAGGACCAGCCACCCCCTCACTGCCATGAGCAGCCCATTGGCCAGGACCAGCCGCCCCCTCACTGACACATGCAGCTCATTGGCCAGGACCAGCCGCCCCCTCACTGACACATGCAGCCCATTGGCCAGGACCAGCCACCCCCTCACTGCCTCACACAGCCCATTGACCAGGACCAGCCGGCCCCTCACTGACACATGCAGCTCATTGGCCAGGACCAGCCGCCCCCTCACTGACACATGCAGCCCATTGGCCAGGACCAGCCGCCCCCTCACTGACACATGCAGCCCATTGGCCAGGACCAGCCACCCCCTCACTGCCCCACACAGCCCATTGGCCAGGACCAGCCGCCCCCTCACTGCCTCACACAGCCCATTGGCCAGGACCAGCCGCCCCCTCACTGACACATCCAGCCCATTGGCCAGGACCAGCCACCCCCTCACTGCCCCACACAGCCCATTGGCCAGGACCAGCCGCCCCCTCACTGCCACACACAGCCCATTGGCCAGGACCAGCCACGTGGCCCCGTCACGTGGGGGGGCGTGGAGAGTTGGTGACCAAAAGAAATCTCTGCTGTCCACCTGCTGGGCACCCCCAGCTGTTGTCCACTCGCCACCCGCCATGGGATCACCCTTCCCTCACTGAACACCTACCGAGGACGACTGAGATCCGGGCACCGCGGACAGGACAGACAGGGTCCCAGTCCTTAGGGGCGCATGGGGGCGGGGGCTGGAGGATGGAGCACCCCTCCGCGCAGGGCTCAGGCCATGCCTGCACCCCCTCTGTTGCAGCAGCACATCCTTTCCGACTTGCCCGCTCAGTTCAGTCAGCTCTCCAGCCTCGAGTGAGCCTCGGTGTTCCCGTCTGTGCGATGGGGATAATAAGAGACTAACAAGTCACCACGAAATGTGGGTCTCAGGCTGGTGCAGCCTCGCGGCCAGGGCGGCCAGGATCCCAACACGTCAGCCTGACTCCATCGTCCCCTCTCTCCCTCTCCTTCCTGCCTGGGTGCTCCTCAGGGTTTTCCTCAATCTCTTCCGCCTTCTGTAAGAAGGAGCGGGTCTGAGCCCGGCCGGCGTGGCTCCGTGGTTGAGCGTCTGCCTATGAACCAGGAGGTCAGGGTTCAATTCCCGGTCAGGGCACGTGCCCGGGTGGCAGGCTCGATCCCCAGTGGGGCATGCAGGAGGCAGCCGGTCCATGATTCTCTCTCCTCACTGATGGTTCTCTCTCTCTTCCTCTCTGAAATCAATAAAAATTCATTTTTAAAAAATTGTAAAGAAGAAGGGGGTCTGAGAGCCCACCTCCCAGCCACAGCCAAGGTCAGCAGGCCTGGCCTCGACCCCCTGAAGACAACAGCCCCGCGCCACCTCCGCAGCATCCCAGCACCGGCGGCTCAGGTCCTTCCAGAAGGCCATTCCCGGGCGTGGCCAGGTCAGCTCCAAGCCCCTCCCCCACGGCCGCGCTGCAGACGGAGATGTGGCCGCAGTTTCCCGCAGGACCGCGAGGCCACCTCTGCCTCAGGGGAACCTGATGGCCAGGCGCTGATTGGAACCAGGAGGGGTTCAATCAGCGGAGCCACATGCTAGGCGGGAGATGAAAGTGCCACCGATAAGCATCGTCTCCGGGGGGGGGGGGGGGGGGGGGGGGGTGTCGGGAGGGAAGCACAGAGCGAGGACACCTTTCCTCCTCCCGGCAGCCCTGCCACGCTCCGCTCTGTCGTCCGGGCGCTGAGGACCCTCCGGCCCCCACCAGGCAGGGGTGTCACTGTGTTTGACTGGCCCCGCGCCCACGCCCCGCACAACTTTAAATACACAATGGATGCCGATGAATTCTCGTTTTCCAACCAGCAGAACGAGCCTTCATTTGCTTAATCGCCTCTTCTGTGTCATCAGGAAATTGTATTCTTCCCTAATCCCTGCATCCGAAGCCACCCACCCCGTGACAGGGGGCTGCCTGCTCCTGGGAAGGCCTGCCTGTCCCCTGGCCATGCCTCCACCACCACCACCCCCCTCCTCAGGCCTCCAGAGCGTTCCACGGGGTGTCTGAGGGGCAAGGGCCCGGGGATGGTGGTGGAGGCCAGGCTGGGGCCGCTGCCGTCCACAGAAGCAGGTCCGGCAGGGCCCGGGCCCGGTCCGATGGGACTGGGTCTGATCAGTGTGTGTGTGTGTGGGGGGGGGGACGGGGACGGGGAGACTGGGTCAGCATCTTTGGGGTCCCTGCCAGCAGCCCACCACCCAGCGACATCCCGTGTCCTTGGCCCCGGTGCCTGGATGAGGAAGGACCCCGAGACCCAGGGAGGGAGGGGAATGCTGTCCTCAAGGTGGCAGGGCGGAGGGCGGTGAGGCCGGGACGCAGACTCGGAGTCAACTTGTCCGGACTGGGCGTCGCCCTGAGAGCACGCGTGCGGAGGCACTGTTGTCCTGCGGATGGTCCCTCTCCTCGCGGCCTGAGCACGAGGTGCGCTCCTTCCCCATCGCCTTTGGGCCTTTGGGCTTGGCCGTGTGACCTCCTTCCACCAGAGGGAGGGGAGCGAGTGAGATGCCCCCCCCCCCCCCCCCCCCGCAGCCCTGGGTGATCAGGAGGTGCTCAGGGAAGGGAGGGGAGGGCGAGAGGAGGGGAGAATTGCATCAGCCCCCAGCCTTGCCACCCTCATCTGGGAAATGGACGCCATAGAACACCGACCCATCAAGCTGCCCTGAGGACTGGATGGGCGGTGCTTTGCCTAAGGCCGTGGTCAGCAAACTGCGGCTCGAGAGCCACATGCGGCTCTTTGGCCCCTTGAGTGTGGCTCTTCCACAAAATACCACGGCCTGGGCGAGTCTATTTTGAAGAAGTGGCGTTAGAAGAAGTTTAAGTTTAAAAAATGTGGCTCTCAAAAGAAATTTCAATCGTTGTGCTGTTGATATTTGGCTCTGCTGACTAATGAGTTTGCCGACCACGGGCCTAAGGGAACGTGGCGTCCAGGGAGCCTCTCAGAGGGCCCAGAGCAGGGAGAGGCGCTCTCTCCCCGGCTCCGGGACTCCCGCCCGCCTGCACTCTGTGAGCCCCTGGCAGCTCTCTCCCTTCCTCTCCCTCAAAAATCCATAGAAACACACCGTGGGGGCAGTTTCCACACCGGGAGGAGAGGGAGAGGGAGAGCGGGGGCAGCCAGCCGCCCGGCCCAGAGGAGGACAGAGAGAGGGGTGTGGGCGGGGGCTGTGCTCACCATCCGAGAGAGGGAACCGCCCGCTGGGTGTAGGGACCATCGTCCATGGAAGGTGGTAACAATGACGATTGTCCCTCTGCCCCCGAGCCCTCAGTCCTGAGCTCTCCACTGTCTCTAGAGTTTGTTTGCGGCAGGGTGGGGGGGGGGGGGGGGGGGGAGGAGGCAGAGCCCCAGAGGGACAGAGTGGAGGGGTTGGACCCCTGAGCATGGTAGAAACGCGAGCCAAGGGCTACTGCAGAGCGAGTGGGAAGTGGCAATGGGGGGTGAGTGAGCAGGTTGTTGGGAAGAACCGAGAGGGACTGTGGGAAGGACAGCGGGAGGCCACTGGCTTAGCCGAGCCAAAACTATTCCTAGAGAACACCTCCTACCTCTCTGAATCGGTTGAAGGCAAGGAAGAGGAAGAAGAGGAGGGAAGGGGAAGGGGAGGGGGGGGGAAAGAACCTGTAAGAATAAAGTCTGGCATTTGGGGTGCCCAGAAAACCTTACAAGCTCAAAATCTCGCATTTGGTTAGCTTGTGAATATTAAAACCAAACTGGAGGCTGAAGACACAAACTGGCTTAGACTCACCGCGTGGTGCAGAGGGGTATTGGGGTCAACCACAGGACGCAAGGTACAAACACACCCTCCCTCCCCTTCCCGTCTGAATCTTCCGCTGCAGACACGAAAATGGGGAAAAGACAGAGCTGGTTGACCCTCCATGCCGTTCATTCATTCATTCACCCCATCATTAATTCATTCAACCATTCATTCATTCAATCATTAATTGAATCATTCATTCATTCAATTGTTCATGCATTCAATTATTCATTCATTCAATCATTCATTCATTCAATCATTCATTCATTCAATCATTCATTCATTCAATCATTCATTCATTCATTCGCCACATCATTAATTCATTCAACCATTCATTCAGTCATTCAGTCATTGAATCATTCATTCGTTCAATTGTTCATTCATTCATTCAGTAATTCATTCATTCATTCATTGTTCATTGAATGAATGATTGAATAAATTAATGATGTGACGAATGAATGAATGAATGATTGAATGAATGAATGAATTCATCATTCAGTCATTCATTCATTGAATCATTCATTCATTCAATTGTTCATTCATTCATTCAGTAATTCAGTCATTCATTCAATTGTTCATCATTCAATCGTTCATTCATTGAGTAATTTATTCATTCAGTTGTTCATTCATTCATTCAGTAATTCAGTCATTCATTCAGTTGTTCATTCATTCATTCAGTCATGTACCAGCAGGCACATGTTGAGTGTTGCCTGAGTCCCTGCCCTCCAGGAGCTCACAGGCTACTTGCTGGTGGGGGAGTGGGGGCGGCAAGGAAAGCTCAGCGCTGGTGAGCAGGCAGCAGAGGCAGAACGCAGGGCACCTGACCCAGCTGTCTCACCGCCTAGCATGCCCCCGCCTACCAGGATCATGCCTGCAGGAGGCTTCCTGAGTCCCCAGGCCTCCTGGCTCCCCCCAGCCCCTAAGCCCCTAGGGCCTCACTCGGATGGACCGGGCCCCGGGCTGACAGGGCCTTGGCTGGCTCAGAAGTGTCCCTTGTGTCCATTCGTCTTGTCTTCCCCTTTAAGGGCGAGGGCTCCCAGAAGGAGGGGACCGTGTCCCCAGGGCTGACCCTCAGCCTGGCCTGACCTTCGGGGCCCCGGTCCCAGCCCCCACCCCTGCCTCCTGGCCTCCTCCTCCCGGCCCGTCCGTTTCTTATTTCATAAAAATCGATGTCCGTGCGGCTGTGTCTGCACATAAAAGACGTGGCATCAATTAGCCTCCTTTGTCTCTCCCCTTCTCCCTGTTCCTGCCTCGTCTCTTTTGGAAACTCTTTGTTAGGGAAAATCTCGTATTTCAGCAATTTGCATTATCCACACACTCAGCTTTGAAGTTCTAAGTTATGGTAAGAAAAGGACCCACTTATCTGCCCATAAAAAATGTTCAAAGCTTATAAATTCCCTGAAACAGATGTACATTATCATTGGATTTGCCGTTCTCTGGGCTGGAGCAGCCTCCTGCTGCCCGGCCGCCGCCCCGCCCCCGCCCCTGAGCATCTTGTCTCCACGGAAGCCCGCTCCCCACCGGGCCGCCCGACTTCAAAGGTCCCGGGCTGTCTGTGGGCAGCAGAGCTCCACGTGGGAACACAGGGCCTTTTCAGTCCCCCACGTTTAAGTCAATATCATGCCTGCCTCCTTCTCCTCTCTGGCATTTCCGACTCGGGCAGGAAATCGGGGCCTCGTACTCTCTGCCTTTGTCCCCTCGCTCCTTCCAACTGCACTTCCGCCCCTTACCCCACTCAAGAAGAACGTTATTCAGCAGCGGGGAAGGTATTCCTGCTCCCCGGGACCCCGAGCAGTTTTATGGGTGGGAATGTCATCAGCAACTTCTACCCAACAGACACCACGGGGCGCCCGCTCGCCGGGCTGCCGACCCCTTCTCCACTAAGTGGCCAGAGGGTCACGTGCTGTCCCGCCCGCCCGGTTGACCCTCCACCTTCTTGATATTGCCCCCAGAGTGATGCGCAAACTCGCCCCTGCGGCCCCCCCAGTCTCTGCTCACCTGGGCCCCCCGCCTTGCTGTCTGCACTCAGCCCCGCTGGCCTCCCGATGGCCCACCCACCGCCCACCTCAGGCCCTTTGCACCAGCTTCTTCCTCTCGCTTTTCACCTGGCTAGTTCCTCCTCATCCCCAGAAGTGATCACAGTTGGTAACAACGTAATGTTTGTGTGACAACTCCCCCCCCCCCCCTCCCCCCCCGCCGCCCCCACTGGGCTGAAAGCTCTGTGAAGGCAGGGAGGGTGTCTGTTTCATTTAGTGCCGAGCAGGGCTCCTGACACATAGTAGTTGATCAGTAAATACCTGAAAGTACGGGGGGACAGAGGGGTCTGGAGATGAGCTTGGGACAGGTGTGGGCCAGGGGAAGGCCAGCGGGTCCGAGCAGGGCCTCTCTGGGCAGCGAGTACCAGGTTCGGGTCCCCCTTTGCTCTTCCCAGGCCTCGAGCAAACCCTGTTTGGGCAGCTCCCTGTCTCCAGGGAGTGGTCAGACTCCAGGGACTCACTTTCGGGAACTAAAGGGCGCAGCATGGATTTGAATGAGATGCTCAAACCCTTAGGGAGGGAGGAGGGAGGGAGAAAGGGAAGAGGGAGGGAGGGAAGGAGGGAGGAGGGAGAGAGGAATGGGGGAGGGAGGAGGAACTGGAGGGAGGGAGGGAGGGAAGGAGGGGGGAGGGAAGGAGGGAGGGAGGGAGGGAGGGAGGGAGGGAGGGAGGGAGGGAGGGAGGGAAAAGGGGTCACATGGACCACTCTAGAATATTCTGGCCAGGAATTCCCGAGCCAAATCACAATCAGATGCTGCCTTTCCAGGACAGAGCCAGAGGAAATGGGGTCAGGCGACTCTGGTTAAGATGGCCGGGGGCCCTCTCCATCTGGAAGGGGTCTGGCCAGGGCACTGGGCCACTCAGAGCCACCCGGAACCCGGCCTGCGCTGGGAGCCCACGGGCGGGCCGAGTCCCAGGGCACGTCCCTTCTCCTCCAGGGCCCCGGGCGTCCCTGGCTTCCTGTCTGTCCCGATGCCGCCGTCTCCATGAGTCCCGTCCGGGGGGCTCTGCCGAAAGCAGTCCTGTGCCCGGCCTGGCTCGGGGCCTCGCTGGGCAGGTATTTATCCCTCAAGCACCTGTCTGTGCTGAGGCTGGGGCTGACCCAGCCGTCTTGATGGCCGCGATGACTTTGGGCGGAAACAGATGCTCACCAAACAATCAGAGGCCCCAACACATACACACAGGCACCCCTGACTGCTCACAGATTCCTCGGAACCCCCAACCAGTACTCAGGGCCCGTTCACGGTCCTTGGTCCTCAAGCGCCGAGCAGCGGGAGTTTTGAGCCACTCCCAGGGGCAGCTGAGGCCACGGCCTGCAAAAGGGGCCTGAGAGCTGGTCTGGGCTCAGCTCCGGGTGAGAGTGTCCATTCCTTCTCCGCCACCCCACCCGCCCCAGCCTCAGTTCTCCCGTCTCTCAGATGCGAGGAGTAACTCCCCGCCCCCGTCCGCAGTTCACCGGGCCTGCACCCTGCGCCCTGCGCCTGTTCCCGGCGTCCAAGGCGGAGGAAGAGCGCACAGTGAGGGCTCCTGCTCTGACGCCGAACCCAGGCCCCGGGGGTTTCCTTTCCTCTTTGCACAGTAAGAGGCCGTCTTTCTCTTTGTTTTCTGTTCTCATTTAGCAAGATTAAAAGTTGGCCAGGCTGTGTTGCTTTGTCAAACTTTTATATGAAACATGACTGGCGCGTGGCTGTGTGTTACAGTCTATGCCAGTGGTTCCCAACGTGGGGTACACGCCCCACAGGGGGGCAGTTTGATGTTTAAGGGGGGCAATTGGAGAATGAGATATGAAGAGTGATTGTTTTCATTTCTTATGGTTCCAGGGGCCTCCTATACAGTCTATCAATAGTCATGCATTTCAGGTCTCTAGTATGTGTTGTGAAACTTTGCTATTTGTTCCTGTCACTTCATATTATTATTATTTAACAATTTCTTAGTGATTTCTTCCTCGGTACGTCAACTGTCCTTTTGTTCTTTTATTTCTCTCATGGATGCCATGTTCTTTGGAAGCTTGTTTAGACCAAGTTCGTGGCCTTTTAGGCTTCCTCCACGTGACTAGTTCACGAGATGCTTAGGTGGGGTGAGGCCCAAAGAAGGGTGGAAACCCCGGGTCCATACGGATGTTCAGTCACATGTCGGGGTCTCGGCCTGGCTGCCCAGGAAGTCACCTTCGAACCTGAAACATCTTGATGCCTGGACCACGCCTCCGACCAGCGGGTTGGCGCCCTAGGCAGCGAGGATGAGGCCCAGGCACCGCCTGCCTGCCCAGTGCTTCCGCAGCACCCAGAGGACCTCCCACCCTCCCCGCCCCCTCCCCTCCCCCCAGGCTGGGCTGTGCCCAAGTCCTGTTTGTGTGTCTCAGACCAGGTAGGGACCCTCTCGTCTCCGCCAGGCTCGGGCACTGAACACACCGGGATTCTTCCACGTTGTGGGGAGGGCGTGGGGAGGCGAGGGCACCCATGGCCCGTCAGCCGGCTGTGACGGGGAGCCTAGGCCAGCCTCTGCCGTGTCCCCGGGGTCCCTTCTGCTGCTAGGGGGTGGGTCTCACCCCCGCCCCATCTCACGCTGAAGGCAGACGCGGGTGTAGAAAGGCGTTTGCCGGGCAAGACGTGAACCGGGATTTGAGGGCGTGGCCCTGAGAGGAGGGTCGGTGCAGCGGTCTGCTGGTCTGGGACCAGGTGGCGAGACCCAAACAGCCAGATCAGAGCCCCAAACAGCGCATGACTGTGGGAAGCGACGACCCCGTAGTGACGGGGGCGGGGCCCCGGGCACCACACACACTGAGGAGGCGGTGAGTGAGGAGGTGGTGAGCCTGTGGCCCCACGTCCGTCCGTACAGACTGTCACACAGCCACGCACGTCGGGGGGAGGGGTGACGCGGGACTGAGCCCCTGAGCCTCGGGGACAAAGAGGAGCGGGGGGACGGTGCTGGGCTGACCGGGGCCAGGGCAAAGCGGCCAGGCTCTCCCGGGGCCTGCGGTCCCCAGGCAGCTGCTGGGTGGACGCAGCCGTTCCTTTGATGTGGGGGAGGGGTCCCACCCCTAGGAACATCTCGGGGTCCCTTCCATTCCGGAGCACTGACAGGTCTCTCAGGAGCGGGTTATGAGTGCCGGCGCCTGGCAGAAATGGCACTTGGGGTGCAGGCAGCCTCCCCCCCCCGCCCCCCGGGGAGGCCCTCCCTCAGCCTGTAAACATCTGACACCTAAACACGGAGAAAGGGGCGGGGGGCCTAAAGAAACTGCTCCCTGATGTTCCCTTTGCCAAAACGTGTCATTGGCATGGCTGGGGGGGCGTGCACCCCGGGCCCCCCGGAGGTGGGAGGGGGCCATGGCAGCCGCCAGCCGCAGCTGAACACCCCAGGCCACCTCGGTGCCCAGTGGAGGTCAGCGGAAACGGGGCGTCCGGGCACCAGCGAGTGCTTGTGGGTAAGGCAGGAGTCCAGTCTCCCCGACAACGGCTCAGGGCCCCGAGCTGGTGCTCAGAGCTGGGGGCCAGGCCCAGGCTCTAGAATGGGGGGGGGGCTGTCGGGGGTCGATTTGCACACCAGACAAAGCCCCCGACCCCAGCCTGCGGAAAATGTGCTCAGAGCCTCCCCAAGGAGCACTGTTGACTCCTGTCGTCCCCCCTCCATTCCTCTCTCCTCTTCCTTCCACTTCTAATCCTGAGGTGCAGCTTCTTCGGGGGGTCATGAACGACAGCATCCGAATGGAAGTCACGTGCTCTTGAACTCTGGGGTCGGGGCTCCTGCTGGTGGGCACGAAGGCAAGCCACACCCGGGGTCTGCCCGGCCTGGGTGAGCCCCACACGCCTGCAGGGAGGGGTGGGGCCGCCGCCCGGAGTCCGAGCAGCTGTTGGAGAGAAGGGGCCCAACGGCCCGGCCCACGGAGCCAGGTCGCCAAGGACATGAGGTCACAGAGACCAGCCGAGCACGCACACCACGCTCCCGCTCGGGTGAAAATAAAGGCGTGGGCCCGGCAGGGGGATGAGGCCGTGACTGCCATGTTTTCTTCCTTAAAAATAGATCTGAAGTAAACATTGCAAAAGGCCTCCTTTTGTAAAGCCTGGGGGAGGTCAGAGTCGCTGTGACACAATGTTTTCTGTTACAAAGTTGTGTTAGAAATACTTTTAAAAAGAACAAAAGTGGGGGTAAGGGAGAGATGAATAGGCAGAGAGTATTTAGTGGAAATATTCTGTGTGATATTATAACGATGGATACATGTCACTACCCATGGGATTTACAACCAACGCCGCCAGTGAGCCCCGAGGCAAACTGTGGATTTGGGTGATTATGATGTGTCGATGTAGGTTCATTCTTGGTAAAAAAAAAAAAAAAAAAATGTGCCACTCTGGCCCTAGCCAGTTTGGCTCAGTGGGTAGAGCGTCGGCCTGTGGACTGAAGGGTTCGATTCTGGTCAAGGGCGCATGCCCGGGTTGCAGGCTCAATCCCCAGTGGGGGGCATGCGGGAGGCAGCCAATCGTTGATGTTTCTATCTCTCTCCTTCTCCCTTCTTCTCGGAGATCAATAAGAATATATATTTTTAAAACGTCCCTCCCCGGTGAGAGATGGCGACAGTGGGGGAACTGCGTGAGTGGGGGGACGGGGGAGATCAGGACTCTGTCCCTTCCTCTCAATTTGGTTACAAACCTAACACGCTCTGAAAAAAACAGAAACAACGTCTTGTTAAGAAGTTAACAAACTTTACATGGGGAGCTATCGTACGTAAATGCGTTTATTCTTGTCCACAGCGGCAGCGAACACTTGTACGTGCTCCCTAGGCTCAGCCAGTTTTCGCTCAGTGAATCCTCACAACTCTGTGGGGAAGTCTCTTCTGATCCCCTTTCCCAAAGGGGAAACTGAGGCTTGAGAGGCACAGAATCCCACGTGGAGCACTAAGAGAGGATGTGAATCCAGGCGGCCTGGCCCCTGGGCCTGTGCTCCCAGCCACCAGGCCACAGCAGCGGCCCTGGAACGTGCCGGCAAGCCCTTTTCACGCACACCTGTTGGGCTCTTTCAGACTTTATCTGCGCACGCCACCATTTCTCAGAGTGATTTTTAAAATACATCCCAGTGACCAAGAAGTAGACTCCTGACAGCCGTGGGCTGGGGAGGGCAGCGTGGGACCTCCTCTGAGAGGCCGAGGAGCCGCTCCACAGCCACCAGGCCACAGGAGCTCCCTGCGCGGACCCCATTCCTGGTTCGTTGCCATGGTTGCAGCATTTCTGGGCCTGGGGCACCAGGAGCTCCTGTCTGCTCAGCATCCTTCCTCTCCTTCCTGGCGCAGACCCTGCCCCTTGCCACAGGTTGGCCATGTGACCCCAGTGGGCTACGGTGATTGGTCCAGGGATGGGTACCAGCTCTGAGCCCAGCCAATCAGAATATTCTCCTTGGCTTCTCCTAGTCCCTAGTATAAGATCCTTTCCCACTTGGTTGTGAGGCCCAGAGAGCTGGCAGCCCCCACACGGTGACAAAACAGGCTGGGGGGGGGGGGTCTCTCTCCTCCCTCCCGCTCCCTGCCTTCCCTGCTTTGGTTACATTCCCATTAGTTTGTGTTGGATACCGACTGTCAGAAGCCCAGATGCAGTGGTTAAGGGACCTCAGGGAAGACTAGAACCCCAGCTCTGCTGTGTGATCTCAGGTGAGTTACTCAACCTCTCTGAGCTCCAGCTCCCCGAGCTTCCACTGGCTGCCTCCGAGGGTTGTCCTGAGGATAAACTGTATTAATCCATTCCCAGGCACAGGGGTCACTAACCCAGTAATTTGGTGACAACTAAGCCCAGTATTTTCAAAAAGAACTCCTTACCGACCACATTGAACCCAAACCAGAGGCTGGAAAAGGGGTGGCAGCTGGGCAACCAAGCATCAGACGGGCGGGCAGCTGGGCTCACTCTCCACTCTCTTCTCCGCCCTGGAAGGACCCCCGCCCGCCTGCAGGGGAACCCCCATCAGCAGCTCCCCCGCCCTCCAGCTCCCCATGGCTTCAGCACAACAGGACGCAGGGCGGGCAGGAGAGGGAGGCCGGGGTGGCAGGTCCCTACAGGGTCCCCACAGGCTGGCGGCGTCGCTCACGGCTCGTTCAGGGGCCACCCTTCTCCATGCCCTGCAGGGCTGGGAGTGACCCCCCGTGCTGGCCTGGATCCTGCACTCTTGCCAGCTTTGCCCGCACCGGGTGGCTCTCTCCTTTATTACACTCTCGTCAACGAGCGCCATGTGAGTGTCCCGATGGCTTGAGAGCGGTCCTTTTCCGGCCCCTCCAGGCCCCCATCAGACAAAAGCCGGCCCTGCGGAGCATGCTCCCGGGGCCAGCTCTGGCCACTGCCCCTGCCTCGCTGCTCCTGCGCCCCAGCAGGCTTGTCCAAACCTGTCAGACCCCAAACCACAGAAGGGACCCCTGAGGCATCCGATGGGGCCCCAGCAGGAGGCACGCAGGGCCACGTCTGGGCTCGGAGGGGTCTGGAGAAGTGAAGCAGGAACTCGGGCACACGGGGGAGGTACCTGAGAGTGTATATTTATAGAAAGATACATCGAAATGGACAGGCGGCGTCTAGCTATAGATACAGAGAGCCGGCAGGGAACCGCGTCGGGCCGCCTGGATGTTTGCCGAGGGTAGACCTCAAGGTTCCCGCATCTTCCCTCAACCGGCGACACCCCGCTGCCCGGCCGGGGGAAGCCTCGGTGGCTGATGTGGCCGGTTCCCTCTCGGTTTCCAGAGCGAGCAGTCTGGTGTCAGGGCAGTCTTTAACTGGGAGCGTATCTTTCTAAAGAAGCAGGGAGGAGGAGGGGGGGGGCGGAGACGCGTCTCTTCGGGTTGTGCGCGGCGGAGAAGACGGCCGCGTTCCCCGCGGGCGAGGCGTGATCCCACGGGGACGATCCCACAGAAAGGACAGCGGAGGCCTCTGGGTCGGGACGCACACAACAGCCGGGAAGGCGGCGCGGAGGCCCGCTGCCCACAGAGATCCTTGGAGCGCGTGACCGTCAGGCAAGGGCAGAAGAAAATCGGAATAAACTAGGAGGTAGCAGCTGTGTATCTTCTCGGAGATTTCGAGGGCCTCTGGGAGCCGGGCCCAGAAAGGGTGCTCTCTCTCCTGGGAGCGATGGGGGCGCCACAGGGCTCTGGCCCAGGGGCTCCGGGGGCGGGGGGGCAGGGGGCCGGGAAGGGCGTGGGCCTGCGAGAAACCACAGCTGGGAACCCGAGGGAGCCTCCGGCGTCTTCAGGCCGCTTCCCAGCCCGGAGTCCCTCCGTGGGTGAGCGACGCAGTCCCCACGGCATATAAATAAGGGTTAGTTCTGTGTGTCCATACGTCGTCTACACGGAGGCTAGCTGGATATTAGTGGAGTAACAATAATTATTAATAACAATAGTCGTCATAATAACAATAATTAATAGAATAAGAATGCCTGGGGGCGAGGGAGGGGTCCTTCACGTGGCGGCGGCCGGGCCTATGTCTGGTAGAAGTGGTGGTAGTGGTGGTGGTGCTCGTGGTGGTGGTGGTGCTCGTGTCTCTGGACCGCCTGGCCGGCCTGGCCGTCATGCGCCACCGCGGCCGGCGCGGGCAGCTCCCGCACGTGGTCCCGGCCCAGGACCGAGCCGCCGCCCAGCGGGGCCTGCAGAGCCCGGCACCCCTGCTGGCCCTCCTTGGCCCGGTGCCGGTGCTTCCTGTGCCCGAGGGGTGCCAGGGTGGGGAGGAGGCCCGGGCTGGCGGCCAGGTGGGCGGACGGGGACACCGCGGGGACGGCGGGTCCCGGAGGGGGTTTGCTTCTTGCCCCCCTGGCCACGTGGCCCACGCCCGCGTTCTTGCCCTGGGCCTTGGGGGACCTTACAAAGTGCTTGCTCCCGTCCTGGGCGCCCCGGAGCCGCTGCTGGACCTCCGGGACCTTGGCGAACGGGGTGTCCAGGCCGTGGGAGGAGCCCGGGTCTGCGCCTTGGGGCTTCCGGTGGGGGGCGTGGATGGCTTCTGGCTCGTGGGAGCGAGACCGCGTGGGGTTGGAGGTGCGGGGAGGCAGTTCTGACTTCTGGGCCACGGACGGGGAGCCTAGGAACCAATGCGACAGATACTTCATGAGCACCTACTGTGCGCGCGGCGCTGCACTGCGCCCCACAAATCACCTCAACCCTGGTTCGCCAAGACTGAGGAAGGCCGGCTGTTCTTTATCAGAGTCCCCGTCGTCCCCGCCTCCTCCTGGCCTCGGGGACAGCGCTCTGCAGTGGTTCCCTGCCATCTGCCTGGTGGGAAGAACTGTGTCTGTGTGGGGTCGTTAAACAGAATTCCCCTCCCTAGAGAGAGCTGCGAAAGACAGGGAGGCGGAGAGCGTGCCCAAGTGAGGTCGTGGGCATGAAGGAGACCTGTAGGCATGTTCCTCAACTTCCAAGGTAACCCCAGAAAACCAGCATGGAGGGGGCAGGGGAGGGGCGGGGTGAAGTTACCTGAGCTCCGTTCTCATTGGTCTCAGCAAGAGCTAGGGCAGCAGAGCTGATACAGACAGAGCTTAGGGAAGTGGGGTCCTCCCTGGGCGGGGAGGGGCGCAGGGCAGGAGGGCAGGGTGGGTGTGGGACGACTGGTCTTCCCTGTGCTATAAACTCTCAGATACTCTCTGATTTGGTTCACTTTGTGCATGTGTTCATTATTTTTTTAAATATATTTTTATTGATTTTTAGAGCGAGAGGAAGGGAGAGGGAGAAAGAGATAGAAACATCAATGAGAGAGAAGCATGGATGGGCTGCCTCCTGCACAATCGGGAATCGAACCCACAACCTGGGCATGTGCCCTGACCGGGAACCGAACCAGCGACCTCTTGGTTCATGAGTCAATGCTCAGCCACCGAGCCACACCAGCCGGGCATTACTTGACTTCTTTTAACGTTTTTAATGTCATTGCCTCCAATAACATCTTAAACCTGTCCCATCCAAGCTCTGCCTTCCCCCAGCCCAGGGGGGACGGTGACCACTACCCGCCTGACGCACCCTCGGCCTGGCCACGCCCCCCTCAGCCGCCTTACCAGGCCCGAACTGGGACGTGTAGTTCTCTATCCCAGCGAGGTCTAAGTAGTGGTTTCTCCTCTCAATGTTCTCATCCACGCAAGGGTGGTAGCAGCCAGGCTGCTCCAGGCGGCTGTCCCCCTGGAACCTGTCACAGGAAGGCAAGTGAGCGGCGGGTGCTGGCCCGGGGCGCTGGGGAGGGCGGCGGGGCACAGCCTCCTGGGAAGCCACAGGACCAATCCTCCTGGACCCTTTGCTGACCTCCCTCTGGGTCCTGGGGACGGTGTGAGGGAGGGAGAGGTCCATGGAGACAGACCCCTGCCTGGCCTCCCTGGAGGAATAGGCCCAAAGCAGGGGTCAGGGGTTACTGGTCGACACTTAAGGATGCCCCAAAGCCAGGCTTCAAGCCACGTGTGCCTGCGCAGACCCCAGACAGGTGGCCCAGCTCCCGCCTGGCTCCCCGGGGGGTGTGGGCGGCAGAAGCCCCCCAGCCGGTGGACTTGAGGCTGGCACCTGCCCCAGAGCCCAGGGCCCGGAGGGGGCCTTCCCTGTGTGTGCATGGAAGGGCGGGGCGAGAGGCGCTGCGGAGGCCACCTTCCTCCCACAGGGGGGTCCCCTCCCCTTGCAGGGCCTCCGTGATCTGCACGTACCCCCTCCCTGCCCCCCTCTCCCCAGCAGAGCCCCCCACCTGCAGCCAGTCCCAGGACCTGTGATCGTCAGCCCCTGCGTACATCACACTGAGCCCCCTGCGTCCCCCTTCTCTCTGTTCCCTGTGCTGCTGCATCTCAGAGTCCAGAACTTTCCTTCCATCTTCACTTAGGAATCAATATGCCTCCCGCCTCCGACAGCCCTGCCGCTTTACTGCACCGTGCCCCCCATGCTTTCTAAACAGCCCCCTTTTCCTTCCCACCTCTTCCTTCCCTCCGGGAGGTAACGAACCAGGAGAAAGGGACCAGCAGCCTCAATGGAGGCCCTCATGCAGTCCCGAAGCCCCAGTGCCTGCAAGGGTTTTCCCTAACCCACGGGCAGCCCCGCCTGCCCTACACGAGGAGAGGGCAGCGATGGTCTTTATGCCACTTGGTGTGGGTACTCGTACATCTGCCCGCAGAAACCCCCACGTGCAAAACCCCGAGGTGCTACCCAGACCCCAAAAATAACACGTAAGGAATACACTCTGAGCACCTTTGCAAACCAGCAAACGCCAAATGCCACCCTCTCTGGCCTAAAGCTTTTGGATAAAGCAATGTAGACCTATACTCAGTTATTTTTTTATTGTTATTTTTTTAATTTTTATTGGTTTCAGAGAGGAAGGGAGAGGGAGAGAGAGAGAGAAACATCAATGATGAGAGAGAATCATGGATCTGCTGCCTCCTGCACGCCCCACACTGGGGATGGAGCCCGCCACCCGGGCACGTGCCCTGATGGGGAATCAACCGGTGACCTCCTGGTTCCTAGGTGGATACTCAACCCCTGAGCCACGCCAGCCGGGCAAGACTCAGTTATTTTTAAAAATCAAACTTTGTGAGCCTGTCGTCTGAAATCGCTGCCCCTGAAGAGAGCGCAGACGGAAACCTCCTGCTCGGGATCTCTCAGACGCAGGGACACAGCTGGCGCCTAACCGTGCTCAGGTGCCCTGGGCTGCCCGGCCCCCGCCCCTGCCCGCTGTACCTGAGCGGGGCTCGCTGCTTCTTGTCCCAGCTGCGCAGCTCCTCCGCCGGCTTGGTCTCTGCTCTGGGCCTGATGCTCTGCAGGTCTGAGTCCCGCCCAAGAAACAGCCCGATGAGCGGCTCGATCCTGCTCCCGACGGCCTCCGGGTCCCGCCCAGGTTTTCCAAGCTGCTGGCCCCAGCAGCTGCCCAACGGCTTGGTGGCCAGGCTTCTCAGAGCCAGGACCAGACAGAGGGGTCTCACAGTGACCCGACCCATCCTGCTCAGCTCCTCCCCACACGGCAGGGCTGGGCTCCACGGCCCGGCCCTCCCACCCCATCACAACACAGCATCTGCCCTGGCTGCCGGCCACACACGTGCCCAGCCGTGCTGTGCTCCCTCGGGCCTTCCACCTGGAATCCTTTCCCTATCCTAACCCCACCCCTTCAAGGACCCGCGACAACCCCACCTGCCCGCAGGGTAGCTCCCAGGGCCCGCGCCCGGGCCGCCCCTCACCGGGGTGGTTGAGAAGGATGCTCTTCTTGCCCTGGCTCCCGTCGGGGGCCACGGTGAGCTTCACCCGCAGCGTCTTGCTGGACGTCGGGGAGTGGTTGACGGAGGAGTCGACCACCTCGTAGATGGTGTGCAGCAGGCTGGTGATGTCCTGGGGGCGGGCGGGAAGCAGAAACCACGCGCGGCCTTAGCCACAGCGTGTCTGAAGCAGGGATGTGCGCTCTCCGGGCCACGGCCTCAGGTGGGCAATTACCTGCCCAGAGACCCTGCCTGGACACAGACAGACCCGACTGTCCCTTCACCCCCACCTGCAAGCACTGCCCTGGCCAGGCAGGGGTGCACAGGCCCCACCCACGGCGGGTGGCCGCCCTAGGGCCATGCAGGCTGAGAGGCATCTCCAGGAAGCCAGACCCAGTCTCCTGTTGAATCTCCAGAACCTCTGATACTGGCAACTAATTTTTTTTTTCCAATTCCCCACTCCCCTCTTCCCCCTACCCCTGCAACCTGCATTCTACGTTGTCTAGTGTCCGACCCCTCTAGGCAACTCTTCTGAGCAGCATCACACAGCGTCTGTCCGTCCGTGACTGGCCATTGCCCTCAGCATCACGCCCTCGAGGCTCAGCACTGTGCAGACAGCCGGCCCAGGGGCTCCCCCTTTTTCAAGGCCGAGTAACACTCCACGGCGGGTGCAGACCACGGTGGGTTTATCCACTGCTCTGCCGACGGGCACTTGGCCGGTGTCCACGTTGGGGCTGCTGTGGATAACGGGGCTATGAACGTGGATGTGCAGGCATCTCTTCAGGACCCTTCTTTTCTATGTCGGGGGACACATACCGAGAAGTGGGGGATAGATCACATGGGGCTCTGTGTATCATGTTTTGAGGACCCTCATGCTGCTTCTCTCAGCAGCTGCGCCGTTTGACATCCCCGGCAACAGTGCCCAGGGTTCCAAGTTTGCCACTTCCCTGGCAACACTTATTTTATTTTCTCTCTTTTATTGATTTCAGAGAGGAAAGGAAAGGGGGAGAGAGAGAAACATTCACGATGAGAGAGAATCATGGATTGGCTGCCTCCTGCATGCCCCCCACTGGGGATTGAGCCCGAAACCCAGGCACGTGCCCTGACCGGGAATCGAACCGAGATCTCCTGGTTCATAGGTTGACGCGCAACCACTGAGCCACGCCGGCGGGCGGCACGTGCTGATTTCTGTTGTCTTCAGAGCAGCCATCCTGGTGCTGTGAGGTGGGATCTCATGGCGGCTTCGACTTGCACTTCCCTGATCCTCAGTGACGTTGAGCATCTGCTCATGTGCGGGTTGGCCATCGGTGCATGTGCTTTGGAGAAATGTCTATTCAAGTCCTTTGCCCACTTTTGATAGGATTACTTCGTTTTTCACGTTGAATTTTAGGCGTTCTCTATACACAGTGCTCTGGCTGTTCCCGTGTCACAGACATGATTTGCAAATGTTTCCTGCCGTTCCGCCGGCTGCCCCGCGCCCAGCAGCCTCGGGGCTCAGCACCTGCCTAGCCTCATTCCCACCACACCCGCTCCCGCACCTCCTGTTTCAGTTCACCGGGAGGGACAGGCCCTGCCTTAGCAGAGGGGATGGGCAGAGTCGCCTGGCACAGGACCAGTGCCCTGTGCCCCAGGGCACGGCCCCTGGCCAGAGGTCAGGCCGGCACACTCACCTCACGGGTGACCTTCCCATTGTTGTCAAAGTCATACAGGGTGAAGGTCCACTCCTGCCGGCTGTCCTCCTCCACGGACACGTCACACTGCAGCTCCTGGACAGACAGACAGCACACGGTGCACTGTCACCCAGCGGCTGGAACACCTGGGGCCAGGCCACAGGGCTGCCCCTCCCCCCCCCAACTGCAGAGTAATGACCAAGATGCGACTGGCCAGGGAGAGCGGCCAGGCCGGGCGGGAGGTTTGGCCTGAGGAGAGATGCCCGCAGGGGTGCCAGACGGCTCTGGGTCCTCACAGGCTAAGGGAACACCGGGGAGGGTCTGAGAGGGGGCTCTGTGGCCTTGGGAAGACTGAGCGTGGACCGAGGGCTAGAAGCTACCCTTCACATATGCCTACCACACATGCACATGCATACCCACACGTGTGCACACACATGTACAGGTCTGCATGTGCTCATATGTGCTTGCACCTATGCACCTACACTCATGCACACCTATACACATGTGCAGCCCGTGCACACCTGCACATGTGTGCAAATATTCACATACACACACACCTGCACCTGCTTGCACGCACACACACAGGGCACTGTCATTGGGAAGCTGTGTTGCGGCTCCCAGGGTGGCCACCGGACCGGAAGGCAGGAGAAGGGTGGCACAAAGAACTAAAGGTCCTTCAGGCGGCAGCCCGAGTGGCCCTCCACAGCTGCGTGCCCTCCACCTGGGCATGGCTCCCCTGCGCCTCGGTTTCCCCTGTGTAAGTTATGGAAAACGGCGGTGCCGCCCTCATAGCCGTGTTGGAGCAGTTGCTGGCCTGCCCCGCCCCCCCGCCCCTCGGTGCTCATCGTAGCTGTGGGGGACAGGTCCCGACCGCCCCCCTCCAGCCCCTGGCTTCTGTGTCGAGGGCAGCCGGAAGGAAAAGCAGAGACTGCATGCCCAGGGTGGGGGGCGAGTGGTGGGGGGTACCCCAGCCTCCGTGCCCCTCCAGAGGACAAATCTGAGGGCACCCGTGGGACTGAGCCCCCGCTGCCCTAGCTGTGAGCCACCCCTCAACCTTCATTGGCTCCCCTCCTTCCCTGCTCCCTGGGATCACCCCCAGACCTTGTCTCGGGTCTGCTTTGGGCGGACTGGAGAGGAGCGTGGAGACTGGCTGGCACCCAGAACAGTCCAACGAGCGGTGGTAGCTGCTCCTCTTTGTAAGGACTCCTAATACGGTGACGTCACATCCTCTCCCACACCCGAGGGGTCTGACCAGGGGACACGGAGCCGGGCGTGGCGAGCTCTGGCACTGGCGGAAAGTACAGGGGCCGCTGAACACAGAGAGTTCTAGGAAGGACGGCTGACTGGGAAAGAGCGTCCGGAGAGGGCCTTGAAGATCCACAAGGTTCTATGAGAACCAGCAGAGAGGCCAGACCACCCTGCTCCACGCCCTGCCCGGCCGGCGGGGCACGCGGACAGGCTCAGCCCCCCAGACGGGTGGCACTGGCCCCAGGTCGCTAGAGAAAGCGTGGCCAGGCACCGCGCCCTGCCCCCAGCCTCTGCAGCGCAAAGCCAGCTCCTCCCGCCGCTCTGGCGGCCCACGCTGAGCTCAAAGCCGCTCTTCCCTCAGTTGTGACATGTCCGTCTGATACCTGCCAAGTGCCCGCTCTGCTCTCTGAGGAACTGCTTCAGGCGGCACAGCACTCACCCCGCACACACGTGCACTCACACACACACATCTACAGACAGGCATGCACACACCTGCACACACATACATGCATGCCCACACAAATGCACACCTGCACACATGTGCACACACATGCACACACCTGCATGTACACATGCACATGCTGACACATACGCACCTGCACGTGCGTGCACACATACTATCACGCGTGCATGTCCACATACATATCTACTCATACACATGCACACCCCACACTCATGTGTGTGCACATGTGTTCGCACATATGCATGTCCATGCACTCATGCATGCACACATAGAGTTTAACTGACTCCCTCTCCCTGGCCCCTCTGATTAGCTCCAAAGGAAGCCCAGGTTTGAAGTTCAGAGACAGGTTGAGCAGCTATTGGCACCCCCACCTCCTGGACTTCCAAGTGAGCCCTCCCCATGGACCACGAACAGTCCCAGGCAGGCAGCCTCCCCTCTCCAGAAACAGACCCCTCTCGGGCTCCCAAGGATGCCGGACGTCCAGGCCTGGGCCTTCCCTCTCCTGTCCATGCAGGAGGTGAGCAGCCTCCACATCTGGCCAGGCCTCAGCTTCCTCCCCGAAAAGCACCACCGAGCCCTAGCCAGTGTGGCTCAGCGGATAGAGTGTCGGCCTGCAGAATGAAGGGTCCCAGGTTCAATTCCAGTCAAGGGCACGTGCCCGGGTTGCGGGCTCAATCTCCAGTAGGGAGCGTGTGGGAGGCAGCCAATCCATGATTCTCTCTCATCATTGATGTTTCTCTCTCTCTCTCCCTCTCCCTTCCTCTCTGAAATCAATAAAAATATATTAATTTAAAAAAAGAAGAAGAAGAAGAAGAAGAAAGAAAAGCACCACCGAGAAGAGAAAACCATCCTCCCCAGGCCCAGCACCAGGAAAGGAAACTTACTTCCAATTTCAGCTGCTTCTTGGAGCCCGGACAGGATTCGCTCGGCTTCTCCATCCTCTTCTCATCGCCACTGGCCAGCCCGCTGGTCTTCTCGGGGGGCAGGGCCACTGTGGGGGAAGGCAAGGGAGGACGCGTGAGGCCTCGTGCTAGGGCCCTCCCTGCCCCCCTGCTGGAATCAGAGTTGCTTTGCCCTCCAGGGCTGTCCAGCGGCTCCAGGGGGGCCCCGTCCAGGGCACACCCACCCTCTGCCCACGGGGGACATGCTGCTATCATGACCTACAACATCCTTTACTCACCCCCTCCCCACACACACACCCCTCCAGAGGGCGGGTGGGGGCTGCAGAGAAGAGAAAGGAAAGGAAGAAAGAGAAACAAAGGCCAGCTCCATCTTCAAAGCCGCTGCCTCCCTGCGCGGAGGTCCTGGCTGGAGATGTAAGCCGGCCAGGCTTATCGAGACCAAACTTCAAGTTCAAAGGGAAGTTATCAGAAAACCACCTTCAGGTTCAATGTTGCCTTTCAAGTTCCACTTGATAAAACCCAAAGAAAAGAAACCTCTGGCCCGGCTCTCTCCTCTGGAGCCCCCTCCTCCCCTCTGAGCAGAAACAGCCTGTCCTCTGTCAGGTCCTCCCCTGCCTCTCTTCTCTCCCGGGAAGGGGACATCCCTCCCACCCCTCCCCCACTTCACGTCTTCTCTGAAGATCAGGGTGGCCTGGCCTGTCCTCCCTTCATCAGCAGGGCCTCATCCCGTCCTGGCTCAGAAAACCACCCAGACGCCCCTGGAGGGGATCCTTCCCAGCAGGGGCCAGGCACACAAGGGGAGTAGGACTGGGAGCCATCCTGCCCTGGGTCCCGGGGGCCAGGAACAAGGACAGTTAGCGCCCCCTTGCCCCATCAAAGATGGCCTTTCACCCTCTCACTGTCCCCTATCCGATGGCTAGAGGAGGTAGGTGTCGGAGAACCCACCGATCAAAGCCTTGCAGACCCCAAGGCCAGGGTCGGGGTCAGGACTCAGGGGTCATGATTCTACTTCCACATGGACCCTCTGGAACCAAACCAGGCCAAACCAGCACCCGCCCCCAGCCATCCCCGTGCAGAACAAATCACCCTCCACCCACCCACCCATCTATCCATCCATCCATCTTTCATCTATATCTAGCTATCCACCCACTCATCCACCATCCATCTATCCATCATCCATCCTTCATCTATCATCCATCCATCCATCCTTCCATCCATCTACCATCCATCCATCCATCTATCCATCCACCATCCATCTACCATTCATCCATCCTTCCATCCATCCATCACCCATCCATCCATCCATCCATCCACCATCCATCTACCATTCATCCATCCATCCATCCCACCATCCATCATCCATCCATCCATCCTTCCATCCATCCATCCATCCATCCATCTATCCATCCACCATCCATCTACCATTCATCCATCCTACCATCCATCCATCTATCCATCCATCCATCCATCTACCATTCATCCATCCATCCATCCATACATCCATCCATCCACCCACCATCCATCTACCATTCATCCATCCTTCCATCCATCCATCCATCATCCATCCATCCATCTATCCATCCACCATCCATCTACCATTCATCCATCCTTCCATCCATCCATCCATTCATCCATCCATCCATCCATCATCCATCCATCCATCTATCCATCCACCATCCATCTACCATTCATCCATCCATCCATCCATCCATCCATCATCCATCCATCCATCCACCATCCATCTACCATTCATCCATCCATCCATCCATCATCCATCCATCCATCCATCCATCCACCATCCATCTACCATTCATCCATCCATCCATCCATCCATCCATCCATCCATCCATCCATCCATCCATCCATCTACCATTCATCCATCCATCCATCCATCCATCCATCCATCCATCCATCCATCCATCCATCTCATCCATCCATCCATCCACCATCCATCCACCATTCATCCATCCTTCCATTTATCCATCCTCCCATCCATCCATCCATCCATCCATCCATCCATCCATCCATCCATTCATCCAGCATTGGGCTCATGGGTGGGCTGGAGAAGGAAGAATGGTGCCTACCACAGGCTGCCAGGGTCCAACCTCAGTGAACAAAACTATAATGGACATAGGCTTTGGCACCAGATTCTGAGCCCATTCTCTGTCTTGTCCTCCTTCTTGTTCAGCTCAGGGACTTGATTTCCCCGAGATGATCTCTTGGGGGGCACAATTTCAGGGGGAGTCTGATCATGCTTCAATGGCAAGGCACAGCCACGAGAGGAGATTCTGCTCATATGAAAGAGGAGAAAGTAGGAGGAAAAGGAAGAAAAGGGACAGAGTAGGAGGAAAGCAAAGCCTGCCTCTGGCCTCTGGAGTCCCCTGGGTGACGTAGAGCAGGACTGGCAAACCACGCCCCCATGAGCCAAAACCTGGCCGCCTCCTGTTTTCATAAATAAAGTTTTATTGGGACACAGTCGCTCGGACACACATTGTGTATGGCTGCTTCCCTCCATGATGGCAGAGTTGAGTAGTTGCAACAGAGATGGTCTGGTCCACGGAACCAAACATGTGTCCTCTCCCAGCCCTTTGCAGAAAAGTCTGTGACCTGCGCTGTAGGGGAGCGCAGCCCTCACCCGCACCGCGTACCCTGACCCGCAGGGCGTGGGCTGGGTTCCACCTGCTGCTCCCCTGCTCCACGGGAGCCCTGGGGCACGCACACCTGCCCAGCCATGCACACAGCCATGGAGGGACAGACATGTCAGCGCTGCATCCCTCAAACCCCTTCTCAGCTCAGGAGTCTGGCGCAGTGGGTGGGGTTCCTTTTCTTTTTCTAACTATTTTAAATCTATTTTTATTAACTTCAGAGAGAGGAAGGGAGAGGGAGAGGGAGAGAAACATCTATGAGAGAGAAGCATCATGGATCGGCTGCCTCCTGCACGCCCCCTACTGGGGGCCGAGCCTGCAACCTGGGCATGTGCCCTGACCGGGAATCAAACTGTGACCTCCTGGTTCATAGGTCGACGCTCACCACTGAGCCACGCCGGCCGGGCGGGGCTCCTTTTCTTCTGAAACAGCTCCCGTCCCTCCTCACTCCCCTCCCCGGCCACGAGGAGCGGAGCGGAGCCACTGTGTTTACCAGCTGATGCTGCCCCACACTCCCGCAGCCTGGCATCGCTCCACCCCCGGCGACGGCCAGATTAAATGCGTTACTTGACCATCCTCACCCGCTCCCTTTGATGTTCCCTTCTCGGGCTTCAGAATACCTTTTGGAGGGAGATCAGACAGCATTAAACAGAATTACTAATTAATTAAGCAAAGTTAAATTTTAAACACTGTTTGTTGTGTTAGCCAAAAGCCTGAACAGAACAGACTTTTTTCCTCCACGGAGATCAAAGACAGCCTCTCCCCTCGCCCCTCCCCCCGTTTAAAGAAAGGAGGGGCTGGGGAGGAAGAGAGAGAAGGAAGAGGGCTGGGGACACTGGGGACAGAAAGGAGGTACCAGGACGGTGGCTACTCTGAGCCGGGTTTAAACACCCGTCCCTGAACCCCACCCATGGGCCCCAGGGAAGGAGGCCCGGGCGCATGGGGGACGGCAGGCTGGGAGAGCCACGGCCACTTTCTGGGGACTGTTTACCCTGGCAAACAGCGGCGACCGGGGGAGCGGGATGGCATGGCCGACCCAGCACGAGGTGCTGACAGCTGGCACCTCCCAACAGCAGGGCAGAAGGGCTGTGAAATGAAACAGCCCCACCACCGCACCCCACCCTCCTCAGGACGAGCACCTCCGGCTTCCTCCCTCGCCGCCGCGGGGACAGAGTCCTCTGGGGTCACTGGGAGCCTGGCTGTGCCAAGCAGGCCGTGCACGGTACAGCTCTAGGCGGCGCGTGCCCGTGCCGGGCGGTACACATCTGCGGATGGCATAGGACATTTTCTGAACAGATGGTGAAAGGTGTCGTGAGGAGGGGCCCTTCTCCTGATTTGCACAAACGCTATTTGTCCCTAGCAGGATGCTGTCTAAACACGTCCCATCTAGCTGGGCCGGCGTGGCTCAGTGGTGGAACACCGACCTATGAACTAGGAGGTCACAGTTCGATTCCCGGTCAGGACACATGCCCGGGTTTCGGGCGCAATCCCAAGGAGCCGATCAGTGATTCCCTCTCATCATGGATGTTTCTCTCCCTCTCTCCCTCTCCCTTCCTCTCTGAAATCAATAAAAAATACATTTAAAAATAAATAAACAAACTCATCCCGTCCAGCACTTGATCCCGTGCGGTCCTGGCTCGGGTCTTCCGGTGGCTTCGCAGGGGCCCGCCACGTCCACGCAGCCACGACAAAAGTTCCTGCAGGGCTGCGGCTGCTGGCTACGGGCCCTGGGCTGCCCACGTGGACGGCATGCGCCGTACGGGCACAGAGCAGACAGCCCACCATCACCACGGTGCGCTCACTGCACCGAATCCCCAGGCGGACACGGGGAAGGCCACGTAGCAAGCACACCACAAATCCTGGCCTGACCGAGCCTGGGACTGGCATGGGAAATGGGGTAAGGGGAAAGGGACAGGTTATTCCTGAATCCTGCACTGAGGCTAAAATCCACACCCTGGCCCAGCCGGCGTGGCTCAGGGTTCGAGCGTCGATCTGTGAACCAGGAGGTCACAGTTCGTTCGATTCCCGGTGAGGGCACATGCCTGGGTTGCGGGCTCAATCCCCAGTAGAGAGCGTGCAGGAGGCAGTCGATCCATGATTCTCTCTCATCGTTGATGTTTCTATCTCCCTCTCCCTTCCTCTCTGAGATCAATAACATATACATATACTTTTTTTTTTTTTTTTAATCTAGACCCTGAATGGTACAGCAAAGGCCGTTACTGTGACACAATCCAGAAAGGTGTGGTTGACATTAAACTTTGGAAGAAGCCGCAAATTAGAACACAGGGCAGTGACTACGTGAGCCCCAGCAAAGACCAGAAATGACCAGGACACTCCGAGGCGTGGCGGGCACCTCTGCGGCCCAGGTGCCTGGCGTGCGCTCAGCTGGCCCCATGTCAGATGTAACACAGGCCGGGCCTCCTCGCTGGACTCGGCACATTCGCCCTACGTATCCGCCGCCCCTTCTTAATGGTCCTCGCGCGGATTATCTGCCACAAATATTTCCATCTCGGGGTGGATTGCCGGGATGTTTCTGACTCCCCAGCCCCCCGACAGCAGCTGTTGGAGGGGAGGCAGATGAATTTAATATTAGCCGATGCCAAATATAATTAGGCGGCTAATCTGCTGCGTGTAAAAAGAGAAAGGTATCGCGTGTGCATTCCGGGCCAAATGGTTTCTTGCGTTCAGGGCAGGAGGCTCTCCCCGGGGAGCGAGGGTCCCGGAGACGCACAGATCTGCCCGGCTGAGGGCTGTACCGGGACCCGGTGAAGTGAGTGGGAACACGCTATTCCACCGGCTCCTCTCGCTAACGCCACGCAGGGTGTGTGGCTGCTCGCGTTTGACAAAAGGGGAGCCTGAGCTTAAAAAGCATACTCGCGCCCGGTGTGGCTCGGGGTTGAGTGTTGACCTATGACCCAGGAGGTCATGGTTCGATTCCCAGTCGGGGCACATGCCCTAGTTGCAGGCTCGATCCCCAGTAGGGGGCGTGCAGCCGATCCATGATTCTCTCTCATCGTTGATGTTTCTCTCTCTCCCTCTCCCTTCCTCTCTCTGAAATCAATAAAAACTTTTTTTTTTTTAAGAAAAAAGAGGGGGAGAAGTCCCGCCAACAAAAGCTCTCTGGCCTTTTTCTCTCCTTGCAGCATCAGGTGCATGGCCTCTGGCCATGACATTCAAATCGGACTGAGAAGGGACATCTGTTCAGGGAGGGAGGGCGACACGCCGGGCAGGGACAGAGAGAGAGGGGGAAAAAGCCTTCTTTGGGCTAAAAATATCATGTCCCTCTCACCCTCCCCCACCCCAGCCCAAGTTGAAAGCTGTGATGAAATTCAGGTTTAAAACCTAACCCCGAGCCACCTGAAACTACGAGCGCCTCCCGGATGTGACACCCGCAGAGCCTCCGCGGTGCAGGCGGGGCTGCGTGAAGAGGGGACCTGAGGGGAACTGCCGTGGGCTGACCCCGGGGCTCCAGGGCCTGCGGGGTGCAGTGGGCGATGGCTCTGAGCTGAGGGAGAGGAGCCAGCGCCCGGCCCACCTGGCCCCTCTGTCGGGGGACAGCGGGGGTCCCTGCTGCTCTCCAGTGAGCGCCTCTCTGCCTCAGACTCCCGGGGCCCCACCCGCAGCAGGTGCTCGGTCGGAACCCGAATGAGGACTCCGAGGCCGGAGCTCTGTCCTCGGTCGGCTGTGTGACCCTGCACAGGCTCCACCCCCGCTCCGGCCTCAGCCTCCCAGCTACACGTAGGGGACCGGAGGCCCCCCCCCCCCCCCCCCCGGGGCTCCGCAGCGCGGTGAATGGCCGAACCCTCCCCGCTGGGAGTCTGGGCCCCGAGGGGAACACACCGCCGGCCTGGTGGCTGCGGGAGAGGGTCACCTGACTGGGGTCTCCTGCTGTGAGTATCATGGAGCACTTACCGCAGGCCAGACCCTCGGCCCCCACTGGGAGGAGGAGGAGACGTGCAGGGGTTCTGGTAGGGTTAGAGAGGCTTTGAAAAGAGGCCTTGCTCGATCTGGACAAGGAAATGACCAAACCGCCGTGGGCCCCTCATCAAGAAAGGTGGACCTGAGCTGGCCAGTGGCTCAGTGGTTAGAGCATCAGCCGTCACACCAAAGGCCGTGGGTTCAATTCCTGATCAAGGGCTCGTACCTGGGTTGCAGGTTTGATCCCCAGCCCCAGTTGGGGTGCGTGTGGGTGTCTATCTCCTCTCTCTCTTTCTTCCCCCTCTCTTCCACGCTCTCTAAAAGTCAATGGGAAAAATATCGTCGGGTGAGGATTAACAAAAATAAAAAAAAAAGGAAGATGAACCCACAAAACAACACGAACCAGGACAGCTCACAGGCACGGCCACGTTCTCCAGACCAGGCTGTCCTCCGAGCTCGCACGCCAGTGACCTCACTCTGCACAGGAGCCTGAGGGAACCTGCACAGAGAGGGTGCCGGCTCCCCGAGGTCACACAGCACGTCGCGGGAAAGTGGGCTGGACCTGCAGCCTGACTTGCAGATCCTCGGGAAGCCAGAGTAGGAGGGAGGGAGAAGGCGCCTCCTGTGGCCTCCGCTGGGGGAGGCAATGTTCGGGGCCCCTGCACAGTGGGACAGGCCCCCCGTCTCAGTCCCCACACCACTGCCCTGCTGGGCAGGCCCAGCTGCTCCGGGCACATCCACCCATGGGGCCAGGGAAGCAGAGATGCCACCGGCCCTGCCAGGCCCAACCCGGGCTGGGAGGTGGGGTCGGCAGGAAGCAGCTGGACCCCCAGGGAGAGGGCCCCCTAACACTGGTGGCATTGAGGGCTCCTTCCTTTCTTTTTTAAAAATCCTCAACTGAGGATACCTTTTCCATTGATTTCCAGAGAGAATGAGGAGGGAGGAGGGTACAAGAGAAAGAGAGAACCATTGATGTGAGAGTGAGAGAGACACAGTGATCCGCTGCCCCTCCACACACACACCCCCACTGGGGCTGGGGAACCTGCCACCGAGGTGCGTGCCCTTGAGTGGGAATCGAGTCCAAGACCCTTCGGTCCAAGGGCTGACGCTCTAACCACTGAGCAGCCGGTGAGGGCACGGCCCCGTTCTGAGCGGGACCAGCATGCCGGACTGGGTTCTGGGAGTCAGCTTTCTACAGACACTGCCAAGCGGACTGCACTCTGCCTGCCTTTACCCCCATCAGAGAGGTCGGAGGATAAAAACCAGGTATTTGGGGATGCTAAAGGTCAGGGGGCACAGGCCGGAGGGTGAGAGGCAGGAGTGAGCGAGAGTCTGGGCAGGGGGGCAGCGCGAGGTGGGAGGGAGAGAGGGGTCCCACTTATAGGTCTTTTCCTCCAGTGGCCGCAGAGCAGGAGCTGTCGCCTGAGCTGGGTCAGGAGGAGAGACTGCTGGGGTGACGGGTCTGCCAACAGGCCTGGCCCCACTTTGCACCTCAGGCCACAGGCCACCGGCCCCAGGCTGTCCCCCCTCCCCCCACGAGGAGGCTGGGAAGTCCGGCGGGTGCTGGAGGGAAGTGTGGGGCTGACCTCGCCCTGGCTCCACTCCCGAGCCCCCCTCCAGCCACGTGCCGCCCCGCCACGCCCCACCACACCCCGCCGGCGGGGGCTCGGGACGTTTGAAGTTGACTTTGTTCTCCCCGCAGCTCAAAAGGAGCTCCGCAGCCGCCGCGCACCCAGCCCGGCCTTAATCTCCCAGCCGCGCGCGTGCTCCCAGCTGGCCGGTTAAGGCGGTTAAGACGCTGGATTGGGGCCGGCTTTACAGAACAACGCAGGAGCGAAAGCCCGCCTCTCCCGGGACGGCTAACAGGCTTCTTTTATCTTCCTGCCTCAGATGGCCTTTTCTTCCTCCCTGCGCAGCCCTCCAGCCCGCCAAGAGGCGGTGAACTTGGCCAACAGGAAGACAAAGAAGAGATTCAGGATTCCACGCGCTCTCCCTGGCCGGCGCGCAGAGGGACGCCCACCGCCTCCCACCCCCACCCGCTCCGGCCAGGTGGGTGCGTCCCCGCGGCCAGAAACCACAGCACCTGCCTCTCGGTCACAGCCCAGCCCCCGCCCTGGGGTGGGCGCCGGAGAGCCACAGCCAGCACAGGGCCCAGCCTCCCTCGGGCAGCAGCCGGAGCAGCCACTCTCACGGCTGTACTTACTTCTGTGTCCCTGTTTAATGCTGTCCTTCGCCTTGTGTTTCACAAGGAACCTGGGATGGCGTTCTTGTAAACGTTAAACCGTCTGTCACAGCTGACGCTACAGTCCTCTGGGCCATTCTGTCCCCCCTGAGGCTCCTCCTCCCGTGCCCGGGAGCGGCTGCTCTTGTGTCTAGGCCTCTAGCTACACGGCAGCACACACATGAGGCATCTACGCATATGCACGGGGATGGGTGTCGGGCGGCCCTTGCTCCATAAAGGATAACGTGCCATCTGTACGTGCCGTGTTTCTGCGCCTGCTCTAACCGCTTTCTGTCCCGGGCTCCTGTGTAAGCCTTCGTTTGAAGAACAGGGCCCAACAGCTTGACCACTGACAACCCAGTCCAACCTCCTCTAGGTCCTAGTTCTTTCCTCAACGCAGTGCTTCCCCTTGAAGAAAGGAGGCGTGACAGCCGAGAGGAAGGAGGTGAGGCCGGGTGGGCGGGGGGGTGCCCACATACGTGTGCTCCAGGTGAGTGGACGAGTGGAGGATGGCGAACAGAACAGCTCTGGGAGGGAGCACTCATGGCATGCCTGACGCTGCGGGAGGGGCCCATGAGGAGCCACTACGCTCACTTCCTAAGGAGCAGCTGAGGTCAAAGAGCCCACCTGAGGCCCCGCAGCGGACACACGGCAGGGCCGGGCCGGGGACCCACGTGGCCCGGCTCCACTCTGGGCCTGGACTGTGGGAGCCACACTTCCCTCTTGCTCCTCAGCCCTCCCCCTGGAGTCCTGCCCTCTGCCTGGACCACAGATTTCTGGAGGGTGTACAGGGCATGTGGTAGACCAGATGGCCCCATCCCCTCCGCCCTGCCCCCTGGGAAGAAAGCAATGGAGTCCAGTACCTTCCAGTCGAAAGTCTTCCTCCTCCTCCTCGCTGAGCGTTTCTCTGAAAACCTCGCCCACCAGCTCCTAGAGGAAGGTAAGACAGGGATATGAAGGACACCCCGGGGTCAGGTGGCACCTGGCATCGGGGCAGAAAATGTGGCGTCGTGAGCATGTGCCTGCCTGGTCGCAAGGAAGCTGGGGCCCCGCTCCGATTGTCCCAATGGGAATGTGGGCCAATGGAGGCAGGTCCCATCCCACCTGAAAAGCTGATCATCAGCCCGGCCGGTGTGGCTCAGTGGTTGAGTGTCGACCTATGAACCAGGAGGTCACAGTTCGATGCTGGTCAGGGCACAGGCCCGGGTTGCGGGCTCCATCCCCAGTGGGGGGCGTGCAGGAGGCAGCTGATCCATGATTCTCTCTCATCATGGATGTTTCTCTCTCTCTCCCTCTCCCTTCCTCTCTGACATCAATAAAAGTATATATATTTTCTAAAAAGCTGATCGTCACACTGCTGTGTAGGAGGTAAGTTTTCTCAGCCTGCGGCCCACCACGAAACACGACACGGGGCCACACTTCTCCCCCAGAAAGCGAGTCCCACCTCCACCTCAGCAAAAGGCAGAGGCCAGATCGTAACATGCCCCCATCTCTCCCCTGGAGCGGGACAACGCGCCTGCGCGGTGGCCTCACGAAGAGATCTGACTGGAGCCTTCCTCCCACGGCGGGTCCCGGGCGGCGGTCCCGGTGGCTTACAAAGAGGGCGGTGTGCGGAGTGGGCTCCGACCGCCCTTCCCATAAGCCAGACTCTTCAGCACGTTGGACCTCCATGCTCCGGCTTCCATACGCCTCCCTCATCTCCCGCCGGTCCCTGCACACGCCTGGCCTGTCCCTCCGCGTGGTGTAAAGATGTCTGGGAGCCCGCCCTGGCAGGTGCGCTCAATGGTTAGAATGTCAGCCCATGAACTGAAGGGTCTCGGGTTCGATTCCTGGTCAAGGGCATGTATCTGGGTTGCAGGTTCAATCCCTGGCCCTGGTCAGGGCACGTGCAGGAAGCAACCAATTGATGTGCCTCTCTCACATCAGTGTTTCTCTCTCTCTCTCTCTCTCTCTCTCTGAAAATCAATGGGGAAAATTTCCTCACGTGAGGAGTAACAAAACAACGATGCCCGGTAGCTCACCCCCGAGGGCAGAGCGTCGCCCAGCCGGTCGGGCTGCCCCGTGGGGCTGTTGGCTGGCCGGGGAGCTGGTCAGTCCTCAGGCTGGGAAATGTCTGGGATACCCACAGAGGTCCCACCTCTGCCCCCAGCCCAGCAGGACGACTCCAGACAAAAGGCTAAGACGAGCTGTCCAACTGTCTTCTGTATTTATTGGTTTTCTGCCAAGAAGAGTTCTGGGATCAAAAAAAAGGTTATTTTAAACCAAGTTAAACAAGGTCCCTTCCTGCAGGACTTACTATGGCAACGGACACCGTGAATAACCGTGTAACGTGGTCCTCACACGGCATCCCTCGAACCCCATCAGACCACGGAGTTTTATTTCTCAGAAGCATGCCGTGGGACCTGTGTTCCAAGGAACCCACTTTGAGAAACGCTCCTCTTGGCCGGGAGCGGTGAGTCTTGGGTGATTACACTGCCTTATCGCTCCGGCGCCCACCGTGACACGCGGCAGCGCTCTGCAACCGCGAAATGACAAGCGAGAAAACCAGCCCAAACCCACGGCTGCCCCAGCCTCCCTTTGGAGAGACAGAAAAGGGAACAGGAAAAGCATCCTCTCCGAGAAAATAGGGGGAAAGTCCTGCCTCTCGGATGCTTAACAGAAAAACCAGTGCTCATCTCGATGAACAAAAAATTATTACAAGTTTAAAACTGCTTTGCAGGGTCCGTCCATCTTGTCCCCGGACTCGGCTGGGGCCACTCTGCTGTCTGCTGTCGGAGGAGACACGGCTCGCATTTAGGGCTTGGCCTTCTCTGTCCCCTTTTCTGCTTTCAAATCACCCGGGGGCACTGCCTCCTCTTCCCTAAAGGTGGCTACGAGGTGGCCGTTCAGACTCGGGGCCCCGACTCAGGCCCCTGCCTCCTGGCCCAGGATGGCTTCCCTCCCCTCCCCCGCCCGTGACCAAAACCCCGACCATCTCCTGGACGTGCGGACTGGCTGTTTGTGTTCAGAGCCGGAGCTGACAGGGGAGCTGGGAGCTGGTGACAGGAAAGGGACACGCTCGGGTGGCATCAGTAGGCAGCGGGGAGGCCCGGCAGCCAAGTAGGGCCCATCTTTCGTGCCAGGGGAGGGCGATGCCGCCTCCGCCGAGAGGCTGGTGGGCGGCACTTCCTCGCAGGAGCAGGGACTGTCCTCAAGGGCGCCCGGACCCCTGCGAGCTGAGGTCCTCCGGAGCGCCGCGGGCTCCGCGCTGACCCGCTGCCACCCCAGCCGCTCCCTGCACGGCGGCTCCCGGCCTGGCTGACGGGTCTGCGAGACAAAGGCTTCGGAGCACGTGACTCCAGATGTCACCACCAACAAAGCATGTCTGGGCCGTAAGGATGCCTGCGGGCGCATCACGCAGCCACAGCCTCCCTGACGGCGGCCTTGGTGCCCTCTGCTGGGAGGACCAAGCTCTCTGATGTGTGAAAGCAGAGTTCTGGCACGTTCTGGGGCGGCCTCTTCCTGCCAAACCCCGCTCAGCTCCGTAGGACGCTTCGCAAGCTCCTGGGCGCCATGGTCCGCTGATACAGACACTCAACTGCGGGCACGCTCCTCTCAGCCACCGGCCGGACGGCCAGCGCCGTGCGGTGCAGTGTCCGCGGTCCTCAGGCCATGAAGCGCTAGGCCAGAGGCAACATGGTCACCTCCCTCGCACCTGGACCTGGAGCCACTGCCTTCTCGGAACCTCAGTCTGCCTATCCCTTAAATGGGCACAGCGATAAACCGCAGCAGCACTAACAGGACCGCTGACACTTCCTGGGCATTTCTGATGTGCCAGACGCCGTGCCAGGCACCTTTTATGAACAGTGAGTCCTTTAAGCGACACGAGGCCCGCTCTTTCCATCCCTCAAGGAATAAATGCCCATAAAAATGATTTGCAAACTGTACAGTGACAGGTATGATTGTTATTAGGTTTTTTGCCTACAAAGAAAGTGCCCTCAACCCCCAGGGACCATGTGAGACGGGAAAATGATGCAAAGACAGCCACTCACATCCCTTACCAAGTATTCATGGCCCCCCACCAGTCTCCATAGAAAGGGGGGTCCCACCAGCCCCGTGTTTCAATGAGGAGGAGGCTCCAAGAGGCCCGGTGCCTGGCCCTGGAGCACCAGCCGATGAGGGGCAGGGCCCCGATTCCAGTCAGCTCCTTCGATGCCCGCCTGAGCTTGGACAGTGGCATCAGGGCTGCTGTGGGCACAGGGCAGAGGTGGCCCAGGGACTTGGCACTGGCCGGGGACCAAGGATCACGCTTAAAGAAGTACAAGAAAGCCAGCCTGGCCAGCAGCTCTTGTGGGTCAGTGGCCAAGCAGGCCCAGCTGTGGTCTCAAAGGTGCCCACAGCCCTGATCCACGAAGTGTGGGACGTGGCAGAGCCCTGGGCGGGAGCCCCGCATGCAAGGTCCCGGGCCCGGTCCTCGGGGCCACCGCACAGGAGGCACTCGGGCCCCTAGACAGCCAGGAGCCCCCCTGGGAGCCCTGGTGCAGGGGTGCAGGGCATGGAGTTGGCGAGACCGCAGTTCAGATCTCAGCTCTGCCTCGCACAAGCGGGGTCATCCAGTGAAGGACCTTTATCCCCAATGTGTGCACAGGGAGGGGGGCCCTCACGCTGTCTCGGGGTGCGTGTGAGGACCAAGTAAACCACTGGATAGCAAGTGCTTAGCATTCTGCCTGAGACCACGCCTGGGGCCCAAGAGATCAGTGGCCTTCTACTCTTTTTTTTAATCCTCACCCGAGGATATTTTTCCCATTGATTTTTTTAGAGAGAGTGGAGGGGAGGGAGAGAGACACAGAGAGAGAAGCATCGATGTAAGGGAGACCCATTGATTGGCTGCCTCCAACGGAGGCCAGGGATTGAGCCTGCAACTGAAATACATGCCCTGGAACAGGAATCAAACCCTAACCCTTCAGTCCACGGGCCGATGCTCTAACGACTGAATCCAACTGGCCAGGGCGTTACTTTTTCTCTCGTTGTCACGTGGCCACCAGATCACTCCTGGGGGGGGGGGGGGGTGGAAAGGCTCCACAGACATCCAGACACCCCCCCAGCCTGGCACGTGCTTCTTCCTGCTCTGCGTTTAGCCCTCACCGCAATCCTCTGAGTGGTTCCATTACTGCCCCACTTTACAGATGCGGAAACTGAGGCACAGACATTAACGACTTGTCCAAGGTCACTCAGCTAGTGTCAGAGCCAGGATTGAAGGCAGGCCTTCTGGTTCCAGCCCCACGCCCTTCACCCCCCGCGCCCCCCCGCCCCCGTCCCCGTGAGAAGCCATCCCCTGCCCATCCCCTCACCGCTGGTGCCAGGCCCGCTCTCCTCTGGCCGCCAGGACGGTGAGCCCCAGCCTCTGCTCCAAGTTCTCATCAGACGCCGCCTGGATCCTCAGACCCCCTGGGCCCCCCAGACCCTCTGCCCCCCCCCCCAGCCTGATGACGGGCTGCCTCCCACCCAGTGGCCGGGCTTGGTGGCCTCTCCGGCCACAGGGCCCAGACCTGCCTCCCTCCAGAATCCCAGCACCGCCCTCCTCGGCCCCTCACGGGCCCCAGGGAGAGGCCAGCTCCTCAGGCTCCGGGTGTGCAGCCAGCACCAGCCGGAGCCCAGAAGCGCAGGCAGGATGCCTTATAAGGCCTCCGGGGACGGGAACCACATCAAAGCGGGGCCTTGGGGCGCGGGCTGGAGTTCAGCCGGGCTTTTTCCTCTTTGTCTCTGCGACTGGCTCCGTACTCCTGAGCGTACGTCTCCCCCCCTTCCCCCAGTGCTGTCAACCTTTCTGCGCGCTAAGAGCTAACAGATGTCGGTGCCCGGGTTTCAAAGGAAACTCCTGGTGCCCACAGGACCGGGGACAGCTCAGAGGCCCCAGGAATGCGCAGGGCTGGGCCCGGCCAGCGGGAAGCGGAGGCTGGAGGCAGGACCAAGCCACCCTGAAACCCTTCCCTCCGAGCAGTCTGCCCTGGAGCCGCCCCAGGACATTCCTGGCGAGCTCTCCCCTCGCAGAGCAGCGGCTGCGTCCTGGGGAGCCCGCGCCTCCTCTCGGGCTGGCCTCCCTGAGCTGCCTCCTGCACCCGGGGTCCAGCCCGGCTTGTTCTCTGGACTCAGGGTCTGCCTGTCAGGAAGGTGGGCCTGGGTGGGTGGGGGGACGGCAGAGCTTAGCAGGAAGGGCTCCCGCCCTGGGGCCACAGGCAGCCCGGCCGCAAAGTCTACTTCCTGGGCGTCCCCCCAGCGAGCAGTCGGCAGCCACACACCCTCCTCCCAACTCGCCCCTCGCCCCAGAGCCCGGTCCCCTCTGGGCTGCCACAGTGGTCTGTACATCGGTTAGTTCTCTCTCTCTCTCTCTCTCTCTCTCTCTCTCTCTCTCTCTCCCTCCCTCCCTCCCCCCTCCCTCCCTCACCTACTCTTGCCATAAGCAATAAGATCAGTGAAATCGCAGGTGTGTGAGGTCCTAGTGGGTTTTTTAAAAAAATAATGCATACCCTGACCAGTGTGGCTGGAGCATCGGCCTCTGCACTGAAGGGTCCCAGGTTTGATTCCTGGTCAAGGACACGTATCTGGGTTTCAGGTTCGATCCCTAGCCCAGGTCGGGGTGCATGCAGGAGGCAACCAATGGATGTGTCTCTCTCATTGATGTTTCTCTCTCTCCTTCTCCTCCTTCCTCCCCTCCACTCTCTCTCAAAAAAATAATCAGCGGAAATAACCTCGGGTGAGGATTAAAGACACACGCGCTGCCCACCATCCCCCCACGCCCGTGTCCTGTGGAATGTGGGTCACGCTTTGGGAACCAGGCGCTTTAAGGAGTCCAGCACGGAGGTCCCCTCCCCCACCCCCACCCTGAGCCATCGGGCTGGTCCCAACAGGTGGGAAGGGGTGGGGAAGGGGGGCACGGGGGGAGGGCAGCACCTAATGAGGGGGGGGGAATGGCGCTCGCAGCCCATTGGACGCTCCCCGCACCCGACCACAGGCCCTCCTCGGGGGCTCCGGTTCTAGAATGTGATTGCTGGGCATGGAGAAAATCGGCTAACGCCAAAGGAAAGCGGCCAGGTTGGGCATTACCCAGAACCCTCCAACCTTTGGGATTTCCGAGCTGGATGACCCAACGCCAGGCAGGCTGTCCAGGGCCGGAGGCCCAGGGGGCTCGGCGTCACTGGGGTTTCCCTCCCGGTGCTCCGAGGAGCTGCTATGGTGGAAAGCAGGGTCCGACGGGCTCGTGGCAGTGACTGAGGTCATGGACACAACGGCCCCGAGGTAAGAACAACCTGCACTTCTTTAGTGAGGGCCTGGCCCACGCCCGGGCCCTGCTCAGCACGTGAGGTCGTGGCCAAACTCCGAGGGCCTGGGAGCCGGTGCTCTACCCCGAGGAACCCGAGGCCTCGAGAAGGGAGGTGACTGGCTCGAGGGTCTGATGGTCAGCCCGGCTCCTGCCCCAGCCCCTGACCCACACAGCACGCACCCCGCCCTGCCACTGCCCGCCACACAGCCAGCCGCCACCAGCTGGCTCCACCCCACCGCCTCCCACACCGCACAGCCGCACGCTGATAGCGGGAGGCCACAGGGGCTGTGATGGGCTCCGATCTCCGAGCGGCTGGCACTGCCTCTGCCAGCGGCTCCTGGCCCGGGCGCAGGCCTGGCGCTGCTGCCAGGGTCCAGCGTGTGCCCTGCTGAGCAGGGCGGCCGTGAGCCAGGCTGCTAGGACAGACTGCGCTGTCACCCGCCCCCCAAAGCACGGGGTCCCCACAGACACGGCCACCTGCGGGGGAGGGTGCGCACCCCTGCCGGGCCCAGGCCCGCCCCCGGGAAGCAGGATGCTGTCGGGGCCTCCATCAGGAGGCGGGGCTTCCTGCGCCTCCTACCTGCACAGGGATGGGTCCTCTCCTCTCCACGCCCCGGGAGCCCTCACCTTCAGGAGGGGACGCGGAACAACGCCTGGGCCGGACGCTGCGAGCCTCCTGCTGTGCACGCACACAGCACACGTCATACACAGATACACACACAATACACACTCTCACACACACTCTCGCTGTCATGCACACACTCACACTACACATGCCTACCACACGCCTACCGTCAGGAGTCACAGCAGAGCGCGCTGGAGAAGACAGCCGAGCATCCTGGCAGTGAGCTTGGCAACTTTCCAGTAAAACAGGCGATTTTCTGGTTCCAGCTGGGCAGGAAGGTGTCCCCAGGCCCCACCACCCCCTCCCACAGCCATGCCACGCAGGGACCATGACGAGGCCACGGCCTCTCCCCGCTCCTGGCTGTCTGTGCACACGTGGGAAGCTGGGGGCCGGCAAGACCCCTCTCGGTGGCCATGCGATGCAGACGGGCCTTGATCTCCGAACTGGCATGAGGCCAGCTGAGCATGTCAAACGGGCTATCCCTGGGGGCAGGGAGGGGGGCAGCTCTCTCCTCCCCACCCCACGGCGCACCCAAGTCCAACTGTGCCCACTCTCAGGCAAGCAAAGATCTAAAACCAGATTTTATTATTGTTTTTTAATCCTCGCCCGAGGACGTTTTTCCATTGATTTTTAGAGAGAGGGAAAGACAGACAGAAACATCGATGTGAGAGAAACACATCGATGGGTTGCCTCCTGCACGAATGCTGACCAGGGCCCAGGCTGAGGAGGAGCCTGCAACCGAGGTACGTGCCCTTGACTGGAATCAAACCCGGGACCCTTCGGTCCTCAGGCGGACACTCCATCCACTGAGCCAAACCGGCCAGGGATAAAAACAAATTTTTAAAAAGAGACTGTCACCACAGAGTGGTCCCCTGGGAGGTCACGGAGGTCATGGTACGACCTTGACCTTCCTTGGAGAGCCACCCGCCTGAAGCTCGCCAGACTTCACAAATAAACAGGCAGGACGCGCGGTCACATTTGCATCTTAGACTCCATCATTGTCTAGCATACATACGTCCCATGCAGTATTGGGGATATACGTTTATGAAAATTGTTACTGACCTGAAGTTCCGATGTAACTGGGTGTCCTGTATTTTATCTGAGGACCCCGGCCCTCGGCACTTCCATCCGTGAGGTGTGGACAGGGCTGATCTCTCCCCCTAACCACAGGGTGGATGCATGTTCCGGGCCTGACCCCTGGGGACTCTGCACATCCCTGGCCACAAGGCTGGGCACGAGGCCCAGGCCGGGCCAGAGGGATGCAACTGCAAGACAACTGCTCTCTTCTGCCGACATGAACGAGACATGACCTGGCACTGAGGGGAACCGCTTACCTCCTTAGCTTTTTGTCTAAAAAGGAGAAAAAGCCAACATAGAGGAAAACAGATCCAAAAGGGGGAAAGCGACAGAAAATGGGTCCTGAGAACACTGTCTGGGCACCTGGATCCAACCATTCCTGATGCTCGTGTTCCCCTGGGCCTTTCAAGGAAACGAACCACTAAATCACCCCGTGTTTGGGCCAGCGTGTGCTTCTTTCTGTTACGAACCGCTGAAGGAGTCCTGCCCAATCCGCCTCCTCTCACCCCACCCACCCCTGGCACCACGCTGGGCACAGAGTCCGTGCGGAGAACAGTTAGGTTGCACATATCTGTAATGTTATACCGTCCTGTGGACGGCAGCGTGGGACCACGGCAAAGGCTGGGCTGTGAGGTCAGACAGGCCCCATTCCCACCCCAGCTCCGCTCCGCCCGCCCTCATTCCAGGGTCCTACACAACTAACTCAAGTCTCTGTCAGCCTCAATGTCCTCGGGGGTAAAACAAAGACACTAGGACCTGCGTCGGGGTGTCCATGTAATTTTACTGCCCAAACTGGCACACTTTGGAGAGTGAAAGGGGACACTATAACCAGGCGTGGCTCAGTGGTTGAGGGTCGACCTCTGAACTAGGAGGTCACAGTTCAATTCCCGGTTGGGGCACATGCCTGAGTTGCAGGCTCGATCCCCAGTGTGGGATGTGTAGGAGGCAGCCCATCAATGATTCTCTCTCATCATGTTTTTATCTCTCTCTCTCTCTCCCTTCCTCTCTGAAATCAATAAAAATATATATTTAAAAAAATAACCAGGCCAGGACAACAGGAGTGACTGGGACTGTCGTGGGTCAGGGGCCCACCAGTAGCCCTGCCTACAACTTGCCCAACCCCACCTTCCCCCACGGTCCACTCCTTCCATCCTGCCTCCCTCCCCTCCCCCACCCCTGCCCTCTGTCCAAGACGCTCCCCTGCTTCTCTCCTCTCTACTTCCTAACTGCACTCCCAGCCTCAGCTGTGATGTCCTGGCCCCCGCCCCTCCCCCCCGGACCCCCAGACTGTAAGCGCGCCCCGGCCGCCTGTGCTAGCCACGGTCACCCCAGCGCTCGGCATCATTGTTACTTGTGGATCGCCAGGCTCCCCGACGTGGGTGGAGAAACACCAAGGACAGAGGCCGTACCGTCTCCCTCATCACGGAAGGCCCTACGGAGCTGGTGCAGCGTCTAACACAGACGGGGCCAAAACACAACCCCCCTTCCCTCCTCCCACAGGTCCTGTGTTCTCTCTGTGGATAGGAACATCCAGGGTGAGCTGTCCAGCAGGGACCTGAATCGGAGCGGGGACGGAGGGGCAGGGGGATGAGTAGGGGAAGGACCGCCCCCGGGAGACCAGGACCCACTGATAATGTTCTCCGGGCTGGTGACTCTGGGGACAGCCACCCCGTGAGGCCCCGCCCAGCTGGGCGGCCGTGCGCTGGCCCTGTGGTGGCTTCCACGGATCTGGGGCCAACGCGACTGGCCCCGGGCCGGCTGTCTGCTCCAGCATCCAGCCCTGGCTCCTGCTCAAAACACAGGCCCGGCGTCGCCTGCGGCCTCACCAGCTCTGCCCGCGGCCAAGTCACTGCCCAGAATGCACACGGGACAGGTGCAGAGACCTCTGCAGCCCGAGGCCACGCCGGCATGTGCCACACGCAGACCAGGCTGCTGCGCCCGTGAGCAGCCCGCGGCCCCTTGGGTGCCTGGGCCCCGTCCCACGCAGCTGCCCGGCCCCCCAGGGCAGCCTCCCCGCCTGATGTCTTGGCTCAGCCAGCCCGCAGCCTGAGGTTGGCTACCTGAAGAACTCTTTGCCGCCCCGGCCCCTCGGCTCGCACCCATCCCACGCCTTTAATTCACAGGATCCCTCCCTGCTCTGCAGCCCTCTCCGCTCCCTATTTCCAACCAACTCAGTCCCCTCTGTGGTCTGGCCCTACCTTCCAGGCCTGCTCCTGGGAGACAGGTGGTGATGGGGAGGGAAAAGGCCGGCCCAGGAGCCTCGCGCCGTGCCTCAGTTTCCCCAGTGGGCAGAAGGGAGGAGGCAGGGCAAGGGGGTGTCTCCAAAGGCCTTCCTGCTCTGACCGGACTCCAGTCAGCCAGGCCCTGACCTCCGTCCTCCTGCTGTCTCAGGCCCCCGCCCATGCACAGGACCACGGGCCAGCCTCCCAGGACTGCCGGTCTCAGGAGCGGAAGTGCTGTGGGGAGCAGGGAGGTCGTCTGTGGATCTGAATGTGTCCCCCAACCAGGCTGTATCAGCCCCGCACCTTGCTCTCCGGCCCCCGCATCCAGCCCCACAGAGACGCGCAACTCCAACTCAGAAACAGCAAACCGACACGTGCGTGGAGTGAAGGGCGGACACACGGCTGCATGAAGCACCCAGGAAGGACCCCACGGCCTTAACCGCACCGCAGGTTGAGTGCTAACGGTCTTGAGCGCACAGTGGGGCCACAGGGAGCCAGCAGCATCACTGAGGGGCATGGGGCCCAGAATCTGCCCCAGGCTGCCTGGGGTTTGGGTCTTGGCTCTGTCACCGACCAGCTGTGTGATGCTGGGCAAGGTGTTCCCCTCCCCCTGCCTCAGTTTCCTCCTCTGCAGCACAGGGCAACGACACCCACTCATGGAGGCGGCGGGATGCCTGGCCCAGGTGACATTCGCACAGCACTGAGGTCAGTGCCTGGCTCGTCGGAAGCGCTCTAGACGTGTGTGTGCGATAAATGAAAATAAAGGTTCGTGTGAAGTGCATGAAGACTAACAGAAAAGAAAGATAACTCCCCCCTCCCACAAAAGGGATGACCGCTCGTGAATGCCTTTAGCGTGTGTCGGTTTGGCATGCAGGAGGCATGAACATGTGGGGGTTTCTGCTTCTCCCACGGGGCGCCTGCCAGGCCTGCACGAGGGGCGCTGTGCTCCGGAGCCTGACCGTGAGCAGCGATCGCCGCTCCACGTGTGAACGGACCCCTCGCGTGAGGACAGAGCCGGGCACACAGTGGGACCGCATCCGATAAACACGCACACCGTGGACAAAAGCATCCGCACCCCACAGAGGAGCCAAGAGCCTCCTGGGCATGTGCGTTCAGCAGCCAAAGGCGCGAGGAGACACGGACCGCAGGGCTCGGCCGTCTGTGGCGCGTGGATAGATGGTAGCTGTTGCCGCTGCTCGGGCTGCTCTGGTTTTTACCATCAGGTTCTCCCTGGAGAGGAGGGAGAGAAATCGATGCCGATGATTTCTCGATGCAGCCCAGGGGGAGGAGAGGAGGGAGGCTGAGGCACAGAGAAAGGGATGAGGGATGGGGGCGGCGGGGGAGAGCGCTGGGAGGAGGGGAGGCCCGGCCTGAGCAGGCGCTTGGCGGCTGGTCTTGGAGGCAGGAGGCCTCTGGAGAGCCAGCCCGGCCTCAGAAGTCAGGCCAGCTCGCAGTTCCCGGCATCCCGGCCCCAAGTCCCCATTCGGCCCGCTGCCCGGGGAGCTCAGACCCTTCCAGGGCCCGGGATGTGCGTCCAACGCAGCTTCATCTCAGACTCGGGCCCAGAATTCCTTGGCCGCGGGGACCACGTCTCCAAGAGGCTGACAGAGCCCAGCTGCTGGGCGCCTCCTCCCGCACTCCCACCCCGGCCAGCCCCGGCCTGCCCCGCCGGCTCCCCAGCAGACGAGCCTGAAACTGCCGTTGTCCCAGCCCCGGTCCCAGCTGCAGATTCGGTACAAACGCCAGTGAAGGCCTTGGCCCCTCAGCGCCCGCACGGTGGCAGGCACCACCTGGTCCAAATCCGAATCGAATGACAGGTCTGCCCACGCTGGAACGAAATCTCTGGAAAGGCCACGATTTGAAGGAAAGGGAACAACAACAACAAGAAAAAGACCCCTCTCTGTTCTCCAGAGCGGCACCGCCTGAAGGTAGCAGCGTGCCTGACCCTGCAGGGGAGCCAGGGAAGGGCCCCCCAGTCTGGAAGGTGTGAGGCCGCCACGCTCTTTGCAAAGACTTGGGTCTGGAAACGGACCTGTAAGATCTGGCCTCCCTCGGGCCCGGGAGGGAGCAGGTCTCTCCCAGGACGGAGAGGAGCCTCATCTTGGCAGGAGCTCCAGGCAGAGGCCCGAGGGGCTGCTGCCGGGGGGCAGCGCCGGGAGGGCCCTTAATCGTTTAACTGAAATCACATCCGAGGCATAATTAGCAGACAGCTCCCAATTCATGATCTGAGGCCCATCGGCTCTAATGGACTAATTAGCCGAGACATCCTTGGGCGGGCAATGCACTCTGGCCTTCTCAGAAGCATCCCAGGGAGCTCCGCAGATCAAGGCTGGCATCTGGTCCAGAGCGGCCTCGCCACGGCTGGGCAAAGAGACAGAAGCATTGCTGGGCAGGAAACGCACCTTCCCACACGCTCAGCTCAGGGCGACCGAGCCGGCAACCTCCCTCTGCACGATCCCACCCCGCCCCCCAGGTCCCACTCCTCGAGCCCTGGAGACTCACAGCCACTGAGGGGTGTTGCAGAACCCGTGGTCGGCAAACTACGGCTCTCGAGCCACATGCGGCTCTTTGGCCCCTTGAGTGTGGCTCTTCCACAAAATACCACGGCCTGGGCGAGTCTATTTTGAAGAAGTGGCGTTAGAAGAAGTTTAAGTTTAAAAAATTTGGCTCTCAAAAGAAATTTCAATCGTTGTCCTGTTGATATTTGGCTCTGTTGACCAATGAGTTTGCCGACCACTGGACTAGACCAATATCGTCCCGGATCAGAAAAACAAGCCACTGGCTCTGTGGCAGCCCACAAAGTGCCCAGAGCCACAAAACGACCACAGAGAGTGGGCGCTGGCTGTGCGCCAGCTCTCCCAACCCAGTTGCTTCTGAGCAAGTAGCTGGGCCGGCGGGAGTGGGGGGGGGGGGGGGCGGCGGGGGCTCCCACACAGCAAGGAGGACTCAAAATCTCCGCGAGGAGTTCGCAGAAGACAAAACCTTTGCAAAGGCAGAGTGTGCATCTTGGAGAGGCCCTCAAGGCATCTGGCAGGAGAGCAGGCACACGCATCGGTGTGGTACCCGTGCGGAGTGAATGCAAGAGACAGCGACTGCACCAAACCCAGGACTCGCCGTGGGGCTGGGGCAGCAATACCTGCGCCAAACACTCACTCTCCCCCTTCCACAGTGCGGGCTGTCATGGGGAGGTGGCTGCCCAGATGGGACTACATTTCCCAGCACCCCTTGCATCATGGGGCCATGTGATTACGTGCTATGCGCCACCTCGCACCCAGGAATCATAAGAAGTAGGTAGAGATTTTCCATTCTCTCATTCCCCTTTCAGCAGCTCGAAGCAGAGAACTCAGAAGCCCTGGCAGATGAGTGAGCCAGAAGTTGGAAGGAGCCTGGGCCACTAAATCAGTACCTGGGTGACAGTCACCCTCCAACCAGGATACCTGTTTCAGACAGGTATGTGAGTGATACATATAATCCTAGTGTATTAAGCCACCGCAGTATCAAGATTTATTTGCTACTAGAGGCCCGATGCACAAAAATTCATGCCAGAGTAGGCCTTCCTTCCCCCCCCCCCCCCCCCGCTGCCGGCTCCGGCTTCCCTCTGGCACCCGGGACCCGGGCTTCCCTCGCAGCCCCGGCTTCCGGAAGGATGTCTGGTCTAATTAGCATATTACGCTTTTATTAGTATAGATAACAACTAGGGTTACCCAATCCACATCAGGAGAAGAAAGAAAAAAAATAATGCTATGAGTCTAGAAAACAAATCCTCACCTTGTGGGCAGCTCAAGGCAAAAGCAATGCAGGAAAAACTCCCCTTGCTACATCAGATCAGCCACTGCCTCCTACATGCAGCCCACCAGAATCTCCCAGTACAGGTCAACTCTAAGACCCCTGGGTGCTCAGTTATGCCTCCTACCATGATCAGGACTAAGTTATAGAACTTATTTTGGAAAAAACAGTTATTCACCAAATGTATTCTGCCCACCCACCCACGGAGCTGCTGGGGGGGGGGGGGGGAGCAGGGGGGGCAATTCATCTCAACTTTGAACAAAAGGCAGGAATAAGCCAAGGAGATAGCAACCAATCTCGGGAACTCAGAATCTTCCAGAAGCCTGGAGTGGGTTTGGAAAGCTCTGAATCCAAGGGGAACCCACCGACCTTGGCACTATTGATGCGGGGGGGAGGGGGGGGAGGGGAGGGGGGTGCGTCCCATGTTTAGCAGCACCCCCGGCCTCTATCTACCAGGCACCAGTAACAGCCCCCCACCAGGCTGTCATAACCAGGAACGTCTCCCGCGTGCCAGCGCCCCCTGCTCCCATTGAGCAGCCCTGCTCTACAGGGCGCCCCCTGGTGGCCACGCCCACATGTACGCCTGGTGTTTCCAGATCTCCCATCCTCTCATATCTGGACTTTTATGTAAAATGTCCAATTTTTAAATGCTGGCAACTAATGGATTAAAAACAATTACTTTATCCTGTAAGAGCCAGAACCACGCGTGCAGGTCACCTGCTGAGCCTCTGCTCCATCCGGGGGGGAAAACGAGACAGGACAGGGCCCCCTCCCCAGCAGGGAGTCCCTGGGCATCCTAAAGGCGGAACACAGCCCCACAGCCCTGGGAAGGAGCCCTCAGACCTGAGACACAGACCAAGGCAGAGACGATGAGGACCCGAGTTAGTTCTGGGGGGACACTGTGAACATGGCTGACCGACCCAGATCCCCCCCTTGGCAGGAAGGCCAACTTCCCTCCCCAACGTCCCCACCCCCATCAGCCTCAGCTCCCCCAAATCCAATCACCTTTCTGCTGCAGTGCCCAAGGCCCGGCCCGGAAGTTCTCATCCACGAAGCAAATGTCCATGAGCCCAGCCTCTGGACACGCAGAATCTTTTATTTTTATTTTAGTTTATTATTTTAATTTTTAAAAAATATTTTTTCATTGATTTGAGAGAGTAAGAGAGAGAAACATCAATGATGAGAGAGAATCATGGACCAGCTGCCTCTGGCACACCCCACACTGGGGGTGGAGCCTGCAACCCGGGCATGTGCCCTGACCGGGAATCGAACCCTGACCTCCTGGTTCATAGGTCGGTGCTCAACCCCTGAGCCACGCCGGCCGGGCCACGATGCATCTGTTAGAGCTGACGTTCGCCCAGGACTGGTCCCCCCGTCTCCGAGCCCCTCGTTAAAGGACTTGTTCTGAGCCAGCTTCCTTCACTTCCAGCGAAAATCTGGGTTACTAGGGGGAGGGCAGTGGAGGATCTAATAAATCTTAGAATATACTTCTTGGCTGAAGGGGAAAAAACACACCCTCCTTACTGGTGTCATGAAAGGACTCTGCGCGTCCCTGTGAAGGGAGCGGGTTCAGAAGTTACTATTGTATTCAAGCTGTATTAAATCAAGCTGTGAGCAGCGCCGGGTTATGCTTTAAAGAATGCCCTGAGCCAATTCTGATGTTTAAAGGGAAAAGGACAAGTTTCCAAGCCGTCCATAAATTCCGACAAGAGGAAGTTTCAAACCTGGGTGTTCGGTCCGGGGCCCCCGCATGGAAACAGCTTGGTTTCATGTATTTGGTTTTACTGTTCAAACTTGAGGGTCTTTTAACTTTTTATTTTTACAGGGCTCAGAAGAAAAGGGAGAGAGAGCCATTTGCTCACCGGGTGCCAAAGAAAACCCCGGCGCCTCCGTCGGAGGGCCCCTGCCTGCGCGGCGGGGAGGGGCCCCCCGGCTGCTGCACCCCCCAGCGCGGGCCCTCCCCCCCTCCCCCCCCCCCCCCCCCCCCCCCCGACGCCAGGCCTGCGCGCCCGGCTGCTGCTGAACTCGGCCGGATCGATTCAGGCCGAGCGTGTGCGTGGAGCCTGGGTAGGACAGTCCCCGGCCGGGCCTGAGCTTCGGCTGCGGCAGCGGGAGGAACAGAATGGAGACTTTCCAGAAACAGGCCACCAGCCGAGGAACCTAAATATAGCCCCTCGGGAAGGCTGTGTCAGCTCGGCCAGGGAACCAGTGAGGCCAGCATCGCACGGAAATGTCAACCAACGCAAACAGACCCTCCCACGACACCTCAGCCCCAAGCCCTGCCTGGGGTAGGTAGCACCCCTTCCATCGGGCGGGGTGACTCACGCACCCCAGTTTCCAATGCCCAGCTCCACTCGCCAAGCGCTGTCCGCCCAGGAGGTGGTCCAGGCCAGTGCCATGTACCCATCTGACAGGCAGGAACACCGAGTCCCCGGAGAGGGCATGGGAAGCGGAGGGAGCACAGGCAGTCCTGAGTGAGGATCCAATATCAAGTTCGCACGCTCGAGCCCGCGCAGGGTGGCCCAGTGGTTGAGTGTCAATCTATGAACTGGAAGATAGCAGTTCGATTCCCGGTCAGGGCACATGCCCAGGTTGTGGGTTCCATCCCCCGTGGGGGGCATGCAGGGGGCAGCCGATCCATGATTCTCTCTCATCATTGATGCTTCTCTCTCTCTCTCCCTCTCCCTTCCTCTGTGAAATCAATAAAAATAGATTTAAAAGAAAAACAAAGATCCAGCACTTGATACTCATGACCTGGAAGAAGGGCCTCACTTTTACCTTCTGTAAAATGGGAGCGAGGATGTTTACTTCAAAAAGCTGGGATAAGGCACAAATAAAATTTAGAAATGTATAGGTATGTATACACATGTAGCACTCACATATACATATGTACACATACATGTGTACATATATGTTCGTGTGTGTGTGTGTTAAAAGGAGACTCCTGGGCCGCACCCTAGATATAGATAGTTAACAGCTGTCGCTGGTACAGCTGGGAACCCCGCCCCCATCTGTGGCACTGACACCCTGACACTCTTCAGGTCGCCACCCCTCCCCTCCGTCCCCGTGGCTTCGCGGGCCTGACCCGTTTCCATAAGGGACCTGGGGCACCACTGAGTCAGCGTCCCCAAGGGTTGAGCCCGAGGTTATCTGGAGAAGTCCCCCAGGTCACTCCGCTGCGCAGGCGGCGGCGTGGGAACAGCCCCAGCTATCTCAGGGGGCTCAGCGCTGCGCTCAGAGGGTTAATCCCCGGGTCTCAGATCCCAAAGGGCTGCAGGAGAGACCCTCTCCCAGCCCTGCGCCACGAGACGGGCCATGCGGGAGGTCCGTGAGGCGGGTTCTGATCTGACCCAGGAAAGCACTGCCTGGCTCCGCAGGGCAGCTCGAGGGGAGATGGAGGCCCAGACTCCAAACGGAGCCTCCCCTGTCCCCTCAGCCCTTGACCGTAGCCCCTGGGGGAGGGAGGGGTGGTCACAGGACATCCACCCATCCACAGGCAAATGCAGCGTAAGGAAGTCTCCATAGCAACCCTCCACCTGGACAAACCAATGAGCTACCTGGTGGCCACACAGAGTGCAGGGGGGACAGTGGAGGGACGGGGAGAGGGTGGTGCTGAGGGCAGGGGGTTCCCAGAAGGAAGGAAATCACAGAGACCTTTCCACAGGGGTGGGGGCGGGGGAATTCCAGCAAGACTTCTGTCTCCTCCCTCACAAGAGCAATGTCATTAAAGGTAACAGCGCAGGCCACGGGGGCTCACCAGCAAGGTCTACTGGGCTCACACACCAGCCCCAAGAGGGAGGGTCAACTCCAGTCCCATCTTACAGATGGGGAGACTGCGGCCTCAGAGGTTAGGAAAGCTGCTTAAGGTCACGAGTGGCAGGTAGCAGCACCCAAACTCCCGGTTCCAGAGCCCAGGGTCCCCCTCTCCTGCCCGGCGGTCAGCACCCTCCCGCCTCTGCATTCTCTGGATCCCTACCCAGGTCTGCCTGACGCAGGCTCGCTCGAGCCCCAGCGCCATGCTGCGCCCAAGCTGGTGGATAAGAGGAACCTTGGGGCTGCTGAGCACCCACATTTAGGGAAGGACCAGTGGGTACACAGAGGTTTTATTTATTTTTAATAATATATTTTTATTGATCTCAGAGAGTAAAGGGAAGGAAGAGAGAGAGAGATATCAATGATGAGAATCATGGATCGGCTGCCTCCTGCCCGCCCCACACTGGGGATCAAGTCCGCAACCCGGGCATGTGCCCTGACCGGGAATTGAACCGTGACCTCCTGGTTCGTAGGTTGATGCTCAACCACTGAGCCACACCAGCCAGGCCACAGAAGATTTCTATTTCCTGGGGTCCCCACAGCAGACCCCCAACCCTGTCCAGCCAGAACACAAAGGAAGGGGGTGGGGCACATGACCCTGCAACACCCAACCTTCCCAGTAACCCCTGGGGCCCAAGACAAAGCCCAGGGTAATTCCCAGCAAAGTCCAAGATGGGAGCACCTTAGAGGTGCCTGGGTCCTACCACCCCCCATTTACAAACAGGATGGCTGCAGCCGAGAGAGCGGAGGGGCCTCGTCCAAAGTGTACAGCAAAGCAACTTCATTCTGCACGGGTTCCTGGGCACGTGCCCCACTGCCCCAGGCCCCACCCCTCAGGGCTGATGCCCCCGCGGGCAGTGAGCTGTCACTCAATCACCACGTGGATAAATCACCGATGAGCACTGGTGGCGAGCACCTGAGGATGAGAAGGACGGGGACGGGGACGATGTGCGTGAGCAGGAACAACAGTGAGGAAGGAAGCTGGTTCTGAGCAGGGCCCCGGGAAGCTGCTCAGAGGTGGTGATGTGGAAGTTGAATCCTGACGGGTGAGCAGGGGAGAACCGGGCAAAGAGTACTGGGAAGAGCATCTCAAGCAGAAGGAACAGCATGTACAAAGGCCCTGGGGTGGGGGTGTGCCCAAAAACGAACCCGAGTGGTGAGGAGGAGGCCGCAGGGATGAGAGGCGGGAAAGTCGCGTAGAGTGTGGGAAGGCCCCACACCGCCCTTGAAGGTCGCGGGAAGTCGCTGTGGAGTTTACGTAGGAGTGCGATTCTGTAAAATCCTATCCGCACTTAGGAGCAGCCTGGCTGAATACAGCAGATCAACCCGAGGCTGTGGAAGCCTCCAAGTGTGTTCGGATGGGGGCTTAGACCAGGTTGGGGGCAGCCGCGAGCAGGGGACAAACTTGAGACTCACTGAGTCATAGAAATGGCTCTTCAGTAGAGGGAGGGGAGATGAGCCCCCTCCAGGCTCTGAGCTGAGCAACAGGTGGAGGGAGGGCCAGTCACTGCGCCTGGACCGCGATGCTCACGGTCCACGGGGAGATGCAGGGGGAGGTGCAGGCAGGTGATGTTGGGAGCCTGAGAGTGACGCCGAGAGGGGTTTCAAGCAGTAGGGACCAGTCTCAGGCGCCTGAAACTCCCAAGACCCCACCCAACCGCCAAGGCCGCCACGCACATCCACCCTGGTGCTCCGGGCAGTGCACCAGCTGCGCTGCCCACCGGCCTCTCCATCGCCTCCTCCCCCAGGAGGAGCCTCGGAGGGTCTCTCACTCTGTGATCTCCGAAGAGGGAATTTGGTTCTGTTACTGGAAGGCGGCCATGCACGGTCCCCGTGTCACCAACAATTTCCAAGTCCTTGAAGGTCTCCTGTAATCCAATTGTCTGTGTCGGGCAGCCCCTCCGTCCGCCTCCACCTTCCTCCCGGCTCTCCCTCTGAGGGCGGCCCCAGGGAGGCGCAGCCCAGCCGGGCCCTGGCAGCTGGACGCCCGCACGGCCGGGAGGGTCTGCCGTGACCCAGCGAAGGCCACCAGGACCAGCTCTCGGTGCAGAACACCCCAGTCCTGGCACGGGGCCTCCAGCCACATCCACGCTCAGCACACAGCGCCGCGCAGGTCTTACATCCGTCCCAGCAACCCATTGTCCAGGTGGAAAAATCGAGGCTCACAGACATCACGGTCACTCTGTAAATTCCGGGAGAGAAGCCCTGCCCTGTTTGCCTTCCAGAGGCTGAGTATCAGTTACATTAATTTTAATTGCTTCAGGGGTGGGGGTGGTGAATGAAGGTTGGAGGCTGCATGAGAAGGAAGAAAAGGGGCTCCGGGGATAGGGGGGCAGGTGTATTTGCAGGGAGTGACGCAGTCATATGCACGGATTCCCGGGGCGGGGGGCCGGGGCGAGGCAGGAATCCTGGGCGCTGAGATGCTTCAGCTCGTAGCCGGACGCTGTAGGAGCAGAGTCCGAGTTCAGCCATCTCGTCCCGGAAAAGCACCCACCGCCCAGCCATGGCCCCGAAGCCGGCGGAATCCAACTTCCCAAAATATTTACCCGAGGGCTCCGGGCACCAGACTCCATTCTGTAAACTTGGACGCCGTTCCCAAGCCAGCACGACAGATCTCCCTCGGAACAAGATAAACTCTGCCTCGCATTCGACAGAGCGAAAGGGAGGTGAGGAAGAGGACGGGACAGATCGGGCCTCCCGGACGGCCCCACTTGGAAGGGATCCTGGTCAGAAGCAAGAGGGGGGCGAAGATGTGCCTCCTTATCAGGCTCAGGGCTGCTCCAGACAAACAAAAGCCCCGGCAGGCATCCTTCCTCTGCCACGAGGGAGGGAGGGGGCAAAGGTCAAACCCTCCTCCCCGAGCACCATCGAGCCAGCACGTCCTCCCCTGACTTCCCGGGGAGAGCGGGCCCTCCGTGGACCGCAGGATGTGGAGGGAGGCCCGCCCACCCGCCACGAGCTGGGGTGGCCCAGTCCCCAGTCCGCTGCACCGTCAGCCGGACTCAGGAGACGGCCCCTGCACCGGAGGGCTCCGCCCAGGGCTGGCATGTGGACGAGGGAGGCCCGTCTGCCGCCTCCCAGTCACCGGCCTGCAGGCGTCCACGGGAAGCGCATGGCACGGGTGGCCTCGTTTAACACCGACGGCGCGCCCACGGGACGGAGCGCTGTTATCCCCGATGCACACACGGGAAACTGAGGCTCGAACGGGTGGGGACCCACAGTCACACTAGTAAATGGCAGAGCCCTCCCCAATGGGGGGCCTCACATACTGGGAGACCCTCTCCCCTCCCCCCGTTTCTCCCTCTCTCCACCCTGCATCCCCAGCTCAAAGCCCAGCTCTGCCCTCTTCCCTTCACTGCTCTGCACCCGAGGCTTCCTCTCCTGCCCCAGTTCCCCGGGGAGGGTTCAGAGAAAGGGCTGCACCCTCGGGGTCCCCCGCTCCTCACTCCAGAAACGCGGCCCGGCCTCTCCAACGGCCGGTCCAAGAAGCGGGCCCCCCAGCATAATACTTCCCCCCACGGAATGGAACGCGGGAAGAAAGGGCTCTTTGCTTGTCTCCTGAAATAACTGGCCTCCGCCATAAAGCAACCTCCTGCCCAGGAAAAATATTGCCGTAGAGCTCGGTAACTCTATCTGTGGCTCCTTTTCTGAAAGTCAGAAATCTTGGAGAGTGGAACATGGCAGGGCCGACTGCAGGGCAGCCCATGAGGTCATGTCTGCCCACAGTGCCTCCTCAGCGCTCTGATTAACCAGCTGCGAACCACAGGGACTTTGTGTCTTAATACCTCAGAGCAGAGAACCGGTTCGAATTTCTACAGAACAATACCCCCCGGCCTGGACCTGGGGTCCCGCCAGGCGGGCCGGGGACCCACTGGCCGGGGCTCGGGGGCCGCGAAGGAGGACTCCATCAGGCACAGGGAGCTGTCGCCTGTGGCCTGCCCTTGTCCAGGCAGGGGCACCGATGAGACGTGAGGGTGCCCTCCCACCGGAATGTAACGCCACTCACAATGAACCCCAACTAAGCCCGAGCCCCTGGGTAAGCCGCCGAGAGCGCCCAGGCCTCATTCCCCATCGGGAAGTGAAAGAAAACCATCGCATGGCAACTCCTGAGCGTCAAGGCGGCCTCTTCACCTGGCGCGTAGCGCCCGAGCGTGGCCAGGTGCCGAGCTGGGCCCGGACAGGTGCGTCTACCGGGAACCGTGCAGACAGCCCGGCAGCCCGGAGGCTGCTGGGGGCGCTCGCTGCGTGCTCGCTGCAGGCCACGGCCGGCCATAAACCGCTGGGTGCATCCTTTCATTTAACCCCTGAAATGACTCCAGGGGGTGGCTAGTCTTTCCCTCATTTCACAGATGGGGAAACTGAGGCCCCACACCAACACAAACAAACCAGACCTGAAGACCGGGTTCACAGCTCTGTGCCTGGCACTGGGAGGAGACCCACATGGGGGAAAAGTTAATAAAATCAGGTTTAAAAAACCAGCCATACAAACTAAGACAGGCGTTGTTAACCCTGGGGCTGGGGCTGCCCTGAAGCTGGAGTGAAAGGTGTAGGAGCATTCATTTGAGGGGGACGCCATGAGATTTAGCGGGCTCCCCAAAGGGTTGGTTACCCACCCGCTGAGGGTTGAGAACCTCTGATCCTCAAGGAGAGGCCAGGAGCTTGAAAGTAAGGCTGTGACCCATGTGGGCTGCATGGAGGAGGTGGCAAACCACTTGGGCTCTTCCAAGATCCACTGTCAAGGAGCGGTTCTCCGGGATGGTCAGCTGCCTTGCTCCCACCCTGCTCGCCAGCTGCTGACCGGAGCTGCGGGCAGTGAGCCCCGCGCCGGGGGCCAGGCTGTGCAGATGTTCGTCCCATCCACACAGCGTGCACTCCACAGCCTTCTCCTCACCAGTGGTTTTTCTTTCGGGAACCACCCACCCCTCACCTCCCTGCCCTTGGGGTTTGGGGGCGCTGATCCCAGCCCCCACTCCATGAGGCCATGTGCCCCAGGACCGTCAGAGGCATGGAGGTCAGTTATGTCACATGAGCCAATAACGTGCCTTCATATAGAACAGTTGAGAAAGGCCACGCTTAACCGCAAACTCCTCCACAGCCGCTTCCCTCCTGGGTTTTAAAGACAAAACCTGGGGGAGAGACTGGCTTTGCCAGGAAGGAGTAAAGCCACCCCCGGTGACGGCATCCCGGGGTGCGGGTGTGAGTGGCAGGGGGTGGGAGGGTGGAGTGCGGCGGGAGGGGGTGCAGAAGCACAGCCACAGAAACGCACATCATTGATCTAACACAGCCCACTGACTGGGGACCGTGTACTAAAGCGCGGTCCATCCTCACCTGGGAGGCTTGAGCACTGTAGAGCAATCCTATCTAATTAAGATGGAATATGCAAATTGACCGTCACTCCACGCCAAAGATGGCTGCGCCCACAGCCAATAAGAAGGGAATATGCAAATTGACACGACAAAGATGGCGGCGGCCAGGCTGGCATGTTTGCGTGATCGCCATGACAGGGGGTGGAGGGAGCTACAGGAAGGCAGCAGGGCCGGAGTGAAGGCAGAAGGTGGCTCTGGCCAGAGTGAAGGCCCGGGTCCTGGAGGGAAGCCGGTGCCAGCAGCCAGGGGAAGGAAGGCCTATTCTTGCACAAATCTCTGTGCATCGGGCCTCTAGTGAGATTATGTGCGCGATGGGGAATGATTTCCATAAGACTCTGTGACGCTGAAAACGCCAGGTGCAGAGACAGGTGATGACATGCAACGGACGCTAAAATGCGTAAGGCCTCGTCGCTTTTTATGGTTCTCCATCTTCAGTGAGCTTTTCAGTGGACCTACCAACACCACCCTTCCCAGGCTGGCGGGCTGAGCGGGCTCCCACGGTCTGCAGGGCACAGCGAGGAACACTCGGACCCTGGCACCTGGGAGGGGGCAGTGGGAGGCCCGTGGACCCGGTGGACAGAGGGGCTTTCTCTCCTTGCATCCCCGAGAGGACTGATTTGAACTTCCTTCCCATGTGTTTTTTGCCATGTACATGCCTTCCTTCATTCACCGCAAGGGAAGAGCTCAGGGGGGGAGCGAGCAGGGTGCTCTTCCAGGGCCCAGAGCGGCAGGAACCTGAGAGAAGCAGCAGGGATGTGGGGGCCAGGACCCAAGTCCCTGCCCCCTCCGAGGCTGAGCCCCCCGGCCGAGCCGCCAGGCCCCTCCGAGACCCACTCACTCACCTGGCGCACGTTCTCTAGGCCCTGCCCCATGTCTCGCAGCACAAAAAGCCTGAGGCTACGGCAGGAGCCACACACAACCTGCCCCACGGACCTCGGACCTGGACCTCGGACCCGCAGCCTGCGTTTCCCCAGGGGCTGACGAGGGATCCGGTTTCTGCCAACAGCGACTTCCTGACAAACCACCGTGAGGAAGACTCGGCAAACCACAGAGCTCCGCATGCATGCCAGCTCCCGCCCGGAGAGAAAAGCTGGCCCCCCTCCGCGCGGCTCCAGCCCCAGCCGGGGTTTGCCTGCAGCGCCCAGACCACAGCCACGGGGACGAGTCGTCACCCAAGCACCCAGAGGCAGGTGCCACGCAGCACCTCCAAGGTCAGAAGGCCCCGGTTTGTGACACCAGGAGAAGGTGCTCCAGCCCGCCCCCCTGGAAGGAGCCCCACGACCCTTCCCATCACGGACATGCTGGTGCCCAGCCGGGGCCGCCTCCTTCCACGCGGGAGCAGAGCCGTGACTCCAAGAGGCTGGGTCTGGGAAGCACCCAGAGGGTCTCACCAGGGCTTCCCGGGGGCGGAGCGTTCTTCCCACCGCCACCTGTGCAGGCACCTCCTTGGACGGCCCTCGGGATGGGGGCTAGCTGCGCTGTGGTTAGTTAGGGGTGGGTTAGGGTTAGGGTGACAGTAGGGTCAGGGTTAGCCGGCGGCGCTGTGGTGCCAGGGTCTTCTCCATCGGTCCAGAGCTGTGCTATTTAAATTTACAGTTAAACTGATCCAAATAAAATATATTTACATTCAGTTCCTGGCCGCAGGAGCCGCATCCCAAGTGCTCAGAGCCACGGGTGGCTAACAGCTCCCATCCAGGGTGGAGCAGACAGGCAATTCCCTCCATCACAGGAAGTTCTGCGGGCGCAGGTAGAGGGCCTGTCACGGCCCTTCCTCCAGGCATAAAAGGCGGGGCCTGCAGCCCTTGGGAGAGGGCTGGGTGTCCATGGCTGTCAGGAAGGCGCTAAGGCCACTGGTAGGTTTAAGGAGCCACAGCCATGGGGAAGGGCATAGGAGGAGACGGACATTGCCTGAGAGCTTGGCACAGCCAGAAACTGTGCCAGCTTCTCCACAGGGCCACGCGCTGGATCCGCAGTCTACATGTGGGGAGTGTCACCCCCGCCCGAGCCCTGCCCCCAGCCTGCACCCCCTCCTCCCCAGCTTTCCTACCAGGTCCTCATCAGCTGGTACAGAGAGGCTCTGACTCAGAGGGCTTTAGGAACAGGGACTCACGGCTCATGGTTGAGCAATGACCTATGAACCGGGAGGTCTCGATTCGATTCCTGGTCAGGGCACATGCCTGGCAGGTTGGCTCCATCCCCAGTGGAGGGCATGCAGGAGGCATGGCTATTTGGCTGGCCTGCCACCTGCTGCCCAAGGCCCTGGTCTTGAGTACAGAGCGGGGCCCTGGAGAGAGCAGAACAGAGCGTAAAGGGCCCAGGAGCAGGATGGGCCCGTCCCCCCTCAGGCCGCAGGTGAGGGCGCCGCTGAGGATGTTTTTCTAACTCCAGAAAGCCACGTGGGCTGGCCCCCTGCACAGAAGCGATGGCTCAAGGCCATGAAGTGGGCTTAGGGGCCCTGGTTAGGGTGCCCCTTCATGTCTGGCTTGCAGAGGGAGCCTGGTCACGGGGTGGTTTGACCTTGACTCTGTTGCTTTCCCCTCCTTAGAGGTCAAGAGCAAAAAGAGGATGTAAGGAAACTACTGCAAACCAGGGGCAGAGCTTCGATCAGCATCTCAGATGCACCGCTGCCTTCCCCATGCGCTACAGTCGACCCAGCAGACACCCGGAGTGCTCTTCCCCGCCCCTCCCCTGGCCTTGCTCACCGCCGCTCCGCCCCCGCTCACCTTTGGACTTGAATCACCGCTCCTTCGAGACCATCTCTGACCCTAGAACAGTTGCCACTTGTGGCTCTAGACCCTCCGTGTCCCCAGAGCATCCTCTAGTTGTCCCTTAATATGGCCTTCGTTGCTCCATATCCATCTTTCAAAGCTATGAGCCAAACCATCTAGTCCAGTGGTTGGCAAACTCATTAGTCAACAGAGTCAAATATCAACAGGACAACGATTGAAATTTCTTTTGAGAGCCAAATTTTTTAAACTTAAACTTCTTCTAACGCCACTTCTTCAAAATAGACTCGCTCAGGCCGTGGTATTTTGTGGAAGAGCCACACTCAAGGGGCCAAAGAGCTGCATGTGGCTCTCGAGCCGCAGTTTGCCGACCACGGTTCTAACATGAATTTCCATACAAAACTCCAACGTAACATATTAGCGGATCAAACACAGAAACATTGTAAAACAGTGATCTCTCATGACAATGATTTAGGCGTGCAGACAGCTGAGCGCTAAGAAATCTAGCGATGCCCATCACACACACAAATCATACGTTTGGGAAGAAGGGCGACCTCCATCAACACCCCAGCAGCAGTTCATAAAATTCAGTAAGCATTCCCGCTTTTAAAAGCTCTTAGCAAGCCAGGCACTGAAGAAAGCTTTCGTAGGTAGATAAGCAGCGAGCATCGCTCTTCACGGTTACTGAGCAGCACAGGAGATTGTAACCAATGCAATAAGATAAGAAAAACCAACGCGAGGCAAAGACGAACGTTCAGTCCCACTGAACGCCACGTTCTTTGAGGCAGGAACTATGTCCTGTTCCTCATAGTTTCCACAACACCCCAAGCACCCTCGGAGGTTTGTGGAATGAACAGCCACCCAATTAGGTCTGATCCCCATTAAATGTTCTCAACGCACCCAGTACTTCTCCTCTGAGGCACATATATCACAACGTAGACTGTGTAATTTGTTTTTAAAAATACTTCCCGCTGGAGTGTAAGCTCCGTGAGAATGAGGATCACACTCCGTTGATAGAGCGAATGTGTACCTGGCCAAAGCAGGTCCTCGGTGTCTCGCGCAGACGCACAGATGACTTGAATGGAGTGTATTCAATAGAGTTGCTGGACTATAATAAACGCTTTCTCCTGCTTCTCAGCTGGAAAACCCAAACCCAGAGGAGGGAGGGCCCTCCAGCCGATGCCACCCCACTCCCTGGGGTCCTCTGAAAGGCGTCGGCCACACACACACACACAAGGCCACACACACAGGCCGCGGCCCACGCGGCTCACCGAGTGAGGAAAGCGAGGCCGAGACCGTGTGCCCTCTGAGCAAACACACCGGGCCAGCCCTGGCGAGAGCCCGCGGGCGCCGCCTTCCTCGGGCCGAGGATGACTTCAGTGGCGGCACCTGAGGCTTCGCGGCGAGGCCCCGGCCGGGGCCCACACGGACAAACGGCCCCTCTGCCTCCCCGGGAAGGTATCAAAGAAGCACTTATGTCTCCGGGCACGCTGTTTGGAAAAGGCCCTCCGCCCCACCTGGGCTTGGCAGGAGGGCGGCATCGCCGGGCCCGGCCTGTGGGGACTGAGCAGGCTTTGCCTCCGCCCTGGAGGAGCCGCCGCCGCGTGGGGAGGCTGAAGCCGGCCATAAAGGAGCAGGCAGCGTCCCAGCATAAACGGAGCACGGTGACATCAAAGGGCGCCTTCCAGATTAAACAACCGGGCCTTCAGCTCGCCCTGGCGTGTCTTCCAGAGTATTCTGGGCTCCTGCCTCAGTTCTCCCTCACATGGAATGGCAGATATTTTGTTTGTGCGAGTCTGAATTTTTTCCTTCCTCGGGGAGGGGGGGTGGGGGGGATGGGAGGGGGAGAGGGAGAGCGAGAGGAAGAGAAAGAATGTCTGTGAGAGACAAGAGCCACAAAAAGAACATGTGTGAGTGAAAAAAAGGGAGAGGGAAGTCGGGGAGGCAGCCAGAAGTGCCTGCTTTGGAATCCAACAAGCAACCTAAAAATTCCAGAAGTTTCTAAACCAAAGCACTGTGAACCCACAGCCAGCGAGGAGGCTGCCAGGAGCCCCGGACCAGGAGGCTGTGGGGCACCTGACGCCAGAGCCAGGGGATCTCAGACAGCGGCGCTGCCCAGGGCCCGAGGTAGCTCCGCACCCCCTTTCTGGACACATCTGGTAAACCGAGGCAAAGGCCCCTCTTCCCTGGGGCTCACAGCAGTGCTAGGGTGGGGTGAGCTCTCTCTGGGCTTGGCTTGTCACTGCCTCTAGTCCTCCGGCCCTTGGCCAGCCAATCCCAGCCCCACAGGCCCGCCCCCCCCCACCTCCCCCCCCTGCCAGCTCTCCCTCCCCCTTTGGCTCCCCCTCCCCCACCCACAGGGCAGCAGGGGTCACCAATCCATCCGAACAGCTGGAGGAATGCCCCCACGCACATGACACTCCCCAGTAACCAGCTCTGAGGCGCCTGCTGGTGGCTGGGGCGGCGCGCTGACTGGCCACCTGCTCGACCCCGCACACCTGTCCAGGGGGACAGCGCAACGTGCCGAGAGCCACGCAGGCACAGGGCTCTCCAGAAAGACCGAGCACCAGGAGAGAGCCCACATCCTTCTGGATGCCCAACCCGACCGCCCCCCATTCCCAGGGAGGAGAGGGCGCCGGGGCGCCTTCCTGCTCCCGTGCCCGCCCCTCTGCCCACACCGGCCTCCTCGCGGCTCTCAGGGCTGGGCTGAAATGCCCCCTCACAGCTTCTCATGAGCGACTGTCGGTCAACGGGCCGCTTTCTTGCTTCTTTTAGACCGGAAGCCGCAGGAGGCCAGGGACCACCCCTCTCCTATTCGCTACCGTATCTTCCATGCCCGGCACGGCAAGGGAATTCACAGTGAGTGACAGTTCACTATGGGCTGTGATTAATGAAGAGCTGAGTGCCTGCCAGACAAGGCCTAACCCCCTGACTCCTCCATCCAATGCCATCGGGCAGGGGAAGAGGCTGGGGGAGGAGGCAGGGATGGTGACCGAATCTCTCCTCCGCTCGCTCATTCATTCATTCATTCCCCCGTTCATTTAGCAAGCAGTGTGTGGGCGCCCACTCTGTGCGTTGGGGCACCGCAGGGAAGACGTGTTACCCAGAAAGGCGTTCTGTCCTCGCTGACGGCTCGGCCTTGCCTTTTTAAGCTCACAAGGGGACAGTTCAGTCCCTGAGCGTGGTGCCTGAGCTTCCTGGGACACAGAGGCATACCTTCTGTCCTGCCATCGCCCAACTTCTCCCCTCACTGTTGTCCCCACTGGGAGGGGAGCTCACGGGACACGCAGTGGCCGTCTCGGGTTCAGCTTGTCCCCGGGTTTATCACAGTTTGTACAAAATGCAAATGCATGCCCTGTCCGGCATGGCTCAGTGGTTGACCAGGAGGTCACGGTTCGATTCCCGATCAGGGCACAGGCCCGGGTTGCGGGCTGGATCTCCAGTGTGGGGCGTGCAGGAGGCAGCCGATCCATGACTCTCTCTCATCATTGGTGTTTCTCTCTCTCTCTCCCTCTTCCTTCCTCTCTGAAATCAATACAAATATATTTTTAAAAAACGGGACTGTTCCTGAGGCCAAGAGGCTGAAATACGCACACGGCCTGTCGCAGGGAGCAGGCCTCCTCTTAAAGGAGCAGGTTTCCAAAGGAGGATGGAGACCCCTCCAAGCCTAAGGCTCTCCGAGGGGGCGCGGCCGCTGGAAACCAGAAGCCACCCCTGGCGCGGTGCCCAGCCCAGGCTGCCCGTCCCTCCTCCCGCCTCTCCGGGGGGAAAAGTTCCCGGGCGGGGCTGGACGCTGGCCTGGGTGCCACGGGCAGGGGAGCCCCTCCGGGGAGCACTCCAAGATGCCAGCGAGCGGAGGCCCACATGCCTCCGCCAGCCTCAAAGCAAATCATCTCTTAATTCCAAAACACCAAATATTTAATTTATGCTTTACCTCAAATGTCAAGTCCACCTCCCGGCACATAGCTTTGAAACCACGTAAGGAGGCCTAACACTTTCCATATGCTGAAGACATGGGGCCTTTTAATTGTGCCAACTGGTATCATTCAAGGGTAATTCCCCGGGAATCCGGCGCTCAGGCAGCAGCTGGGCCGCCTCCAACCTCAGCGCCCAGCCCCACGGGGACCCGCGGGCCCCAACCCGGCCTGCGCCCTCCCCATCTCCCCCAAAGAGCAAAAGGCACTGGGTGTCCCCTCCTCACACCCCCACACGGCCTGGCAGCACCTCTGCTCGAGGCAGCCCCGCCTGCACCGGACTCAGCTCCCTTCACGGAAAAGAACAAAAGGGCCACGCGGGCGTGGGGAGGCGGCCGACTTCAATCCGTGTGCACACACAGCACACGCGGCAGGCGCGTGCACACAGGCACACACGCCCTGCTACTCAGGGCTGCTCCAGCGATGCCTGTGTTGCTAAGCTTTCTTCTTTCACCCAGTCTAGCTTCCACACCCCAAAGGCGCAGCTGGCTCTTTCTTCCGCAGCTGCCTGTTGCTCCTCCTGCTTCCAAGACCACCCCGTCACCCCTTTCTGCGCTTATTTTAATCCTCACCGCGGAGCACGCTGCTGGGGGCACATAACCGCTCGCTTTATTGCTCCTCTCCCGTAGGACTTGTGCACCTCGTTCCTCATTATTTCTCTCCCCTGAGCTCACGTTCCCTTGGAGTTGACCTTGCACCCATGGAGAGGACGGAAGCCACAGCCTTAGTCTGTGTCCCTCCAAGTGAGTCTACGGTGTTAAGGGGTCGGGGGACTCTGCTCTCATAATCTGCCCCCCCCCCCCAATCTCCACCCTTCCCCGTGTCTCAGTGACCCTCCCGGTTTGTCATCTGCCGGAAGCCGGCCAGGGATGATTTTCTTAGACCCGTGGTCGGCAAACTGCGGCTCGAGAGCCACATGCGGCTCTTTGGCCCCTTGAGTGTGGCTCTTCCACAAAATACCACGGCCTGGGCGAGTCTATTTTGAAGAAGTGGCGTTAGAAGAAGTTTAAGTTTAAAAAATTTGGCTCTCAAAAGAAATTTCAATCGTTGTCCTGTTGATATTTGGCTCTGTTACTAATGAGTTTGCCGACCACTGTACTAGACCCATTTTGCAGATGAGCCCATCAAGGTGTACGAAGGTGACGTGGCTCGTCCAAGCTGACCAGCTCTTGTGGCAGAGCGTGGCCTCGTTCAGTTTGCATTCGGGAAGACGGGCGTGGGCTGGTGCCAGTGGGCCCCCCTCTGACACTCCAGGACCTTGCATGTGACTCGGACCTAAACTGAACGCTTACTAAGCCACTCAGACCCCATCAGGGAGGACGAGGACAAGCAGGGGCCCCTCCTGCTTCTATGCACCCCAAAACCTGCCTCACCCCAAAGCACTTGCAGCTGGCAGGCTGCCACCTCTCCGGGAGGCAGCCAGTGCGGCGCCCTCCGGGCAGATGCTCGGCACAGGGCTCCGCCACAGGTGGCTTCCCATGTCCTAGAAAGGGCCCCAGAAAGGGACAGAGTCCCCACCAGCTGGCTGCTAACCCCACAGGCTATGGGGAGGATTAAGATAATGTGGGCCAAGTGCTTGACACGTACAGACACTTAATAAGCAGTAGTTATCATTGCGATAATAATCATAAGAGGAATTGATGAGCCACCACCGTGTCCCCAGCCACGTGGGTGAAAGGCCCGTGAAGGGGCTGAGACGGAGGCCAACCCCAAGGCAGGCCTGGGGCGGGAGGGGCACCCCTGCCAAGCCTCGGAGCCGCAGACATTGGAGCCCACACCTGCCACGTCCTGATGACATCACGGGAGAACCCGCAGCCCCTCCCCCTGCCTCTGGGAGTCACCGAGAGAACCAGACTGCGGGCTGCCCACCGCGTCCTGGTCCTGCTCGGGGTCTCCGGGTCTCCCAGACTTTGGGCATTCCGTTCCCACAGTCACCATTTTGACCCCTGGCACTTCATTCTTTATCTCGGAGTCACCTGTAGACTATCTCTTTCAGCTTCATCCGAAGCAAGAACGTCCGTGACATCATGGGTTTGATGTCCTAGTTCTTTTTCTTTAGATAAAAGAAAACGGAACTCTCAGGATTAAACATACTCCTCCAGGTACCACCTGAAATCACTGTGCAGGCCCCCACCTTGGGCACACGTGACCTCGCCCCCCTCTGCAGGCTCAGCAGCTGGGCCTGGGCCGGTGCAAAGCCAGGTGTCCGGGTCCCAGTCCCAAGCACAACTTCAAGGAGCAAAGGTCCCCTCCCCTTAATATCTTGAGGGCAGGGCCCACCCTCCACCCTCCACCCTCCACCCTCCACCCACCACCCAACATATGTCACGCTCATGGTTCTATGTCTCACATCTTCAAAAGTGCTTTGAACAAACAGTAATGACCCCCCAGTGTTTCTCTGAGATGGGGGGGGGGGGGTTGAGGAAGGGAGCGGCAGGCCGTCCATGCTGTCCTCAGCTGGGGAAAACCAGGCAACACAATTCCGTGACTTCACCAAAGCCACCGACTTAGGCTGGGGCCCCTCCCGCCCTCCCTCACTTCCCCCCATGGCAACTTTTACTGGCTTGCATTCCTTTTGCTGGGAACACCACTATTTAATTAAAAACGACAGACTTTTGTTTTCCTCTCCTTCCTTCCTCCTCCCTCCCATCCTCCAGGACTGGATGCCAAGGAGACCCACCAGAAACATGCGGGTAACATTTGTTACGGCTTTGAAGATAAAAGTCAGTTGAAGTAAGCCCTCGATGTATTTCAAGTTTCCCCTAAAGCATGGAGCAAGCTGCCTGGCAGTTTAGGGAAAGGAGGGAATGGGGCGGGGGCGGGGGGGGGGGGGGGGAGAGGGAAGGGGAGGGCCTGCAAAAAAAAAAAAATGTCATTCTGCAGGATACTTTGTAAAAATAAACAGGCGGAAAAAACCCCAAACTTGATTAATGGAAAGCCACTCAGTTGGCCTCTGTCTTGGGCCACAAATGCGTTTGTTCGTGTGGCTCCATCAGATCGTTTTCATTGGGCTTTAAAACAAAGATGTAGATCATAAACTCGAGATGCTGGGGGGGGCGGGGGAGGGGAGCAGGGAGGCTTGCAGGTCTGTTTTCAAAGGGCCCTAGCGACAGTGCCCCACCCGTCTCGCTTTGACCTGGACCAGGGGACAGCAGCTCCCGTTCCAACCCGCCTCGGGGTGCAGGGAAATGTGGACGGGAAAGGCCCAGCTAAGTAAGTGGAGGCAGCGGAGGGCAGGTGGGGGCTTCTCCCAGAATCAGGGGTGATTCCAGCCGTGCCCGGGAGTCGGCTGTCTCCACAGGCTCACCTCCCACCCCTGGCCCCTGCCACGGAGCTGCACCCAGCCCAGGTCCCACCACACACACACACACACACACACACACACACACACACACACACATCTGAGAACTCCACGGGCCCCTCCCCAGCCCGCGGACAAGACCAAAGAACTAACCAGACCTGAGACTCAGCCTGTTCCCCTCGAAGTTAAAAAAAAATTAAATGTCACATCAAAAAGTGGATTCACGCTTTGATCTGGGCTCGCCGGAGTTGCACGCAGACCATCTGAGAGCCCGTGCCGCGCTCGGAGCTCCGAGGGCCTCTGTGAACGCCAGTCCCCGGCCGGGCGCTGCGCCGGACTCACTCCCCGTCACTCTACCGCTGGCCAGGAACTATCCCACCGCAGGGACCTCAGGAGGGGGCCCCGGCGAGAGCCAAATGCGGCGCACTCTCTCTCCTCCTGGGCCCAGCTGGGGGGTCCACCGGCTCTCGGTGGCCCCCAAGCTCTGCTACTCAGATGGCAGCCTGACCTACTGGCTCCCGGGCAGACGGAACTGATGGATGCACAGACACACGGATCAAATTTGGAAGCCAGCACCGTCCCCAACACCCCTCAATATCTGCTCTCGCCCCAGCCCCACCATTAAGCCCACCTGTGAATGCTGGCCACAGAGGTAGTCAGAGCAGCCCCCAAGTCCCCCAGCTCAGACCAGCGCCCCATCGGCTGGACCTGCCCCACCTTCTCACCTCGGACCTGTCCCCAGCCACACAGAAGACCGCCACCCCGCCACCTGTAAAGTTCCTGCAGGCCTGGGGGTAGGGGGTCATGTTGGGGGGCAGGGGCAGCTGAGAAGGGATTTTGGGCTTAGCTGTGCCAAGAGGGTGCTAAACGTTGGGGTGGGTGGGTATGGAGACCCATCTCTGAGGTAGAAAAAGGGGTGTGTGGGGATCGTACCCGGGTTCCTCTGCCGACAGTGCCCGCCGCCCGCAGCTGTCGGGGTCCGGAGCCGCCGCCCGGGCAGCGCTGCCTCCCGATCCACTCCTCAATGCCCTTCCGAGCCCAGGCAGCGCTCACCGCGAAGCTGTCACCTGGGCGGGAGGACACAAGCCCCTGAGTCCCGCCCCTGGGCCCAAAGTTACCCCGAGAGGCGAGGGCTGGGAGGGGGCTGAGAGCTGGGGCACAGCCCGAGAGACCCACACAGGCAATCAGGAGAAGGGGGTTCAGAGAAGCCCCGAGAGCAGGGACCCAGAGGGGAGCGTGAAGGGGGAGCAGTGCCCTCCCAAGGAGGAAGGGTCTGGGGAACAGAAGAGCAAGCCTCCCAGAGGACAGGACCGCTGAGACGGGGGAGGGTCTGAAGATGGGTGCATGAACATGGGGCAAGGGGGAGAGGTGAACTGAGGTCAGGGGAAGGGGTGCAGGGGGCGCAGGAGCCACCACCTGGGGAGAGGGGGCTGGGGGCCTGGAAGAGAGGGAACAGGATTTGGGAGGAAAGGGCTTGGAGGTCTGAAAAGAGGGCACAGCGAGCGTGGAGGGCGGGACCGCGAGAGGAGGGGTTGAGGCTCCGAAGAGGGAGCGCAGGACCGCGGGGAGGGGGTGGGTGGGACAGAGAGGGGGCGCGAAGGCTGCTCCTGGAGCGGGTTTGCGGGACTGGTGGCCAGAGCTGGGGTGGGGGTGGCCCTGGTAATGAGATCCCGCGGGCTAGGCCATCCCATCCATTCCCCCGTCCGTGCCCCGCGCGCCCCTACCTTCCGGGCTCTCCCTGCGCTTGCACACGGCGGCTGCAGGCACATCGCGCGCGGCGGCAGCGGCGGCGGCGGGAGCCGGAAAGAAAGGAGAGGCAGAGAGTTAGCGGACGCGGAGGCGAGGGCGGCGGGGGCCCGGGGGCCGGCGCGCGGCGGGGACACTGACCCGGCTTGGAGTGAAGTTTCCCCATGCTGGGGGCGCGGCGGGCGGGGGCGTCCCTAAGCCATGCGCCCGGCCCGCGGGCCCCGCGGCTCGCCGCCCCTCGCCTGGCTCTCCTCCTTCGGGAGCAGCTCCCGAGCCGAGCGGAGCCCGAGGCGGCGCCGGGACCAGCTCCTGCCGCCGTCGCCGCGGCCCGACTGACGCCCGGTCGCGCCGAGCCCCCAGCCCGCCGCCGCGGCCCGCGCCTCCCCGCGCGCCCATTGGCCAGGCGCGGCGCATCAAAGGCGAGGCGGGCCGCCGAGGGGGCGGGGACGGGGCGTGGCCATCGGCGGGGGCGTGGTCAGCGACTGGGGGGCGGGGCGCGGCGAGACGCTGCGAGCCTGACACAGCGCCCCCTCCAGGCGGCAGTGTGCGTCCCCCGGCGGGTGCCGGGGGCTGGGACCTGGGTCGGAGGCTCCGGCCAGCAGGCTCCTTGGGACCGACGCCCTTTGAGGTCCTGCGCTCTTGTCGCTCAGTCCAGTGCCTCCCTCCGCTCTGTGTTCCCTGGAAGCGGCTGGGCGAGACTCGGAGGCTCCAAATTGCAGGTGATGAAACCGAGATGGGGAGAGCGCCGCCGCTTGCCAGTCTTCCCACGACCGGCTTGCGCACGCTTCTTACTCGCCGCACGCCCGGGTCACCTCCAGGTTTGGATTGGAGAGTCCAGGCGAAGCTCCCACCGCGCCCACAGCCAGTTGTGCACCCAGCCCACTCCTGGCGGCGACAAGTGTCTGAGAGACGCGCATTGCTAGCCAATCGCTCGGATCCCCCCGCCGGGAGGCTGTGGGTGCCCGCCTGGGGTCAGGGCGAGCTGCCAGCTGCGCGGCCCGGAAGGGGGTAACCGCTGGGTCTTTGATCTTCCTTGGTTTCCGCTCCCTGCTGCAGTCCGCCAGACCCAAGGGCTTGTTTGTTTTGTCTGGGGAGGTCTCTGCCGAGGGGAGGGCGACATCAAGGGGTTCCACCCCACCTTTGTGGTTCTCGGAGAGAACGCCCGCTCTGCTGGGGACATCGGAGGCCGGTTGTTAGGACAGCCCGGGTGTGGGAAAAGAAAACCCTGTGCTGGGAGTGAGACCACCTCTGCCCTGGGACTGAACTCTCCGGGAGAGCCTCAGTGTCAGCATCTGTGAAATGGGGACTCCAATGGAAAGATAGGTGAGCCACAGGTGTAATTCTCAATCTTCTAGTTAGCCACTTTTTTTAAAGTTAAAAGAGCCGGGCAGGTGTGGCTCCGTGGTTGAGCGTGGACCCATGAACCAAGAGGTCACTGGTTCCATTCCCTGTCAGGGCCCAGTTGCAGGCTGGCTCCCTGGTAAGAGGGGTGCAGGAGGCAGCCGATCCATGATGTCTCTCTCTCTCTCTCTCTCTCCCTCTCCCTCTCCCTTTTTCCCTCTAAAAATAAATTTAAAAAAAATTTTTTTAATGTGCAGGGCGTGCAGGGGGGGCGGTGGCCGATGGATGTGTCTCTCTCATTGATGTTTCTCTCTATTGCTCCACCTTCCTCTCTGTCTAAAATCAATAAAAACATATTTAAAAGAAATAAACCAGCCAGTGTTGCTCAGTGGTTGAGCCAGCAGGTCACGGTTCAATTCCCTGTCAGGGGGAATATTAAAAAGTTAAAAGACACAGAGGAAATTAATTTCAATACTATATTTCACTTAGTCTACTACATTCAAAATTTTGTAGTTTCAACATATAATGAGAGATTTCACATTCTTTGTTTTGTGCTACGTGTTTGAAATCGGTGTGTATTCTACACTGAGACTACATCGCAACCCAGGCTAACCACATGGCAAGTGACCAACGGCCACACGTGGCTGGCGGCCACTGTCCCGAACAGCTCGGTTCTGGAACTCCCACGTGTCCCGAAAGGACTTGGGGAGCTGCGCTGCCATCCGGAGTCATCAGTAACCTTCACCCAACAGTGGCTTAGTGCCCCCCTCCACACTTCCTTTTCGCACACACCCTTTTCTGGTGCAAACGAAGGCCAGTCTTATGAGCAGGCACATCGTTGTCCATTGTATATTGCAATTCTTTATCAGTACCTACCACACGCCAGCCGTTGTCTCAGTCGGCGATTTTCAACCGGTGTGCCACAAGAATGTTTAAAACATCCATACCTGACTCTTTAGTCAGGGGCACTGACCTCTTTTCCCTGAGATGGTCAAATTACAGAATGACAACAGCCAGCATCACAATAGCCATCTGGTGTGAATGAATCAAAATGATACCTTTTTTTTTTTTTTTTTTTTTGTCAATTGGCAAAAGATAGGTTTTTTGGCGTGTGCCGCAGGATTTTAGTGATTCGTTTATGTGTACCGTGAGATGAAAAGGGTTGGAAATGGCTGGTCTGTCATGCATCACCCTCACAGCGAACCACTCTCTGATGCAGGCTTGTATTGGCCTACAAAGGAGGGAACCTACGAGGTTCAGAGAGGTGAAGTCACTTGACCAAGGTCACACAGCAGCCAGCGACCTGGCCAGGAAAGAAACCCCAGCGCCTGGGACCCACTGCCATGCTTTTCTCCTACCTCAGGCCGCCGAGCGCAGTCCGAACTCCATGTTCCGCCATCTAGAAACAAATCCGGATCCGGTGCCAGTGATGCAACAAGCACTGTGTTAGGCACTTACGATACATCAGCGAACAAAACAGACCATCCCCGCTCCCAGGCCACCCTCTGCTGGGAGGAAGGCAGACAGGAGACAGTCAAAGTCAAGTGTCCCATGATCTCACTCCTAAGCGGAATCTAAGTAACAAAGTAAACGGATGAACAGAGTGGATCCAGAGACCCAGAAGCATGGACCAGAGTGCGGAATCTCGGAGGGAAGGCGCAGAGGGTGGGTGGGTGGGAAGTAATCAACCGAGAACCTTGTGTGCATCTATGCATGGCCCACGGCACAGACAGTGGGGCCGTGAGGGCCTGAGGCGGGGGCGGGCTGGAGGGGGCCCCTGGGGGGGACAGGGGGGCATATGTAATACTTCCAACAATAAATTATTTTTTAAAAAAGAAAGGAACAGTCAATGTGATGCACAGGCAATTGGGGTGGTACATTAGAAGGCAACACCAGCTATAGCCACAGTCCTCAACCACAGGCAATCTGCACACACACACACACACACACACACACACACACGTGCATGGGGACGGTGGGCGATGTCTGAAGGCATCTGGCAAGAAGAAGCCAAGGTTGCTGCTAAGCACCCACAGTGCACAAGACGGCACCCCGAAAGGAGGGAGCATCCAGCCCCAAGTGTCCGGAGTGCCCACGTGAGCAGCCCTGGGCTCTAGCGAGAGGCCAGAGCCAGAGCAGGATGGCAGGTGCGGGCGGCAGGGAGGTGGGGGCGAGCGTCTGGATCAGACCCCCCTTCGGTGGGAACGGCATCCGACCGGGGGGGGGGTGCTGTTTGTCTCTCTCACCCTCACCCCACCCGCCACCCCCCGCCGGTGCCGGGGTGCGTGGAAATGAAAGCCACGCTCTGCGTGTTCTTTCTCACGGTGCTCAGCGCCGGCTCCTTCCTTAAACCGGTCGCGGCTTTCTTCTTTCATGAGAAAAAAGGAGCCCCCTGCCCCTGGGGAGTCTCTTTCTGCAGTTCAAAAAGAGATAAAAGCAACAACTAAAACTCCGCAGTTACCAGTCTGAGTCTTGGGGGAAGTAAATCCCCAATGTCCAGCCCCGACACAAAGGCCCGCCCCGCCACCTTCCGCCCAGCCCTCCCCAGCCCGGCACGCGCCCGGGGCCCGGCTGTCTTGGAATCAGGACACCCCCACCTGGCCCTGGGCAGGAAACCAGCGCGATGGGCCTCATGCTGAAACCTTAGCCCCGTTAGGGCTCTGAGCAGGGGCTCCCCAGGGGCCACCAGCCCACCACCCACCTGGGGTGGCTCTGTGGTCCCGGCCGGCTTCCTGAGCCAGGACTCGCTGTCTTTTTATGTTTTAATAATTTATCTGGCCCACTTCTTGGGCTGTATACTTACAGTGACACATCTTTTTCTTTGAAGATTTCCCATCCTTGGGGGAGGAGAATGGGGAAGGAAGGCAAGGGAGCGATAAGAGAGACAGATTACAGCAGAAACGGTTCCACGGGGCTTGAGATTTGGCAAGGCTGGTTTAGGTGAAGTCTGTCAGACGCGGAGCTGGAGGCTGAGGGGGGGTGGGGGCGGGACGGGACAGCACCCCCACGCTTGTCCCCAGGTTAAACCGTCTGATCTGGCCCCCTTCAAACCCACTTCCTATAGGAAGCCCTCCTTGACCTTCTAACCTAGGAGCTCTGACCACTGAATAGACTAGGTCCCTTCTCCTCTTTCTCCACTTGGTGCTCCTCTGGGGTCTTGCCTGACCTGCAGCTCTAGATGCAGTACCCAGCCCTGCCCATAGGAGGTGCTCTACGTAGAACAAGAGGATCCCACCCAGCCCTACCTCGGACCTGGGTGTGTAGTGGTCAACAAGAGAGTGGGACAGCCGCTAAGAATATGGCTGGTATGGCTCAGTGGTTGAGCATCGACCCAGGAACCAAGAGGTCACTGTTTCGATTCCCAGTCAGGGTAAGGGCGCATGCCCGGGTTGCGGGCTCGATCCGCAGTAGGGGTGGATGCAGGAGGCAGCCATGATGTTCCTCTCATCAATGTTTCTATCTCTCCCTTCCTCTCTCTCTAAAAATCAATAAAATCATATTTTTTAAAAAAAAGAAGAAGAAGAAGACTATGCCCTGGAGAATACTAAAGAAAAATGTACCGTCCAAGCATGCTGGTCCCTTCCGGCCCCTGGAGCGCTTCTCTCCACAGCCCCCGGCGACGGTAGGCACGGCTCGCTGGCCTGGTTTGGGTGAGGAGCGAGTGAACCTGCCCTGCACGTGAAGGGCACGTGGATTTTGGAGATGGCGACCAGGAAAGGGAAATAGAGTGTGAGAAGAGAGAAAGAAAGATGGGAAACCAAACACCTCCTACGCAGGAGGGCTCTGTGGGTCGGGGACTTCTTAAAGCCACAGCTCAAGGTGTGAGAAAGAGCAGCCACTGCAGCGATGCTGGCAGTCCATGTGCCTGCCTCACCTGCCTTCCCTGAGAGCTCACCTCCTCTTCTCCTCCTCCTCTCCCTCCTTCACCTCCCCCACCCACCTCACCTCCTCTTCTCCTCCTCCTCCTCCTCTCCCTCCTCTTCTCCTCCTCCTCTCCCTCCTTCACCTCCTCCACCCACCTCACCTCCTCTCCTCCTCCTCCTCTCCCTCCTTCACCTCCCCCACCCACCTCACCTCCTCTCCTCCTCCTCCTCTCCCTCCTTCACCTCCCCCACCCACCTCACCTCCTCTCCTCCTCCTCCTCTCCCTCCTTCACCTCCCCCACCCACCTCACCCTCCTCTTCTCCTCCTCCTCTCCCTCCTTCACCTCCCCCACCCACCTCACCCTCCTCTTCTCCTCCTCCTCTCCCTCCTTCACCTCCCCCACCCACCTCACCTCCTCTTCTCCTCCTCCTCTCCCTCCTTCTCCTCCCCCACCCACCTCACCTCCTCTTCTCCTCCTCCTCTCCCTCCTTCACCTCCCCCACCCACCTCACCTCCTCTTCTCCTCCTCCTCTCCCTCCTTCTCCTCCCCCACCCACCTCACCTCCTCTTCTCCTCCTCCTCTCCCTCCTTCTCCTCCCCCACCCACCTCACCTCCTCTTCTCCTCCTCCTCTCCCTCCTTCTCCTCCCCCACCCACCTCACCTCCTCTTCTCCTCCTCCTCTCCCTCCTTCACCTCCCCCACCCACCTCACCTCACCTCCTCTTCTCCTCCTCCTCTCCCTCCTTCACCTCCCCCACCCACCTCACCTCCTCTTCTCCTCCTCTCCCTCCTTCACCTCCCCCACCCACCTCACCTCCTCTTCTCCTCCTCTCCCTCCTTCACCTCCCCCACCCACCTCACCCTCCTCTTCTCCTCCTCTCCCTCCTTCACCTCCCCCACCCACCTCACCTCCTCTTCTCCTCCTCCTCTCCCTCCTTCACCTCCCCCACCCACCTCACCTCCTCTTCTCCTCCTCCTCTCCCTCCTTCACCTCCCCCACCCACCTCACCTCACCCTCCTCTTCTCCTCCTCCTCTCCCTCCTTCACCTCCCCCACCCACCTCACCTCCTCTTCTCCTCCTCCTCTCCCTCCTCCACCTCCCCCACCCCACTGACAGAGCACAGCCTCGGGTGGCCTGGCTACCTTGCTGGGACCACAGGACCCCTTCACTCCTAGGCCACAGCTGATTGGATGCCTGACCCAGAAGCCTGACCAATCGGCATCTCTCCACAGAATTGGAATAGAGAGGCCCAGAGCCTGGGTCCCATCCTGGGGGTCAGGGCAGCTGAAGGGCTCCGCGTCCCAGCACTGCAGCAGCCGACGGAGTCCATGTGGGCTGACAAACCAGCAGAGCAGAAGTAGCAGCGGAGAGCAGGAGAGCATGTAAACCAGGAGAGAGCGGCAATCCCCCTGTCACACCAATTCCAGGTCCAAGCCTTGTTAGGTCTGCCTGATGATCTGACCTGGGTTCCTGGGAGAGCCTTGGCCCCCTTGCTTGCCTGGGGTCAAAGAGCCTAGGTTAGGGCTGCTTGGAATTTAGGGCGGCTCCCCTGCTGACGGTGGTCTGGGTAGGACCTGAGAGACCACACTCGGAGGCTCTAGAAAGTCCCACCTTCTCTGCAGCGACTAGGGTGATAGAACGAGCCTCTTCGTTGGGTAAGTTATGGTACCGGGGAGGAGGGACAGAGTCAGGGAGGAGAGGCCCAAGAAACAGAGGTGTTTCTCTTTCAGTAATGAAGTCATTCAGCAAAGATTGGTTGAGGCCTAACTTCTATCCAGCTCCAATGTTATCTTTGTCTCTTAGACAAAAGTAAATCCGTGAGATGTAGGGTGTGTCCATGGGGGGGAAATCAAGTGGGAAAGAGGGAGAAGAAATGCCAGGGGAGGGGTCGCCATTTTAGGTGGAGGGTCAGCACGAAGGCTTGCAAATGAGGAAGACACCGGGGGAACGCGGGTCCAGGCAGAGAGAACCGCATGTGCAAAGGCCCTGGGGTGGGCACATGGGTGACTATCTGGGGAACAAGGAGGCCAGTGTCTCAGAAGCAGAGGGAGGGAGAGGGGCTTTCAAGGAGGGGGAGAGGGGGAGGTTGGAAGGCAGCGAGGCTCAGTCGTGAGAACCTCAAAGGCCTCTCTCGGCCCGGGCTGCAGCTCTCACAGAGGGAGGCGACTGGGCCGCCGCGTTGCGAGCTGAGTGTGAATCAGAGGGTGGTGGCCGGAGACCAGGCAGAAGGAAAGAGACGGGCGGAGAGGTGGCTGTGACAGTGGCTCAGACCTGGGTGACAGCCTGGAGGAGGTGAGAAGGCCGATGCCAGATGTATTTGGAACTTAGAGCGAATACACTGGAAGGTGGAGTGGGAGAGAAAGAGGCACTAAGGAAGATGCCCGGGTTGTTGGCCTGAGCCACTGGAAGGAGGGAGCGGCATTCACGGAGCCGGGGCTACCCGCGGTGGGGCTGGTCTGCGGGGCCAGCTAGCGCCTCCGGTTTGCACGCGTTAGAGAGGCCTGTTGAATGTCGGAGCAGTGAGATCAGTGGGCGGTGGGATCTATGAGCCTAGAGTTCAGGAGAGAGCGTGGCTGCAGAGCGGTGCCTGGGACTCCCAGCACATAGAGGGCACTTAAAGGCTGACACTGGGTGAGACCCCTAGGGAGTGAGTGTGGACAGAGGGCCAAGGACAGAGGCGTGGGGGTCAGCAAGCGTCTGCCCATCTGCTCCAAGCCCACAATGACCTCTTGACCTCCATTCAGTCCTCAGGGGTTCCCTCTTAGAGAACCCCCTTCTCAGTAAATCCTTCTCATACCTGCTCACTGCCCACCACCCCCCCCCCCCCCCGCCCCCCCCCCCCCCCCCCAGCAGGCAGGATTCCTGGCTCAGCAGCTAAACTCTCAAAGCGCTTCTTTGTTCAAAGCAGCCCTGGAGATAAACGAGACAATGCGTGTGAGACGCTTAGGGCGTCCAGTCCAGCGCAGGCCCCGGGGGTGCGCGGGCCCCAGGTGGGCTGGCACAGCAGAGCACCCTGCCCGCCCTGCCCCGAGTTGGTCATGCTGGTACCCACCTCGCACCACTCGGGGCCTGGCGCACAGTGGGGACTTTAGAAATGTTAGCTGCAGGCAGGAATGTCTGAGCAAACGGGCCACCTGACCAGAAGTGATGCTGTCCCCCACGATGCTGGCAGCCTCCTCAAGCCCATGCCACTTTGGTTTCCTCTGCCTCTGTGCCCAAGGGCAGGTCCCTGCCACCCTAGGGCTCCACACGGCTTTCGCCCGTATCACACGCACCCAGGGCAGACGGAGGCCGCTGCGGGGAGCCCAGCCGCTGTTGTCCCTTCCGCTGACGCCACACACAGGGCCCGTGTTTCCTGAGAATCCCGACTGGCCACTTCCTGCGGCGAGCTGGGCGCATCCCCCACCTGGCGCCGCTTTTAACACCATCGTCTGCAGGCTTCTCTGGGTGACAAGTATCTTTGCACTGCGCCCCCTTCCCAGCCCCTCCTCTCTGCCTGGGTCCTACCTCCTCGCAGGCTTCCGTCCGCACAAAGGAACCATTGAGAGGCGGCCGTGGGGCGCTGCCTTTGATCTGGGGTTCCAATAACGTGTGTATGTTTGCGCCCCCAAACAATGCCCAGCCTGGCTGGCTGGTGGAAGCAGGGGAGGAAGAGAAAGTGGGCAGGAGGGTGCCGTGAGGCCCGGCCCTGAGCGCTGGCACGCCGGTGGACACACTAGGACAGCACCTCGGCAGGTTTCCTCCGGTGAGAACACGCCGCTCACACACCAAAGCCCTGGCCTGGCCCTGATTTGCCAAACTGAGACCTGAACGGTCACCAGGACTGCCCACAGGCTCCATAGAACCAGGAGCCACCACCTCGCCGGGGGAGGAGCAGGAAAGACGAGGGGGGCTCGGGCCAGGTAGATCTGGGGGCACATACCCAGCCAAAAGGGACAGTGGCAGCTCAGTGACCCCCTGAGGGCTCGGAGCTGCTGGATCTTTTGATTTTTCAAGAGCAGCTGGAAATACAGGTTTCTAGGTGAAATCGCCAAATTTTAATATTGGCAACCAGTTTAAAAAAAATTAAGTCATGGTTTAAGCCAAATAAAATGTGCGTCCCTGCTGGAACCCCGCCTGTGGTCACCAGTTCCGCCCTCTGCTTGGTAAACGCATCCCCAGTAAGATGTACGCCGGAGGCAGGGAAAGGGTGGGAGGGCGGCCATCAGACTGGGCGCCCGCCCAAAGGGAAAAAGACCACCCTGGCTGGTGTGCTTAATGGTTAGAGCATCAGCCTGGGCATTAAGGGTCAAGACTGCAATTCCTGGTCAAGGGCACGTACCTGGGTTGTGGGTTCACTCCCCGTCCCTGATTGGGATGTGAGCAGGAAGCAATCGATTGATGTGTCTCTCTCACATTGATGTCTCTCTCTCTCTCCCCCCCCCCCCTTCTACTCTCTGAACAAGCAATGGAAAAAATATTCTCGTGTGAGTCTCAACAAAAACAGTGATGGAACAGCCACAGGGCCAGGCACCCCTTTTCCAGGCTCCCTTGCAGCTATGAGTGGCCCTATGTGGACGTGAGGTGAGCAGGCATGTGTGCTCGCCCTTCACCTCGTCCTTCCTCCTTTGCATGCACGGGTTGAGCATAGACATGGTGCACAGGTCCAGGTTCAACTGTGGGGACGGGCAGAGAACGAGATGGCAGTCGCTTGGGCCCTGAGCCACTTCATGGGGTCCCATTGCACCCCACTCCCAAGCTACCTCTTAACTTGGAGTCTTACACAAGAGGAAAAACTTCTACGTCGTTAAGTTGCTATGTTGAGAGCAACGCTTCTTACAGCAGTCTACCCTGTGCCCCAACTATCCCTCCTCCCCCAGCTCGTGCTAGATTCTCAGACCTTGCCAGCCAGGGCCCAGCAGCTAATCCCATCGAGAAGAGGGGAGGAAGGGGAGAGGGGGAGGGGAGGGGAGGACAGCGATGATCGGACGCTCACTCTGTCCCAGGCATTCATCGCCATTATTCTGAAAGCTTGAATGTTATCATCGGCAATAAATAGCCTCCATTATTCTCCTCGTGGTGCCAGGCACACTTCAGGCCTTTTCAAGAAAATGTCTGTCAAGTCCGAAAAACCATCATTTCTCTCCAAGTAAAAATGTATTCAGCTCGCGAGTCAGACAATGGCGCAGGCCCGTTCCTGAGATAACTATTGTATCCCGGCATGCTGGAGAAATGCTGGATGCATTGGTCACACGCAATATTAAGACAGCTCTATGCAAGGACGGAGAAATTAGCAAATCAATCCATGTTCCTGCTTTCAGGACATTCTTTTTTTTTTTTAATCCTCACCTGAGGATATTTTTTCCATTGATTTTTTTTTTTTTTTTTTAGAGAGAGTGGAGGGGAGGGAAGATGGAGAGAGAGAGAGAGAGAGAGGGAGAGAGAGAGAGAACATTGATGTGAGAGAGACACATCAATTGGTTGCCTCCCATTCGCACTCTGACCCGGACTGGGGATCAAGCCTGCAACCAAGGAATGGGCCCTTGACTGGGATCGAACCCATGACCTTTTGGTCCATAGGCCGACATTCTAACCACTGAGCAAGACTGGCCAGGGCCATGACATTCTTAAGCGATGTCATCTCTTTTTCTGGTTTTCGTCCTGCACGTGCATGATAGCCTCACCCATATGTTCCAGCTCCTGCACCCCCAGCTCCTGCACCCCCGGCTCCTGCACTCCCGGCTCCTACATCCCAGGCTCCTGCACCCCCAGCTCCTGCACCCCCGGCTCCTGCACCGTCAGGGCAAATGTCCACACAGCAAAATGGGCACAGGACGTCTCCGTGTCATTAGGAAGCTAGCTCTGACTTGCCGACCCCCCGAAAGGGTCAGGGGGACCCAGGCCTTCTCGGACCACACTAAGTTCCTCTTCAGCATTTCCTTCCATAAGCATACGAACATGCACACACACATACATGCACACGCACACACACACGCACGCACGGCATCTAGCATTTGAATTCTCTAAAGGCATTTGAATATCAAAAAGAAGAAGGACGTCATGGCAGAGGAAAGGCGGCCCGTTGAACCCAGGGCACTGAGGCTCGCGAACAACTCGCCGCATTGTCTCTCCTCCCTGTCTCGCCGAGGCCGGGGGCCGCTGTTGGCAGGGAGGTGGTGCCTGGAAGCCGCCTGCAGCCTGACAGCCCTTCCCGCACAGATGGCAGAAGTCACACCCCGAAGGCCGCGCGCAGGGCACACAGCTCTTTGCCCGAATTGCCTGGCGCCAAGTGGCAGGAGGACCCTGAGCAAGCTCTCACCCCGCCCCCACCCGCCCAGGGGAGCTGGGGCAGAACAGCCCACCGCAAGCCCCTCCCCCCCAGGTGTGCATGGACTCGGCTTCATCTGAAGGGGGTGGGCCTCTCGCTCCCCTAGTAGGGCCCCAGAGAAGTGTGTTTGTTTAAAAATATATTTTTGTTGATTTCAGAGATAAAAGGAGAGAGAAAAAATCAATGATGAGCGAGAATCATGGACCAGCTGCCTCCTGCACGCCCCACACTGGGGATGGAGCCCGCGACCCGGGCATGTGCCCTGACTGGGAATCGAACCGTGACCTCCTGGTTCATAGTTCGACACTCAACCACTGAGCCACGCCGGCCGGGCGAGAAGTGGTTTTTTTCATTACCTAGCCACCTCTGCTTGGCCCCTGCCCAACTCCTTTGCCCCCTACCCCCAATTCAGCATCCCCTGCCTGGGGTCATCCTGTAGGAGCCACACATACCCACATACCCACTCAGGTGCACAGCACGCACATATCTGCCACATGCACACATACACCCCCTCCCATCACATGCCCTGCGTGCGGACTCTTCAGCATGCTCACAGCCCTCCTCTCGCTCTGCCCCGGGGACGCACAGGAAGCCAGGGCCCAAGGGCGGGGCAGCCACTTCAGACCAGTCCCTTCTCCTCTCCGGCCTCAGCTGCCCAGCTGTAGGGGGTGGGGGGCTGGAGAAGGTGCTGTCTCTAGAGACCCGCCAGTCCAGCATCCTGGGCATCTGTGACAAAGGAAGAACGTTTTGAGGGCCACCCCAGCAGCCACTGCGGGGTGGGCAGAGAGTGGGCGCTGGGAGGCAGGAGGGGCCGGGGCGTCCACACTGAAGTGCAGGCAGCTGGGACCCCCCCAGGATTGGAGGGGAGGGTGAAGGGGGAGTTTGGAGGCAGTGGATGCGACAGGTGTGTTGGGTGCAATGAGGGGTGCTTATCGGCGAGGATGGGGTCACGAGTCTAGTCAGTTCACCCCGGGAGAGTGCTACGGTGGACCACAGAGCGACGGGTGGCTTTCTGTGTACACAGGCCTTTCCCCGGCAATGCCAAGCCCATGGGCGTCGGACACATCCCTCCTCCCCTTCAAGGACGTGGCTTCCGGGGCAGGACGTGATGGTGAACTTACGGGTCAACTGGACTCGGCCATGGGGGTGCCAGACGCTTGCTCATGCATCATGTTGGGTGTGATGTGGGGGGGCCTCGGGATGAGAGTGCCATTTGAACCTGTCCCCTGGGTGAAGCAGAGACCTCCCTAGGCTGGGGGGCGAGCCCGCTGAAATCCACCAACAAAGGAGCTGTCAGCACCCAGCACGCCAGGATGGCAGGGCCCTCTGCACGGTGCTCCGGGTCCCCGTTGGGCTGACACACAGCAACGTGGGTGGCCTGTTAGTGGATAGAGGTAGGGCTTCACGAACCTAACTCAGAAGTTGGATGGATTTCAAACATCTACGACCCGTGAGAAGAAAAAAAACCACAGGTGTCTCTACAGCCGCCTCCAGGGTGGCCTCCTGGATTTCCCTGTCGGGGCACTGGCTCGACCTCCCAGGCTCAGGGATCTCCTCTGTTCCAAGAGCTAAATCAGAGTCGCCTCTCCAGAACCCCGTTTCTGGGACCCTCCCCCTCTTCCACCACCCGAGGATGGGAGACTGCCGCCTCCTCAGAGTCACCCTGTCTTCTTACAGTCGCTCCTCCTGTCACTGGGGAGACAGCAACAAGACTTAGACCCCATTACATCCACTTGCTGGTAACTCAGAAGCAGGGGTGCCAAGTCATACACATTAGCTGGCGCGAACGGTTAGAGAAAAAGAGAAGAGAAGCTAAAGGAATTCCACACCAAGGAAAGGACTGCCCTCTATTCACACGTTACAGACAAACCCAGATGGAACTCAGTTTCCCTGGGAGCGGGACTCCCCTCAGGGAGAGAGGGGTGGGAATTTCTCTTGCACCCTCTACACGGAGCCCGAAGAGCCAGCTGGGTGACTTGGGTCCCCATTTCCCCAGGAAGTGTCTGCTCAGGGGTCCCTGCCCACGAGGAAGCGACAAATATGGTCTGGAACAGAGCACACCTGGGCTTTCTCAGGTGAATGGAATCACCAACTAAAAGGGGGGAAAGCCCTGGTGGGCGTGGCTCAGGGGTTGAGCTTTGACCTATGAACCAGGAGGTCACAGTTCGATTCCTGGTCAGGGCACATGCCCGGGTTGGCGGGCTCGATTCCCAGAAGGGGGCGTGCAGGAGGCAGCCGATCCATGATTCTCTCTCATCGTTGATGTTGCTCTCTGCCTCTCCCTTCCTCTCTGAATCAATAAAAATATTTTTAATGGATTTATGGAAGGAGTCACACCCTAAGCCGTCGTGGCGCCGTGGGTGAGGTGCACGTTCCGAGCAGCGGTGCGCGGCAGCCCTGGTGATCGACAGAAAGCGGTTGGCACATTGGAGGTGCCACGCTGTGCCTCCTTCCTCGGAAACTGACACGTCACCCATAGACTTAGGCTCAGCGTCTCCCCGGGCCCCTCCCTCCACGCTGAGTGCGTGTGGGCGCTGAGAGAGACCTGCCATCCTGTGCCCTGCTGTGAAGGGGGACCACACGCGGGGCCAGGCTCCAGAGCCAGCACCCCCCCCCCCCCCCAGCAGGGACAGTAGGGTGACTTCCCCCGGGAGGGCCCTGGGGAAGGTCCTGGCTCATCTGCCTCGAATGAGGGGCTGTGGTCGCTCCTGGAGGAAGGGGCGCTGTCTGCTAAGGTGAGCAGGGGCCTGCTTCAGGAAACGGGGTCACGCTGTCTCTTCCGGGCACCCAGGCCCCTCTTCCCATACCAGTCGGTGAATCCACTTCCCAAGGGACAGCTCCGGAGCCGAGGGACCCGTTTTTCTATTACCCTTCCTTACCGGTTACCGCCACTTAGCGCTTTCATTTTATGACAAACATTCTTCGGCCCAGTCCTGGGCTGGTCTCCTGATGGGAGCTGCTGCCCCCACCCCCGCCCAGATCAAAGCGGCCTGTTTGTTTGTGGAGGACGAGGATGAGCCGTCTTGCTGGCCTTTGAACATGAAGGCCCCTTTGTCTTCCCGCTGAAGTCATCCCTGGCACCAGGCGGGAGGCAGCTGGGTGGGGGAGGGCTCTGCAGCTCGGAGGAGGCTGGACCCGAGCTGGACCCGAGCCAGAGTCGGGGGCGGGGAGCAGCTTTCAGAGGAAGACCCCAAACCTCCCCGCCAGCCCCAGAGCGGGGGGTGGGGGGGGGTGGGGGGGGGGGGGTCTCAAATGGGCGGCCCCTCAGGAGGTCTTATTTGACCCCTGTGATGATTTTTTACTTAAGTACTAATGCAAATATAAAAAGATTTCAAAATATATCAGGTCTTGCCCTAGCTGGTTTGGCTCAGTGAATAGAGCATCGGCCTTTGGACTGAAGGGTCCCAGGTTCGATGCTGGTCAAGGGCACATGCCCAGGTTGCAGGCTCAATCCCCAGTGTGGGGCATGCAGGAGGCAGCCGGTCAATAATTCTCTCTCATCATTGATGTTTCTATCTCTCTCTCCCTTCCTCTCTGAAATCAATAATATATATTTTATCAATAATTGATAAAATATTGATATATATTTTATCAATAAAATATATTATTGATAAAATACACCATATTTTCCAGTGTATAAGACGACTGGGCATATAAGACGACCCCCAACTTTTGAGAATATTTTCTTGGGTTAAAAAGTCGTCTTATACGCCGGAAAATACGGCTTCTAATATATATATTAGAAGCCCAGCATGCAAAATTGGGTAGCCCCGCCCACCCACGCTGGTCTTTGGTTGTTACAGCATTATGGCCACAGGCCTTTTATAATATGTGTGTGTGTGTGTTTATATATATAAAATCAGCTCTTAAATATTTCTTAAAGAAGTAGAATATTTTATTCCTAACTTCTTTAAATATCTGGCAATCCTGGGCCTCAATGGAGGAAGTGAAGTAACCAGTTTTCTGAACTTTTTTTTCATGATCTTCAGGGCATTTGAGTTTTCAGCTCTATTCGGTACCTTTGTTTCTTTTTAACAAATCCTGTAAACGACTGTTTTTCTTGGACGTTCCAGATTTTATATCCCTGGGCCCACCAGAACCTCACCTCTGCATTGGAAGAGGTGGTGGTTAGTGGGGAAACGACTGTACCCATTTTGCAGATGGGAAAACTGAGGCCCCGTGGCATTCTAATAACCAGCCCAAGGTCACAGAGAGGTTAATGGTAGACTCAAGAAATAAGACTTAGAAGACAAAGGGAACTAACATGGATCTACCTCTTTCATTTTAATATTATGGTCCATGTGGCTATTTGTTAAAAAAAAAAAAAAAAGCGGAGAGGCCTTCCCATAGCCTAGGGACACCTGATGCTAATGCTGGGGGCCTATTAGGTGCGGGTGGCTGCGTCGGCATTACGTACCCTTCACAACAAGCCTTTCAGGTGAGTTCTAGCTTCTCCCTTTCCCGGCAGAGAAAACCGAGGATTAGGGGCTCAAGGACTCGCCCAAGGTTACACAGTGAGGCCGAGAGTTAGACCCAGGTCGGCCCGGCTCCAAACCTGGGCAAGTGGTTCCACGACGCTTGCTGGGTGGTTACTTCTCAGAGCCCCAGGGGTGCCTGCACAACGTGGGGTCCCCTGCTCAGAGCACACTCTCCTCCCAGGGCTGGACCGCCCTCCCCACATACCTCTCAGCTTCATCTATCCCCGCCCCCCACGCCTCCCCGTGAAACAGCTGATTGGACCAGATAGACACCTGACCCAAGCCGGGCCAATCAGATCCTTCTCCTGGCAGTGGGGTTGGGGTCCAGTCTGTAAAGCTGGCAGGGACCAAGGACAGGGCTAGCGTGGGCTGTGCACTGCACAACTCCAGGGGGTGCCATCCGCATAAATGGGCCCGTGAATGGCACCTCAGGGCCCGCCAGGAGAGGAACATCAAGGAACGGGGGGGGGGGGGGGGGGGCTTAAGGGGGGTCTATTTGAATAAGTGGGTTTGGTGAGGAACCATGGGGAAGATGGCGGGAAAATAGTGCAAAATCTAAACTCAGCCCTAGGGGGCGCTGTCAGTGTGGAGAGCACACATCACAGGTGGAACAAGGAAGAATGCATTCTTCAGAGGGTCTCCAGCTCAAATGCCTACGAGGCTGGCCCCTAGGAGGCCGGAGGCGGGAGGACGCGATCACTGCTGCCGATCACTGCTGCCGTGTGGGATGCTGGGCTCAACCCTGCCAGACCTTCCATAAAAAGTTTTAACCCAGAAATCCAACTTTTTTACTTGAAATCTCTTTAAATATTATGAACAGATTCTGATTTAAACACACGCACACAAAGAAACACTTTGTATTGTATCCAGAATATATAAATTACTTCCAAAGCCTAATCAAAAACAAACTAAACAAAAGATTTGAACCCGTCATTAAAGAAGATATACAGATGGCAAATAACCACGTGAAAAGATGTTTGACATCATTAGTCGTTAGGGAAATGCAAATTAAAACCACAGGAAGGTGACGCTCTGCTCCTAGGAGAATGGCTAAATTTTTTGAAATGTGGCAATACCAAGTGCTGGCAAACACAGGGAGTGCCTGGAACTCTCTGACGTTGCTGGGGGGCCCAGGAAGCGGAACGGAGGAAGGGGGAGGAGGAGAGAGGAGGTTGGGAAGGGCCTAGAATAGGGGTGGGGACCCTTTGCCCTGCCAAGGGCCATTGGGACATCTGTGGGCCGTGGCATCATTTGTGGGCCGTACAAATTTACCAACTTAAGAATCGGCCTGCTCTATTGGTCAGACACGTAATTAACTCGCCCCTAATGCCTTGGCAGGGCCAGACCAGATGATGTCGTGGGCCTTAACCGGCCGGCGGCTGGACGGTCCCCACCCCTGCTGTCGGCGATTCAAGGCCGAGGTCTGTGGTCGGCAAACCGCGGCTCGCGAGCCACATGCGACTCTTAGGCCCCTTGAGTGTGGCTCTTCCACAAAATACCACGTGCGGGCGCGCACGTACAGTGCGATTGAAACTTCGTGGCCCATGCGCAGAAGGCGGTTTTCGGCCTGGGCGAGTCTATTTTGAAGAAGTGGCGTTAGAACACTCAAGGGGCCAAAGAGCCGGATGTGGCTCACGAGCCACAGTTTGCCGACCACAGGCCTAGGGCATGGGCTACCGTGCTGAGCCGAGCTGGAAGACATGGGTTCTCGCCGCTCTCTGGACCTCCGTTTCCCCGTGTGTCCAGTATTCTTCTTGCGTCAAGATTCTGAGTCCCCTTCACCTCCTGCTCGGTGAGCTTTGTCCTGATGGTCACCTTCCAACATCCCAGACCTCGCAGGTTGTTTGAAGTGTCACAGCCGGGATGGACGGATAGAGTGACAACCCAGGAGAGGGGGCCGAGAGGAATGCCACAGAGGAGGCCGAGCTAGAGAGGGAGGTGGCAGGAGAGAGCGAGGAGGTGATACTCAGAGGGACGGGCCGGACTCTGGGGGAGGGTCTCCGTGGTGTTCTAGAAAAGGCACGAGGTGTAGAAGGGGCGGTGAGAACAGACCCAGCCGTACAGTCCTTCTCTGGGGGGTGTTTCGTCCGTCAGCCGGTCAGTGGGGTAACTCACAGGAGGCCAGCTAGGAGCCCCGGGGGGAGGGATGGAAGGAGGGGCAGACCCTCCCGCTTGCCGTGCCCCCCAGCACCCCACTTCGCCAGGATTCCATGGGGCACGCTCTACAGCCCCCAGCTGAGCCCTGTCCTCCTGGCTGAGGGCTCTAGAGGAGCCCATGATGGGGAGCAAAGAAGACTCCAGCACCCGCTTGTCCCTCCAGCACCCGCATGCCCCGCCCCTCCCAGGGTCTCCCCGCCTGAATCACACAATTACGGGGGAGCGATCGGTGGCGGATGTTGGGGCTCAGGCGGGTTTGGATCGTCTCATTCAGCCATTCCTCGCTGCACAGAGGGGAAACTGAGGTTGGCGGCGTGAGGCCATCCTGTGTCAACGAGTTAGCGGCTGAGCTAAATCAATAACAATCATTCGATCAAGAATGATAATGATAATGATAATGATAATAATCAATGTTTGTGGAATTCCCTTCTCCTCTCCCTCACCCCAGGATTGAAGCCCGGGGAGTGGGGGTCAGAGCTGAGTCGGAAGTCCGGGGGGCGGGGAGCGGAGAGGAGCCCCCGGGTGCCCCGAGGGTCATCCCACGTGGGCACTGGCGGCTCCGAGCGAGGCTGCGGCTGCGGACGGCCTGAGTGGGTCCCAATGTGGACATTTTTAAGCGGATTTCTCTCCTCACCCCCGCCCCGGCCCTCCGGGCACATGGGTAACAGGAAACAGCCCGGGCTCCTTGGCTGTCTTTCATCTTCCCCTCTCGGGCAAACTGCAGAATCAAACGATAATTGTCCGGGTGATCTCATTATTGTCAACAAAATCCAAGCCTTGAAGTCCGAAGCCACTGACACGCTGACACATTAAACACAACAGGAAACCATGCGCGCATGTCATCCCATAAATAAATGAGGCGGGAGGGGGCTGGGCTGGGGCAGTGCGGCGCGCAGAGGGGGCGGCGGGCCCTCGGAGGAGCGGGGAGGACGAAACGACTGACCGTGCGACGTGGGGGCCGCACCTTCGGAAAAGCCTGGTCCAGGGGATTGACGCCCGTCCTTCCTGTTTATATCAGCGCGGGCCGGGCAGGAAACAGATGGCATCTTCCACAGCGTGGCTGCTGGAGTGTATGATGACGGGGCGTTTCTAGGGGAAGGGGAACCAGAGGGGCTGGGCACCCTGAGATAAGCACCAGTGGGGAGCCGGGGAGGACAAGGGACGGAGCAGGTACCGGAACCGGAGGGTGGCGTCTGGCAGCCACCAGCTGCAGGGCAATGGGGTGTGGGAGGCGCAGAAGGAAAGATCAAGCTCCCCGGAGTGCAGAGCAAGACCTGGGGGGCTCCGGTCCGCATGGGACACCCCTGCAGCGTCTGCACCCGCCCCGCTCAGCCTGCCACGCCCAGGGGTGGGATGCTCACCCACCTCCACCTGCGAGCCGCCTGTCCAGGGCTGAATGTTCCAAACCTCAGTTCCTGGCAAAACCAAGCTCAGGACCCGGCCGGTGTGGCTCAGGGGTTGAGCATCGACCTCTGAACCAGGAGGTCAGGGTTGGAGTCCCGGTCAGGGCACAGGCCCGGGTTGCGGGCTCAATCCCCAGTGGGGGTGGCGTGCAGGAGGCAGCCGATCCATGATTCTCTCTCATCATGGACATTTCTCTCTCTCTCTCTTCCTCTCCCTTACTCTCTGAAATCAATAAAATATAATTTAAAATAATTTTTATAAAAACAATTTCGGGGTTTGGGGAGCAGGTCCTGTGCATACGGAGGAGCAGGCTCTGGCTCCCTGTCGGGAGGGCTGGCTGGGGAGGGCCGGGGCGAAGCCCAGGAGGCCAGCTGCCCGCGCACAGCTGCACGGGACGTTACACGGAAAACAAGGTGTCCCCCCTCGTGCCTCTTCCTCTCGACTCTTCTGGCCTCCATGAGAATTCTCACAAGCTCATGGCCACGCACTATTGGTCACCGATGGGAAATGGGGCTGCGAGGTGTGGCCGGCGGGTCCCTGCTGGCTTTGTGCCCACAGACTTCCCTTCCTCTCTGCCCCCGAGACAGCCTGGTGGGGGGTCGATGAGGGACAGGGCATCAGGACACCGAGTTGTCACCTGCCTCTGCCACTTCCTGCTGTGTGGCCCTGAGCAAGCCTTTCCCCGCTCTGGGTCTCAGTTTCCCCACCCGACAAGGAAAGGAGACGTGGACCTGGGTCTTAGGCAGCCTAAGGCCCTAACATGGAGAACATTCCCTCTTCACTCTGCAAACCCCACCCCAAGCCCCTTTCATTCAAAAGAGGCCGGTGGCTGCTTCGACACCGAAAAGTTAAAATAATTAAAGTTTTGCCCTAACTGGTTTGGCTCAGTGGATAGAGCATCGACCTGCGGACTGAAAGGTCCCAGGTTCGATTCTGGTCAAGGGCATGTACCTTGGTTGCATGCACATCCCCAGTAGGAGGTGTGCAGGAGGCAGCTGACCGATGTTTCTCATTGATGCTTCTAACTCTCTATCCCTCTCCCTTCCTCTCTGTAAAAAATCAATAAAATATATTTTTTTAAAAATTAAAGTTTTTCAATTGCAAGAAACTCCCATGATCACCTAGACTTCTGCCAAGAGCCTCTCCGTGCTGTTCCGTTTGGTACGTTGCCGACAACGCCCTCTGTTCCGCCTGCGCAGCTATAATGTGAGCAGAAGGCATGAGGGAAGGCCAGGCATCCCGGACCCTCTGCTCAAGCCAACACCCACCTACCCGGCCCGGCCCACCTTGCGCTTGTCTACACTACTGACTTCGGCAGGAGGGATCGCACTCTGAGCCGCGGTTTCCTCTTGGTAAGATCAGGGCGCTAATCACCACGTGAGCGCAGCACACAGGGCGTTTGGCGTGAGGCGCCGGGTGGGTCCTCCTTCCCGTCCACGTCCTGCGGTCCCTGGAGGCTGTGCAGGGGGTCCCTCTGCAGAGTCCGATGGCTCTGGCACCCGCCGCTCCAGTCACCAGGAAGGTCCCAGCACCCTATTCCCGTCTTCCCTCTGCTCTCACGCCAGGGGCACCTCTTTCCCAGGAGACTACGGAAACGAGGGCGAGGAGGCCTCTACCAGACGCAAAGGACCGCCTGCTCCTAGGGATTAGGAAAATATGTCCATCTTTTCATCTCTATATGCCTTGTCGCCAATAAAGGCAGGAAGTAGTGTTTATGGAACACAGTGGGAGACATTACAAGGGCTCCCCAATATCTGGTCCCCTTTTCCTTCCTGGACGTAGAGAAAACTATATATCCCAACGCCCCGGCTGCTAGATGGAGCCACGTGATCGTGCTGACCAAAAATGGAGAGCAAGAGTGTTCTGCCAGGTCCTCTAGCTGATCTCTTCCTCTGCCACCGTGAACAGGGAGGCCTCTTGTTGACATGGCAGAACCAGAATAGGATCTTCTGGATCATGTGTCACATGCGGGCGCAACACAACCCTGAGCTGTGCACTGGACCTACAGCAAAGTTGGTAAGAGCATAAACGAAACTTCTGTTGTGGTACACCACTGAGCTCTGGGGGATGTTTGTTACGGCAGCATAGCCTCGTCTGGACTGACAGATACAAACACTAGAATGTGCACGTATTCCCATCTGCGTCATTATCACGCCTGGTCCTCACCACGACTCTGGAGGTCGGTGTGAATATTATCTCCACTTTCCAGGTGAGGAAACAGACTCCAGCGTGTTAGGTAATTGGCCCAAAGTCAGTAAGAGAGAGACCCCAAGAGAGAGCCCGGTTCACTTGCCTCCTCAGCTCCAAATCTTAACGAGCAGGTCGGTTCCACCACCCAGGAGGGGAGGTTTGGGAGGCGGGCATGGAACTCGGTGTAGGAATGCCCCGAGTCAGTTTGGGATCTTTGTGGAGTAAATCTTCATCCTTCCAATGTGGCCTTCGAGAGTCTGGGAAAAATGTTCCCAGCTAAAAGTAGCTACAGCGGAGGGTCCCAGCCAAGGTCCAGCGCTAGGCTGGCAGACTTCGCGGACAGCTTGGAATCCTGCTGGCCGGGGTTCCACTGGCATGGCCGTGTTTACACTCGCCTCGAATTAGTTCTCCCACGCCTTCCACAGCCCCGGCCCATATTTGGGATGGAAAAGGGCACACGATTCCCAGTGGGGGTTCGAAAGTATCAGGGAAAATGCCGCAGGGGCTGCAGCCTCTCTCCACATGGGCCGGGGCTCTGAGCCACCCCATCCTTGGTCCCTGACACCTGGACCCTGTGCCCAGCAGGGCAGCCAGGCCAGAGAGACCCGAACCCCCTCGCGCACTGAGTCAGAAGGAAGGCATTTCTAGGAGGATTCTCGGAGGCCCGGTGCACCCCCATGGCCAAAGGAAGCCCCCAAAATGAGAAAGACAGAGGATCCCACTTCGTTTCTTCTCTGTGGAACGAGGGCTTTTATTTCTCCCCCAAGAAGGCATCGGTGATTAGGTTGCCTTCAGCCGCGAGGAGCAGAAACCCCCAATAACAGCGCCTTCCCGGGAAGGAAAGCTCCCAGGAGCCCGTGCAGGTGCGCCCTTCGCACAGGCAGGACTGCAGACACCTAGCCCGCGCTTCATCAGAGGATTCCTTCCCGTCAGAAAGCGTGAAAGCTCCCATTTTGCAGTCCTGACCACTGATCCCCGCGGCAGCTCGACGGCAATTCACCCAGGAGCTTCGTGGGCTGCCGTCTCTCTCATCAGTCCTCTTCTGCCTTCCGGCTTCTTTCCAGCCCAAACCCTCCGAGGCTGCCTACCTTCAGGGCCTATCTCAGAGCATCCCTCTGACCTCTGGGTAGGATGGCCACAACGTGGCAAGGGTACCACCGCGCCCCCTCCAGTGCCCATGGTAGGCATCACTAATCGATCAAGAGTCTGTGCCCTTGCCCTGACCGGTTTGGCTCAGTGGATAGAGTGTTGGCCTATGGACTCAAGGGTCCCAAGTTCGATTCCGGTCAGGGGCATGTACCTTGGTTGCGGGCACATCCCCAGTAGGGGGTGTGCAGGAGGCAGCTGATCGATGTTTCTCTCTCATCGATGTTTCTAACTCTCTATCTCTCTCCCTTCCTCTCTGTAAAAAATCAATAATATATATATATTTTTTTTAAAAAAGAGTCTGTGCCCTACTGAGCAAGATAAAGGCCTCCGATCATATCCTTCAACCATCCACTCATTTGGCATTGGTCATCCATACCCATCGGCAGTCACATCCCTGGTCCCTCACACCTGGACTCTGGCATCTTGGGAAGATCGCTCCTCCCGTGGCCTCCTCTTCTTATGTCCCCACCCGCTCTGTGTCCCAATGAATTCTAGATAGGGGACTGGGCAGTTCTCTGCTGTGGATGGCAGAGGGGAATCCTGTTGGTGTCCAGAGGAATGCCATGGTGTTTTTAATGCGTTGTTGGCAGTGGATCTGCCCTCTCTGTTTTGTTTCCATCACGGGGCACATGGAGCCAGGCATCGGCCGCTCAGTGTCCTCCGGGCCGGCCATGTCGCCGGGCCATCTGGAGGCCACTGCCCGCTTCCTGGAAGGCCCCGGAGCCCAGAGAGGCCTAGCATTTTCCTTCCAACTGGGATACTGCCACCCCACCCACCACCTCCCAGGCGGAGCCAGCCACGATGAACATGACTACCCCTCACACTGACCCCGCCTGTCCAGTGCCCTGTCCTGGGAGGGCAGCTCTGTCTGTCCCTCCACTGGGGCCTAGACAGCCTTTCTCACTAGCCTGCCCGCCCGCCAGGCTGCCCGCCCCACCGGCCCTCCCTCCGCCAGCCAGACGGGATGCATCAGAGGGAGGGGAGAGGACAGGGCCGCCCCCTGGCCACCGCGCACTATAAAAGAGAGAGCATTAAATCTTGGCCCCCACAGGGAACTGCCTTAATTAGGGTGGCGCCGAGCAGGACGCCATAATTAACTGCGTGTCTGTGTTTCCATCCCAAACACGCATTTCCAGAGCTTTGTGATCCAGCTTTCTCCGAGGAGCCCAGCCAGGAGCTCGGCACGGGCAGCCCGGAGGGGAGGGACGGCCGGGTTTCTCCCGCTCCTTCCTCTCCAAGCCCCACTCGGGGTGAGTCTCTGGAGGTGGGAGCTGTGGGTCGTTGCTCTGTGGGTGTTACTTATGGGCTCAGGGCTACTGGCTCTGCCCGGTCCCCGAAGCCAGGGAAACCCACAGGTGTGGTGTCGGGCACCTCTTAGTTTTCCTTGGACAATACCCACTATTCCTGGAAACCCCCGCAGCCACCTGTAGCTCTAGAGCAGTGGTCAGTAAACTCATCAGTCAACAGAGCCAAATATCAACAGCACAACGATTGAAATTTCTTTTGAGAGCCAAATTTTTTAAACTTAAACTTCTAACGCCACTTCTTCAAAATAGACTCGCCCAGGCCATGGTATTTTGTGGAAGAGCCACACTCAAGGGGCCAAAGAGCCGCATGTGGCTCTCAAGCCGCAGTTTGCCAACCAGGGCTCTAGGGCTAGGCCATGATCTAGGCCAACCAATCAGAGAGCTCAGCTCCTGGCCACAGGCATTGGCTTCAGAGTTGGTCATGTGATGGATGGCGGGCCAATGAGAGTCCAGGTGGACAGACTGGGAAATGGGTATTGGCTTTCCACTGGCTGGGGTGCTAAGCTGATCGGATGTCAGCCCGGAGCTTCTGGGGTCCACCTTTGCCATCTCTTGGGAAGAGTCTGCCTAAGAATAAGGCCAAATTGAAGAAAGCATTAAAAAAAAGGTGGCTTGGTGGTTGAGCATCGATCTATGAACCAGGAGGTCACTGTTCTATTCCTGGTCAGGGCACATGCCAGGGTGGCAGGCTCAATCCCCAGTAGGGGGCGTGCAGGAGGCAGCCGATCCATGATTCTCTCTCATCATTGATGTTTCTATCTCTCTCCCTCTCCCTTCCTCTCTGAAATCAATAAAAATATATATTTTTTAAACAGTGGCAGGTGCCAGAGAGAGACCTGGTGACATCCTGTAAGCGAATGAATGCAGCCAGACCTGAAGCAAGGTGCCACCAGGGGCTCTGATTATAGGAGAGGCGGTGCATGCCCGTGTTTGTGTGTGTTTATGTGAACTGTGTGCGCTGTCATGGCAACGTGGGGATGTAGGGTCCGTGGAAACGGGCCACCTGGCTCTCACTCGCCAGGTAGGTCCGCCCCAGCCCGATGTGAGCCCAGCCGAGCCCCATGAGCCCCAGACCCTGGGCCTTAGCGCCTGCCCCTTCCTCCCGGGACAATGTCGTATGAGAGGCCTCCCGCAGCCTCCCTGGCACAGTCTTGCTGGGAGGCCACCCCTTCCACTTGGACAAGTTTTAATAACTTTGCATGCCAGGAAGGTGGTCCTCCCAGGAAATGCCCAGAGTGTTTTACAAAATTTCCCACGCTTTTCACACTAGCCTTCAAGCTCTGCATGGTCTCTCGCTGAAATACTGTAAAGTTCTCCTCACCAGCCACACACACACACACACACACACACACATACACACGCAGGCTAGGAATGACTCACATTCTGGACCCTTGCTTTGTACTTATCTGCTGTGCAACCTTGAGCATGTAGCTTAGCCACTCTGTGCCTTTGTTTTCTTTCTTTTTATTGATTGATTTGAGAGAGAGAGAGAGAGAGAGAGAGAGAGAGAGAGAGAGAGAGACATCGATGTGTTGTTCCACTTGTGTCTGCATTCGTTGGTTGACTCTTGTACATGCCCTGACAGAGACTGAACCAGCAACCTTGGCATCTGGGGGCCGACATTCCAACCACCTGAGCTACCTGGCCAGGTGTTTTCTTTATTTCTAAGGAGAAGGCATGACACCTCTGTGTCGACACTGCCGAGGGTTCAATGAGATGAAGAGTATAAAGCCATTTATCGTCAAGACGCAGAAATGGTCACTTGTCCCATCATCGCTGTATCTCAGCTTCCACACCCAAGGTTCAAGGCACCCGGGAAATCACAGCAACTGAGGGCCAAAGAGGCCAAGGGATCCGGCCAAGGTTACAGAGGCGACGCATGACAGTTCTGGTGGTCGGGCTCCCGGTTCCAAGCTCAGGGCCCGCCCTCCAGGGTCCTGCTGCCTCCCAACCTTCATCCGTGTGAGCCAGATACTCACCTCCCCTCTGGTCTGAGCCCTTGGTCCTCACAGGGCCGGAGGAGCAGGGTGGCTGCAGACACCCAGGAGAAGGAGAGGTGCTTCCAGGTCACAGCCCATGAGAGGACAGCAGCTTCTTAAAGGACCCCCAGTGAGGAGAGACCTTCCAACATGCAAACCCAGAATATAGAATCTAAAAAGACAGACACACGTGACCACGTAAAAACGTTACTCTCTGGTCAGGTAAGAGATGCCATAAGCAACGTTAACAGACACACAATACATTTGGAAAAGATGACTGTGACGCAGAGGGCAGAGGGTTACCATCTATGATATACAAAGGGCTCTTACAAATGGAAGAGAAAAGGGCAAACAACCCAAAAGAAATGATGGCAGAGAACATGAATAGGCCAATTCACGAAAGAAGGAAGGCAAGTGGCCACAAACAAATGAAAAGATGCTCACTCATTAGTGGTCCGGGAAAATGCAAATTAAACTGACAATGAGATATCACAGAAGGAAATTTAAAAGAACAATCACGCCATTGCGGGCAGGGACTTCAGGAAAGGCTACATTCACATGTGGTTGCTGAGAATGTAAATTATTACAATCTTTTTGAGACAAAGTCTGGCAGCACCAATCAAAACTTCAGGAGTGACATGAAAACTTTGCATTTAAAAACATGTATAGAGTGTCTTTGACCCAGCAATCCTAACCCTCAAAATCTGATAGAAAGTAAACTGCCATAACCTAAGGACAAATGACAAAAAATAGCTATTGAATTATTATTCACTAGAGGCCTGGTGCACGAATTCGTGCATGGGTGGGGTCCGGCCAGCCTGCCCACCCCAATCGGGACCGATCAGCCAGGCAGGGAGGGGCCACAGGCGGTTGGCAAGCTGGCCCCGCCCCCTGGTAGAACTCCCAGTCTAATACTGGTCGAGGGGACAATTTGCATATTAGCCTTTTCTTATATAGGACTAGAGGCCCAGTGCATAAAAATTCCTGCACTGGAGGGGGGACTCTCAGCCCAGCCTGCCTCCTCTCACAGTCTGGGAGCCCTCAGGGGCAGGAAGCAACCTGGTGATCAGGGGAAGGCAACGCTCCATCACACCTCTGCTGCTGCCACTGCTGGCAGCACAAGCCTCGGCCGGCCCTGGTTACCTGAGCCTCAGGCTGGCCCTGGGTGGCTGGGGGTCTGAGAGGACTGGGCACCACCAACTTGTGGCTGTGGGCATCGCCATCTTTGAGGGTGGGACAGTCAATTAGCATATTCCCTCCTTATTGGCTGTGGGCGCTGCCATTTTGCGGCAGCATGAGGGTCAATTAGCATTTTCCCTCTTTATTAGACAGGATAATGGGGGGAAAACTCAAAACAAAGCGTGGCAGAGACTGCCCGATAGGGAAGAGCTTGGCTGGGACCACATGACTGGGTTCTGGCTAACGGACTGGGGAAGAAGGGATGTGCGGTCACGAATCCCACGGTGTGGCCCCTTCCTGTCTTCCCCTTGAAGGAGCTGGCAAGGACCCCAATCCCCGAGTCCCTGTTGGGAGAATCATCACCAAGGCTGCCTGGCCGCCCGGCACTGGGCAGGAACAAGAAGTCAACACCTGTGTGAGCATGCTCCAATCTCAGGGCACCCTCGGGGCCACAGCACAGCACAGCTCACACTCGAGTGCCCAGCGGCGGGACATGACTGGCTCGCACACAGCACACCTAGTTGGTACTCAGCCTGTACACAGGACTCAGAGGCTGAGCAAGAGCTTCCCCGGCGTCCGAGGAGAGGCGTGAAATGCAGAGACCCATCCTTAATGTCTCATTTGGGTAATATACCTCTAACAGTACGCGTGTTCTGTGTCTAGGCGTGTGTGCATACATGGTTGTGTGGGGAAGAATGGGGATGTAAAAGACACTACCAGCTTGCAAGCATGCCTGGGGGCGAGGGGGGCGAGGAGGGAGAAAAGAGGTAGGGAGCACCACACAATACAGTGGACAAAGCACATCCACACACAACGTTGACCTGAGCACGTTTTTGCATTTGTGAGTGTGCAGGTATAAACATAAAGCAATTCACTATTAGAGGGTAAACCTCTCTTCTTAGCACAAGAGGAAGAGGCACCCACACAGCCGGTGCATGCGAGGGGGGTGGGGTGCCAGGAGTGGGCAGATCCCATCAAGCCTTTCTGTCTGGCTGAGTCTGGTCAGGACATCTCCCCAGTTGAGATGTGGGTACAATGCAGAGAAAGGAAGGTAGCCAGGCTCATGACCATACTGGTTCGGGGGCTGGAGCCAGAAGGTGGGGCTGCTTCCCGGTCTCCTGAGAAAATGGGGGGCCTTCAGCCAACAGCTCAAGAGCTAAGCCAGCAGGTTGGGGAGAGTCTACCAAGATAGAAGGGCCCTTTGGAGTCACCAGGGTCAAAGGCCACAAACCGGGAGCCCAGAGGCCAAATCCAATCCTTGCACAGTGATGTCTAAAGAAATTCAAATTGGCCGAAACCAGTTTGGCTCAGTGGATAGAGTGTCGGTCTGCGGACTGAAAGGTCCCGGGTTCGATTCCAGTCAAGGGCATATACATTGGTTACAGGCACATCCCCGGTAGGGGTGTGCAGGAGGCAGCTAATCGATGTTTCTGACTCTCTATCCCTCTTTCTTCCTCTCTGTAAAAAATCAATAAAATATTAAAAAAAGAAATTCAAATTGGTTGCCAATGTATTAAATTGGCAGATTTTATAAACACACACACACACACACACACACACACACTCCAAGTTTAATATCTCCAGCTTATAGTGAGACCACTGAACTATGCACTTTAAAATGGTGAGAATGGTAAATTTTATGTTATGTATATCTTACCACAGTTTTAAAAAAAGATTTGAAAACAAGAGAAAAAAATATTCCCTTCACAATAATAACAACACACAAGGCACCTTGGAATAAACCCAACCAGAAGTCCACAGGACCCTGGAGAAAAGAGTAAAACTTTACGAGGAGACGTAAGCAATGTGAATAAGAGAAGATATACCATGTTCATGGAGGGAAAGAACCAATGCCGTCAGGAGGGCAAATCCTCCCAAATTCATCTATAATATAATGCAGTTCTAAGCCAGACCTCAACAGTATTTGTCATTGAACTCAATAAGCTAAAAGTCCTTGAAGAACTATAACACAAAATTAGCACTATGCTCAGAAAAAATACACCAATTAGCAGTGTACACCTCAATGAAGTTTTACACAGTGACCGTACCCAGGTCTCCAAGACCCAGATCAAGGAACACAATATTGCCCCAGAAGTCCTCTGTAACCCCCTGCAGTCACCACCACCTTTGAGGGTAACCGCCCCCTGGTCTCTCTCTTGATCAACTAGCTTTGCCTGTTGTTTGAACTTCCTCTACATGGAATCGAACCACCGGTACCTTTTGTTATCTGGCTTCTTTCCCTCAACATCATAACCGTGCAATTCATCCATATTGTTGCCTGGGTTGTCGGTGGTGTGTTCTCATTTCTTTATTCTCAATAACCCAGCGTAGGAGCATCTCGGCGTATATTTATCCCCGTCTGCTGTCCACAGGCATTTGGGTGGTTTCCAGCTTGGAGATGTTACGAATAGCTCTCTGGTCCTTGTCCTTTGATCCGCATTTATGCACAAATTTGTTGTGCATGTTCCTGGGAGTGCAACTACTGGGTCATCAAAAAACAATTTTTTCTTTTTAAAGAACAGAGGATGTTTGTGTGGTGGGTGGGAATGGGGTAGGCTTGCCTGACTGAAGATCAAAATAAATGATAAAGCTGTAGTAATTAAAAGGCACACATATTAGCACATCCCCAAATCTACACACACTCACACACACACACGCATGCACACACGCACGCACACGAGCATACACGGGCATGCACATGGTCCTCGTGCACACACACATCCACACACAGGCGTGCCCTCCCACCCCACGTACTCCACCAGGCAGCACAGACAACTCCGGGCCGGACTTCCCAGACCCGACAGATAACTGAGCGTCGCGGTCCCTTTCAAGTGGTATCAGAGCGCAGGCTTGCGAGTATTCAGGAAACGGCTGATGGCGAGGGGGAAGGAGAGAGAGAGCCCCCCCACACTGCCCACTGGCTTTAAAGGGAGAACAAAGTGAGCGGGATCAGAGGGTGCGAGGTGGCAGCAGCGATGCTGAAGCCCTTTATCTCTGCTCCGTGGGTGAGGATCCAGGCTGCAGGGCATGCTGGGAGTGCCACAGGGGCGCCTGGACCCCAGACACAGAGAGAAAGAACCTGACCGGTGGGCACGGGACCAAGGCAGGGCTGCAGGGCCCTCCTCTTGACAAAATGACAATGTGCCCTCTTTTCTGTCCAGCCCAGAAGGGGCTGGGGCTGGGGCCAGGGCCGAGGCAGCAAGAGCTTAATGAAGGGCTGTCAGTCAAAGCTCTAAAAATACCCTCCGGCTGCGAGTGGGCCCACTCCTGTACCCGCCCTCGGGCTTACTGCCGCCTGAATGGTCCCTTGGTGACACACAAGGACAAATGTTTGCCCGGACGGGCCTGGTGTCAGGCAGTACACATGGCCCCACTATGGCATCTGCCCTCCCCCCTGCCCCACCTTCCCACCACTCCCCGCTCCCCCAGTCCGTGCCCTGCCAGGACCTTCTAACTGGCACACCCTGGGCCAGGAAGCAGGTCATGAGGACCCCAGAGTGAGGGCCCACCTGCACCCGGGGCTTCTCCATCCTCTGGGGAAGACACCTCTCCTCATAGGGGACTCCTGACCCCAGAGAGCCAAGTGTCGTGGGAAGACGGGAGACTCCCCATCAGAGGGGGGAGGCACCACCCCCTTTCGGCAAATCTGGGACCCAGGACGGTCTCTGCTTTCGCTAAGTTCCCGGCTCAGTGGGGAGGGCCAATGGCTGTGCTTGGGACACACCCCAGTCAGCCAGGGCAGCATCCTCCGGGCCGCAGCCCAGCTCCCGCCTGGAGCAGCTCCGGACCGATGCGGAGGGACAGCTCTCCAAAGACAGGTTCCCACGCCTGACCGCAGCAGGCTTTTCGCCGAAACGTCCTGACGCCCCGTGCTCCCCACGCTTTCATGCACTGGGAGCTTTTAAAACACAGATTTCGTCCTGCAGGCCCGGCGGCTCCGCACATGTAACCCTATCCACCGGCTGCCCGCGCCCTGGTACCTGGTGGCAGAGGAGGTGGATGGAGGGCGCCGATAACCGGGCTCTGCTGGCCACTGTGCTGACGCAAAGCGCCGGGAGCAGGGTTCCTGGGACGGCTTTGGAGGAAGCGGAGCCGGATCTGATGGGCAGAGAGAGAACTCCATCGCACACCTGGCACAGGCCGGGGGCTTCTATAATAGACGGCACCCAGCCGTGTGTGCCCACAGCTGGGCCAGCCTCAGGCAGAGCTGGAGGGGGCTGCTCCTTAAGGCAGCGATGCAGGCAGGCCTGGAGGTATTGGGCAAGCCCTTGACCTTTCTGAGCCTCAGTTTCCTCGCCTGTAAAATGGGGGTGGGGCATAGCACTGCCTGTCTCTGCAGCTCTAGTGAGAGGTCAGGAGATCATACTCGCAACAGCTGCGGAGCACACCGCCTGGCTCAGGGGTGGGGCGTGGGGGACAGCGGTGCAAGGGGGAAGGGACCCCATGGCCCGGGGACCCGGCTGAGCGCAGGAAGCCAGCACGCCCACCCCGCCCCCCACCCACCCCGAGGCCGAGGCCTCCTTTGAGCCTGCGCTGCGCTTTGAAGTCCCAAATGGGCCAGGAGGAAAGAGGATCCCCGCGCCCAGCCCCCAGCCCGCACCTGGATAAACACGCGCCGCCAGCCCGGCCGCCGGCCCCGGACCGACGCGCTGGCGGCAGGGCCGGCCGCCTGGCCGGAGAGGCTGGGCAGCGGCTCACTTCAAAGCGCCCGCGGCTGCCGGCGGGAGGGGCCCTAATCAGGCCCGGCTGCCGCCGCCCCGCCATCTGCTCCGCGTTAGCGCGCACCGTGGGGGCGGGGCGGCGGGAGGGAGGGAGGGGCACCGTCCTCGAGGTCCGAGGTCCGAGCGTGCCGGGCAGCCACGTCCCGGCTCCTTCCATTACATCACCACCTCATCACTTCATTCCTTCACTCGCAAGCAGTCCCGGCCGGCCTGCTCCGTGCCAAGCCCCGCGCCAGGCGAAGGAACACCATTTGTTCTTCCATTCATTTGCTTAACAAATGCGTATTGAGCTCCTACTACTATAAGGGAAAGACCCTGGGGTTACAAGTCATTCATTCATTCATTCATCCAGTAAACATGTTTTTAAATATGTTTTTATTGGTTTCAGAGAGGAAGAGAGAGGGAGAGAGAAACATCAATGATGAGAGAGAATCATGGGTCTCCAGGTTGCCTCCTGCACGCCCCCTACTGGAGACCTGGGCATGTGCCCTGACTGGGAATTGAACCATGATCTCCTGGTTCCTAGGTCGATGCTTAACCATTGAGCCACCCTGGCTGGGCTTGATGTTCACTTTGATGACAATATATGAAGGTGCCGATTCCTCAGGAGGACCCTTCATAGATGACTTACCCATCCGGCCGGGGGCACTCTGCACAGGGACACAGGTTACACCCCGCACGACTCCAGCAGGCGCCAGGACCGAACCGCAGTCTGCACCGCACCTCCTGGGACCTGGCTGCCCCTGTCCATGGCTTCACGCAGCCCTGGGCCCCACCGTGCGGGTCCCTGACCCCAGGCCCTTCTGAAGCCCACGTCCCCCTCCAGGATGCGGCGTCACCTGTACACAGACACACACACCGCACAATTCCAAGGGAACCACACAGGCAAGGCAGCAAGCGAGGGGTCCGGGAGGGGGTGGGGGACATCTGTAATACTTTCAACAATAAAGATACATTAAAAAATAAAATAAAATAAAAGGGAAGGAAAGCACTAGCCCCATCCCTGGCACACATCGCACTCAGCAAACGGTGCTGTTCATTTGGTTTTGCCTCCAGCATTTTCCTGCCCAAGCACCAGCGCTAGAGTGGATTTCAGCTCTGAGCATCCCAGCTCCAGCTTCGGGGGCCTCCTAGGGGACCCCCAGCCCCCACCTGGCCCCCAGCTCCCACCCGCCTCTCCCCTCCCCCCCTCCCCGCCAGCCTGCTGCCCGGAAACCCTGGGGAGAGAAAGGGTTGGATCACGGTGTCCCTTTTCCACTCAGGTTCAAAGCTACCGCCAGCCCCCACGTGTCCGACTCGATTTGTTTCTTATTTTTAATTTTTTTTTTTTTTTTTGATGGAGCGGATCCCCTCCGGTGACTTTTTCCGCAGCATCTCACCGCATCTTTGGAGTGGGCAACAAAAGCGTTCTTTTGGGAGCGGCGGGGGGCCAGGGCACAGCCACTTCAAAGGGGATGCGAGAGGCAGCGACGTCCCTGCCATTGTCCTCCCCTGTGAGCCTGTCCCCCATTGTCCCCGGCTGCCCTGAATAGGCCGCACAAAGGCCGCCGTTCAAAGCGGGCACCACACGCCCCTCAGAAGGCCAGCCTCTGCCTCCGCTCTGTCCCCTTCATCCTCACGCACACGGGTTCCAGCCTGGGCAGGGGAGCTGGCCTTGAAGTGGGCTCTCTCTCTCTCTCTCTCTCTCTCTCTCTCCCTCTCTCGCCCTCTCTCCCCGCTCCTGAACCACACTTATGGTTTCATTGTCAATCAACCTCTGGCTGGCCACCCTTCCTTCTTACCTTCGTTTTTGTTTTTTAATATATTTTTATTGATTTTAGAGAGGAAAGGAGAGGGAAAGAGATAGAAACATCAATGATGAGAGAATCATGAATCAGCTGCCTCCTGCATAACCCCCACTGGGGATCGAGCCTGCAACCCGGGCACATGCCCTGACAGGGAATCGAACCCGGGACCCTTTAGTCCACAGGCCGGTGCTCTATCCACTGAGCCACACTGGCTGGGGCTGCAGAAAGAAACGGGGACTTCCAATGGGCTTCCCGGGCCTTTGCTCGTGGGCAATGCCACCCGGGTGTGGAGGCACACAAGCTCCGCTTAACCTCATTCCCAAGACAACCCAGCCCAGCGAAACCGCCTCTTCCTAGACATCCCGGCGACGAGGATGAGCACAGAGGTAGCTGCGCCTGTTTAGACACCATTGACTTTCAAATCAGCTTGCTCGGCAGCCTGCGTGGCAGAGAGAGAGTCAGCATGCAAATGCGGCCTAAACGGCTCTATAATAAATGCTCATTCAACATTTATTCTTCCTCAAATCATCTCGTAAAGCCCTTTCATGCTCATGTGTAGAAGATGTGACATTAGGAAAATTGCTTTGACATGCTAAGGGGCTCCAAGATGAACAAAAAAAAAGAAAGGACAAGATAAAGCTTCAGAGGAGCGATTTCAGAGGAATGCTTCCCGCCTTTGAGAGCGTTCCAAGGTTGCTGTGCGTTGCGGCTTGTTGGCATACATGCCAATGAAGTGCGACCCAAGCCCTGGGCTCCATTCCACTCCGATGAGAGCTCCCCGGCGCTGGCTCGGGGGCCAGGAGAGAGGCCAGACTTGGGGCTGAGCCCTGAGCGGGCTGCCGGGGGCTTTCTTGTCCTGAAGGCAGACGAGGCAGGCTCCAGCCCGAGCCGGGGTCCAGCATGGTTCGTGGGCCACGTCGAAGAAGCTACGTCTGCATCTTTTTAAAATCTCTCTTTTTTTTTTTTTTATTGATTTCAGAAAGAAGGGGGAGGGAGAGAGACAGGAGCATCAATGACGAGAGAGAATCATGGATCAGCTGCCTCCTGCACGCCCCACACTGGGGACCGAGCCCGCAACCGGGGTATGTGCCCTGACGGGGAATCGAACCGTGACCTCCTGGTTCATAGGTGGATGCTCAACCACTGAGCCATGCAGGCCAGGCTGCATCTTTTATCAAACACATCCTCTGACCCACACCCACCGCTGGCCTGAATTTGCATCCTGGCCTTGGCCTCGTGTGTGAGCTGAGCAAGGATTCCGACCTCCCTGGGCCTTTCCAGTGGAGATAACCAGAGAGCCCACTTAGAGAGGAGTCGGTGACAGTGACGGGGACACGGCTGGTGGAGAGAGTGCCTAGCAAAGTGTCCGACACTTAGTAAGTGCTTGAGAAATGGCTCGTGGTGGCACTTGGTCTCTTAAAGGCCAAGGTTGGAGGCAGAAGAGAGGAGGAGAGAAGGGGATGCCACCGGTGACGTCGCCAAGACCAGGGCGTCTCCGTGAAGACCATCCCAGGGCCCCCAGCTACAGCCATCAACGGGTCATGACCAAGTCCGCTGTGTGGCCCATCTGGCTGCCCATCCCCCCCGCCTAGCGTGGGCTCTTCCTCCCCGAGCGGCTCTCACACTCGTCACATTTCATGTCCTGGGGTCCTGCGCTGTCTGCAGCAGGAGTGACCGAAGGAGGTGACCAGGACCAAACACGTGGGCCCCAGGCCGGCTGACTGGGTATAAATACCCTCCCCTCCAATTAGTGTTCACCACCTCGGCGCGCTCCCCTCCGCTATTCCTCCAGCAGTTCAGCTCTGGCCCCAAACTTGCAACCTCTATCCGTACCCCCCAAAAGCCCTAGCGTTCATAGAACTGTCCACCTTCAAAGGCAACTTGGGGACCACACTTGTTACTCAGGTGTGCTTCCAAGGGGCTCCCCCCGACCCCCATGGCTTATCAAGGAGTTTCTTCTAGCTGCACACGGTCCTGCCCTGATAGTGAGGCACAGCACACATAACTTCCTCTATCCGTTTCGTTTCCGGTGGTCACCCCATCCGCCTTCCCATCCCTTACTCAGCCCTGTTAGGAATCACCTGGTCTCCATTTTGTAGTGGTGGAAACAAAGACTCAGAGAGGTTAAGTGACTTGTCTAAGGTCACACAGCAGCAGGCTAGAGGCAGGGCCAGGCCTCCCGCCTCTCCACCGAATGCTCCTACCAGAGAAGCCACTGATCCCCTCCGCTGGCTGGAGACGGGCCCGGGAGCCAGCAGCTGGGAGCTCGGATGGAGGAGACCTGGGCTGGGCACAGACTCCGAGGCCAGGCTCGCACGGCCCTCCGGGGCAGTCCCGCCCACCCCACCTCCGCCCCCTAATTCATATTGTATGGGCCCTTCTCCCTCGCTCGCTAGCAGAGGGTCATTAATCTGCTCCCTGGCTGTGCGGAATAACATCCCTTCAGAACAGGCTGCCTTCTGAATATTTCATCATTCCTCATTCCTTCTCCCCAGCCCATATAAATGCACACAGCCCACCTCCTGCAGGATACCTCTATAGTTTTCTCCAGTGCCCGAGAACGTGGACCCAGAATCGCACAGAAGTAAAAAACAAACAAACACATGCCTTGCGATTGATGTTGGAAGCGAGAACCAATCATTATCAAGCTGTGAAGGAAGCCAAGAGGAAGATGTGCATGGGGGCGGGGGGGGGGGGCAGGGGCGGTTGAGAAGAAGATGAAGGAAAAGAAGGGAAGCCAGATTCCGGCCCAGGAGAGGAGGCGGTAGGCAGCGCTGGCCTCTCTAAAGGGAACCTCCGTGCCATCCTTGCTGCACTTGGCAAGCCTCTGCGTTGAGCAGAGCAAAGAGCTGTTCTGTCCAAAACAGGGGTCCTCAAACTTTTTAAACAGGGGGCCAGTTCACTGTCCCTCAGACCGTTGGAGGGCCGGACTATAGTTTAAAAAAAACTATGAACAAATTCCTATGCACACTGCACATATCTTATTTTGAAGTAAAAAAACAAAACGGCAAAAACACCCGCTTGTGGCCCGCGGGCCGTAGTTTGAGGACGCCTGGTCCAAAAAGTCACAAACTTCCAGTGTGGAGACCCAGAGCGAAGAGCCCCGGTCCCGCCCAAGTCTGCTGGGGCGCTCGTCCCGTGGCCCATGTCTACAGGGGGGACTCGCACTGTGCGTGGCCCTTCTGCTTCCTGTGCGGATACTGTCGTTTTTATTCCCCCCCCCCCAAAAAAAAAAAACAGGCGGGGGTGGAAAGGCAGAGAGGGTGACCCCGTTTACAAATGAGGGGAGATTGATCCAGAGAGGGCAATGCCTATGCCAGCATGTAGGCAAAAGGGTGCAAAGAAATACACATAGAGCCCAGCTGGCGTGGCTCAGGGGTTGAGCATCAGCCTAGGAACCAGAAGGTTCGATTCCCTGTCAGGGCACATGCCTGGGTTACGGGCTCGATCCCTAGTAGGCCCCTGTCAGTCTGTGATCTGAACGACAGTCAGAGCTGCTTGCCAGGGCACCTGGCCAAGGTCCCGTGTCCCCCAGAGCACTGACCACTTGCGTCTCAATCCCTCAACCCCGCACGGGCCTAAGCGACACAGGAGTCCAAGCCTTGTGCCTCTGGGGTCTGCGGTAACCCTGCACAGCCCCGGAGTGCGCACGATTCACAAGGTCACCCAACTCCTCCCAACGGCGCCCTTACTGAGCATTCGTTCTGCTCCAGGCTGTAGGCATCCTCCTCTCACCCTCACCGCGAGAATTCAGCGAACGAGGCAGGTACCATCATTGTCCCCACGTTATGAATAAAGAGGCTCAGAGAGGTCGACCAGTTGTCCAAGGTCACAGAGCCCGGCAGGGCCCCCCTGCCTGCAGCTCTCTGAATTACCAACACTCCCTGGGCGTTCTCCTGCCAGAGCCCAGTGAGCGTGGGTTGGGCTCCACTGGCCTGAAGCCTTGTCCTTCTGCTAGGGACGCTCTCTGCCACCTCTCCAGGCAAATGCCCTGCCAGAGGGGTCCAGACAGAAGGGCAAATTTGTGGGTGAAATGCCAGGGGGACCGAGGAGGGAGCAGGTCCCAGCAGTCTGGGATTGGCTTCCTTCTTGCACCAACATGAAGTCAGCAAGAAGAGGCCGAAGCAAAAAGGAGGAGGAGGAGGAGGAGGGGAAGGAGGGGAAGGAGGAGGAAGAGGAGCAGAGGAGGAAGAGGAAGAGGAGGAGGAGGAAAAAGAGGAGGAGGAGGAGGAAATAGAGAAGGAAAAAAGGGAGGAGGAGGAGCAGGAGGAGGAAGAGGAGGAGGAAGAGGAGAGAGAGGAGGAGGAAAATAGAGAAGGAAAAAAGGGAGGAGGAGGAGCAGGAGAAGGAGGAGGAAGAGGAAGAGGAAAAAGAGGAGGAGGAGGAGGAGGAAATAGAGAAGGAAAAAAGGAAGGAGGAGGAAGAGGAGGGGGAGGAGGAAGAGGAGAGAGAGAGGAGGAAAAAGAGGAGGAGGAGGAAAATAGAGAAGGAAAAAAGGGAGGAGGAGGAGGAGGAAAAAGAGGAGGAGGAGGAAAATAGAGAAGGAAAAAAGGGAGGAGGAGGAGCAGGAGGAATAGGAGGAGGAGGAAGAGGAGAGAGAGGAGGAGGAAAATAGAGAAGGAAAAAGGGAGGAGGAGGAGGAGGAAGAAAGAGAAAGAAAAGAAGAAGGAGGAAGAGAGAAGGAAAAGGAGGAGGGGGGGAAGAGCAGGGAAAGGAGAAGCAGGAGAAAGAAGAGGCAGAGGCAGAGGAAGAGAAGGAGGAGGAAGCTGGCAGATCCTGTGGGGGGTGCCTGCCACCCCAGACGGCCTGTGTGTCCCAGGATGTGGGGGTCTCCTTCACACACCATCGGAGTTACCCAGGCGAGGAGGCCCCAGGGCCCCGGAGCTCTGTGATGTTTGGGGTAATGGCCCTGAGGTGGACCGAAAGAGAAAAGAATTTCGTTCCGCCTGCTTATCTCCTAACCTTATAAACTCGGGATTAGCAGATCAAAGGCGGATTTGGCACAGCTGAGGGGCAACGGTGGCTTCAGAGAACAGTGTGGGCTCCATCCTTCATGATCAAATGAGCTTAAGTCATCTTACATTATAATAGAGTAACATGCAAATTGACCGCACCTCCGCTATGCCCATGATTGGACCTGCGAGAGGCAGGGGGCGGGACTCCAGGTGCCTATATGGCCGTTGAGAAAACCAAGATGGCGGCCGCCAAATCCTCTTAGTTCCCCGGGTCCTGGGGAGCGATGGCAACCCTAGAGGGGCGTGGTAGGGAAAAGCCAGAAGCCTCCCTGGGTCCCCGGCTGGATTGAGATGGGGGGGGCGTGGCCGGGCACGGCCAACAGCCTCCCCGGGGTCCAGGGCAGCATCGCGACCCGGGCGGGCGTGGCCGGGCACGGCCAGCAGCCTCCCGAGGGTCCTGGGCTGCATCGAGACCCGGGGGGGCGTGGCCGGGCACGGCCAGCAGCCTCCCCGGGGTCCCGGGACCCATCGCGACCCGGGGGGGCGTGGCCGGGCACGGCCAGCAGCCTCCCGCGGGTCCTGGGCTGCATCGAGACCGGGGGGGGGGCGTGGCCGGGCACCGCCAGCAGCCTCCCCGGGGTCCCGGGACCCATCGCGACCCGGGGGGGCATGGCCGGGCACGGCCAACAGCCTCCCCGGGGTCCAGGGACCCATCGCGACCCAGGGGGGCGTGGCCGGGCACGGCCAGCAGCCTCCCGCGGGTCCTGGGCTGCATCGAGACCCGGGGGGGCGTGGCCGGGCAAAGCGAGCAGCCTCCCCGGGGTCCCGGGACCCATCGCGACCCGGGGGGGGCGTGGCCGGGCACGGCCAGCAGCCTCCCGCGGGTCCTGGGCTGCATCAAGACCCGGGGGGGCGTGGCCGGGCACGGCCAACAGCCTCCCCGGGGTCCAGGGCTGCATCGCGACCCTGGGGGCGTGGCCGGCACGGCCAGCAGCCTCCCGGGGGTCCCGGGACCCATCGCGACCCGGGGGGGCGTGGCCGGGCATGGCCAACAGCCTCCCCGGGGTCCAGGGCTGCGTCGCGACCCGGGGGGCGTGGCCGGGCAAGGCCAGCAGCCTCCCGCGGGTCCCGGGACCCATCGCGACCCGGGGGGGCATGGCCGGGCACGGCCAGCAACCTCCCCGGGGTCCCGGGACCCATCGCGACCCGGGGGGGCATGGCCGGGCACGGCCAACAGCCTCCCCGGGGTCCAGGGCTGCATCGCGACCCGGGGGGGCGTGGCCGAGCAAGGCCAGCAGCCTCCCGCGGGTCCTGGGCTGCATCGAGACCCGGGGGGGCGTGGCCGGGCACGGCCAGCAGCCTCCCCGGGGTCCCGGGACCCATCGCGACCCGGGGGGGCATGGCCGGGCACGGCCAACAGCCTCCCCGGGGTCCAGGGCTGCATCGCGACCCGGGGGGGCGTGGCCGGGCACGGCCAGCAGCCTCCCCGGGGTCCAGGGCTGCATCGAGACCCGGAGGGGCGTGGCCGGGCACGGCCAGCAGCCTCCCGCGGGTCCTGGGCTGCATCGAGACCGGGGGGGCGTGGCCGGGCACGGCCAGCAGCCTCCCCGGGGTCCCGGGACCCATCGCGACCCGGGGGGGCATGGCCGGGCACGGCCAACAGCCTCCCCGGGGTCCAGGGACCCATCGCGACCCAGGGGGGCGTGGCCGGGCACGGCCAGCAGCCTCCCGCGGGTCCTGGGCTGCATCGAGACCCGGGGGGGCGTGGCCGGGCAAAGCGAGCAGCCTCCCCGGGGTCCCGGGACCCATCGCGACCCGGGGGGGCATGGCCGGGCACGGCCAGCAGCCTCCCGCGGGTCCTGGGCTGCATCAAGACCCGGGGGGGCGTGGCCGGGCACGGCCAGCAGCCTCCCGGGGGTCCCGGGACCCATCGCGACCCGGGGGGGCGTGGCCGGGCATGGCCAACAGCCTCCCCGGGGTCCAGGGCTGCATCGCGACCCGGGGGGCGTGGCCGGGCAAGGCCAGCAGCCTCCCGCGGGTCCCGGGACCCATCACGACGGGGGGGGCGTGGCCGGCACGGCCAGCAACCTCCCCGGGGTCCCGGGACCCATCGCGACCCGGGGGGGCATGGCCGGGCACGGCCAACAGCCTCCCCGGGGTCCAGGGCTGCATCGCGACCCGGGGGGGCGTGGCCGAGCAAGGCCAGCAGCCTCCCGCGGGTCCTGGGCTGCATCGAGACCCGGGGGGGCGTGGCCGGGCACGGCCAGCAGCCTCCCCGGGGTCCGGGGACCCATCGCGACCCGGGGGGGCATGGCCGGGCACGGCCAACAGCCTCCCCGGGGTCCAGGGCTGCATCGCGACCCGGGGGGGCGTGGCCGGGCACGGCCAGCAGCCTCCCCGGGGTCCAGGGCTGCATCGAGACCCGGGGGGGCATGGCCGGGCACGGCCAGCAGCCTCCCCGGGGTCCAGGGCTGCATCGCGACCCGGGGAGGCGTGGCCGGGCACGGCCAGCAGCCTCCCCGGGGTCCAGGGCTGCATCGAGACCCGGAGGGGCGTGGCCGGGCACGGCCAGCAGCCTCCCGCGGGTCCTGGGCTGCATCGAGACCGGGGGGGCGTGGCCGGGCACGGCCAGCAGCCTCCCCGGGGTCCAGGGCTGCATCGCGACCTGGGGGGGCTTGGCCGGGCACGGCCAGCAGCCTCCCGGGGCGGGGTCCCCAGCGATCGCCACCCTCGCCTAAATGGCTGGTGCTGAGAGGGATCAATGGGGCCAATGGAAGGAGCAGGTGGTAGTTGACCACGGAGGCCATCTGCAGCAGCTGGATGCAGAGTTCGGGTCCACGTTCTCCAGGTTGGCCTCCATGGGGCCCGTGTCCCACCCATTGTAGCCGAGTGGGCATGCTGGCATAGTAGCCCCAGCATGAGGCCAGCTTCCCAAGCCAGGCTGCGGAGGGAGGGAGGGCCTCTGGGCTGGGAGCACTCCCCGACCCCAGTGGACAGGGCACAGAGCAAGCAGCAGAGAGCTACTAGGGTTGGTGGGTGTGGTGGCCTGGCTTCCAAGAGGCTGGCTTCAGCTGCTGTGGCCTGCGCTGAGGTGGCTGGTGGTGGGGGCAACTGCGTGGGCACATCCGTGGCTGGGGCACTGGGAGACGTGGGACTGCAGCCCAGAAAGCGAGGCTCCGGAGGACCTGGTCACCGACCCCGGGCATTGAAGCCGCCTCCTACAAGATGGATCCTAGCCTAGGTGTGTGGGAAGCAGGTTCAGGAACCTCTCCCTTTGCGGCGCCAGAGCCCAGGCCTGCCAGCGCCCCAGAGGAGACCCCCACCAGGATCGGGGGCTTGACCGGTCTCTAAACCAGGGTGGCCATTAGCCCAGGCCTGCCAGCACCCCAGAGGAGACCCCCAACAGGATCGGGGGCGTGACCGGCCTCCAAACCGCCAGTAACCCTAACCCAGGCCTGCCAGCGCCCCAGAGGAGATCCCCACCAGGATCGGGGGCATGACCAGCCTCTAAACCGCCCTCAGCCCTAGACCAGGCCTGCCAGCACCCCAGAGGAGACCCCTGCCAGGATTGGGGTCATGGCCAGCCTTCAAACTGTGGCGGCCCCTAGCCCAAGGAGGCCTCCTGGCCGAGGACGCCTGAGTCTGTTCTTGACCTAGGGCCGGGCTCTCCCCGCAAGGGACTCAGAAGCCACCAGAGTCTAACTGCCAGTCTCTGGGAGTGCATCCACTGTCCACCAAAAAGTAGGGCCATCAAACCATTCAGTCGCAGTGCAGGCACAGGTCCGTGGCTGACGGGGTGGAGGCCAGACCAAAACAAAACAGCAGAAACACCCTGCCCACCTGGGCAGGTACTGCTGTAGTCCACGTGGCCTGGGCAGTGTAGAAAGCGCTACCTTCTCCCAGGTCCTGTGCTGGCACTGCCGCCTCGCTCACCCTCAAGCCCCCCTGAGTCCTGACAGCAAAGTGTGTGGGGCATTCTGCAGGAGTTGTACCGTTCTGAGTGCTTTTGCCCAAAGACACACTTTGGGATGAATTCAGAGCCACATCTCATTTCCCATGAGATTGGAAGAACCATGTGAAAGGATTTTGACAAAAGCTTTCCACATCTCTGTTTATTCTTTTGAATCCATAAAATGACCTTAAAAAAAGCATCCGGGCCACCTAAGAAAGAATGCACTTTCTGGCCAGAGCATGCAGGATTCTTTTGCCCAACAGGTTAAAGGGAGCAGAGCTGGCCCAGTGGGAATGGCCCTGGTGCCCTATGAGGAGACCGGGGGAATGGGGTTGCCGAAATTCCATAAGCCTCTTGCCACCTTCTCCTTTGCAAACCACACCATCCAGATCCACCTGGAGTGGAGGCAACTGGGAATCACAGCCGTGATTTGGGAAATGGTGAGCAAATCTTGAGGGGCCTCTGAAAACATCTGCAACTGATTATAAGACTGGTCTTTATTTAAAAAGAAATAAAAGAACAGCTTTGTTGAGATATAACCCATATACTGTACATGTCACCTAAAGTGTACAATGAACCGGTTTTTTAAAGTAAATTCAGAGTGGTACAACCATCACCATGCTCAATTTTTAAATATCTTCATGACCCATCCCCTCCAAAAAAATCTTCTACCCATTGGAATCACTTTCCTGATCATCTTCCCCAAAATAGATTGCACTTTAAAGGTGGGTAAAGGAAAGTTGAGGGAAGTTAAAACACTGCACAAAGGATATTGTAAGATGACAAAGCCCAAAGTGAAGATGATGTGTTTTCTTTAAAAAAATATATATTTTTAAAATTTCAGAAAGGGAGAGGGAGAGAGAGATAGAAACATCAATGATAAGAATCACTGATCAACCGAAACCGGTTTGGCTCAGTGGATAGAGCGTCGGTCTGCAGACTGGAAGGTCCCAGGTTCAATTCCGGTTAAGGGCATGTACATTGGTTGCTGGCACATATCCCGGTGGGGGGTGTGCAGGAAGCAGCTGGTCGATGTTTCTCTCTCATCGATGTTTCTAGCTCTCTATCCCTCTCCCTTCCTCTCTGTGAAAAATCAATAAAATATATTTAAAAAAAAAAAAGAATCACTGATCAGCTGCCGCCCCAGGCCCCCTACTGGGGATTGAGCCCGAAACCCAGGCATGTGTGCCCCTGATCAGAATCAAACCTGGACTCTTCAGTCCACAGGCCGATGCTCTCTCCATTAAGCCAAACTGACCAGGGCCATGTGTTTTCTTCAAGTTCTGCGTGGTTGTAATGGTCCCCAAATCTATACTAATAAAAGGGTAATATGCTAATTAGAGTGGTTGTCTTCCGGACATCTTTCCAGACAAAGCCGCAGTGGCTACAAAGGCCAAGGCTCAGGCAGCCATAACCAACTGCAGTGGCAGCAGCATTGGGGTTATGGGGGTGGTGCCTCCAGAGGGAGGCCAGACGGGGGGCCAAGGCACAGGCAGTTTGGGGTGATCAGGCTGATAGGGGAGTGCAAGGTAGGGGCAATCAGGCTGGCAGGAGATCAAGGTAGGGGCGAGCAGGCAGGCAGGCAGTGGGGTTAGGGACAATCAGGCAGGCAGGCAGGTGAGTGGTTAGGAGCCAGTGGTTTCGGATTGTGAGAGGGATGTCCAACTGCTGGAAGTTGGACATCCCCTGAGGGGTCCCAGATTGAAGAGGGTGCAGATTGGGCTGAGGGGCACATCCCCTCACCCCCCCAGTGCACGAATTTCGTGCACCGGGCCTCTAGTCGATAAATAAACGGCATTTTGAATTCCTCTAATTGGGCATGTGGGTCACGCCTGAGCCTCCCCAGCCCGGCCATCCATCCGGGCAGAGTTAATGAGCTAAAGAGCCAAGTGGGGATCGAGCACTGACCACGAGAAGGGTGCCAGGGAGCGCCCTGGACAGGGGACGGGTCCCAGGATGCCCTCGCAGCAGGCCCGCGAGTTCAGGGCGTCTGGTGGGTTCAACCCCCCAGCACAGCCACCAACAGGCTAAGTGACCCAGGTGGCCCTGTCACCTGTCTGTGTCTCCATTTCCTCAGCTGTGACCTTGTGACCCCTCCAAGGTCACGAGGTCAGAGCACGAGGTCAGGGTCAAAGCCCAGTCTCCCCAGTCCCTGGGCGGAGACACCTCCTTCTCTGTGCCTAGCCTCCTTCCAGGTAAAAGTGTCTGCCTGGGTGAAAAGGCGTTCCCGCGCGCACCTGAACAGCCTCAGTGCTGGGTCCTGGAAGATATTATTGACCTTGTGCCAGTCACTGCCCGGCGATCCCATATCCCATCGTTGCCTTTCTCCTGCTCCGCTCCATGTCCCAGGAACTACATTTCCCAGACTCCTTTGCCACCAGGCTCTGGGTTGGGCTGGTCAATAGGAGGTACTGCAGAGAAACAGGTGTGAAAAGCCACGGTATTCTCCCCTCACCCCATCTCTGTGTTCCCTGTGGCATCTCCAACAGAGACTGCGCCTAGTCTCTGGTCCCCTGCCCCCCTCACCCCCAGGAGGCAGCCCCCTCCCCATCCTAGCTCCTGCCCCAGCTCCCAGGCTCTGCCCCGGCCCTGGGGGTGGTAGCAGCTTCCCGCTGTTGCTAGACGCCCGCTGTCCCTTTCTCTGGTCGGCTTCTCAGCTCTTACTTCTCTTGTGCCATCCACGCCCTCGATGGAATTCTCTGTGGAAAGACCTGGAGAGGTTTCTGAGTGGCCCGCACCTGGTCACCCGTGTAGCATTTCCCACTCGTCGCATGGTGACCATTCAGCACCCGCTCTTAGCAGGCGCCAAGCAACAGAGACGCTGGCACCGGGCCCTGGCGCTCAGGCCGCTGCCCCTCAAGGGGCGACCAGCTGGTCTGGGACCAATCTGCCAAGTCGGGCGGAGGCAGCGGGCAGTCGGCCCGTCTGTCCACCAAGCGCTCTCACGTGCGCCCAGCCTGGGCGTCGAGCTTATGGCTGGACAGAGAGGCAGACGGAGGCCCAGGGAGCGAGGCGGCAGGAAATCTTGGGCTGGAGCAGGAGCCCTGGAACAGGACCGGCACCCGGGGGGCTGCCCCTGGGGCCCCGCGTGACCTCTCGCTGGGCCTCAGTTTCTCCATCAGAGAAATCAACAGCGGGAAGAGGTGACCTCCATGGTTCCGTCTATTTCCACGTGTTGCAGCTTCTCAACGTTCGCCCGAAGGAGAGAACGTAGAAAAACCCCTCTGAGCTGTTTGGCTCTTAACCTAAAGTCGCCAGGTCCGCCCGGGAAGTGTGCAGAGAGCACCCCTGTGGGTCAGGCGGGCTTGGGGCTGAGACCCTGCTCTGCCCAAACTCTCTATGTGGCCTCAAGCACTCTTGTCTCCGAGCCTCAGTTTCCCATAAGACAAATGAGGCACAGAGCAGTGCCTGCCCCTAAAGGGTTGTGAGGACTGAAAAAAGAAAGTATGCGAAAAATCGCTAAACGCAGAGTAGGTGCTCAATAAATGCTAGTGCACACAGTAGGCGCTCAATAAATACTAGCCACACTGCCGCTGGCACTTGGTTCAAAGCTAGGCAGGAGGAGTAGGAGAGGGAGGAGCAGGGACATTTGACAGAAAACGATGTTACCTGCCTCGGACTTGCTGACCATCTACCCCGGAATGGACACTACTTGCTGGGGACATGGGCCAGGGGAAGCCAGCGGTGAGGAAAGCTGGGCGCCCGACAGCCGGATTGGGTTTTGCAGCCGCAGAGACATTGCCAAGGGCGGACAAAGGTGATACCCTCTCACACGGAGGCTCTCAAACTCGTCCCCCGCCCCTGGGTTAGCCTTACAGAGCCAGCGCCTGCAGAGGGAGGGAGGGGGAGCTCCCCCGGGAGGTGGCCACACAGGTGTCAGCGGGGGCCAGCTGCTGTAGGTGGCGGCACAACAGACAGCCTGGGTAGATGAGACCCCCACCCCCAGCGGAGGCCTGGCTCGGGCCAGTCGCCCCTGTGCTGGGCACAGATGGTGCTAACAGTGCCTATGGCCACCCAGCCAGGGCGGGGTCCTTGGGTGAGGGGTGGCTTCTTTCAAGCCCCCAGCTCGCTTGCAGGCTCTGGCTAAAAATAATCCCTCCCCGGGAGCCCCGCGCTCCTGGCACGGCTGGGCATGCATTAAACATGGGCGCTCAGGTTTCCTCTGTGAATGGCTTCATTCAGAGGACGCGGGGTGAAAGGGTGGTGGGAGGGATCACTCGGCTTCCTGCGGGGGACGGGGGGACTGCACAGCCCGGCCTCTGCCAGGGCCCCCAGTCTCCCCGCTCTGAGCCACAGAGGGCTCCCAGGCAGGGGCTGGCTGGGAGCACCTCCTCCCCCCCGCTCCCCCTCTCCCCCCTGCTTCCAGGCCTTTTTCTGGACCCCCTTAGTGGAGAGAGAAGAACTCCCCGGGCAGAAGGCAGACAGCACCAGGTTTGAATCCTGCTCCCCCACAGCCCTACTGTGCGCCTCACCTCGCAGGTAAGGAGATGTGCTCAGAGGGGGCGGGAGCCGCACGAATACACGCAGCCAGCTGTCTGATTCGTTCGCTGCCGCCCTTCAGTTATGGTCCAAGGACAGCGTGGTTTCAGGGGACGGGTCACAGAGGAAAGGAATATTCAGGAGAAGCTCGTCTGAACCGTGACGCCTGAGAATGATGGAGTCAGGGCCTTCCCACAAAATCGGTTCCCTCTCTCCTTTCTCGCTTTCTCTTTCTCTCTCCTTTTCTTTAATTCATTTCTCCTTCTTTTTAAAAAATATGTTTTTATTGATTTCAGAGAGGAAGGGAGAGGGAGAGAGAGAGAGAGAAACATCAATGATAAGAGAGAATCATTGATTGTCTGCCACCTGCACGCCCCCCACTGGGGACCCAGCCTGCAACCTGGGCCTGTGCCCCTGACCGGCATCCAACCCGGATCCTTCAGTCCGCAGTCTGGCGCTCTATCCACTGAGCCAAACCAGGCAGGGCCATTTTTCCCCTTTTTAACTTTCTACATTCACTCAACAAACATTTCCTTATAAATATTTTCTTAATAATAAAAACAGATGCTCATAATAAAAAATTTGAAGTTTCCAGAAAAGTAGTTAAAAGAATAAAAATTTCTCATTAACACTCCCATTCCAATTATCTGCCAATATGTAACACCTGTCTTTCAATGTATGCCATCTGTCAACACTACACCACGCCCAATTTACAGGCAGAGAATGACCCTGTGACGATGCTCACAGGTTCTGTGGGCCAGGAGTCTGGGCAGGACACAGCAGGGATGGCTGGTCTCTGCTCCTCGATATCTGAAGGCTCAGCTAGGAAGACTAAACAGCTGGCTGGGGACTAGAATCTTCTAGATTCTAGAAGCTTCTTCATTCTCATGTCTGGCTCCTGGGCTGGGACACATCGGCTGAGACTACGGACCCAAGTTCCCACGCATGGCCTCTTCGTGTAGCGTAGGGTTCCTCACAATATGGCGGTTGTACTTCTTACCTAGAGGCTCGGGGCTCTGAGAGCGCTGTGAAAGGAAACTCCATGGCCTTTCAGGACCGAGTCTTGAAAGTTGCATCGTGTCACTTCTGCATATTCTCTTTGTCAAAGCCATCACCAGCCTGCCCAGACTCAAGGGGAAGAAGCCATACGTCCCTCTTCGCAATTGGAGGAAGGCTAAAGGGAAGAGAGAGAGGGAGGGCGGGGCGGGGAGGGAGAGAGAGAGAGAGAGACATTGATTTGTTGTCCACTTATTTATCATTCATTGGTTGGTTTTTGTATGGTCCCTGGGATCCAACCCGAAACCTTGGCGTACCAGGACGATGCTCTCAGCAACTGAGCTACCAGCCAGGGTCATCTTGATTTTTTTTTTTTTTTCTCACTTAACATGATGGGATAGCCAAATTCCACCTCATTCTTCTACAGCGCCATTTTTCATTCCATTGTGCTGACAGCTAGAATGGACTTGAAGGACCCCCACCGATGGATTTGAAGCTGATCCCAACTTGGCAGGAATGTAAAATCGCCGGTAACATGGTGGCGCTCACCACGCAATGGGCACATCGCACGTGCAGTGCTGTCAGCAGCCCGGGACCATCGCCCCCACTGCACAGCTATTAGTAATAATATGCCCTAATGCTCACAGCAGCCAGGGACCATCGCCCCACCACCCCACCCCTGCACAGCTATTAGTAATAATACAACCTGATGCTCTCAGCAGCCCGGGACCATCGCCCCCCACTGCACAGCTATTAGTAATAATACGACGTAATGCTCTCAGCAGCCCGGGACCATCGCCCCACCACCCCGCCCCTGCACAGCTATTAGTAATAATACAACCTGATGCTCTCAGCAGCCCGGGACCATGACCCCACTGCACAGCTATTAGTAATAACCCGACCGGATGCTCACAGCAGCCCGGGACCATCGCCCCACCACCCCACCCCTGCACAGCTATTAGTAATAATACGACGTAATGCTCTCAGCAGCCCGGGACCATCGCCCCCACTGCACAGCTATTAGTAATAATACAACCTGATGCTCTCAGCAGCCCGGGACCATCGCCCCCACTGCACAGCTATTAGTAATAATACAACCTGATGCTCTCAGCAGCCCGGGACCATCGCCCCCACTGCACAGCTATTAGTAATAATACAACCTGATGCTCTCAGCAGCCCGGGACCATGACCCCACTGCACAGCTATTAGTAATAACCCGACCGGATGCTCACTGACACTGCGAGGGGCCCAGCATGTTTCCGTGGTGAACTCACTAAAATCCTCCCGACCACCTACGAGCTAGGTGCGCCCCTTCATGCCACAGGCTAGGAAACCGAGGGACACAGACCAGTACGGGCCGCATCCCTCGTGCCCACATTAGTAGTAACTGGCAGGACCTGGACCCAAACCTGGGTTGTCTGACTCCAAAACCAGGTCTACAACCACGGCCCCACCCAGCCGGCCTGGCTCAGTGGTTGAGCATGGACCTATGAACCAGGAGGTCATGGTTGGATTCCCGGTCAGGGCACATGTCCGGGTTGTGGGCTCATTCCCCAGTGTGGGGGCGTGCAGGAGGCAGCCGGTCCATGATTCTCTCATCATTGATGTTTCTATCTCCCTCTCTCTTCCTCTCTGAAATTAATAAATATATATATATATTTATTTAAATATTTAAAACCACGGCCCCGAACCACTGAGGACACCAGGGTGGGCCCTGAGCGAGGAGAAGAGAGGGACCCAGTGCCCAGGGAGGGACCAGCCATGGGTCCATCCCGGGGAGACTTGATCTGACCCGCCCTCAGCACCCTGAGAGGCCGTGGGGGCTGGGGAAGGACTGTGTCCAGCTCAGAGCTTTCTGGGTCTTTGACGGCTTTTAAGGAGAAAGAGTCCGGGGCAGGCGACAACCTCCTGTCACAGACCCGGCTCTAATGTCACATTTGCTCACATCACCCTCACCCCCCTGGGCTGGGAGCCCCACAGGGTGGGGAGGACAGCTACGCTACTCATCCGCGTGCCCCCGGCAGGGGCTGGAGGCCCCCTAAGAGAAGGGCTAGTCAATGTCTGACTTTCAGGGAACAGCTAACGGCCAGAACTCTAGCACCCCGGGGTGCACCGGCCTTGGCTCACACAGCAGGCCTCCCTGTAGCATCATCCCACGTAGTTCCGCTGTAACATTGTAGCATTGGTGAGCTGCCCTGGGGGCTTCCCTCTTGCTTGTATCCATTAGCCGATGACACACTGTTTCGTTATGGGACCGTGCACTGCAGTTCCGAGAACCCATGAGCCCATGAAGGGCCCACTGTTCATCCGCCGCATCGTCCCCGGTGAAGTATTATCAACACCATCCCCGCAGAGGCGCACCGAGGGTGTCGCCCGCCCACGGGTCACACACACGTGGCCGAGGTAAGGCCAGCAGCAGGATTGGGGAGGCGTGGCTTCAAAGCCGTGCCCCCAGCCACCAGCTCAGTGGTCGCCCACACAGAAGGCGGACCTCAGCTCAGGGGCCCACGCCAGTGACTGGCAACCCCAGTGCCACACAGCTCCATCCGGCCAGTGGCCCGAGTCAGGTGACCGGTGGTGCTGAGGACGTGACTGCGGGGCCGGGGACGTGGGGGGAGGGGGAGTTGGCGACCCACCGGGAAAGGCCCACACGTGGGCCCAGCCCTTGTTTGCTTTGTATCTGGTTCCGCTGGGCCGCGCTGCCAGGGCGTGCTTTTTCCATCTAATGGTTAACATTCTCGCAGCATTATTCTCTGCTTTGCTTGGCAGCGCGGAGCATACCTCTGATGCGGCAGGTAACTGGATAGGGCCTCGGCGCAGCAATTTGCTGAACACGGGGTTTTGTGCACGAAAACACATTACGGCACTCGGGGCTGTCACTCAGGTACACCGTGGCCAGCCGGGGTCGGAGTTGTGTGTATCGGAGCGGAGGGGTCGGGGTGGGGGCGCCCAGGAGAGGGGCCCTGGGGGAGGTAGGAGCCCTGACGTGCGCACAGCAAAGGGTACCCCGGGACTCACCCCAAAAGTCACACTCAGCCTGGGCCCGCAGTGAGAACACGAGCTTGATGTCGGGGTTAGGTCTAGCCTCACGGCCCTGGCTGTGTGACCTCGTGAAAGACAACGAACCTCTCTGAGCCTCAATTTATAAAATGAACAACATCAGAGCATGCGCCTCCTGCGGCTCCTGCAAAATCCATGGGGGGTGAGCATTGCGCCTGGTCCCTCTGTATCCTCCAGGCCCCTGGTCGGCAAACTGCGGCTCGAGAGCCACATGCAGCTCTTTGGCCCCTTGAGTGTGGCTCTTCCACAAAATACCACGGCCTGGGCGAGTCTATTTTGAAGAAGTGGCGTTAGAAGTTTAAAAAATTCGGCTCTCAAAAGAAATGTCAATCGTTGTACTGTTGATATTTGGCTCTGTGGACTAATGTGTTTGCCGACCACTGCTCCAGGCCTACTGTGTGGCGCACAGTAGGAACTCGGGAGATTTTGGTAGCGGGGACTTGTCCGAGGCCGACCCCCAGTACTCAGAGCGTGCAGGAGGTGCTAAAAGCCTAGTTGTTGAATCGGCTTAATTGTTCCCGGCTGTGCCAACGTGGAGCAAGCACGTGGCGTGGCGCACGCACTCACACAGGGATTTTTGAATGAGTGAACGTCAAGCGTTCGGCATAGGACACGGGGTTCGGTGCTTCGTTTCTGTTGGCTGTTATGCTCTGTTCATTCAACAGAAATCCGTCCAGGGCCTTTTTCTGACCTCAGGTCTGCAATTCTCTGCCTCCAACTGGGTGTCCCGCCGTTCAGTTCCATCCAGACCCTCACCACCTGGAGGGAGCCTCAGACCGCCCAGGTTCAGGGCTCAGTCCCACCGGACGGCCTCACTTCCGATGCCAGCCGCAAATGGGGTCCCCGGGTAGCCCACGCGTCTGCCCCAGCAGCTCCAAGTTCGGGGGCTCCCACCACACCCTCCGGAGGTGCCATCATTCGCTGGAACGGCTCACAGAACCGGGAGGCGCTCTCTGATGACGACTGGCTCACTCTAAAGCAGTGGTCAGCAAACTGCGGCTCGCGAGCCACATGCGGCTCTTTGGCCCCTTGAGTGTGGCTCTTCCACAAAATACCACGTGCGGGCGCGCACGTACAGTGCGATTGAAACTTCGTGGCCCATGCGCAGAAGTCGGTTTTCAGCTCTCAAAAGAAATCTCAATCGTTGTGCTGTTGCTATTTGGCTCTGCTGACTGATGAGTTTGCCGACCGCTCTAAAAGAATCTAAAGGAAAGGACCCGGAACAGCCCGATGGGGGCGGCCGGGGCAAGGAGAGAGAACCGAGGGGAGGTGTGTGCCGGGCGCTCTGGGAAGGGCAATGGGATAGGCACACGAGACGGATCGGCAGCGTGGAGCTCTCCGTAGCTCATGTTACCCCCGTTAGAGAGCACCTGCCGCAGAACAACCTAGCGGGCAGAACAGGACCGCCAGTGTCAGCCAGTCCCGGTTGCTGGCCACCCCAAGGCTGATAAATGGGTTCATGAGCCCGGCCAGTGTGGCTCTGGGGTTGAGTGCTGACCTATGAACTATGAACCAGGAGGTCACCGTTCAATTCCCGGTCAGGGCACAGGCCTGGATTGCAGGCTCCACCCCAGTGTGGGGCGTGCAGGAGGCAACGGATCCATGATCCTCTCTCATCATGGATGTTTCTCTCTCCCTCTCCCCCCTTCCTTTCTCTCTAAAAGAATCAATAAGAACATAGTTAAAAATGGAATGGGTTCATGGGAGGAGTAGCCACAGGGACAGGAGCAGAGGCTGTGCGTGAGCCGGGCCCCCCTGAGCTTGCCCTCACCGGTGGCTTTCGCTGCTGCCTCTCAGAGCGTCCGATGTGCGGGCAACAGAGCCAGCGCCGGGCCCCGGTGCCACACCGCCACGTGGAAAGGCCAACCAGCCACTTGGTGACAAGTCGCCCAGGCCGGAGCCCTTCCATCCTGAAACGGAGCCTCGGCCTCAGTCTTCTTGTCTGTAAACCGAGGAGATAATGGGCCTGCCCGTGGGGTGGCGGGAAGGGGCGGCAGGGGCGGGGAGGGGGGCCGGGGGGGGGGGTCTGGCCTCGTGTTCAGCACAGTGCCTGGCACAGAGCAAGCCCTCCAACCTCCAAGTCACCTGCCCCACCCTCCCTTCCTCCCCCCCCCACCCAGGGCCTCCTGCCAGGTGCCTCCCCCAGAAAAAGTCGCTCTGCCCTGGGGATGAGTGAGAGAGGGAGCCCTTTGCTAGGAATCCCCGACCCCTCACTCCTCCGCGGGGGGTGTGTTCCTCCATTGGCAGCACGAAGGCCCCTGCACGGGGGGGGGGGGGGGGGGGGGGGGGGGGGGGGGAGTAACAACTCCTCAGTGAAAGGCAGGCCCGCAGGGCGGGCAGCTGGTCTGGAGTCGGGGCCCCGCGTCCAGCCTTACTCCAGGAGGCAGGCCAGGCGGAGGGAGCCGCACCCCAACGCGCCCGTGTCCCCGTGTTCGTGTTCCCGTGTCCCCGTGTCCTCCTTCTGATGGGCGCCTCCCGTGGGCGGGGCCAGCGGCGTATCTGCAGCTGCAGCCTGGCCCGCTGGCCCCTGGTGACGGCCCAGGGACCAAGATAGGCTCCTGGAGGCCCCCCCAGCAGCGGGCAGGGCTCTGTGGCAGGAAGCTGTGCCCTGGGCGGAGCCCGGGGGAGGGGGAGGGGGGCACTGGGTGGAGGAGGGGCATCAGCAGCGAGGGGGGCTCCCTGCAGGAGCAGACACCAGCCGGGGGCCCGGTGAGCGGTCTCCCCCTGCATGGCAGGGCCTCCTGAACGAGAAAGGACTGGGGAACCGGAGCCCGGTGCGCACTCAGGAAGCTTCGGAGCCGGGTTAGGGAAGGCAGGCATTCAGTCATCCGCTCACCACGTGTTCATTCCTTCACCTGTCAGGGAACATGGAGAGCCCTGGCCACTGTGGCTCAGTGGTTAGCGTGTCGGCCCGAACACTAAAGGGTCTCAGGTTCGGTTCCCGGTCTAGGGCATGTACCTGCGATGCAGGTTCGATCCCTGGCCCCAGTTCGGGCGCGTGCGGGAGGCAACCAAAAGATGTGTCTCTCTCACATCAATGTTCCTCTCTCTCTCTCTTCCCCCACTTCCTCCCTCCCTTCCACTCTTCCTAAAAATGGATAGAAAAAAATATCTTCTGGTAAGGATTAAAATATTTTTTAAAATAATAAAAACGTAAAAAGAAGAAACGTTGGAGAGAGCCACTGCTTGCCCCAGAGGCCGGAGACTCAGCGGTGACCCGGTCTGGCGCCTGGAGATGTCAGTGAAGTGACGCCTGAAGCCCGGCCTGCCCATGGGCTGCTAAGAACTGGGTCCCCCCGGCCCCCCATCTCCCGCCACCTCTGCCCTGGGGCCTGGAGAGGCTCCAACCAGATGGTCCCAGCTGAGGGGAGGTCAGGCCTCCGGAGGCCAAGGCCAGGCAGATCTCAGACCAAACCGTAGCCTGGCGGAATGGAAAGGCTGCGGCCCCTGATGAAATCGCTGACGCCGGCGAGGATTCTCCGTTGATGCGTTAAAGCCATCGGTAAAGGACCGATGCGTAACCGGACATCCGAGTTGTGCCATTTCCTTCTGGCCCCGGCGGAGAAAGCAGAACTGGAGGGGTCCGCCTGTCCCCACCCTGGCCTGGGAGTCAGTCTCACACAACCAACAGGAGGGCGGCCGGAAACCCCGTGGGACACAATGTGAAGCCCTCAGCATCTCCCATATGTTCCAGCCAAAAAGGGTCCATCACCCATTCGACCCGGTGATCCCACTCCTAGAAATATATCCCAAGAAACTAGAAACACCAGTCAGAAAGGATATATGCACCCCTATGTTCATAGCAGCACAATTCACCATAGCTAAGATTTGGAAACACCTAAGTGCCCATCAGCAGATGAGTGGATTAGAAAACTGTGGTACATCTACACAATGGAATACTACGCTGCTGTAAAAAGGAAGGAATTCTTACCATTTGCAACAGCATGGATGGACCTGGAGAGCATTATGTTAAGTGAAATAAGCCAGTCAGAGAAAGATAAATATCACATGGTCTCACTCATTTATGGAAAATAAAGACCACTATAACCTGATGAACAAAAAGATAGATGCAGAGGCAGTAAAGCACCGAACAGACTGTCAAATTACAGCGGGAAGGCTGGGGAGTGTTGGGGAGCGGGGGAAAGAGATCAACCGAAGGACCTGTATGCATGCATATAAGCACAACCAATGGACACAAGACACTGGAGGGAGGGGGATGAGGGCATGTGACAGGGGGTAGGGGAGGCTGGGAGAAGGTCAATGGGGGCAAAAAGGAGACATATGTACTAATATATGTAATATTTTAAACAATAAAAAAATTAAAGAACAAACAAACAAAACAAAAAGCGTCCATCAAACTTTAGATTTGACTTCCAGTTCACAGGCCGTAAGGGGACAAAGGGACACGCTAACCAGTGGCCACAGGAAGCAGCCACGCTGGTCCGGACAGCGGCAGCCCTGTCTCTGCAGCCAGACGCGGCCCAGGTGCTGTGCCGGCGGGAAAGCAGCGCAGGGTAAGCCCGCTGAGACACGTTGCTAAGACACCGCTTCCCTCGCTAAATACGGACCCGGTGTAAGGGGATATTTACCAGTGAGTATTTCTTTTGTTAAGTGGGGTGATGCTATTTTAGCTTGACCAGAAATGCTCTTTTTTTTTTTTTTTTTAAATCCTCACCCAAGGACATTTTTTCCATTGATTTTTAGAGAGAATGGAAGGGAGAGAGGGAGATAGAGAGAAACACCGATGTGAAAGAGACACATTGATTGGTTGCCTCCCACACGCCCTGACCAGGGCCGGGAGTCTGCAACCGAGGTACCTGCCATTGATTGGAATTGAACCCAGGACCCTTCAGTCCGCAGGCTGATGCTCTATCTGCTAGGGCCCTTTTTATTATTATTATTATTTTAAGATACACACTTGAACAACAAAACTCCTGAATGTTCATCATTGCTTGCAATAAACAAAATTCCAAGGTGGCCCCCAACTCCCAGCCACTGGGGTATGTGCCCTGAGTGTGGACGTGCCAGGATCACACTCTTGTTAAATGGCAAAGGGGCAGGGATTTTGCAGATATCCCTCACCAGCTGACTTCAACTTCATCCAAGGGAGGCTGTCCCGGTGGGTCAGGGGAGCCCAATTCAGGAGGGCCTGGAGGTCAGCGATGGGAGGAGCCAGGGAGGTTTGAAACAGTGGCAGATGTACTCTGGTTGGCCTTGCAGAAGCAAACTGCCGTGTGGAGGAGAGAGCCGCGTGGCGGGGAACAGAAGGTCCGCTCTGAGAGCTGAGGGCTTCAGTCCTACAACCACAAGGAACCTCACCTCACCAACAATTCCACAAACTTCGTCGTGGACCTGAGCGTCCGGAGGAGCGGAAAACCCTGAGCAACACCGTGATTTCAGCCTGGTGACACCCCTCTAACTGGTTCCTGGACACGTAACCCACAGAAACCGGAAAATAATACAACGATGGTGTTTTAAGCCACTACATGTATGGCAATTTGAGATCGCCATTGAAAACCAATACACTTCTGTATTCATCAGAGCCAAAGCCAGAAACAACCCACGTATCCAACCCCAGTAACCAGGGAGTGGATGAACCAACACGGCACCTTCGCGCAATGGGGCCATCTCAGCAACACAGCGGGACGCACGGCTGGTGCACGTTACAACTTGGACGGCCCTCAGAAACAGTGGGCTGAGCAAAAGAAGCCGACACAGAAGACCCGTCTGTGCTCCCATCCCGTCATTTCACTCACAGGGCATTTCAGAGCAGGCAGACGCTGCCCGCGGCGACCCGACCGAGAGCAGAGCCAGGGTTGCCTGCATGTGGGGGGGGAGGGGGATTCGCTGGAAAGGAGCATAAGGAGCGTATGGGTTGCGTGAATTCTACTCATTTGTAAAAACGCACCACAACTACCTCGTTAGAGTCTGTCCATTTCACAGCCTATCGGTGATCCCTCGATGCGCATATAAAAACTGGACCCTTTTTGGCTGCAACATATGGGAGATGCTGAGGGCTTCAAACGCTTGGAGGTCGGAAGGTTCTCTCTGAGTTTGGGCACAAGACGCAGTGCATGGAGGGGACGATTCTTCAATGCACTCACGTTCACACACGTGCCCGAGTGCGCGTGCACACACACACACACACACACACACACGCGCTCACAGATGGCGGCATTGCAGGCCAAGTACGCCTCCCCTTTGGCCTTTGCCTCGTTTAATGTGGAGAAGGCAGCTGCCTCCCAGCTCCCAGGTCACGGCTCTGTGTCCGCCTGTCAAGATAAGAAGGCAAAGGCAGATGCTGCTAATTACCTGGCCTTTCAAGTGGTCCCCGAGCCTCACATCTGGCTCCATCTCCAGCCTCCAGCTTGAGCCAATAAAAGCCAAATAAAATCACAAAGAGCTAATTTGGTGGTCGGGGCTCTGACAGGCTGCACATGAGGAGGTGTGGGGGCAGGACAAGAACAGGACTGGGAGCTGGGGCAGGAGACAGGGCCGCTGGCCCCCGGCCCCCGTGCCAGCCGGATGGAGGAGGAGAGAACGCCACCCCGGCCTCGGGGAAACAGCGGCGACTCTGGCCCGGCCCGGAGCCGGTCCTGGATGGGTCTTTGCAGCTTGGACTTCTTTTACCCCCGGGGGGCGGCACCTCTTCCATGGCGGCCGGAGCCGGAGCCGGGGCCGGAGCCATCTGGGGGTTTCCTGCTAGGCCTGCAGGTGCGGAAACGCCCAACGTGAGCCCCAGGGTTCTGGTGGTCCAGTTTCTCAGGGGTCCCAGCTTGTGGGAGAAGGGGGCCCCTGAATCTTGCTGGGGAGACCTACCCCGGAAACACCAGGCGCTGAGCAGAGTGGACCGTCACCCAGCACTGGGAGGGCCTCGGCAAAGGCCTCGCCCGTGCCCTGTCCCTTCGCCTGAAACCCCACCCCTGCAGGGAAGCACAGCTTCGCGTGGGGAAGGCTCCCGCACACAAATGCAGGGCCTGCCCGGCCGGCGGGGCTCAGTGCTTGAGCGTCGACCTATGAACCAGGGGGCCAGGGTTCGATTCCCAGTCAGGGCACATGCTCATGTTGCGTGCTCAATCCCCAGTGTGGGGCGTGCAGGAGGGAGATGATCCATGATTCTCTCTCCTCACTGATGTTTCTCTCTCTCCCCCCCTCCCTCTCTCTTCCTCTATTAAAGAAATAAGCAAGTCCTGGGGGAACGTCACATTCTTAAGCCTTACCTCTTGGAGAGAGGCGGTCGGTGACCTCCAGGTGATGGGCCTCAGTTTCCCCATCTGCAAAGTGACGCCGTCGAACGGGATGGCCTCTCAGATGAAAGGGAAAAGGTGAGTGGGCCCGCCCCACTCCTTATCTCTGCCCCTCGCTCGGAGACTGACGGCGAAATCCCGCCAGCAGACGTGTTTGCTTTGGCCGGCAGAGTGTTTGAAGAGAATCGGGCCAACCCCAAACGCAGACAGATTTCGCATTGTACGAAGGCCAAGCGCCTGCTCCTTCTGGAAAACGGGAAGCTGTGGGGGCACCGGGGCCCACGTTCCCCACGGCAGCAGTTGTCCCTCGCCCAGGCCGGCAGCCCCGGGGAGCGGGGGCACGCAGTGTCCGCTTCGCCTCAGTCCCCACCGCTCCTTATTGTCCCCCAACCCTGGCTCACGTGGCCCATTTCCTGACCTTGCCGGCCTCTGAGTCAGAGAGCTCGTTCTGGTTCTGGATGGTCTCCCCCCACCACCACCACGCCCCCTCCCCCGGGCTCCTGGGCACTTTCAGCTCCTCCTTGGAAACTCGGGATGGAACTGGGGGACCTGTGATGTCGGGGGCCCTCCAAAGGCGATGCCGTGAGATGATTTTGCTAGACATAAAAACTCAAAGGCCGCGGGCCCACGGCCGTGTTTTTGCAAATGCCAGCAAATTAAAAAAACGTGTGCGTGCGCAGAATGCAGCTGCGGGCCAGGGCCTGGCTTTCGTGAAAGAACAAGTTGTTGGCCAAGACCAGCTGTCGGCACACTGCGGCTCGCGAGCCACATGCAGCTCTTTGGCCCCTTGAGTTTTTAGCGAAGGCCAGCTTAGGAGTACCCTAATTAATAACAATGTACCTACCCATATAGTTTAAGTTTAAAAAATGTGGCTCTCAAAAGAAATTTCAATCGTTTATACTGTTGATATTTGGCTCTGCTGACTAATGAGTTTGCCGACCGCTGGCCAAGACCAAGCAGCAGGTTAGCGTTAGAGACAACGTGTCCTCTGGGCCACGGCTCCCACGGGCAGGGCAGGCTCCTCGCGTCGGTGACCGGAGAGGCCGCTCAGCCTTTATCTGCAGCCGGTGGTAGGACTTTAAACGGCTCGGCAGCAAATGTCAGGGCTGTTTGATCTGCTTTTAGAAAGTCACCTGTCAAGGCACCGGGCGACACTTGACACGCCGCGAGGAGATTAGAAACCTCCCGGCTATCGTGGAAGGAGAGCCAGGCAGGTTTGGCTCCCGGGGGCGTGGGCGCAGGTGAGGACCCAGCGGTGCCAGGTCCGCGAGCCCAGAGCAGTGGTTTGGCTTCAGAGGGCAGAGCCACCCCTGGGCCACACCGGCCAGTTTCCGCTGCTCCACCGCCGCCCTGTCACCTGCTCGCCAAACACCCTGGCATGCCTGCGCCCAGGCTTTCCCCGAGAGCAGACTAAGCCGTGTGGCTACGAGTCATGTGCCGGGTGATCTATATGGTTTAATCAGTGGTCGGCAAACTCATCAGTCAACAGAGCCAAATATCAACAGGACAACGATTGAAATTTCTTTTGAGAGCCAAATTTTTTAAACTTAAACTTCTTCTAACGCCACTTCTTCAAAATAGACTCGTCCAGGCCGTGGTATTTTGTGGAAGAGCCACACTCAAGGGGCCAAAGAGCCGCATGTGGCTCGCGAGCGGCAGTTTGCCGACCATGGGTTTAACTCACTTACCGAAACCTCTTTCTTATTGGCCTCATTTTACAGCTGAGAAAATCGAGGCTTGATGACATTAACGGGCTTCAGCTCGGTCACAGAGCGAGTAAGCGGACTCAGACATGAGCCTCCCTGACCCGAGGCCACGCCCAGAACCGTCAGACCGCACGCATGCTCTCTCTTCTCATAAAACGATGCAGGCAAGGCCCAGTCTCCCCAAACCGGCAGAGACCGGTGACATCTCTGCAGCGGGCTGCCCCCACACACTAGGAGCCGACCATCTCCGCAATGAATGGATCTGCATTGTGACAGGAAGTGATGCTTCGAAAATGTAGGCCCATCAGGACCACACCAAGACACATCATAATTAAAATGCCAAGGGCAAAAGACAAAGAGAGAATCTTACAAGCAGCAAGAGAAAAACAGTTAGTTACCTACAAGGGAGCACCCATTCGACTGTCAGCTGATTTCTCAACAGAAACTATGCAGGCCAGACGGGAATGGCAAGAAATATTCAAAGTGATGAATAGCAAGAACCTACAACCAAGACTACTCTACCCAGCAAAGTTATCATTCAGAATTGAAGGGCAGATAAAGAGCTTCACAGATAAGAAAAAGCTAAAGGAGTTCATCACCACTAAACCAGTATTATATGAAATGCTGAAAGGTATTCTTTAAAAAGAGGAAAAAGAAGAAAAAAGTAAAGATAAAAATTATGAACAACAAATACATATCTATCAACAAGTGATTCTAAAAATCAAGTGAATTAAAAATCTGAGGAACAGAATAAACTGGTGAACATAATAGAATCAGGGGCATAGAATGGGAGTGGATTGATAATTCTCAGGGGGAAAGGGGTGTCTGTGTGGGGGGTACGGGAAGAGACTGGACAAAAATCATACACCTATGGTTAAGGACAACGGGGGGGAGGGAACTGGATGGAGGGGAGATATGGGGGGAAAAAAGGAGAAACAATTGTAATAATCTGAACAATAAAGATTTTTTTTAAAAAAAAGAAAAACAAGAAAATGTAGGCCCATCATCGGGTTTCGGGCGCAGGAACAGTGAGCAGGATGATAGAGTTGCTCTGGGAAAAATGATCCTTTTGAAGCCACATCGGGAGCCCCGTGCAAGGTCGGCCTCTTTCCAAAAGCTGCCCGCGCAGTCAGAAGCCAGGGAGAAGGAACCGAGGACCGGAGTTAGGGGTGTGAGTTCCATCCCTGTTTCTAAAACTAAACTAGCTGTATGACATTGGGAAGCTCTCTCTATAGAGTGGAATTACGTATCGTCTCCCTGTGTAAAGAATGGGATCACATGATAAACCATTTGTCAGTATCCTGCCTTACTAGTCAGGATAGGCGAGGGGATGCTGCAGTAACAAAGAAGCCTGAAATCTGCCACAGTGAAGACGTCTCATACACGCTACATGTGCAACGGAGGTCAGCAGAGAACTGTGCTCTAGCGCAGTCGTCATTCCTCAGGGGCCCAAGGCGACAAAGGCTTCCCAACCCATACCCTATGAGGACAGCATGGCCCCGATACCAAAGCCAGACAACGAGACAGCAGAAGAAAACGACAGGCCAGTCTCTGCTAAAAATATCGGTTCAAAAGCCTACACAAAATACTAAGGAAACTGAATTCAGCAGCACATTCAAAGAACTATGCGCCGAAGCCAGTGGGCTCCACATAAGGAAATCTATCAGTGTAATACACTGCATTCACAGAATGAGGGGGAACACATTATCCTTTCAAATGAGGCAGAAAAGCATCTGCAACATTCAACAACCTTTTGTGGTAAAAACATTCAATGAGCCCTAACCGGTGTGGCTCAGTGGATAGAGCGTCGGCCTGCAGACTGAAGGGTCCCAGGTTCGAATTCCGGTCAAGGGCATGTACCTTGGTTGCGGGCACATCCCCAGTGGGGAGTGTGCAGGAGGCAGCTGATCGATGTTTCTCTCATCGATGTTTCTGACTCTCTATCCCTCTCCCTTCCTCTCTGTAAAAAATCAATAAAATATATATTTTTTTAAAAAACATCCAATGAAGTGGGAATAGAGCAGAACTTCCCCGGCACGATCAAGGCTGCCCATGAGAAGCCCACAGTCAGCACGTGTTCCGTAGCGAACACCTGGGAGCTTTCTCCCTAAGATCAGGAACAAGAGGGCTGCTTGCTTTGATCACTTTTGTTCAACATCATGCTGCACATTCTAGCCAGAGCAGTTCGAACAGAAAAGAAAAGAAAGGGCGCTGGATTTTGAAAGGAAGAAATAAAATGATCCCTGTTCACATATGATATGATCTTCTATGCAGAAAACCTTAAAAAATACACACACACACACACACACACACACACACAAAAAAAACAACTGTAAATTCAGCCAAGTCGCAGGATATAAAATCAACACACAAAAATCAGTTGTGCCTAGCTGCTTTGGCTCGGCGGATAGAGCGTCGGCCTGCAGACTGAAGGGTCCCGGGTTTGATTCCAGTCAAGGGGGTGTACCTCGGTTGCAAACTCAATCCCTGGCCGTGGTCAGGGTGTGTGCAGGAGGAACCAATCTATGTGTCTCTCACGTGGATGTTTTTCTTTCTGTCTCTCCCCCTCCCTTCCACTCTCTCTAAAAATCAATGGAAAAATATCCTTGGGTAATGATTAACACACACACACATACACACACACACACACACACACAATCAGTTGTATTTCTATACACTAGCAATGAACAATCCCAAAAGGAAATTAAGAAAACAATTCCATTTACAACAGCAGCTAAAAAATAAAATAAAATAAAACACTTGGGGATACATTTACCCAAGGAAGTGAGACATTTCTACACCAAAAACGATAAAACATTGCCAAGAGAATAAAGATGACATAATATAACAAAAGCCACCCTGTGTTCACGGGTGGGAAGGCTTAATGTTGTTAAGATGTCGATATTGATAGTCCTTGCCATCCCCAGCAAAATCCCAATAGTGTTTTTTGAAGAAATAGAAAAACCTATCCTAAAATTCAGAGCAATTTCAAGGCACACCGGTCAAAACAACTTTGAAAAAGAACAAAGTTAGAGGACTCACTCTTGCCAATTTCAAAACTTGCTACAGCGACCGTAATCAAAACAGTGGTAAGGCTAGACCTAGATCAATGGAACAGAGTGAAGCGCCCAGAAATAAATCCTCTCCTATTCGGTCAACTGCCTTGTGACAAGGGTGCCACGCCGATTCAGGGGGGCGGGGAGGGGAGGGAGAAGGACAATCTCTCCCACAAATGGAGCTGGGGAACTGCATATCCACCCGCCGAAGGATGAAGTTGGACCGTTGCCTTACACATATGCAAACGTGGATCGAATACCTACATCTAAGAGCTAAAACGATAAAACTGTTTGCCATAAACATAGGAAAAATCTTCATGGCCTTGAATTTAACAATGGTCTCTTAAGCAGGACACTACATGTGGCCACAAAAGGAAAAAAAATTGCTGTATTTTCCGGTGTATAAGACGACTTTTTAACCCAGGAAAATCTTCTCAAAAGTCGGGGGTCGTCTTATAGGGCGGGTATATCCCAAACTCTGTATTTTAACTGGAAAAGTTGGGGGTCGTCTTATACGCCCAGTCATCTTATACGCCGGAAAATACGGTAATAAAATGGGTCTCATCAAAATTAAAACATAATGTGCCTCAAAAGACACTATCAAGAGAGTAAAAAAAGAACCCACACCTCAACAGCAAGACAACAAATGACCAAGTTCAAAACTGGGCAAAGGACGTGCCATTTCTCCAAAGACAGGCGAGTGATCAGTACGCACAGGATCAGATGCTCAACATACTGCACATCAGAGCCATGCCACACACACACACACACACACACACACACACACACACACACACACGAGAAGAGCTACATTCCAAACCAGAATGTCCGTGAGGACGTGGAGAAATGGGGGTCCTCACACTCTGCAGGTGGGGATGTAAGCGGGTACGGCCGCTGTGGGTACGGTCAGCTCTTCACAAAGCTCACCACCCATGACCCATTTCACTCCTAGGTACACTACATTCAAACGGATCGAAAACAGGATGCACACAAGTACTGGTACACGCACGCCCATCGCAACGTCATTCACAACAGCCGAAGGGTGGGCACAACCAAGTGTCCGTGAACGGATGCACGGACGAGCAAACTGCGGTGCATCCATTCACTGCGGTGCAGCCACGGGAAGGAATGGCACGTGCCACCACGTGGGCGGACCTTGACAACATGATGTCAAAGCGACAGAAGCCAGACATCAAGGTCACATGTCGTATCACTCCGTTGATTGGAAATGTTCAGAGAGACAAAAAGGTGATTGGCGCTTTCCAGGGACTGGGGAGTGGGGGCACGGTGAGGTTTTATGTAAGGAATATGGAATTTCCACTCAGAAAGATGGGGAAGCTCTGCAGTATAACATGGTGAATGTTCTAAAGACTGCTGAGCCCTAGACAGTTAGCTCAGTGGGTAGAGCACCGGCCTGCGGACTGAAGGGTACCAGGTTCGATTCCGGTCAAGGGATCCCTTCCTCTCTGAAACCAATAAAAATATAAAGAAATAAATACATACTTTGTAATGGTTCATTTGTTTTGCGTATTACACACACACACATACACATACCTGAGAAACAATGTTATCATTCTCTATTTACTGATGAGAAATTGAAACTTGTTCAAGGTCATCCAGGGCGTTCTTAGCAGCCAAGGTCAGGAGTCACAGCTCCGGGATCAAAGGGAAAGCTACGATGGGCCTCCACCTCAGGGGAGGTGACAGCAAAACCAGGAGGATGGGGAGAGGTGAGACACGGATTGTAGACTCCACGAGGCGCTCCGAGGCCTGGGAGGTTGTTTTTCTCCGAGGGCACACTCACCTTCCAAGGGCGTACGTGTATTTCTTGTGCAGGTGCCAAAGGCTTGAATGAATTCCGTAAACCCAACCATAAACCTGGCAACGGCCCCCCCGGGACCTGGCGGCCACCAGCACGGGGGTCTCACACGCTGTGGTAAAGGCACCACCGGCCACACCCAGACCCACCACCCACCGCTCCCGCAGTTACTGTTGCCGGGGGGACGGTAAAGACAGCACTTCATAGCAGTCCCACTGATGTCTCTGCGTCAGTCACTGCCCCTCTGTTTTTGCTGTGTGTGACCAGATTACTACGCTCTGGAATATTTTTAAGTTTTTTAAAGACGTCTTTGACTTATACTAAAAAATAAGCAAGGAAAAATGAAAAGCAAGACTTAACATTTATTTCATCTATATGTATATATATTTTTTTAACTTTTGCTAAACCATTTGTAAGTGAATCTCAGCCATCAGGACAGTGATACTCCAGCATGCATTGTCAAAAACCATCACGGGTATTTTTCCATAATACCATTATCTTGTCAACAAAATCAACACTCATCTCCCAATAGCATCGAATAATTGGTTCACATTTAAATCCTCATTTGCTCTAAAAGCCTTTTTTAAATTAATTTTTAAAGAGAGAGGAAGGGAGAGGGAGAGGGAGAGGGAGAGAGAGGGAGAAGAGGGGGAGAGAGAGGGAAACATCAATCGGCTGCCTCCTGCTCGCTCCCTACCAGGCATATGCCCCAACCCAGAATCAAACCTCAGACCCCTCGGTGCACAAGATGACACCCAACCAACTGGGCCAACCGGTCAGGGTTAAAAATCTCTTTCAAAGGTGCTTAAACCAGGGCCCAGTAAAAGACCGCACCTGGCATTTGGCTGTTCTGTCCTCTGGGTCTCCCTTTTAGCCGAGAACAGTCCCCTCGATCTTGTCTTACCTTTAATTTCTTAAAATATTTTTATTGATTTCAGAGAGGAAGGAAGAGGGGGAGAGAGATAGAAGCATCAATGACAAGAGAGAATCATCGATCGCTGCCTCCAGCACGCCCCACACTGGGGATCCAGCCCGAAACCCGGGCCTGTGCCCTGACCAGGAATTGAAACGTGACCTCCTGGTTCACAGGTCGACGCTCAACCCCTGGGCCACGCCGGCCAGGCTTGTCTTACTTCTTACATTTCAGATCATCCCCAGGCCATTTTGGCTGCCCCTATGACTTTACCACGCTGCCATAAATGTTTAAATGTGTCTCTGATGCCAAGTGGAATGCCCCAAACGAATTTGGTCCAAATGAACATTTTCATTGATAACTTCGGTTGCACCCAGTGGTGATTTTTTTTTACAACGTTCTAAAGCGTATTTCAAGGACTCCTACCGGCTCTCTAGTTTTGCATTTCAAACTTGCAATGCCTTTCCAGCCAGCACTGCTTGCTTTATGTCTTCAGCGACGTTTCTCACACTGTTATTGCATACTGGCTTTGGACGTAAGTCGTTTTCATCAAGAAAAACAGAACTTCCCAGAGTGGCAAGGTCACGCACGAGTTCTTTTACTGACTATTCCTGAAAACCACGCTGAGGTTTCACATGTTATCTTAAGATCGGAATGTGACATAAAAGAGGTGAGACGTCGTGACAGAAATCATTGCTCGAGTCTGGCGTGTCAGGCGTCAGGGCGTGGCTGTGGTCTCCCCCGGGGTGATCCTCTGTGGGACGGTGCCGTGACCTCAGTTGGACAAATCGTGGTCGGGAGGGTGCTGAGCCCTTCTTCGTGTGGCCAGTCTCTGTTTCAGGCAGCAACGTCGCTAACATGAAAAAGATAACTCACCCTAGCTGGTTTGGCCCAGTGGATAGAGCGTCGGCCTTCGGATGGAGGGGTCTCGGGTTCGATTCCGGTCAAGGGCACATGCCTCGGTTGCAGGCTCCTCCTCAGTCTGGGCGAGTGTGGGAGGCAACCAGTCGATATGTGTCTCTCTCATGTCGATGTTTCTCCCTGTGTGTCTCTCCCCCTCCCATTCTCTCTAAACATCGATGGAAAAATATCCTCGGGGGAGGATTAAAAGAATAAAAATAATTCAAGAAGTGAACTTACTAAGAGTACCTGGCGGAGTGGGGGAGAGGTCCTGCAACAGCCTTCCGGGCCCTCCTAGTTTTGCCAGTTAATTTATGGATCCAGGGCCGGGCATATTCAGGTCGTTTCAAGATAAGGGGGTTTGGCAGGTGCCAAGCCCTACGAAGGAGGAATTCCCTCTCTCTCTCTCTCTCTCTCTCTCTCTCTCTCTCTCACACACACACATACACATACACACACGCGCACACGCACATGTACGCGCGCACATATACACACATACACACGCGCACATATACATACATACACACATGCTCACACACATACATCCCTACCCAGAATCCAATTGTCCATCCTATTTGGAGAAGCATCCCTTGTGGAATCTGGGAGAATCCGGGCTCCACTAACTGCGACCTTCCGCTGGTCCTCTGAGCTGCCCAGCATCCTTCCCTTCTGTTCCTCTTGTGCTTTCCTTCGCCAGCACCCATCTCCGCCGTGGCCAGCCAGACCGAACGGAGGCTGCACCGAGGCCCTACCTCATAAACCCTAACCCTGACGGAAAGGGAGGGTCCATGTCAGGAGCCAGACCTGGGGCCTGAGCGTGCCAGCGCCCTTGCCCTGCGGCTCCGGTCCAGGCCCCTCCCAAGCAAGCGGCCGATAGTGGCAAGGAGCGCGGGGACACCTGGGCCCACACGACTCTGCGGTGGGACCCCTGACTGGGCCCCAGCAGCTCCCCTGCTCACTTCCTGCGGGGGATGGGGCAGCCCCGCCCAAGGGAGGCGAGGAGTGTGGCCCAGGGACCGTGATACAGGGAGGGCAGCCGCCTGAGAGGACCGGGAGGGCGTGGCTTCCAGGGGGCGGTGGGCGGGGGGGGGGGGGCGGGGGGGGGGGGGGCCCCAGGGGAGGCGAAGTGGTGGCCGGAGGCGGGAGCACAGGACTGAGCGAGCAGCCGTGTGAGATAAGGAGTAAGAAAGAGGCGCTGAGCCCGCCGGAGTGGCTCAGTGGTTGAGCGTGGACCTATGAACCATGGTTCGATTCCCAGTCAGGGCACATGCCCCAGGTTGTGAGTTTGATCCCCAGTGTGGGGTGTGCAGGAGGCAGCCGATCAATGACTCTCTCTCATCACTGATGTTTCTATCTCTCCCTCTTCCTCTGTGAAATCAAAATTTCTTTTTTTAAAAAAAAAGAAAAAGAGACGCTGAAGCCAGACTCCATGGGGTTTGGTATCAGCGCTGCCACTTACCAGTTGCATATGCTTGGACAAGTCACGTCTCCTCTCTGTGCCTCAGTTTCCTCATCTGTAAAATGGGATGGTATTAAGTGCACCTACATCAAAGGGCTGTTGTGGGATTGTTGCTACCGTGTACACGGCAACATTAGGTATTTAACGCGACACACTGGAAGGGGCCTCCGTGCTGGTGGAAGGGCGGAGCGGGGAGATGGGGGAGACGGGGAACAGACAAATGAGAGTCGCCTGCATGAATCGAGCAGGTGGGTACACTCCACCCCGTGCACCTAAGATCCATCATTTCCCAGCTTTTCCATTTTTAAAGAGAATTCTACTGTTCAAGTCCCACACGGCTCCAGTCGGAGGCTGCGGCCGCTGCCTGGTCCCCACTCCTGGCCCTCTCCCCGGCTCAGCGGCTCGTGGGCCGGCCCAGCCGCCGCCTCCGGCAGTGCGGGCTCTGGGGCTGGCACAGTGGGCAGGACAGGCCGCCGCGGGCCGGCTGCCTTATCACGCCGGGCAGAACGAACAGCGTGGGGCCTGACACGGCCCTCCCCGTGGCCACAGCGGGGCGGCCGGCTTTCTTCCTGACCATCTTTGAGCCTGAGATCAGACACAGGGAAAGATTAAAACAAATATGAATTTAATCAAGGGATTCTGCCGTCCTGGGGTGAAACAGGAGCCCGCTGACACACAGAGCGGCCGGAGCACTGGGGAGCCAGAGTCGAATCAAAGCCGCCTGCTTCCCACTAACCGCTCAGATGATCCCTATCATCACAACAAGAAAGGAAAACAATTATTTATTCTTTTTGATGTTGCAGCTCAGCAGCGACTTGCTTTTTGAAGAGAGCAAGGTCAAAACCAAGTTATTGTTTTTGCCTGAAACTTTGACGGGGACGTGGAGTTCTGCCCTGTGACCTACTTACCCGCGCGGCGTGGGCAGGGGGCGAGGCTGCTGGCTTCTGGGCCGCGAGGACTTCCTCCTCCTCCCGCCTCCTCCTCTCATCCCTCTTCCCTCTTCCCTCTCCTCCCGTGAAAGACCCGAATACGACGTCCTCGGGAACACGGAGGCTGCCTGTCCCGGGGGAGAGCCAGGAGCCGAGTTCTCTGGACCGACCCCTCCCCGCCCTCCAGGCGTGCTGCTCAAGGCCCAGGACACATCCCGGAGCGCCTCAGCAGACCCACTGTTTTCACGTGCGTTGGCCCAACTCACAATGTCCAGCCCCTCTGTGTCTTCCTCTGGCAACCAGAGCCCTGACCAGAAGGCCAGTGAGTTCCCCCTCCTCCCCCGACCCCCACCCCAGCCCCCGGCCCTGGGGAGCAGCCTGAACCAATGATGGTTGGGGCGCTGGTGGACAGGTGCCCTGGGCCCTCCGCCTCGAAGGGGTGACTCAGAGGCATCTGCTCCCCACACTCCCAGCCGTCCCCAGCGGCGTTGGGCTCTGGTGGCTCACGGTGACAACTGGCTGGATTTTGCACGTTTTGCCAGCTCCTTCCTTCTCTGCGCAGCTTGCAGTCCCGCGGCTCACACCAGCTCACGGGAGCCCGGCCCACACATCTCTGTCCAGCTCTTCACTCCGCTGTGGCATGCCAGGAGCTTGAAATCAACCACGGTGGGAGCATTTACACCAGGGTAATTGGCAGACACTACAATCCAGGGATTTTATTTATGTACTAGAGGCCCGATGCACGAAATTCGTGCAAGAGTAGGCCTTCCTTCCCCGGGCTGCTGGCACCAGCTTCCCTCTGGCACCTGGGACCCGGGCTTCCCTCGCAGCCCTGGCTTCATCTGGAAGGTCATCCAGAAGGATGTCCGGTCTAATTAGCATATTATGCTTTGATTATTATATATTTTTATTTATTTACTAGAAGCCTGGTGCACAAAATTCGTGCACTGGGGGGTGTCCCAGGCCTCTCGCAGTCCGGGAGCCCTCGGGGGGTGTCCGACTGATGACTTAGGCCCGCTCCCCATCCTCAGTGCTGCCACGAAGACGGAGAGGCTCCCACCACTGCTGCTGGGCTTACCAGCCGTGAGCCCGGCTCAGGGCTTCTGGCTAAGCAGTGCTCCCCCTACAGGAGCACACTGACCTCCAGGGGGCAGCTCTTGCATTGAACAACTGCCCCCTGGTGGTCAGTGCAAGTCATAGCCACCAGTCATTCTGCAGCTCGGTCAATTTGCATATGAGCCTTTTATTATATAAGATTCTTTTCAGAAAACCAGTTGACCTTCACATCACTGCTTTTTCCTGCTCCTTTCTCAGTGTAGCTTGGCATTACCTCCCAAACAAAGGAACGTGTACACATGCCCTGACTCAGGATCAGCTCCGGGGGAAACAGAAATTAACACAGCTCCCCCGAGTCTGGAGACCAAGAGCAGTCAGCTCGCTCACCAGAGACAGGGGACCCTTTTCCAGGCTTGTCGTCTGCTGCAGGCCCTCCGTCCTATCGCCTCCCCTGCCCCCTCCCCCCGACACACACACACACACACACACACACACACACACACACCCTGCACAGCCCCGTCGGTCCCCGACCCTCCCCACACCCTCTGAGGACACCCATTGCTTCCACTCCCCAGCATCCTCTCTACCTCTGCTGGCGCTGGCGCCGGCGCCTGGCCTCCTTCAGGGAGGTGCGAAGTGGTCTCAGTGCCCCGATGCTCCCCCTCCTGCACAGCTGACCCTTCACCTCCGGAGTGAGTGTTTCTCACGAAAGCTGCAGAGCTGAGGAGTGCAGCCCTCGGGCCTGGTCAGAGCCCTGTGACCTGCTGTGGGCATACAACGAGGCAGAAGTGATGGGGCGCCCGGTCTGGGCAGGGGCCTGGAGAGGGCGTTGCTGTTTCTTATCTGATGTTGCACCCAGGCCCTGTGTCTGTGCGGGGAGCCGGGGGGGGGGGAGGGGGGGAGTGTCCAGCCCCCATGTGCCTTCCTCGGGCAACCAGAGCCTGACCAGGGGGAGCCACAGAACGAGCTGTAGGCTCCGCACCCCTCTGACTCCCCCAGAATAGGGCTCATCTCCGAAAAAGAGAGCGTGTGTGTGTGTGTGGGGGGGGGGGGGGGGGGGGGATGGCAGGTCGGTAAACCCCTCCCCAGCTCCCAAGAGACAGACCTTCATACCTTAGAGGCGGCGAGTGGGAAGGGGAGGGGACCCAGGGCACAGCCGCCTCCTTCGCGGGGATGGCGGGCGTTGGCCGCCGCCTTGGGCCCTCGCGCGAGGAAGCCACGCAGCACATGGCCACGGCCCGCACCTCGTGCCAGCCGTGCGTGGCGCGGCAGCCCCGCCCATGCCCGAAAAGCCCGGGCGCCCTTGCCCTTCCCGAGGGGAAGGAGGAGGGCGCCTCGGCATTAATAGCGCTGGCGGCAAGGTAAGGCCGCCCGCCCGCCCACTCCCGCGCCCTCGCCCGCAATTATGCCAGCGAGGCTTTCATTCCCGCGCGCGCACGCGGGCAGGTGATTGTTGTATTTCGGCCTTTTCTAGTCTCCTCTGCCTTTTATGCCCGAGGGGAGGGTGCCGCGGGGTCAACGCACCCTCCCCCGGCCCCTCTCCCTGCGTCGGTCCTTTTAGAAAAACACCCAAAGCCATAATTTGTCTTAGAATTCCTTTTGAAACAGCTACAAGAAAGACTAACGACTGCTCTTTTCCCTCTGTTTCTGATCCCCGCCGTCCCTTTATCTGGCTTTCATTAGAGCCTCGGCCGCGCCTCTTTGTGGGGAGACTGGAGAGCGGAGGCAGTTTCCCAGGCGCTGTGATGTTGCTAAAGATTAAAAAGCAGCTTTGAAGCCGCACCAGTTCCATGCGCGCCCCCTCGGTCCCGGACCTCAGCGAGGCCCACGCCATCTGGCAAACCTGCCATAAAGACAAAATAAAGTGATTGAAACAGTCTCTTCAAAGCCACCGTGGCAGATTTGTTGATTTGAGCGTTATCTTTCATGCGAGGCCCTCAGAAGTCCCCAGAACACCTAGGCAATCTCAGGCGGGCCTCGCGGAGCGGACGGAGCCGGCCGGCCGGGGCTCAGAGGGGCTGGGCCTGGCGGGGCCGAGGGCTGGGCTGCAGGCCGCTGGCTCGCTGGACGCTGGATGCGGGCCCAGGACACGCAACAGTTGGATGCGCCGCCGGGCCCCAATGACGGTTGGCAGAGAGGCCTCCCCCGGCTCCCGCCTGGGGTCCCACAGCAGGAGGGGCGCCTGACACCCAGCAGACGGACAGGGCGGGAAGCCGCCTGCTGCAGGGGGGCCCGAGCAGAGGGGGCGGCGGGGAGATGAAAGCCCGCTGCCCTAATTGCAACCGACAGCCCATTAGTAACGCCCTGGCAGCTTCCGTATCAGGATGTGCTTCTCACGGCTCCCGGCTGGGCAAGGCCTGGGCAGATGGCTGTCTGCGGGGCCCAGGGGAGGGTCTCCCTCGGCTGGCTGAGCCCGGGACAAGCGAAGCTCCCGAAGGGACAGAACCAAAGCCAGTCCTCCATTAACGCCGCCCAACACCCGCATGACCCCGAGCCCAGCCCTCTCCGGCCCTCAGACTGCGCTCCTGCGAAAGGGGCCGAGCCCGGCGGCGTGGCTCAGCGGCTGAGCATCGACCTGTGAACCAGGAGGTCACAGTTCATTCCCGGTCAGGGCACACACCTGGGTTGTGGGCTCCATTCCCAGTAGGGGGCGTGCAGGAGGCAGCCGATCCGTGATTCTCTCTCATCATTGATGCTTCTCTCTCTCTCACTCTCCCTTCCTCTCTCTGAAATCAACAACAATATTGTTTTAAAGGGCAGAGTCTCCCTGCATGGGCAGTTCCTCTCTTCCTGTCGGGTAGCAGTGCCCTGAGCCCAGAGCCTGGGGTGGAGAAACTTATCTATAATAATAAAAGGGTAATATGCTAATTAGACCGGACACCCTTCCTGACAAAGCCGGGCCGGAGGGAAGCCAGCCCGGGTCCTGGGTGCCTGCTGGTGGCTGGAGGTTGGAAGCAGCCCGGGTCCCGGGCGCCAGAGGGAAGCCGGTGCCAGCAGCTGGGGGGAGGAAGGCCGACTCTTGCATGAATTTTCGTGCATTGGGCCTCTAGTAAGGTAATATACATCAAAGAGCCTACAATTATGTCCAACACATAGAGGCACTTAAGAGAAGTGAATTTCACTCCTTCCCTAATAGACTGTGAGCTTCTCAAGGGCAGGAACCAGCTTTTCATTCATTCATTCATTCATTCAATCATTCATTCATTCATTCATTCAGCCATCATTACTGAGCTATTGTTGAGGAGCTAGCCCTGAGTCAGAAGCTGGGTTCTCCAGCAGGCCCAGGTGCCCCTAAACCTCCCGGTTGCTCTTCCTCACCCATGCACCTCCAGCACTGCTGTGGCCGACACTGTCTGCACCCGTCCCAGGCAGGTGAGCCACAGCAGGTCTGCAAAGTTCAAGTGCAAGTTGCCTGACCCCAGGAACTCCTAGGCTGAGAGCAGAGAGCAGAGTCGCATTCCCCTCGATACTGCTGACTCTTACTTTGATGAGAAAGACACATTTACCGCTGGTCATAGAATTCCCTGTCTTACGGGGAGACACGTGGCTCCTGAGTGTGGCCCAGGCTGTCACTGACGGGGTGAGACTGTTCCTGTCACAGGAGGGCACCTCCTCTGACGGGCGAGGCAGTCTGTGCCCACAGATAGCTCCAGAGTCAGATAAAACAACATGGATGGAAAAAAGAGATCAATCCCGAGTCCCTTTGAAAACCTCGCTGCGCAGTGTCTCTGTCTGTTGGCAGACGCGGAAGCGATATCCCTGGCTCTGCAGATCACCGCCGGGCTGGACACAAATGACACAGCATCCTCGCCTCGCCAGCCTCCAGCCCAGCCCCCTCCCCAAAGGGTCCAAGCCAGCGCTGGCCCGAGGCCCCCGTCCCTGGCATCTTCTGCCAGCCTTGCCAGGGGAGGCTTTCTCATGATCAGGGACATCTGGGCTGGCCGGGATCCCGGAGGCCACCGGCATGAAACGCCAGGGGCCGGGCGGAAGCACCATCTGCACAGCATAGAGCAGCGCGGCGGGTCCCGGAGGCTGCCTGCAGCTGCGGCCCAGCTGCCCGGGGACACCAAGGGGCCGGGATGGGGACGGAGGGAAGGCCGGCCGCCAGGGGAGAGCCAGACTGGAGTGGTTTCCACTTACATTCCATGCACTTGGGAGATGAAGGCCACTGGGTGTGTCTCCCTGTCGCTGCCCATGTCCACAGGTCACACTCGCCCTGAAGCTGACTTGGTGGCATGAACAGTCTACAGTCGTGCTCATGGGCTCCGATTCTAGAGAGGCGCTGCCCGGGTTCAAATCCCGGGGCCCCTCCTTCGCCGGGCGGGTGGGCTTCGCTGAGCCTGTTGTCAGACCTGCGCATTGGAGACGGTAAGAATCATATCCCGTATCATGGGGTGGCTGTGAGAATTAAAAGAAGGAATACCCGTAGTGAGCCGTACACTTCAGATTTTTGCACTTGTTCTATACATCAATGAAATTTCATCCTTTATAATGAGGGCAGGTGCGTCCCTCGCCTGATTTAAAGAGGCTCAGTCACTGTTGGCTCTTACCATCATTGGTACCTCCGCTCCTAGACCCTATCCTTCCTGAGGATCTTGGAGCAGGCACCTGCAGCAGGTAGAGCTATTGGGGATGTTTCATTGGCCATCCTCTGCAAGGCCCCGCCCCAGCACCAAGGCCACAGCTGATTGGACAAGGCGTACGACATGGCCAAAGCAAGCTCAGGTATTGGCGGTTGAGTAGACTACAGATTGTGGATTGATGACCACATTGAGGCATGTAGAAGCAAAGGAAGGAGGAGGAGGAGGAGGAGGAGGAGGAGGAGGAGGAAGAGGAGGAGGAGAAGGGAAAAGATGTGCAGAGAGGAAAAAGACACAGGGTTCCCAAGACAGAGAGAGAGAGAGAGAGAGAGAGAGAGAGAGAGAGAGAGAGAGAGAGAGAGATGAGAGAGGGAGAGGAGACCTCCGATCCCAGGTTTTTTCTTTCCCAGTAGATGAGGCTGAATGGTATATTCTGACCTTGGAGCCTATGAGGTGAGTCCTGCCAAGAAGCAGGACATGCATGCACATGTGCACACATACCACACAGCACATCACATGCATCCTACCAACATCCATGCACTCACCCCTTTTTACTTTTTCTTTACAATTCCTCTCCCACATCTGCACACCTTCCAGAGTGGTGAATCCCCCAGGAAACAGAGTGGGGGCAGAAACTAAGAGGAACAGAGACGAACAGTTCTGGACAGTGGATTGTTAGAGAGAAGAAAGGAGACGGCTGGCTGTAGGAGGAACTTGCAGGTGCACAGCGCTCTCATGGGAACTTCATAGGGTCTGAGCTGTGGTGTGTGGTCCCTCCTATACACCTCATTAACATCACATCGCCTGCCATCTCCCGGCCCTGCTCTTCCTGTCGGCCACCTCCTTCCAGAGTTTTCCCCTTGCGGCTGCCAAGACAGCCGGTTGCACGTCCACCCAGGAACCAAGATTCCCAGTTTGATTCTCAGTCAGGGCACACGCCTGAGTTGCAGGCTCAATTCCCTCTGAGGGGCATGATTGATGATGTTTCTCTCTCATTGATGTTTCTTTATATATTCTTTTTTGATTTCAGAGAAGGGAGAGGAGAGAGAGAGAGAAAGAGAGAAGAGAGAGAAACATCAATGATGAGAGAAAATCATTGATCGGCTGCCTCCTGCCCTCCCTACAATGGGGAGCGAGTCCACAACCCAGGCATGTGCCCTGACTGGGAATAGAACCTGCAACCTCCTGGTTCATAGGTTGACGCTCAACACTGAACCACGCTGGCTGGGCATCATCGATGTTTCTATCTCTCTATCCCTCTCCTCTTCCTCTCTCTCTCTCTAAAAAAAAATCAATAAAAACTTTGTGTGTGTGTGTGTGTACACACACACACATAACGGAAAGACAGCTGCATCATTCCTTAACCACAGCCAACAGGAGGAGTCCTAGTGTCTTGGTCTGGGGTCCCCAGAAGCAGAGGATTTGAGTACAAATGGTTTATTGGGAAGTGATCACAGGAACTGGTAGGAGAATTGGGACGTGAGCCAGGAAAGAGACTGGAGCCAATGAAGACTGTGTTATCTCTGTGGCGTCCGAACCTCATCTCACAGGGCGGCTGTGAGAGGTGGGGTAGAGGAGGTGAGAGACCAGAAGGAGCCAGCCGCATGCGGAGTGTGGGAACAGCATTCCAGAACAGGGAACAGCGTGTATGAAGGCCCTGCATGGCAGAAGAGCGTGGCATGGTCAAGGGACTGAAATTGGGCAAATCACGTCTATAGTGTAATGTGTGAAAGTGGACTTTGGCATGAGATTGGGTCAGAGAAGAGGGCCTGGGGCCAGGTCACACAGAGCCTCGGGAGAGAATTAACAAAAGGAGAAGAGAGAAGGAAGGGAGGGAGGGAGGGAGGAAGGAAGGAGGGAAGAAAGGAAGGAAGGAAGGAAGGAAGGAAGGAAGGAAGGAAGGAAGGAAGGAAAGAAAGAAGGAAAGAAGGAAAGAAGGAAGGAGGGAAGGAAGGACGGAAGGAGGGAAGGAAGGAAGGAAGGAAAGAAAGAAGGAAAGAAGGAAGGAAGGAAAGAAAGAAGGAAGGAAAGAAGGAAGGACGGAAGGAGGGAAGCAAGGAAGGAAGGAAGGAAAGAAGGAAGGAGGGAAGGAAGGAGGGAGGGAAGGGAGGAAGGAAGGAGGGAAGGGAGGAAGGAAGGAAGGAGGGAAGGGAGGAAGGAAGAGGGAGGAAGGAAGGAAGGAAAGAAGGAAGGAGGGAAGGAAGGAAGGAAGGAAGGAAGGAGGGAAGGAAAGGAAGGAGGGAAGGGAGGAAGGAAGGAGGTAAGGGAGGAAGGAAGGAAGGAACGGAGGAAGGGAGGAAGGAAGGGAGGAAGAAAGGAAGGAAGGAAGGGAGGAAGGAAGGCTGTATCTTCTCGTGCAAATATATTTTATCTTTTAAAAGTTAAAAGTTTTAACATCCACTTTTTATAAGCAATGCAGACACAAATTCTAATGTGTTTGTTTCCAAGGTATAAAAATTGGTTATATAGGAAATCAATAGAGAAAAAGCAATGAAACCAAAAGCTGGTTCTTTGAAAAGACCAGTAAAACCAACAAGCCTCTAGCCAAGCTAAGAAAAATGACTAATTACTAATATCATAAATGAAAAAGGAGATATCACTACAGATCCTGTGAACATTACAAAATAGTAAAGGAACATTATGAGCAAGTCTATGCCCACAAATTCGATGACCTAGATGAAATGGACCAATTCCTTGAGAGATACAACTAGCCAAGTTCACACAAGAAGAAATAGACATCTGAATATATCTGTTAAAGAAATTGAACCAACAATTGATAAACTTTCAAAACAGAAAGCACCAGGCCAGATGGGTTCAGTGGCAAAATCTACCAAATATTTAAAGAAGTTATACCAAATATAATATTGTACATCAACTGTAATTGAAAAATAAAACTATTCTTTTAAAAAGAAGTTAAACCAATTTTCTACAACCTCTTTCAGAGAATGAAAACAGAGAAAATACTTTCTAATTCATTCTATGGGGCCAACATTACCTCAATACAAAAGCTACATAACAACATTACACAAGAAAACTACAGAACAATATTTCTCATGAACATGGATATAAAAACCCTCAACAAGACATAGCAAATAGAATCTAGTGATGTATAAAAGACTTAAACACCATGAGCAAGTGGGATCTATCCCCGACATGCAAAGCTGGTTCAACACTCCAAATCAATTCATGTAATCCATCACATCAATGTCCTAAAAAAGAAAAACCATAGGATCATGTCAATAGATGTAAAAAAACAACAACAACAAACAAGCATGTGACACCTATTCGTAATTTTAAAATATCTCTCAATAAACTAGAAATAGAGAAGAATGTCCTCATCTTGATTAAGAACATCTCAAAAAAAAACCTACTGCTAACATCATACTGAATGGCAGGAAACTCAAAGCTTTCCCTCTAAGATCAAGTACAAGGCAACAATGCCCCTTCTCACCACTGCTTTTGAACACAACACTTGAAGTGCTAGACAATGCAATAAGACAAGGAAAGGAAATACGTATTGAGAAGGAAGAAACTGTCTTTGTTCACAGGTTGCATGATCATCTATCTCTGTTAAAGAAATTAAACCAACAATTGGTAAAAAAAAAAAAAAAAAAAAATTTGACCCAAAAAAACCTGGAACTAATAAACGTTTACAGCAAGGTTGCAGGATACAAGGTTACTACACAAAAGCCAAACCTTTTCCCATATACTAGACATGGATAAGTGGGCCAGATCCCCATCAACCCAAAAGGTTCTGCTTCCAGGGCACCAGACCTAAGACTCCTCCTCCAGGCCAATGTGGGGGGAGGGAGGCGGGCCTTGCCTGACCCCAGGCTGGCTCAGAGTCCTCTCCCATCAGCGCCCTGTTGTTTTCCTCCGTAACAATGAGCACAACCGTAATTAAAATAATTAGCCGTGTCGTCACCTGTGTCATGTGTGTCTCCCTCGCCAGCCTGTGAACTCCATGAGGAGGAGACCATGTCTATTTTGCTCCCACTGAGTTCCAGCACCTAGCACAGTGCCTAGCACAAGAGTAGGCACTCAACAAAACTGAGGGAGGGACGGGGGAGGGGGAGAGGAGAGGGAGGGGAGGGAAACAGGGAAGGAGGTCCTTGTGTTTCTCTTTCCCATTATTTTTTTTTACGTTTTATTTATTTTTTATTTTTTTATTTATTTTTAAATAAATCTTTATTGTTCAGATTATTACAGCATCGAGTACTGCAGGTTTACCTTTGTCACGGCAGGATGAGGTTGTCAGCAGTGGGCACTGTGGCTGGACTCACTGCCCTCCAGCAAGCAGCTCCGAGGCCACGAGGGCAGAGGCAGCCCAGACCCCCACGTGGCCAGCTGCCATCTGCTGCCTTTTGCTCACGCAGAGGCAGGCGGCTGGGCAGCACCCCTGTGACCGTGAGCAACCCTGGAAGCTGCCTTGTCAACAGCCTGTCACAGCGAATCGCCTCGGGCCGCTGCATCCCCACAGAGCTGCCCAGGGAGCCAGCCTCGGCCGAGCACGCACAGGCTGGCGCCAGGTTGGCCGGTCCATGCTGCCAAACTGGGGCACCTGTTACAGCCACCGGGGCCGGGGCTCTGGAAATGCCACCTCTCTCCCTCCCCCGCCCCCGCCTGGGGACAGAGGGCAGGCACCCCCAAAGTACCCAGGAACGTGGGCACTCCCCCACTCCCTCCTGCTCCTTCTCACTGGGGCAAGAAGCCTTTCCGCTCCTCCCTTCCCTGGCCCTCGTGCCAACCACACAGGCCGCGCAGGGCTGGTTCTGCCCATTCCCCAGAGGGGAAAACCGAGGTTCAGACAAAGACAAGAGAAGAAGTAAGCAGCCCAAGAACAACTGGCCTTGGCGGTGCCTCGCCCAGTGGGGCTGTGAGGAGCCCAGAAGGGCAGAGGTGAGCGTCTCGGAGCCCCTGATGTTCAGGCCTTAGTCTGTCTGGGTCACGGGGTCAGCCACCAGGAAGCCTCTTCCCTGTCAGCCATGGGGGGATAGCTGTGAGGGGCCCCCACCGGCTCTCCCAGAACTGCCCCCCTAAAGGAGGCCACACTACCCGCCGGCCAGGTGCCCCGCACATCAGCGGTGCTGGGAGCCTGGCTCAGGGTCAGGAGTCTGGCCGGCCCCTGCCTCGGTACCTGGGCCTCTCCTGAGAGCGGGCAGAGGCCATTTCCTGGGAACACCACACACCAGGGTGGGGGTGGGGGGAGACAGCTTTCCCCAGAGGCTCTCTCTTCCTCCTCCTCCTCTGTCTCTTCAGGAGAACACCTGTAACATCCTGTCTCCGTCCCCAACCAAAATGACCCTCAGGAGAGAAGGAATCCTTAACAGGACAGTAGCAATTATCTGTTCTTTCACCCGACACGTATTTCCAAGCGACTGTGCTGAGCCCAGCGCGGTTGGAGGCTGCCCTGTTCCTTGTGGGGGGCGGGCAGAGGGGCTGGCTCTCCATGGCAACCCACACCATCACAGCCGCAAGCCAAGAGGGCGACAGAGTTGGCTAGCAGTACAGAAGTCGCACTCTCAGGTAACCGAACCCCAAAAGTGACAGCTCATCGCCTTTGCCACATTCTGTTGGTGAGGCTGGTCTAGGACATGAATCCCAGGAGGAGGAACTGGAGGGGTCCTTCTAGAGTCTGGAGTCTGACTGACACCGCGAGGTCCAGTTCAGTTAGTATTGGTGCCTCTGATGTGCGGACGCCGTCCTGCAGCTGGAATAGAAAGTGAGACGAGCGAGGGTTTCTATCTCCCAGGAACTTTTCCTGCGAAGTGTTTTCCACTTCCTGCTCTTACTCACCTTTCCCTGCCGTGAGCCCTGGGGGAGCTACACAGGACCTGTGTGTGTGGGAGGGGGGGGCAGGGATTACTCACTCTGCCGTGTGAGTGTGTTAACCAGACCCTCTTCCTCCATCCCAGGGTCATCGGAGGGAAGAAAGAGGCACAGAGAGAGGAAGCTAGTGCCAAGGGGCACAGCAGGGGTCACTGTGCGGGTGCTGTGGATGCCAAGGGAACAAGACCAGACTCTGCCCGGGGGGAGCAGACAAGTACACTCATGGGTTCAGCCTGGAGTAAGGCATGCCACCGCAGAGGCCAGACCCACAGGGCAGTGGGCGTCGCGGTTCTCCTTAGAGCAAAAAGGGTTACAGCCAATGGCTGAAACCAAGCTTCACCCTATGCTTGGAGGCCTTGACATATCAGCACCTGTGATTTTTAAAAATATATATTTTATTGATTTTTTACAGAGAGGAAGGGAGAGGGATAGAGAGGTAGAAACATCGATGAGAGAGAAACATCGATCAGCTGCCTCCTGCACACCTCCTACTGGGGATGTGCCCACAACCAAGGCACATGCCCTTGACCGGAATCGAACCTGGGACCCTTGAGTCCACAGGCCGAAGCTCTATCCACTGAGCCAGACCGATTAGGGAACCTGCGATTTTTACGATTGGAATCCCTCAGTTACCAGTGTGCTGGGTTTGCTGGATCTGGCATCCAGTACAGGGCTCCATAAATATTGTTCAGTGAGGACAGAGGAAAGGGAAAGTGAAATAGGAGGAAAAGAGGAAGGGTGATGAAAAGAAAAGGAAAAGGAAAAGAAAGAGGGGAGGGAGGAAAGAGAAAGGGGAGAAAAGGGAAAGGGAGAGGAAGGAAGAAAGAGAAAGGAGGCAAGAGAGAGAAAGGAAGGAAAATATGCAGCGAAGGAAAGAAAAAGACAGAGAAAGAGATGTGGAGGGAGGGAGAGAAAAAGACAGGAGGGAGACAGAACTGAGAGAGGGAAGGAAGAGGGCGGAGCCAAACAGAGAGGAGGGAGAGTGACAAGAAAGGGAGAATTCAGAGCAGGGGCCCCGCCCCGGCCCCGCCTCCAGATCGGACTCCGCCCCCCGGGCCTGCAGGCTGCAGTGCCCCCTCCAGCCGCCAGGGGCCGCCACGCGCAGCCGGCTGCTCCCCGCGTGCGCCGCGGGCCCTCTCTCCCGCCTCCGCGCTGGCCGCTCGCCGACCCGCCGCCGCTCTCGCGCTGCGGCCGCGTCTCGTTCGCCGCGTCTCCGTGAGGGGCCTCGCGCCGCCGGCGCCCGCCGTCCCCCTGCCTCGCGGCGCTGGGTCTCGCGGGCCCCGCTCCCGCCCTCCGCTCGCCTGGCCCGGACCGGAAGCGGCGGCGCACGGCCTGGGCCTGGCGCGGGGGGCGGGCTCCGGGGCCCGGTCGGACATGGGCAAGAAGCACAAGAAGCACAAGTCGGACAAACACCTCTACGAGGGTGAGGAGGGGGCCGGGGGGGCCGGGGGCGGGGCCCGGCGAGCCGTGGCCGCTCCGGCGGCTTTTCGAGCTTTCGACACCGCCCCCCCCCGCACCTCGAGCGCCCGAGGCGGCCGGGCCGCGCCTCCCCCGGGCAGGCCCGGACCCGCGACGGGGGCGCGGCGCAGACCCCGAGGGCGGGGGCGGGGGCGGCCACGGGACCCCTGGCCCCGGCGGGGCGCGGAGGGCGGCGTGAGACGGTCCCGAGAGGCCGGGCGGCGTTCGGGGCACCCACTCGGCGAGTGCCGGTCATTCAACAGGTGCTTCGGGGGCGCCCCCTGCGTGCCCAGCGCCGCCGGCCCCCGCCCCCCCGCCCTGCACGGTGGACCAGCCCGCCGGCCCTCCGTGAACCGGCCCCTCTCCTTCCTCCCCCCAGAGTATGTGGAGAAGCCCCTGAAGCTGGTCCTCAAGGTGGGCGGCAGCGAGGTCACCGAGCTCTCCACCGGCAGCTCGGGGCACGACTCCAGCCTCTTCGAAGACAAGAGCGAGCATGACAAGCACCGCGACCGAAAGCGGAAGAAGCGGAAGAAGGGCGAGAAGCAGGTTCCCGGGGAGGAGAAGGGCAGGAAGCGCCGGCGCGTGAAGGTAAGTGCGGCCGCGCCCGCGCCGCTGGTGCCTCCTCCGCTCCCGCCTCCCGCCTCCCGCCCCCAATGGAACCGGCTTCTCCGGGCCCTGCGAGCCTTGCGCCGGGCCCTGGCCGCCTTTTTAAAGGCCGCCCTGTTGCGAGGAGGAGCAGGGCTGAGTGGGAACACCGGCCACCGGGGAGCCTCCCGTTTGATTCCTCTCCAGGTGCGCTCACACCCCAGGGGAGGGGGCGGGCCTCCGGGACCCAGGGGGCGGGGACTCCTTCCTGAAGCGAATGGGATCCGCACAGGTGCACACATTTTGTTCCGAAATAAAGGTACTCCCTATGCCACATACTGAACGGGCAGCTTCCACCCTTTAAAACCCCGTTTGTGCCCTGACCGGTTTGGCTCAGTGGATAGAGCTTCGGCCTGTGGACTGAAAGGTCCCGGGTTCGATTCCAGTCAAGGGCATGTACCTTGGTTGCTGGCACATCCCCAGTGGGGGGTGTGCAGGAGGCAGCTGATCGATGTTTCTCTCTCATCTATGTTTCTAAATCTCTCTCTCCCTCTCCCTTCCTCTCTGTAAAAAAATCAATAAAATATATTTTTAAAAAATAAAAATAAAACTGCATGTGTCTGTCGAAGAGAAAATTGGATCGAGCTCTTCAAGGGATAGGACACCAGGAATGAAAATAAGCATTTTCTTAACCACTGGTAGTTAATAGATGAAAAATAAGTCACGGCCAGCTTGGTCTGCGAGCTGAGCAAAATCATAATAACTTCCCTCCCGCGGACGCTCCCCTCCGAGTCACTGCCGCGTGTTCGTTTCACCTGCTCTGACATATGTACTTGCAAATAAGCCACACGCAGCGGTCCATCTCCCTGGAGCAGACATTGGGCTGTTTCTAATTTTTTTTACTGTTTCAGCTAGGGCTGCAGTAAACACTCTTGTAGACAGTTGGCCCTTGAACAACACGGGGGTTAGGGGCGCTGACCCTCTTCCCCCAACCCCCTTGCAGTCGAAAATCTGCATGCAACTTGACTCCCCAGAAACTTAAGTTGCCCCCTGGTATCCAGGAGTGATTGGTTCCAGAACCCCCCAGGATACCAACTTCCAAAGATGCTCAGATCCCTGTATAAAATGTCATAGATCAATGCATACATTCAGCCCGCCCCATCTGGGACTCCCGACAGGAGGTCGAAAACAGTAAGGCATTTACTGAAGAAAATCCACATAGAAGTGCACCCACTTGTGTGTTGCCAGGGTCGAGTGTACATTGTGAACAGAAGTGTCCCTAGGGTGTGTGCCCAGGAGTAGGAGGGCTGCAGAGTCGGGTGGAGGCCTCTCCAGCCTTCCTAGATACTGTTCCTTGTTCTGCTGATGGCTGTGCCCATGTACTCGCCCATCTGCAAGGCATGCGAGCCCCATTTCTCTTCATTTTCATCAGACCATGGCATTTACAGACATCTTAGTTTTTGCTAATCAGAGATGTGAAATGCCTTCTAGTTTTTACATTTATAATTCCTGGAGGTCTAGGAAGCTTGAGCTAATTTCCTGACATTTCAGGTTTCTTCTGGGAATTACCTGTGATACTCTTACCCATTTTCCGTTGGATTATTTGCCTTTTGTAGATGTTCCTTATGTAATCTTTGCTAGTACTTCAAGTTGTTTGTGTTGCAAGTGTCTCTGTCGATAGCCAGCCTTTTAGCTTTGTTTATGGGGGGAAAATTTTTTTTCTACCCTTGAGTCATAAAGATTCTTTTATCTGAAGTTTTAAAGATGTGCTTTGTACATTTCAGTCTCGTATACCTGGGATTGACTTTTGTGTATGGTATGAGGTAGAGACCTATATTCATTTTTCTTTTTCCATGCCGATAACTAATTGTCCCAGCACTAACTCCCCTGTTGTCTTTATTTTTTAAAAATATATTTTATTGATTTTTACAGAGAGGAAGAGAGAGGGATAGAGAGTTAGAAACATCGATGAGAGAGAATCATCGATCAGCTGCCTCCTGCACACCCCCTACTGGGGATGTGCCCGCAACCAAGGTACATGCCCTTGACCAGAATCGAACCTGGGACCTTTCAGTCCGCAGGCCGACGCTCTATCCACTGAGCCACACCGGTTTTGGCTCCCCTGATGTCTTTATTCACAGTTATGCCACCTCTGTGGTATGCCCAGACTTGCTGTATGTGTGGGTCTGTTTCTGGGCTCCGCAGTCTGTTCTCTTGGTCTGTTTGTCTATCCCTGTGTCAAACCGACATTGTCCTAATTACTGTCACTTTATTTTTTTTAATGAATCTTTATTGTTCAGATTACAATTGTTTCTCCTTTTTTCCCACATATCTCCCCACCACCCAGTTCCTACCCCCCCCTCTTCCCTTACCTCCCCCCCCCCCGCTGTCCTTATCCATAGGTGTATGATTTTTGTCCAGTCTCTTCCCATACTCCCCACACAGACACCCCTTTCCCCCTGAGAATTATCAATCCACTCCCATTCTATGCCTGATTCTATTAAGTTCACCAGTTTATTCTGTTCCTCAGATTTTTAATTCACTTGACTTTTAGATTCACTTGTTGATAGATATGTATTTGTTGTTCATAATTTTTATCTTTCTTCTTCTTTTTCCTCTTTTTAAAGAATACCTTTCAGCATTTCATATAATGCTGGTTTGGTGGTGATGAACTCCTTTAGCTTTTTCTTATCTGTGAAGCTCTTTATCTGCCCTTCAATTCTGAATGATAACTTTGCTGGGTAGAGTAGTCTTGGTTGTAGGTTCCTGCTATTCATCACTTTGAATATTTCTTGCCACTTCCGTCTGGCCTGCATGGTTTCTGTTGAGAAATTAGCTGATAATCGTATGGGAGCTCCCTTGTAGGTAACTAACTGTTTTTCTCTTGCTGCTTGTAAGATTCTCTCTTTGTCTTTTGCTCTTGGCATTTTAATTATGATGTGTCTTGGTGTGGTCCTCTTTGGATTCCTTCTGTTTGGGGTTCTGTGTGCTTCCTGGTCTTGTAAGTCTATTTCTTTCATCAGGTGGGGGAAGTTTTCGTTCATTATTTCTTCAAATAGGTTTTCAGCATCTTGCTCTCTCTCTTCTTCTGGTACCCCCCATAATTCTGATGTTGGTTCGCTTGAAGTTGTCCCAGAGGCTTCTTACACTATCTTCAACTTTCTGAATTCTCTTCTCTTCATGCTTCTCTGGAAGAGTGTCCTTGGCCTCTTTGTATTCCAAATCTTTGAGTTGATTCTTGCAATCTTCTAGTCTGCTTTTGGGTCTCTGTATAATATTTTTTATCTCAGTCAGTGTATGTTTAATTTCTAGTTGGTCCTCATTGAATTTATCGGCCTTTTCCATGAAATTCTTGAAAAACCTTATAACCGTGGTTTTGAACTCTATGTCCAGCCGCTTGTTCTCCTCCATTTCTTTGGTTTGTGATCTGTTTCCTTGCCTTCTCATATTCTCTGCTTCCCTAAGTTGGTAGGGTAGTTTTGTGTACTAGGTGTCCTATTGGTTCAACGGGTCAGCCTCCCAGTTACTTGAGGTGGACACTCTTGGTGTACCCTTGTGTACTGTGTGTCCCCCAGCAGGAGCTACAGCAAGGGCTAGTTTTCTCCTCCTTTGCTTGGGCGGTTTTGGAGCAGTCTGACTGGAGCTGCAGTTGGTTAAGCTGCTCCAGAACAGGCCATTTATATGCAAAAGCCACTGTGTGGAGCCGGGGCGGGTTTGTAGAATGTGCGGGGCGGGGCCTCAGGGCTGGGTGGGGTCTCAGGGCGTCACTAGGCTGGGGCGTGGCCAACGGCGATGGCTGCCGAGCCTTCTCTGCCTTTCCACGTTTCCAAGTCCCTGCGCCCCGCGCTCCAGCGCAGTAAACAATGATTGCTGGGCGCACCACTGCAAAAAAGTCACTCTCACTTTCCGACCCGATGGCCGAGAGTCCAGCTTCTCCCCGTAGGTGCCTGGGTCCCCTGAGTGTCCCCAGAAACTGGATTTCAGAGTGATCGGGAGCTTGTCTCCCTGCGGGTTGAAGAAAAGCCGTGCACCCAGCCGCCCGCCGCCGGCCCGATTCGCGTGCCTCCGTACCTCAGCTTTTCAGCAATTGTGCTTCTTTCTCTTCTTAGTTGTAAATCTTCCACTCAGCCAGCTTTCCCGTGGTTCTGGGTGGTAGACGTTTTTGTCTTTTAGTTGTATTTTTGAAATTGTTGTGTGAGGCAGCAGATTAGTTGTTTAACTATGCCGCCATCTTGGTTCCTCCATTCTAATTACTGTCACTTTATACAGATGCCATGTGCCTGGTAAGACTCTCTCATTGTCACCTTTTTTTTTTTTTTAATATATTTTATTGATTTATTTTACAGAGAGGAAGAGAGAGGGATAGAGAGTTAGAAACATCGATCAGCTGCCTCTTGCACACCCCCTACTGGGGATGTGCCCACAACCAAAGTACATGCCCTTGACCGGAATCAAACCTGGGACCCTTCAGTCCGCAGGCCGATGCTCTATCCACTGAGCCAAACTGGTTTCGGCTCATTGTCACCTTTTTCAAAACTGTCCTGACCTTGATTTTGACCTGCAAGATAAGCTTGTCAGATTCCATGAAAAAATCCCATCTTTACAATTTTGATTGGCATTACATTTTATTTATAGATAACTCTAGAGATAATTGGCTGTCTTTCAGTTCATGAGCATGGTATATTTCCTTTATTCGGGTCTTCCACAGTGCTTTCAGTAATTCATAATTTTTCCCAAAATGTATTATGTATTTTTATTAGATTTTTTAAAAATATATATATATTTTTAATTACTTTATTGATTAAGGTATCACATATTTGTCATCAACCCCCTCCCCCCGTTCCCTTCCCAAACCCCCCCACACGCATGCCCCCCTCCCCCTGTTGTCCGTGATCACTGGTTAGGCTCATATGCAAGCACACAAGTCCTTTGGTTGATCTATCTCCCTTGTCCCCACCCTCCCCTATCTTCCCTCTGAGGTCTGACAGTCTGATCGATGCTGTTCTTGTTCAGTCTATGTTGTTCATCTTTTCCCCTAGATGAGTGAGCTCATGTGATACTAGGAATACACTTATAGGAACCGAAAATGAGACAAGCAATAATAGTTATGCTGAGAGGCAAATGAATCAGTCTGTAGTGAGTTTCTTTCTGGGCCAACAGTTCTTTTGAGTCCCGATTTCTATGTCCAACAGTTGTTTATGTGATCATAACAGCAATGATATTTCAGTTCTGGGTGGTGGACAAATGGTGGTAATGCAGGTCCGACCCTCTCTGGTTTGGTCCTGGGCAATCTGCAGTGACGCATATCTGCTGACTGCTAGTATGGCAAGGCATCGTCAGCGTCTTCCATCTCTGGACTGTTTCTCTTCTGACTTCATGGCTGGAGCACTCCTGTCAATTCCTCTCTGTTGCAGGAATCCACATGTCTCAGAGTTGTTTTCTGAAAATAAACAAACATATTCTCGACCAAAAGTTAATAAAGGAATATTTTCTATAAATTTGACTTGCGATCCTTTTTCATTTTTTTGCCCAAATGATTTTCCTTTGGCTTGTTTTGACACCATGTATGTTTTACCTGGGTGACTTGCTGTTAGCATTACAAATGAAAGTTAATTTTCTAAAGTAAAAATTTTCTAGATGTAATTTATTTGCAGGATATTTTTCCTTACATGATATTCTTCTACTATCCCCCCTTTTTTGGTTTAAATATTGGGAGGCTTTTGGAAATTTTATGCTGTAATCTTGATAGCTTTTAAATTTTACTTTTTTGCACTAAAATGTGACTGCTTTAGGTTCATTATATGTTACGCAATTTTACCATGAGATGAACTACCAATAAAAATTTTAGTTAACACTTTAGTAACAGCTTTTTTGTCCAGTACAATTGATTTTTCTAGAGTATTTGCTTATTTTGATTGGCCAATTTAAATTAGTCTGAAAACTTGACTATTATTTTACTGTCAAATTTAATACTCTAACAACCATCTTGTTTTACCCTGTAATTATTAGTGGAGAGGATTATTTGCCTTCTTGAGTAGGCCCTGAGCATTCCTGGTGCTAGGCTGGATTTAGATATCCTAGACCCCAGTTCCCCGGATCATGGGTGCAAGACATCTCCATCAAGTCTTGTTGTTAAATATATTTTATTGATTTTTTACAGAGAGGAAGGGAGAGAGATAGAGAGCCAGAAACATCAATGAGAGAGAAACATCGATCAGCTGCCTCCTGCACACCCCACACTGGGGATGTGCCTGCAACCAAGGTACATGCCCTTGACCGGAATCGAACCCGGGACCTTCCAGTCCACAGGCTGACGCTCTATCCACTGAGCCAAACCGGTTTTGGCCTTATTAGATTTAAACCTAGGTATGTTATCTTGCTTTTAGGAATAGTGTTATTTTCTAAGTGGTAATTTCTGGCCTATACTGTCAAATAACTTTTCTTCCCTTTGTGAACATGTTATTTTCTCCTTTTCCAGTAGATGGCAGTAAAATACATGAAGATTTTTAAAAAGACTTTTCAGTGGCGCCTTATTTTTTTTCCACTGAAATTAAGATGATTTAGTTTAAAGGTATTCTGAAATATTTCTCACTTACCTCCCTTTGTTCCATTTAGGAGGATAGAAAGAAGCGCGATCGGGACCGTGTGGAGAATGAGGCAGAAAAGGACCTCCAGTGCCAGGCGCCTGTACGATTGGACCTGCCTCCTGAGAAGCCTCTCTCGAGCTCTGTAGCCAAACAGGAAGGTCAGCATAACGGGGAACTGTCCTGCGTGGGGAGGCTGACACAGCCAGGGGAAGGCACTGGGTTTCCAGCTTTCAAGTTAAGTTCAAGTTTAAACGTTTTTTAATGGAATTTTTAAGTTTTCTTATTTCTCTGATGCAAAAGAGCTTTAAACTAGCTTCAGTTTTGAAGTCATACTTATTTATAAGGTGAATGGAATTTCTGTGTGAGGTGTTTAATGATGGGTATGAATAAGTCATAGAGAAAGGAAAGAAGCTAAACAGTACTCTGTAGAATCTTCCTTTTTAAAGTGCTCTTTTCCTTTCTTCTTTGCTTTAGAAGTAGAACAGACGCCCCTTCAAGAAGCTTTGAATCAACTGATGAGACAATTGCAGAGGTAAATGGGTTTTCCAGTCCTTTTGTAACATGGAAATTGAAAGGAGAAAGATAGTATCCAAAACACTTTTCTATTTTGATTATTTAAAGCCACATTTTGTGGCTTACATCCAAACGTACTTGATTTTAAAGTGGATGATAAATATTTTGCCTGGCAATAGAAGCCCTCCAAGAGGCTGGCTTTTAGATGTTCTCATTTAGTTTGTTTTAACTGGCAACTTGAAGAATGTTACGTAATATTCTTAATGGCAGATTTCTTTTCAATCTGAAGTAACTTCTGATGTTCAAGCTTTAAACCAGGAATAAACAATACAGATATTTCCACTTTGTTAATAGATAAAAATACCTTCTGTGTATTTGTGCAGTGCTTATCATACTGTGAAAGTTCAGCAATTACTAAGTCTGGGGCAGGAGGCAGAATACTATAAATAGGATTTATGACACTTTTAAATGCAGGAATTTGTTCTAAATATTTGAATATCTAGATTAAACCAATGTTAAGTTTGTAAAAGGGAAAAGAAAGAGTCAGTCTTTATTAAAATATCTGATACCTGTCTTTACTCAGAAGTTCAGCTTTTAGCTGAAAGACATGTCGCTGGCAGTGGATTCCCAGGTGCAGGGCATGCGTCCTAAGAATGCAGTTGATTAGTTTAGGAATGCCACTTGGGTCGGACCAAGGGGGCTCTCCATTAAATGACTGATCTTCGGAGACATAGATGCTTTTCTCTGAAGAGGGCCTCACAGATGGCTGTGTCGTTGTTCACAGTAAGTGCTGTGGGCAGCCCCCATCTGCACGTGTAAGGCCCAGGCAGCATGCTTTTGCTTATTCTCGTGTTTTAGTCTCTGCTTGGGCATCGTGCTGGGAAGAACAAAGGCAGATTCACAGAGACCTGGTTCGGATTTTAACTCCCTTGTCAGACTTACGACCTAGAACAAATGATCTGAGCCCTGAGTCTCAGTGTGCTCATCTCTAAGTGAGGGTACCACTTCCTGGATGGCTTTGTGAGGATTCGCTATAAAATACATCAAGTACTGAGCCTGGTACGTGGTAAAAACATTTTAAAAGTCACTGCCATTGTTGGTTTTTAAGCCATTTTTTATTGTTACGATGATTTAGAAACAGAAAATTTTATTATGCCAAATTTCCAGAGGAAAAAAATCACTGATGACCTAATTATATAAAACAATGGTTCTCAACCCTGTCAGTCCTGGAAATAGCAGTGCCAAATGCTTCAGTGCCAGTACCAGTACTCAACCCTAGAAATACCAAGGCCTGGACCCCCCTCCTTCCTCAAGCGATTCTCATGCCGTGGGTCTGAGGTCAGCCTTCCCTGGCCCACTGGTGTTTTTATAAAGTTCCTCTAGTAAGAGTTGAGAGCCCATGATAGAAAACACTGTCTCAAGTTTAGGGTATTATGAGGGCTTTTTAATGTCATTTTTTTTAAACACACCTCTACCTACACACACACACACACACACACACACACACACACACACACGATAGAAGTCAAAATACATATGCTCACAGGGATATAATAATTGTGTGGCCCACCAAGCGTCCAAGCCAATAGAAGAAACCATATGGAAGACTGCACAGGTATGCATTCACAGTTACTATTTCGGCCTTTTCCCCTGTGGTTGATAAAAATACATAGTACTAATCTCCCAAAGGCCAAGACACTGCTCAGTTAAGCTGGGTCTTTTATTTTGTTTCCTTTTTCCCTGTGTAGGAGGTACTACTAATTAATTTAACCTGCATATTTTAAAAGACTCTCTGTACAAGAGTTCAGTTATTATGTAAAACATCTTCACCTTGTTACTAAATAGTTATTAGTCTTCACAATTATCCCTGTAGTTTTCAGTGGGAAACATGTTAGCATACTACAGATTCTTTCTACATCTGAATGGTTTCTTTTGACTTCTGCTCTTAGACCAGTAGATATGTTTGCAGTAGAAGTAAAATTGCCTTTTTTATATCTTCACAGAAAAGATCCAAGTGCTTTCTTTTCATTTCCTGTGACTGATTTTATTGCTCCTGGCTACTCCATGATCATTAAGCACCCAATGGATTTTAGTACCATGAAAGAAAAGATCAAGAACAATGACTACCAGTCCATAGAAGAACTGAAGGTGACTAGAGCTGTTTGTGTTGTGATTGGACAAATAACAGCGATGATACAAAGTAACTTATCTTTATTTGCTTGGGAGTCAAGCTCTTGGATCCTATATATATAAAATCTTGGTAGAAACCTTCATGTCTGGTATTTAGAATCTTTCTAATTGAGCTTTTGTTTTGCAAAGAATTGTTTATTTTAAAATCCAAAAATCTTTGTATATTTTTGTCTTTGAAAACATTTTTGAGCTTGGAGGTTCAAAACCAGATGAAATAAGCCATCTACTATCTTTTATTATTTGGGAGATTTTCATAAAATTTTGAATTTCATATATTCTGCAGTGTATTTTCTCAACTGTTAATATGACTTCTGATTTTCTTTTTTTTTTTTTAATATATTTTATTGATTTTTTACAGAGAGGAAGGGAGAGGGATAGAGAAGTTAGAAACATCAATGAGAGAGAAACATCGATCAGCTGCCTCCTGCACACCCCCTACTGGGGATGTGCCCGCAACCAAGGCACATGCCCTTGATCGGAATCGAACCTGGGACCCCTCAGTCCGCAGGCCGATGCTCTATCCACTGAGCCAAACCGGTTTTGGCTGATTTTCAATTTCAGATCAATGCAGGCAACATTGATATTTTAATGAAATTGAATCAGAGTCGTGTTTTTTCTGGACATCGAAGGTGTGCCCGTCTTCTCACAGAGAGTGAAATGGGCTGGTCCAGAAACGCTAGTTTAATGAAGTCACTTGCTCTCTGAGACACTTTGGCACTATTTGTTGAGCATATTTCCTTCAACTTTAAAAGGAAGGAAATTAAAAACTTGAAGTAAAGAACCTACAAGCCACCAACATGACGTACATGCCTGATGTCACAGTTGAAGTCTTCCCTGTCTTTACTGTCTTGGTATATGTTGACTTGAGAGGTGATACTTTTTTTTTTCATCTTCCTCAGAAAAGGAACCACGTGTGTTTTAAATTCGCTTTGTGCCAAACCACCCCAGACTAAACTGGTTTGGATGTCTATTTTGCCTTTATTTTTTCTGCATAAGCATTGTAGTGTGCATCTGACCTAATCAGCTGTAAAAGGGAAATCCGACAGTAAACTATATCTTTATTTGCTCTTTTTTTTTTTTTCATCCACATGTCAGCTGAGAGTTATGAATAACACCAGCATTGCATTCTATCTTACTATCCATTTTGAATGTATAGATAATATCCTACTACTCTGAAAAACTGGGATTACATTCTTGTGTCTTTAGAGAAATGGAAACTTTTCATCTGGTGAAAATTAGGCTGGAACTGTTTATTTCAGCATATTTCCAACTTGATTGTTGCTTAATGGAAAAAATCTTAACAGTTTTGTTTTCTTTTAGTGAACAGTTTTCCTCTCATCTTTGTCTTGTGATGACAGGAGAGAGAAGTGTGCCCCTAAGTGTTTTTGAGCAAAAGCCTTAGGCTTATCATAATTAAAATGCACAAGTATTTTTAACTCTTTAAAGTTTTCTATATTACTACGTGTTTGTTTGTTTGTTTTCAGCAACCCAAAGTAATATTTATTAGCTTATCCAGCTCATTAGGCTGTTTGGGATATTTTTAATTACATGAAAAGTATGCAGAAGGGCCATTCAGCTTTTCAGACGACCAAGTGCCATTGCACGGAAGTCCAGGAAAGCCCACCCAGCACATGAGTTCTGAAGGCCCTGGCGTCCACAGGTGCCTGTGCTCGGGAATCCAGTTACCAGGCCCAGTGCTCATTCAGCATGAATAATGGCCATTGCGCGTCTCCCCTCCCCGGCCTCTCCTTCCCCAGTAAATATTTAATAATTCTTAATGGAATGGAAGCTTTCCAGAATATCTGTACCAAGGGTGCTTCACTTAGGGTCCTTCAGGTAGCCTTGGGGGGACCAGGAACCTGCTAAAATTACATGGAAAGGTCTGCTCCAGTGTGTGTGCATGCACACACGCACAGGCGGGAGGAACGAGTGGGCCTGTGGCTTCCATCACATGCTTGGAGGCGCAGGGTCCAGCAAAAGCCTGGCTGGTTAGTGACTGGGCCAGGGGCCGAGGTCCACAGGAACTTCGTCCACTTGGAATTTAATACCAATTTATTAGGACCCTTGACTCAGTCTTCTCATAACTGTTAAACAGTGCTCAGTACCTCTTTTTGTTCCATTTGACTGTTCTCAGCTGTCATCACTTGATTAAATAGTGGGGTTCGAATGTTTTGATTTGGAGGAGTTTGTTAGGGACAGCAGATCCTTTTTTGTTTGATTTTTATCAGTTTAGTAAGGGCTTGACATAATCGCTCACATTTATGTGATGTAAAAATTACCCATGAAAATGTACTGTGGAATTGCTTCTCCGGCATATCTGTGTACTTTGAAATTTAAACCAGAAATGTAATTTGGGGTCATTTGGCTCCTCCATTTACATGTTTCAGCTTTTTGAGGTTGTATGGTTTATTTCACATTGTCAGGATTTTGCAACATTCTGCAAATTATGTTTAGCTTATAATAGCATCCAAATAGGTAAACGAAAATGTGTAAGCATTGTAACATTTTTGCTCAGTTGATTTGGATTTAGTAGGAAATAATGTGGTAATTTAGCCCTGTTCCCTGTTTTCAGTCAAGATCTGAAATAAAATATTTAACTCATAAATATATAGAAACTTAAGATTTTTTAAAACTAAGAATAATATTTCTAATTAGATTACTCAATTAAAATTATTCTATTAAATATATGATAGAAGTATTTTCTTCTATTTCTTTTTTGCTCATTAAGATTAAAATTTTCATCTTGATACATAAAATTTATATAGTTATGAAATGTTTCAAGAATTTGGGAAAGAATGTATGATATTTAAATTAATTTAGTAGTATTTGTGAGTTTTAAAACTTAATAAATTGCTATTAATGTTCTTCAGTAAACATGAAAGAAAAGGGCAGGATGTTTTTTAATTTTTCGAAGGCCTGTATGATTTCAAATCAAGGAAAAAGGTACTTCGTTTTGTTTTAATGCATTTTTCCCCCTTAATATTCTCTCTGCAGGATAACTTCAAGCTTATGTGTACTAATGCTATGATTTACAACAAACCAGAGACCATTTATTATAAAGCTGCAAAGAAGCTACTACACTCAGGCATGAAAATACTTAGCCAGGTAAGGAAAATTCTTTGTCATAAATAATAATTATTATGAAAGTGGTATTCCTTTGTTTTTTGTCATAGTAATACAGGTCCAGTTCAGTACTGGTTTTATTGTTTAGGCAGATCATGTTTAAGTTGAAATATTCAATGAAAAATTCTGAATAATAGAGAAGAAAATGAAAGCAGGAAGATTCTCTTGGGAATTTGTACGAATAAATATTGGTGCTCACTTATAATTACTTATACGAGGCTCTTGAATGGATACGCACCAGGGAGACTGTACTTGCTGTTTAAGAAACACCGGCCTGAAGTCCAGGGTGAGGCTGGGTATGAGTGAGGGGCCGGTAGGAGGAAGTGCTCCTCCCTGTGTAGGGCAGGGATCTGACGTGGGGCAGCACAGGAACTCCTGGGAGAAGAAAGACAAATGAGCACTAACTGGGAACTGTCTCAAAGCCACCTCTGATGGGAGCTGCCCCTCCCTCGAGGGACAGGCATTCGAGGTGGCAGAAATGTGGGCAGGGGCCTAGGCACACCCTCCAGCTGTGTGAGGGAGACAGCGTAACCACACAGACTCCCGAGAGAGGTGCTGCCGACAGTGGCAGGAAACGAGGTGGGGTCATCTGGGAGGAGGGCTGATGACAGAGCCTGAAGGGCAAACTGAGGTGATCGCTGTGGGATAATTGGGAGCTCCCAGGATAAGTCCTATCTCGGAGGCTTGACTCCCAGCTCTGAGTGGGATGGGAAATTGGCACCTCCCCACAGCAGGAGTGGGAGACGGGGCTAGTGTGAGCTCTTGCCCACTAACTCCTGGGCCTCAGGCAGGTCATGAGCCCCTGGGCGTCCGTGTCCTCATCTCCAGAGCAGGGTTTGACCTGTGCCCTCCAAGATCATCGCCCGCAGCGAGTGCTGCCGCGAGGAGAGACCTGGCATGGGGAGGAGACTGACCAAGAAGAGCAGGAGAGGAGAGGGGTTTTTTGCAAAGAAGAAATGTGTGGGTATAAGATGGCAAGAAGGAGAAAAGCCGGAGCTCAGAGCTGGAGCTCAGACCCAGAGGAGTTTTGGACAGTAGGAGGGAGGCATGGCCGCACGTGGTTTCTCAGCTTTGATGGCGCATCTGTGTCGGTTCCACGTTGCAGGCCGCCGTGGTGTGCACATGTCTGAGTGTCTGTGCTGGGCTCTGAAAGGTTCTTGGATCCACTTCACAGGGAAAGAGAAACATTTGGATTGACAATTAATTCTTGCACTCCTAATATTTAGACAGCAGTTCCCGTCCTCTCCTAAAGACTTAGGAAACTGTGATGTAAGCCAGTTACCCATCTTTGGCAAAAATTTGCAGAGGAAAGAGAATGTGAAGTGTTTATCCCAGTCTTGGCAGAAGGACTCATAGAGGACAGAACCGAGCCATGTCCCAGGTTTAAAAACCCACGATGCTTGTTGTTACCCCATTTGAAGGGAAAGTGCTTCTGTCAGTTGCAGCCTTTACCCAAACTGTGCACATGAATTTCTAGGAGAAAGTGTACTTCACAGGCTAGCATATCCAAGGCAAGTTTATCCATGTTGATTCACCCCCTGTCGCCATCACTTACTCTCTGTAAACGTAGTTAGTATAACATGCGAAAGATTCCAGTATCCCCTGGAGCTTACTGGGGGTGAGGTGGATGGAAGCACAGAAGATAAAGTTTCTTCTCCCTTTCCCTTTTCTCTCTGTTATCTTCCTTTTTCTCAGACCTCTTCCTGTTGAGGAGCCCTACCCATCCTGTGTTATAGCTTCCTGTTGACGTCTCTCCACCCCAGATGGGAGGGATCCTTACAACAGTGATTTACGTGATTAAATTTAGACCCGAGCGAACTCCTCACGTGGCAGTGCTCCCAGGAGAGCCCAGCACACCTTCCATGAAGGGGGTCTTGTAAAAGATAATGGCTTCAAATGTTCCATGTAAAAAGATTGTAGAGCAGCCTTTCATTGTTTTTTCAGTTACAAATACTGAGGATTAGAAGACGTTATTTTTATAAAGAATGGGCATACGTAGAATAACTCTTGATCACCTAAATAAATACAAGAGGCTGCCTACAGTACAAACAGTACTATTTGCAGCACAATAGATGGGACTAATCAGGGCCCGTCCTGGCTCTGTCACCGCGCGGCTGTGTGACCTGTTCCTCTAGATAATACACTGACGAGGCTTTTATTTTCTCCTCTGTTCGCATCTGTGTCTGCAGTACAGTCCATTGGGTGAGTAGTTTTAAGATGACTGTAAAATAAAGTTCCGTGAATACAACAGGGCCCTTCCCCGAGGCTTTCCCAGGCTGCGCCTCTGGTACAGTCATGGGCAACAGGAGGCCCGGTCTCGGCACTGGTTCTGTGACCTGAGATGAGTCACTTAGTGTTTCTGGACTTCATTGTTCTTATTTGCATGACCTCTGGTCCTTTCTAGTTCCTATTCTGTAAAGCCTTCCCTGCCATTGCTGTGCGTCCCCAAGGACACCGCCCTCCACACTTCATCCAGCGACAAGGCTGAGTTCAGAGGCAGAGGCCTCACTAGGAACAGACCTTCCGGAAACCTCAGGCCCCAACCCCAGCAAACCTTACAGCTTAGCAGTGCGGCGGAAGGTTAGGCATGTTGAACGCAGCAGAAGCAAGATTTCTTTGCTGGGAGGAACGTTCTGCGCTCCGTGAGGACAGCTGCGCGGGCCCCTCATTCCCAGGCAGGCTGTTTTTCCAGGCTTGCTAAGGACCATGCTGAGTGCCACAGTCCTCGGAGACTGCCTGTGTTCACGGGCTGTAGGTCTTAATACCTGCTCATTCTTAAACTTCAAGTGATAAGCCATTCTGTTCAATATAAAATTTTAACATGCTGTGAAACCCAATTCCGCTTTTTAAAATTCAGTACTGCAGCCGAAACCGGTTTGGCTCAGTGGATAGAGCGTCGGCCTGCGGACTGGAAGGTCCCAGGTTCGATTCCGGTCAAGGGCATGTACCTTGGTTGCGGGCACATCCCCAGTAGGGGGTGTGCAGGAGGCAGCTGATCGATGTTTCTCTCTCATCGACGTTTCTAGCTCTCTATCCCTCTCCCTTCCTCCCTGTAAAAATCAATAAAACATATTTAAAATTCAGTACTGCAGAGAAAAGTCTTTATCCATATGTCCGCTCTGTGAACTCTTTGATGATGCAGTCAAGTTACCAAGCATTCTCTTAGGTTGGAAGTGAAGTCGTGTGAATGGAAGGATAGACTGTTGTCCTGGTTCCTGAGTCATACTCTGGGTGCAGTTACATTGAATGCTCTTCTCCCAGGTTAATCACAAGATAAATGCAAGCTCTTGTGAGAAACAGACTGCGTTACCTTAAAAGTTAATGACAAGCATGCACTAAGGGTGCTCTCGATGTCTGCAGGAGCGAATCCAGAGCCTGAAGCAGAGCATAGACTTCATGGCCGACTTGCAGAAGAGTCGGAAGCAGAAGGACAGGGCAGACCCCTCGCAGGGCGGGGAGGACAGCGGCCGCTGGCCGGCGGAGAGGGAGGACGCGGGCGAGACCGAAGCACAAGCCTTCAGGAGTCCCCACAAGGAAAACAAGAAGTAAGGAGCCTTTGCAGTGTCACAGTTAAGCGGTCTGGCCAAGCTGGTGAGGGGCATGCTGCTGTGGGCCTGCCCGGGGGAGCCAGGCGCCATGTGCAATCGCCCCGCACCGTTCAGAAAACAGCTCTGGGTGCGTCTTCTACGAGAGTGGTTTTAAGGCCTGTAAGGTCTCCTTAGGGACTCGCTGTCCGTGCATTTATTTAAGTAGGGCTGTTTGTGGAGGGAAAACGTATTCATTGCTGTGTTCCATAAAGGAGTTGAGACAGTGCTTAGTTAAGCCTCAGCACAGCTTAGCCGAAGCTGCTTCCGGAAGAGGCGGCTGTCTGTGGACGTGAACGTGTTCACCAGACGTCACCCGCGGAGCAGGGACTCCCCAGGGCCCCGCCGGCAGCAGCGGCAGGCCTGCCCCACCCAGCCCCTCACTGGCCACCCCGAAAGGGTTTTCATTAGTAGCTTGGGATTTCTGCTGGCACAATGTAAAGAAAGTAAACTTTATGATAAGTTTTTGTTCTGTTTCTATGATTTATAATTTTAAATGTTATGAAAAGTCAAACTTTAAAAAAAAATTTTTCTCTCCCTCCAAAATATATTCTTGGTAGATTCTGTTTTGTGCGTGTGCTGAGAGAAACGTTTAAGGCAAATAACACTGGGCCCAGAGGGAGGGAGCGAGCCCAGGTCTGGGGTTGCCTTTCCTGCACACACATAGGCCTCCCGGCACTAATTGGGGAACAGCACGTCTCCACCTGCCTTCATATTTGAAATTCCCTTTAATGCTTACACCTTACCTTTCTTTCTTACATCCATGTGTTTTCAGGAAAGACAAAGATACGCTGGACGATAAAGTGAAGAGCCACATTTTAGAGAGAGAGCAGGAGCAGATTGACCGCATCGTGCGGGAGTCTGGGGGGAAGCTGACCCGGCGGCTGGTGAACAGTCAGGTGACGAGCTGACCCCTCCTCGGAGCCGCTGACCCGGTGGTCTGAGCGTGTGTTTAAGTCCCGTGTACTTTCAGTCCACATCTGCCTCAGGCCCCCAGCACCACACTCAGATCCGAGAGGTCCGTGGCTGTTTGTCAGTTACATGGTTAACCTTACCCTCTTCTGCTGGGTTCTGACGTGTTCTAAAATCGGGAACTGAGCCACTGCTCTCACGTTGACGAAAACATGCCGTGGTCTTTTGAAATCGCATTGTGTGGCGCATTGGTTTCAAACCAGATGGATTCATACATGACTTTGGGAGGTCACCCCCCTCCTGGTCTTCAGTTCCTCCCGTTCAAGCAGAGGAGGCAGAACCAGGTGGCCTTAAGGACCCTTTCACAGAGCCTTACACAGCCTGTGATTTCTCGAACCATCCTTCGTTTAGCCGTCAGCACCTGTGCACAGGAGGCGGGTGCAAGTCGGGATCCGCATGTCCTGTGATAGCTACCTGTAATGGTGCTACAGTAAGGCTTCCTGTAACGTGTGATGCGTATGTGACACACAAAACCGCTTATGCCGTGTGAATCCTTTGGTCATTACAGTGTGAATTTGAAAGAAGAAAGCCAGACGGAACGACGACGCTGGGACTGCTGCACCCGGTGGACCCCGTCGTCGGAGGTGGGTTCACAGGGTCAGACCCAGAGGTGCTGTGGGCGGAGAGCAGGACCTGGGGCCATTCTACAACAGGCCTGAAGGGTGACCAGTCTAGCGGATCATTGTCTGCAGTGAACTGGCTAGACATCGTGTGTTTCCTGTTAACAGCTGGCCGGCCCCCTTTCTCCTCATCCTAAAATATTATATAGGTCAAGCTTTCTTAACCCAGCAAGTCGGAGGATATCAGACCCACCTTTAACACAGGCACAGCGTGAGGCAGTCACTTCTAGCCCTGCTTTGTAGCGTGGTCTGGAGCTCAGTGGTTTCTCCAGGCCTCTCAGAGCCCTCCGATGCTGACATCATACATAACTCCGTATTTCCGGGAAGAGAGGGATGCGGGCCCTGCTGCTGCGCCCTGGTGACACTAGCGCAGACCGTCGGCGGCTTCCCTGGGCCCGGGGCAGTTTATAAAGGTCAAGAATCCTTGTTTTATAACTTCAGTCTTACTTTATTTTCTCAGATATTTTATTGGAAATCATACAGGGAATATAGGAATCGTATAGGAAATTTGATGTAAAAATATTAATTTTGTCATTCATCTGAGGGGAAAGATGTGCTGTATGTAATATGCAATTGTGAGAATGTCAGTTTATTTTATAAATATCCATTTTCATACTGCCACTATGAGAGAGGTCATTGGGGATCCCAAAATGAATATAACAGAACTTCTATATTTCAGGAAATGTCACTACTGCTTATTTCCACTGTGGGCAGCACTGTCTTAGGAGCTGGGGTGGCCATGGATAGTGGGGAACAGAAGGCGAGACCAGGCTCTTCCCTCTGCTCTGTGGGGTGCGGAGAGGCGGGCGGCCAACAATTTACACGTGGAGGTGGCAGCTTGTCCCCACGCTGTGCCGGCTCGGAGCAGGGGCTGCCTCCTAGGGCCTCGGGGTCAGGAAGGGCTTCCTTCGCCAGGGGATGTTTAGGTTGGTCCCAAGAAGGTGAGGGAGGGGAAGCACAGTGAGACCCCTGAAGCAGGGAGGAGCGGAGGCACTTGAAGTCAGATGGGGTGCGCCCGTTTCGATCGCGTGCTTTCTGCTGTGGAGGCCTCCAGGAGCCCGTCCCTCAGAGGAGAGGCCTGGTGCTGCGTTTTCGAAGCAGAACTCCTCTCCTTCCAGGTGAACGTTCTGTGGTAGGAGTTTACATGGTCTTGGTCCAAAGCAGCTGCTCCTGGGTCGAGAACGTTGCTCTTTCGAGTACAGCTGTGGTGAAACTGGCACTAGGAGATGCAGTTAACGATGTAGGCGACAGTGAGATCTGCCCCTTCCTTTCTCTGTAGCCAGGGGTCTGGTCTCCCCGTCAGGCCCCCCGGGTTTCCAGCCCCTGTGGACATCCGCAAAGTGGCCAGAGCTGGCGGCTCCTTGCGCCCACTCCCTGCTGTAGATAGAAGATGCCCGTTTGCTTCTCCCTTTCATCTTCCTGTGGGGGTGCCGGTACCCAGGAGGGCACCAACGCAGGGCTGCCTCCTGAGGAAGAGAGGCGATGTGCTGTGGACTGAAGTTTCTCACGGCACCGTATTTATCACTGGTCGGCTGCGCAGGACCCGCTGCTGCAGGGCCGTCTCGGTACAAAATCCAGGCCGGGCTCTAGTCCAGGAGAGAGCACGGGTCCATGGGCGTGGCCTTCCCAGCACCACCCTGCTCAGCCCTCTGCTCAGTTCAGGTCCAGTGTCCTGGGCCTTGCTCCTGGCTCACAGAGGCCGCGTCTGTGCAGGCTAGTCCCCGCTGTCTGTATTCCTTCTGGGTTGCTTGCTTCCATCATAACCTTAAAAGGCCCAACTTCTCCGTCTTTCTTTAAAGCAACACGCAACACGACTATAGAATTCCAGGAAGCTGTCGGGCGTGCTGAGGACCAGGTTTGGGTCCTGGCCACATGCCTGCCTTTCTAAGCTCAGGTTTATGTTAAAATCGGAGATAGTGAGGGCTCCCCCATCTCTCACGGTCACGTAGATGGCGTGAAGCTGCGTGCCACTCGGCTCGCCGCCTCCACAGCACCCGCCTCACCGTGCCCGTCTTGTGTTTCAGAGCCCGGCTACTGCCCCGTGCGGCTGGGCATGACCACGGGGCGGCTTCAGTCTGGAGTGAACACTCTGCAGGGCTTCAAAGAGGATAAAAGGAACAAAGTAGCTCCGGGTAAGCGCCCACGCGGGACAGTCACCATTGATGGCTTTGTTCACGCACCTTTGCTGGTATTTTGGCAACTTTAATTAGTTACTGACTTCGGAAGAGACTGAAACATCGTGTATTAGTATTCAAAATGAGTTTTATTTGCTCTCCCCTTTGTGGGGTAAAAGTCACTTGAGTTGCTACTTCATAAGCATCTGTTTGGGGGAAATACCGGCCTCAGGTTTGTGTACCAGTCGGTGAAGTGGTAAAGTTAGCGGGGAGTGGTGCTTACTGAAGCCAGCACAGCCCGCCATCCAAGTCACAGGCGCTGAAGCCATCTCGTCTCCCCACAGTGCTCTACCTGAACTACGGGCCGTACAGCTCCTACGCGCCGCACTATGACTCCACGTTTGCCAACATCAGCAAGGACGATTCCGACTTAATCTACTCAACCTACGGGGAAGACGACTGTGACATTCCCAGCGATTTCAGGCGAGTCACCAGCTCAGTATTCTGAACGCGTTTTTCTAAAGCACTGATCTGCAGGCGTGGATCTGAAGGGCGGGTCCGGACTTGAGGTTGACTGAGAGGCTCATACGTGTGGCAGTCATGAGGGATGCATTCACCCAAGCGAGGAGTAAGGGGAGGGGCACGGAGCGCACCGCAGAGCCGTGGGCTCCCATCACTGAGCTGGGATTTTTTGCCAGTCTCCCCAGCATTTCATTTCACTATGTTAGCGAGTGTTTCCTTCTGTCACGATGGCAAATGATCGCTGGTGGATATGTAGACACAGCGTGGACTAGGGGGTGAGTTTGGCCTCGTGGTGTGAGTGAAGGGCACCTGTGGAAGCAGCTGGCTGTGACAGGAAGACTGAGCCAGTGGAGACGATTCTATGGCAGTGACTGTCCCAACATGCTCTCTTTCAGCATCCACGAGTTCTTGGCCACATGCCAAGATTACCCATACGTCATGGCAGACAGTTTACTGGATGTCCTGACTAAAGGCGGGCATTCTAGAACACTGCAGGAGTCGGAGACGGTAAGAATGCATCCGGAGAAGCAGGGTGATTTGTCATTGGTTCGGCATTAGTCATGCAGTGTTATGAAACCATGGGCTTAACCAGTGTGACGGCTGAGCTCCACTCCCCTGAGAAGACGGCCGGCCCGGGTGGGGACCATGGGCGGAGGACAATGAACGGAAACGGTAATGCAGGCACCCCGATCCGAGGCAAAGGCCTGTCACCTCCTGGTCCTGCGCCTGCAGGGTGAGAAGTGGGTTCACAGCTGAGCGGTCGCCGGTGCTGTGCACCTGACAAAGGGAAGCCTGCTCGCTGGCTGGAAACCGCGGGCTGAAATGAGAGAGAGAGAGAGAGAGAGAGAGCCCTTCTCCTCCTCAGTGAGCGAGCTGGTGAGCCTCCAGCAGCAAAGGAAGCTGCTCCTGGTTGCCGTCTCTTTTTAACACTTGTAAACTGTCTCCAGGTCAGCTGGACAGAGTTCATGAGCTGGGACAGCTTAGCATCCTGGCTCAGAGATGAACCAGCAGCGTTCCTTCTGGGGCTGAGTTGAGCTGGTCTCCGATGACCTTCCTGTGGTGAACAGCCTTGAACTAAAATCAAATGGCCCTCCCCTGGCTGATGTGGCAGAGTTTCTATTTACAGTTTCTCTGCTCTTTGATCCAACAGTTAGATTCTCAGAATTTATTCTAGAAAATAAGGAAAAAGCTTTATATAAGGATACATTGTTCCTAATTTTTAAAAATTGGGAATTGGTTAAATAAATCACAACCTTTCAGGAAGGTGACCTCGTTACTGGTTGGAGTCCTAATGCGCTTGTCTGTCTCTGCGTCCTCTCCGAGGACGGGCTGTGCAGCGGGCACGGTCTCAGGCTGTATTCACAGCAGCTTCTGTCTGAGAAGCGCCCGCTACATGGGACAGCCCTGGCGACCCTAGTTTCCCAGTACAGACTGACTGCTGGGGACACTCCACTTAGGCGCCTATGCTGTTCACCACACGCCTTGGGCACATGCATAGCTTTTGTATCAGGCACAGAATTACCCGTCACAAAGCCACTAGTGGGGGTGCTCTTGACTCACATGATATTCCAAAATGCCAGGAATTCTATCTCATCCATCTTATTCCCCAAATCCACATCCTTCCGTTTCTGTGTGTGTGACACTTGCCTTTGCCTGTACCTTGGAATAGACAGTTGTTTCTCTCTCTCCTACAGTCATCACCTGAAGATGAAGGCCAGAGCAGGACCCTCAACACAGCCAAGGAAATAGAGGTGATTCTGTTCTTTATAAAAAATGTTTAAATGGAGACTAAGCTGAAGGACCTAAATGACAAAGCTTTTTTTGTAAAGAAAAGTGTAAGCAAGCCCTTTAACTGCAGACGGGAGATGCAGATGCGGGTGGTGTGCACACGTGTCCTTCCCAGGGGCAGGAGCCCAGCGAGGCCGCGTGTGAGGAAGAAGTCTTAGGACTGGGAAAGCAGTGAGGAGACTGCTGGGGCTGTGAGGGCCACACCGGAGCTGACAGCTTCCCCGCTCCCTTAGCCCGGGGGGTGGTGCTCGGGGGGGTTGAGCTTGGAGTGCAACACCACCGTCTAACTGGAACCATCAACCTTGGCCACGTGTTCCTAAATAGCAGCATTGAGGTTATAGAAACTGAGGCTTGTGATTCCAGAATTAAACGCCACCGTTTTGGGTTGTATTTCTCCATGCAATGCCGGCTCCTGGCTGTGGGGCCTGGAGGAGACCGGAAGTGCCTTATGTACAAGAGCTCCTGCAGCAGCGCAGGGCCGGACCGGGCTGGCGTGGCTCTTCGTCTTCACCACGTCGCAGTCCCAGGCAGTTGTCACTTTCATACTTTGAGTAGCTGGCACGTGGGACAAGTGATGCAGATTGTACCAGACACTCCATTACACTTACCGCGCAGCGTGGGAATGTGGACACTTTTGCCAGGCTTGGGAACGACATTTCTGTAGGCATCCGATTATGGCTGCAAAGTGAGCAGGCGGAATAACGGGGCTGCAGATACGGGCCATCTTCCTGGTTTCTCTTTCCAGCACTGTGGGGCTTAGCAAGCTCGAATGGTTCCTCTCTTTCTTCGCAGCAGGTCACCGACGTGGAGCCCGCGGGGCGGGTGGGCTCCGGCAGTCAGGACAGGCTCGCGGCCCTGGAAGCAGTGGCAAACTTGGGCGCTCCGGTCGAAGTGTTTGACTCTGAAGGTGAATGTCTCAGGGGGGTTGATGGGAGCGCTCCTGGCGCGGCACTCGAAGACTGGCTGCCCCGTGGTGCCGCTAACGAGCCACCCAGCACTGGGCAGGCTTCAGGACAGCACTTCGTGGTGGGGGTTGTTTGGAGATCGATCAGTACACCCCAGGGCCTCGGAGCACGCATCTCCGTTGACCGCGCAAGGTGAACCCAGGGTGGCCTCTGCAGTGTGTGCTGTCCCCACAGACGCCGAAGTGTTCCAGAGGAAGCTGGACGAGACCACCCGGCTGCTCCGGGAGCTGCAGGAAGCCCAGAACGAGCGCCTGAGCACCAGGCCCCCGCCCAACACCATCTGCCTCCTGGGCCCCTCGTACAGGGAGCTGCACCTCGGTAGGTCCCCCGGCGGGAGGGGGCTGCAGGGACACGTAGTCTTTGCGTGTATACACTTGTTCTTTAAAGAAACCCCATTTCAGTACCTCGAACTGTTCTCATTTTGTTTCGTTTTTTCTAGCTGAACAGGTGACCAATAACCTTAAAGAACTTGCACAGCAAGTAACTCCTGGCGACGTCGTCAGCACGTACGGGGTTCGGAAAGCGCTGGGCATCTCCGTGCCCCGCCCCGGTGCAGGAAGCAGCCTGGTGGACCTAACAGAAGGTGCGTGCCACGTCAGGAGGGCGGGGCCTTGACAGGTGCTCCCTCGCCGAGTTGCTCGTGTGTAAAGTCCTTGCACTTCTCTCCACTTTGCAAGTTGAAGGCTCGACACATTTGCAGGAAGAGCTCAGTGATCGCCTAATAATGCAGTCTCCCCGGTGCCCCTGGGAGGGGTGCCAGCACCTCTGGACACTACTTTCCCATCAGAAAGGGGAAATACGCTAAATTAAATGTTATTTTTTTCTTTCAGGTTTTGAAGAAGCTAAAAAGACGGATGTTGCTGAGTGTGACCCTGATGGGAGTTGAAGCTGACCGGTATTTGATTATATATTATGTACATATTTTTTGATTCTTAATTTGGAAATGCTTTTCAGAAGATATTAAATATTTGTAAATTGTGTTTTTAATTAAACTTTGGGACAATTAATTTAATGTTCCAGAGACTGGCCTTCTGTTGGGTAAGAGCTGACCCTGGGACTATGAACTGGACGGTGCATGTCAGCTCAGTGATCCCTGACCTTTCTGATAACGTGAGGGAGAAAACGGCCTCTTTTCTGACCATCCGTTAGAGGAAGCACGTCCTCCAAACACTTCCATCCCTTGGCTCCACGGTCCCTGTTAAACTAGAACCAGATCGTAGCCACCTTCTCAGGCTGCACCTGACGATTTGAAGGGGCCTGTGAGGAAGGCGTGTGGCTCTGGCCTGCTGCCACCGGAGCTTTGGGAAATGGGTGGAGCCGACTGGGCAGAGTCCTTGGGAGACCGGAGTGCGGCTGCTCCTGCCCCGGGGCCGCAGGCAGCCGTCAGCCTGACCCGGAGCCCTGCTTAGCTAAGATCGTTCCTGTGGCCAAGAAAGCGTCTACGTCAGGGCACGCAGGCTTTCCGCAAGTACTGGTCATTTAATACACGAGAGGCTAAGCAAGTAGCAACGCTGGTACTTTATAAACACGACATAACGTCCTAAGACGAACACTACAGCTCTCTACTCAGTGCACAGAACACCCCCTTTGTGCACATGCCCGCACGTTGACCTGTTGCACACCCGTGCAGCGGGTGAGGGTCTTCCTCCCATTAGGAAGTTTTCTACATTAACCTCGGGGGTGGGGGTTCCCTAGTCAGTGTTAGAAAAGAGACTTGTCCTGTCACAAACAACATGACACGTGTGACGGAGTGACGTAATTAGAAAACATTTATAAAACACAACTGCAAGTGACTGTCATGGTCAGTTACACACTCCGATCTGAACATCGAAAGCTCATCTCATCCGGGCACAGTGCTTTAGTTGTAAACACACATACGTACGTTCATGGTAACCAGTATTCTTTAAGCTCCTGTAGCCTGATGTTTGCGCTGCTCTCTAGAGGATCGGCTACAGCACAGGACTTACCTGAAACCAGCCCTTCCTATGAAGAACCGCTGTGTAAAAGGCCGTTGGAGGCTTATTCCCTTCCCAGCATTGCTGCCATACAATTCCTTGTCGTATACTCAGACCATCCCAGTTACATGCAACGCATCCACGCGCCCACCAGCACCCTGTGCAAGTTGCCCTGCCTGCAACCTTGTATCCTCTTCCTGAAGAAGTCTCTGTGCAGTTCTCTAATCCCAGGGGGTCCGTGGGTGACTAGCTGAGAGCCCTGTGGTAGTGAATCACCTGCATTAGATCCGGGGGTCCCTGTGGTAGTGACGTCACCGCATTAGATCCGGGGGTCCCTGCGGTAGTGACGTCACCGCATTAGATCCGGGGGTCCCTGTGGTAGTGAATCACCTGCATTAGATCCGGGGGTCCCTGCCGTAGTGAATCGCCTGCATTAGATCCGGGGGTCCCTGCCGTAGTGAATCGCCTGCATTAGATCCGGGGGTCCCTGCGGTAGTGAACCGCCTGCATCAGGGCCGGTGGCTCTGCTCAGGTGGCAGTGCAGAACGAGGAGCAGCAGGCTGGTTCTCGCCCCGTGGAGCCTGGCTGGACTTGGGGTTCTGTGAGAGTCGAAGCTCCCAGATGCTTTTTGCACTTGCCCTGGTTCATTCGGTCAGAACAAGAACATCTCCGCAACCAGGTCAGGGACCTCTCCACGTGCCCTGGCTGGATTGAAGCGCCTCAGGGGCAGTATGCAGACGAGAGGACAGGAGGGGGTCTCAGAGGTGCTGGGCGCCCCAGACCCCACTCCTTCCTGCCGAAGCTGGCAGGGACGGCGCCGACGTGCACCAGTAGGCGGGCTGAGGAGGTGGCTGGGCCTAGCTTTCCAGGCTTCTTGCTGACTGAACCTAACCTCGAAAGGCTGGAGTTAAAGTGGGGGGCCACCTTCCGCAGAGCTGACCCTGGACAGTGGTCCTGCTTGTGTGCCAGTGGTTAAAAGGCAGAGAATACACTGGAGGGAAGAGGCTTGTCTAGACCTAAGAAATCATTAAAAAGGATAAAACCTTCATTGATAATACATCCACTTAAAGAAACACGTGCCAGAGGCGGAAGTAGCCCACGTCCACGGGTTTCTCTCCCGCCGTTTGAAACCACCTGGACATTTGAAACGCCCTTTCCAGCTCCATTCGCCAGAATGCCGGGTGAGAAGTCTAGAAGCCGTAGCTGGTCGCGGGGGCAAAGGCGTCCAGCCCATCAGCTACTTGTCTCTGTCCTCCTGCCTGGAAAACAGCTGGCCGTGCAGCTCCCGGCCATGGGGGTTCGGTCATGACCACAGCAGGCCAGCAGCAGCAGGGACTCGAATGAGAAGCTGAAATTCGGGAGCCTTTTCCTGAGGCTGGGGGCTACGTTCCCCCACCAGCACAGGGGTTCCAACTGCCCGGTGTGAGGAGGCCCAGCGGTTGCCTTAAGCAGGGGTGCTGGTGCACGTGCCCCAGAAGTCCTCTCGTGCAGGCTCCTGGAGGCCCCCACAGCATCTGTCGGGAGGCGACGGCAGCCAGCCCCTCCGCGGCCTCGGTGACTGGCGGGCTGCATCTTCCACGGGTTTGGCTTGCTTCAGGGGCGGAGGTCCAGCCCCTCCCAGCAGCCCTCAGTTCAGCCCGGGCCCCTGGCACTTGGCAGTGTCTGTGCAGACAAAGTAGGTCCTCAGCTCCCCTTTGCCCTTGACGTTGATCAGGCCCCGGCATTCGCAGGAGTAGCCGAGGCCCTGGAGGATGCTGCATGTCTCCTCAGTCACCTGAGAAGGGAAGGAGCGAGTCTGCAGAAGCAGGAGGGGGCGGTGGGCAGGCCGGCCAGCAGCAACGCGCCTGTTCCCCCGAGGACTTGGCGGCTGGGCCCCAGTGAGCGGCCAGGTCCCCTCACCCGAAGCGCTTCCCTCCTTGGTCCCCAGGAGTCTACCTGGATCTTGCCCAGCTCTCCAGTGCTCTCCATTCTGCTGGCAACGTTGACCGTGTTTCCCCAGATGTCGTACTGAGGCTTCCGCGCCCCAATCACACCAGCGATCACGGGCCCGTGGTTGATGCCTGGAGAGGACGTTCGCAGTTGCAAGTCACTGAGGCTAGAGAACCCCCACCCCACCAACCACAGAGCCCCCCGGGACAGCTGGACGAGGCCCGAACCGGAGGCCTGGACGGTGCTTCCCAGTCAGTCGCCCGCAGCACCCGAGTGGGCGCTCGTCCTAGCACCTGCCAACCTCTTCACCGGCAGCACCTCTGCGCACCGCCTGTGGCTCAGTGACCACCCGGCCAGGAACTGGTTCTCAGCGGACGTTACAGCTGTTTACAGCTGCTGACTGGGGTCTCCACTGTCCGTAGGGATGTGTCATTTCCAAGGTAATCATGCCCGTGGTGTGCAAGGAAAGTAACTGCCCAACTGCTGGGCTCGGAAAGGCAGGGCCCCTGGGACCCTTCCCAGGAGGTGGGCGAGGACGGCCTGGGGCTCACCGACACGGAGGCGGAAGGCGTTGAAGGAGTGCCTGTTGATGCCGTCCAGCTTGCTCATCAGGGCCATGCTGAACTCCACCATGATGCCGATGTGGGCGTGCTGTCGCTCCAGGTCCTGGGGACAGCGCCATCAGGCCTGGCCGCACCCCGTCTTCCCGCCTCGACGGGTAGATGGACGCGCCAGCCGCCCTGATCTGCACCGTGTGGGCACGAGGCCCACGGGAGGGCCGTCGGCAGGCAGGGGCTTCAGCACAGAGGGCCCCGGACTTGCCCCTCACCACCCTCCCTCCTGGGTCGGCGTGGAGAGACCCCCTTTAGGTGGCAGGTTTGGGACTGGAATTTCACCTCGTGGAGCGGGCCCGAGGCCACCAGACGCTGCGTACCTGGTTCTCATGCCCAGAGGGCACGCTGAGCCCCGCAGCTGCCATGTAGGTGCTGCCAATGGTCTTGATCTTCTCCACGCTGCTGAACTTGGGCTTCAGCAGCAGCTGCGGGACAGAGGCAGGGCTGGGGCAGCTGCAGCGGCAGCGGCCTGTCCCAGGTCTCAGAGGGCGGCTCCCGCCCGGCCCTGGCCCTTCTGACGAAGCCGTTTCTCACCCTGGGCTCGCCCGCCCACCCGCTCGCCCCTATGGACAAGTGTGTGTTCTCTCCCTGCTCCTGTCTGTCTGCCCTGACACCGCCTGTCCCCTGTCCCTCCACTGCTTGTCTGGCCTCTGGTCTTGCTAAGGAGCAAGCGGCCCGCTCTGCAACAGCGCCACGGGGATGCCGGTTCTGTCTCCAGCTCCCAGGCGGGCCCCACCGACCCAGGCCAACCGCGGGGGCTGGCGGGATCCCCCACAGGAATCGCATGGTAGCCCGCTGCCGGCCAGAGAGGACCGGACACTGAGTGCAGCGAGGAGGGCTGTGATACGGAGCGTGCCCGCCCTCCTAGCGGGGTGCGCGGTAGATGGGCACGTGCCCCTGCCGCCCGCCCGGCGGGGCCCACCTCATCGAAGTCGGCGATGATCTCGTTGAGCAGGCGCAGGCACTCCAGCCCCTCCTTGTTGACGTCGCACTCCGTGTAGAACACTTTGAACTCGGGCACCGAGGCGAACATGACGCAGACGCAGTCGTAGGACTGATGGTACCAGTCCTGCGGGGAGAAGCGGGCCTGTGGCCACCTCCTGGCCCTCGGAGCCGGAGGAGCTGGGCGCGGGCTTGGTCCACAGCAGGGGGCTCTCCCTCTCCCTACCCCTCACTCTAAAATCAGTAAACACGTTTTTTAAAATAAAAACGGGAGTTTCTGTCAGGTGGTCGGGAAGAGTCAGGCTCGGGCCGATTTCTGCTCTTAAATGCGCTGGGTCTGCAGAGCGGGGTGGAGAGGTCTGTCAGGAGACGCTCCGTCTCTGACACGGCGGCACGGAGCCGGTGACAGCCGCGTTCATCACTGTGGGTTACACACCACATCCTGCCTGGCAGGCACCGTGGGCCACCGCCCCGGGAGGGAGGCGCCCAGGTCTGCGCCCACGCCCGTGTCCCTGCGCGAGCAGCTCACCCTGTCCCCAGGCCCCAGAGTGCAGCCAGGCCCGCGGAAAACACGCGGTGGCTATCAACCCTCCCTGCGCAGGCGGGGAGCACGAGGTGTGCGGGCAGGCCCTCCGGCAGCGCCGGCCGCACGCCTGGGCCTGGGCCTCGGCCTCCCCGCCTGCCCGCGCACCTCGGTCAGCTTGTCCCCGATGAAGTGGGCGGCCACGTGGGCCGGCAGCACGTTCTCCAGCAGCAGGCGGTTCACGCTCTCCATGGTCTCAAACTCCTCGTGCTCCTTCTTGAACTTCTTCTTCCACAGACAGTCCAGGCGGCAGTAATAGTCGATCTGCAGACGGGACAGAGTCCTGCCCCGTGAGCGGGCCCCTGCCACCCCGCCCCATGGCCCACCCTGTGATTGTGGTGAACACCTCCCTCACGTGACCCCGGGGGCACTCGGGTCCCCGACCAGGGCTTCCCCCCAGGACCATCTGCCCCAGGTCTGAGGCGGCCCAGCCCACCCGGCCCTCCCCGTGGAGGCGGCATGGCTGCCTGCTCACCTGTCGGGAGAGCGAGATGAGGGTGGCGTAGAACAAAACCAGGTAGAAGCTGATCATGGTCTTCAGATCTGACCAGGAGCAGGCGGGGGAGCTGCGAGAGTGAAGGGAGAGGCAGGGTCCTATCCAGCTCTCACCCCCAAACACAGGGGCGTGGGGCCCAGACTCCCCCAGTGCCACCCGGGAAGACCCACCAAGACCGGTCGTCTGGCGCAGTGAACAAGACAAAGGAGAAAAGGGGTGTAGGTCAGAGGTCAGCCGCTCTGAAGTGACATCTGAGCTCAGGCCCAGATGACAAGGAGTAGCCACACCCAGTCCGAACAGGAAGCCCAGGCAGCGAGGGGGCAGGAGGCGCCAGCTCCGTGGTAGGACATGTGCCCTGGCAGGTGTGCAGGTGCCAGCCAACCCGCAGGGGCAGCCTGTCCTGGTCCCTGGTCCCAGCCTCTAGTCCAAGGGGAGCCAGGCCCCTCTTCTCAATCCAATTAGGCCCAGAGCGCCAGGACCACACACACACCTGTCCCCGGGCCACAGGTCACACCTGTCAGGACCACGCACACACCTGTCCCCGGGCCACAGGTCACACCTGTCAGGACCACGCACACACCTGCCCCCGGGCCACAGGTGACACCTGTCAGGACCACGCACACACCTGCCCCCGGGCCACAGGTGACCAATGTCAGGACCACGCACACACCTGCCCCCGGGCCACAGGTCACACCTGTCAGGACCACGCACACACCTGTCCCCGGGCCACAGGTCACACCTGTCAGGACCACGCACACACCTGCCCCCGGGCCACAGGTGACCAATGTCAGGACCACGCACACACCTGCCCCCGGGCCACAGGTCACACCTGTCAGGACCACGCACACACCTGCCCCCGGGCCACAGGTCACACCTGTCAGGACCACGCACACACCTGCCCCTGGGCCACAGGTGACCACCCGCCTGTCTGTGAGTAGAGCAGACACAGTGCTCTTTCTAGAACTCTGGCTGAAGCCTCCTCCCCACCCCAAACTGGCCTCCAGACCAGACCTCCCAGGGGGCCCGGAGACCAGGGACGCTCCCAGAGCACCGGGCAGCCAGTCCCTCAGCTCGGAGTGCGCAGACCTGGAGCCGTCCCTGCCTTCCTGTGAAGGAAGCCCGCCGTCCCCGCAGTGCCCACCAGCCGGGGCTCAGTCTGAAATGCCATGGAAACGGGACACAACGGGCCCCCATTACGATGGGCCGTGGGCGAGGCCTACCTGAGGGTGGCGTTGGCCTCGGTGCGGTTGCGCAGGCCGGGGCCGCAGCAGTCCCACTGCGCGCACGGGGAGAGGTGGAAGAGCGCCAGGTAGGCCACCAGGGCCGCGGTCAGCAGCGCCACCTTCAGCTCCAGGCTCATCCTCAGGAAGACGGAGCAGGCGACCAAGGCCAGGATGCAGCTGCAGGTGTGATACTGGGGGGACGGGGTGCTGGTCACCCACCGTCTCCCGTCTCCGAGAGACACCTCCTGGACCAGCCGTCACCCAAGGGCGGGGCCCCGTGGAGAGCCGTGGGTCTCGGCTTCGCCCTCGCGCCTTCCTGACGCCCTAACAAGGGGCAGGCGGCGAGTCTAGCTTCCTGTGTTGTGTTTACCGCACCCTCACTTCCACTTAGGGCACGTGGACTCAGGAAAGCAATGTCCTGGGAACTCGGGCGGCGTGGAGATGTGACGCGGGGCAGGGACGGGGTGGGGCAGGAGCAGGGAAGGGGTGGGGAAGGGGGAAGGGGCAAGGGCGGGGCAGGGCAGGGGGAAGGACAGGGGCAGGGGCACACACATGCCGGAATAGCCTCCCTGCCTTGAATTTGGCGTGAGCTTGTCCTTCCCACAGTGCATCTCTGCACACCTCACTCTCCTGCTCAAAAGCAGGCTGTGGCTCCCCATTGCCCCCAGAACAAAGACCAAACCCCTCACCCTGAGCTGGAGCAAACCTACCCACACGTCTAGACCAAATGCACCAACACCCCGACTCCTATGGTCTCCAGCCCTGCCTCGCGGGGCCCTCTCCACCTCTCCGGGGAGAGGCCGGGGTCCACTCGGCCACACCCTGGGGACTAGGGGGGCCAGGGCGGCGCACTCACCGGGAGGAGCTCGCAAGGGGTCCTCTCCCTGCTGCTCCCGGCCCTCAGGCTGGTCTGGTTCCCAGCAGGCAGCCCCAGGGCTGGGGAGGGCAGCAAGGGCTGCAGAAAAGAGAAGACGTCCGTGACAGGCGGTCGGGGTCTGGGACTCCAGCATCTGCCAGGCCGAGCAGGGCTGAGCCCAAGGCCTCTGCCAGCATCACGGCACGTCCCGCCAGGCCCAGCTGTGTCAGTCTCCAGGGTCAGGGGTGTGGAGTGGGGACAGGGGCACAGAGGTGGGGACGGGCATGGAGTGGGGACAGGGGCACAGAGGTGGGTCAGGGGCGTGGAGTGGGGACAGGGGCACAGAGGGGGGACAGGGGTGTGGAGTGGGGACAGGGGCACAGAGGTGGGGTCAGGGGCGTGGAGTGGGGAAGACCGTGACTAGGTGTGGGGCCTGGAAAGATGTAGGAACATGGACATGGACACGGAGCATGGCCCGAGAGGCAGGGGCCCCATGTCCTCCCAGCTGGAGCCCAGGATGGCTCCCCAGTCTCCCGGAGGGTGAGACGGGCCTCCTCGGGGGCCGGGAAGAAAGAACGCGTGTCTGGGACCCCGTGCTTCAGGGCACCTCCTGTGGGGCTGGCCACGCGAGCTCCCTGGGGCCCCGGACAGGAAACTGGCGGGGAGGAGCTCTCACCGCCACGGAACCCCCAGCCCGGCCACGGGGCTGTGCAGAGGGTTCGCCACGGGCAGCTTTTAGGCAACGAAACTCTGGGAGTCCAGAACTGGGAGGTTCCCAGGCTCAGGCCTGGCTCCCGCCCCCAGGAGGCGGGCACAGGGTCCTCGCCAGGGCCCCTCCCCCCACCTGGCACGGGAACCCACCATGTTGACGATGGCGATGGTGAGCAGGCTGCCCACGGCGAGCACGGCCAGGGCCACACGCAGCAGCGGGTGCGTCTCCACCCTCTCGGAGACGGCCCGGAGCACCGTCCAGGCCGGGCAGCACCGCTGGGGAGCACAGGCTCACGTCACCCGCTGCAGCCCGGAGAGCGGGGACCCTGCCTGAGGCTTTGGGTGGGGGCGGGGGGCTCGGGGGGGGGGGTAGGCCAAGGGCCCCACAGACGTGAGAGCCCGAGATCTCACTCAGCTGGGGAAGGTCGGCGGGTGCTGTGCCCGGAGCTCAGACACGTGTGGTGCCCAGACAGAGGGACGTGCCCACCCTCGGGGCTGTGGACAGCTATGGCTGCTTGGGGGCACCTCTGGCGGAAAGCGTCGGGGGGACTCGATGACTGCCAGGGGGGCGGGGGGGCGGGGACTTGCACCTCCTCAGCCCCAACACCCATGAGCCCCCACAGGGCTGGGTCAGGGGCTCCCCACGCACCAGCAACTCGTCAGCGAAGCACAGGCCCAGCACCAGCCCCAGCACGCAGGCCACCAGCCCGAAGGACAGCCCCAGGGCCACCGTCCTGCAGGGAGGGACACGCCCAAGTTCTCGAGGAGCGTCTGCTCAGGGTAAGCCTCCGACACGCTCCCCCATCTCCCAGCACCCCAGTCCTCAGGCGCACGGCCGCCTCCTGCCCGCCCCCCACCCCCAAGCTGCTCTTCTATGCTCAGCCCAGTGCCCTCTGACCCCGTGTCCAGCTGCCGCGCCGACAGCACGAGGGCCTGGCCAGACCGGAAGACCGACATCAAGCTCAGGTCCCCCGTCTGCACCAGGTGCATAGGGAGGGAGTGAGCTCAGGCGTGGCTCCGTGGCTGAGCATCGGCCTGTGAGCCACGAGGTCACGGCTGGATTCCTGCTCGCGGCACAGGCCCGGGGTGGGGGCTCGATCCCCAATAGGGGCTGTGCAGGAGGCAGCCGATCGATTATTCTCTCTCCTCGTTGAAGTTTCTCTCTCCCCCTCTCCAGCTCCCTTCCTTTCTGAAATCAATACAAATATATTTTTAAATGAGTGACTTCGCAGCCGGAGCCTCGGGCCTGGTCCGGAAGCTCTGTCTTGTGTTAGTGAGCGCGCCCTGAACACGATGCCCTGCACCGCAGCCTAACCGCCCTCCAACCAGCAAGGGGCTGACCCCCCCTCCCTGTGACTCCCCCCTCTCCCCAGAGGGCCCGTGAGGCAGAGGCATGCCTCTCGGTGGTGTGCACCCTGGATAAGGCCTGACCCACGCCTCTGACCTCCGTGTCCCACAGCTAAGAGGGCGGGCGGGCCGGCACCCAGGCAGGAGGCCCACACGAGACGCCCCGGCCGTGCGGACAGCAGGCTTCAAGGCTGAGAGGCGTCTGGGAGCTGGGAGGCTGGGGCTCAGGCTCCAGGGAGCAGCCCGTTCAGTTAAAGCAAAAACTAGGGGCCGGGAACTCCAGGCGCGGGAACGCCACGGAGGCCTCCTGAGCTCTTAACAGCCGACCCGCCTGCCGGGTGCCACTCCCCTGCCGGCCGCCGACCCCGCCTGACCCCGGTGGGCTGACCGTCCTGCCACCCCGCCTGACCTGGGCATGAGCAGGACGTGGAGCAGCAGGATGCAGACGAAGACGAGGCTGGCACAGGCGAAGTAGTGGCGGACCCGGGGGATGGGCGCCAGGCGGTACTGGGGGCACAGAGAGGCTGAGGGTGGCCCGACAGCGGAGGCCCCGCAGGGCCACGTGCCCTGACCCCCTTGGCCGACTCCAGTTCATTACCTTAGAGCCCCTCACCCTCCCTGACGGTCAACTCTCATTTGTCTCCATTGGGTGTTTAGAGGGGACCCTTCCCCTCCCCACCCCCCACTCCCCCACTCTATCTCCACGTCCCTGAACAGCCAGGGCCCGAGGCCCCTCCCGGGACGGCCAGGCGCTCACCTCTCGCTCGAAGCCCTTCTCCAGGAAGATGGACCCGAAGGTGTAAAAGTCGTCAGACTTGGAGCAGCAGGGCCTGGGGTGGCAGGAAGGGCAGTGAGATGTGGGGAGGCGGAGGGCCCCCCGGGGGAAGGGATGTCAGAGGGCAGCACCAGGGAGGGGAAGGAGCTTCCAGGACATGACTGGAGCTGGGCCACATGGGGGGCCCAGGCCACATGGGGGACCCTGGGCACATGTGGGACCCTGGACACATAGGGGGCCCTGGCCACATGGGGGACCCTGGGCACATGGGGACCCTGGGCACATGGGGGGCCCTGGACACATGGGGACCCTGGGCACATGGGGGACCCTGGCCACATGGGGGGCCCTGGCCACATGGGGACCCTGGGCACATGGGGGGCTCTGGCCACATGGGGACCCTGGGCACATGGGGGACCCTGGCCACATGGGGGGCCCTGGCCACATGGGGGACCCTGGCCACATGGGGGACCCTGGGCACATGGGGGGCCCATTCAAGGGGGCAGGGCACGCAGAGATCTAGGCCCCTCACCTTGTGGAGCTGAGCCCCTCAATGGCTGACAGCATCTCGTCATCATAGGAGTCGTCCTCCGACCGCCCCTTGGGGGACGCACTTCTGGAATCAGACACACACCCAGGCATCACCCCGGGACCCGCAGAGATCAGGGCAGCCTGCCTGGAGGAGTGACTGGGCGGGGCTTGGCCGGAAGGCCGGCCACTGGGACGGGGAGGGGACGGCACACCTACCTGTCGGGGGTGCGGTGGCGCCGCAGCGGAATGGCCTGGAAGGGGGGGAGAGGCCGTCAGTCTCCATCCCGGGTCTCGGCCTATTACCTCGGGCACACGGGCAGGGGGTGGGACCAACCCTGGACCAAACTGGACTCGGCTGGGGAACGAGGAGGCGGAGACAGCCCAGCCGCCCTGGCGCACCCTCCACGCGCCTTCATGTCCCCGGGAGGGAGCAGGGCAGCCACCGCACCCATTTCACAGGTGGAGAAAGTGAGGGGCGGCGGGAAGACGCTTTAGCGCAGGCCCTGCTGCCCCCTGCGAGGGGCATCCCGGTCCCCAGCTCCCCGGGAGGACGGTCCTACCTTGGGCCGCCGGCCGTTGGGGACAGGGGTCTCGCTGCTGCTCACGCTCTCTCGGTGGTTGAGGTGGGCGAAGGGCCGCTGGGCGCCCCAGGACTCGAGGTAGCGGGTCATGCGCAAGGAGGCCCGCATCTTCAGGGCCGCGTCCCCCTTGGGCTTGGGGAGGTGCTGGCTGGGTGGGGGCGGCTGCTGGCTCTGCGGGCGGACACAGCCGCTCGTCCCACCCCGCGCTTCAGCCCCGCGGGCAAAGCTGCCGGAGCGGCAGGAGGCACTCTCACTGAACCTCGTGGCCCCTGCACACCAGCAGCTCGCCGGGTGGGGTGGGGTGGGGGTGGGTGGGAGAGCAGGGGCTGGAGAGGCTCTGGGCAGTCGGGCCAGCCCTGAGGACGGCCAAGGCCGGAGTGAGGGAGCGGGAAGAGCCTGCGTGGCCGACATTCTTGAGCGCGCCCCAAGGATGATTCACCAGCAACAAGGGGATAAGCTGGCCTCCCGGGGCGGGAAGAATGGAGCGGGGCAGGCTGGGAGCAGCCCGAGGGCCCCCTCCGTGGGGTCCTGATGAAAGTGGTGCATCGCTGACCAGGCCGACTCCGCAGGGCAGAGTCCAGACACGTGGAGGCCTGCCCCCCGGCCCCGCGGCCCCCGGCCCCACGGCCCCCCTGGCCCTGCAGCCCCCGGCCCCCCGCCCCCCCGCCCTCCCAACCCCCCCGGCCCCTCGACCCCGTGGCCCCCCAGCCCCGCAGCCCCCCAGCCCCGCCCCGGCCCCCCGGCCCCGCAGCACCCCCCAGGCCCCGCAGCCCCCGGCCCCCCCCCCCGGTCCCCCAGCCCCGCAGCCCTCCGCCCTGCAGCCCCCCCGGCCCCGCAGCCCCCGGCCATCCCCAGCTTTCCTGAGTCTCATCCAAAGTGAGGCTTTCAAATGCGTCCTTTGGAAATCTGGGGATTAGTGATGGCCGCATGGAAACTAAACTCCTAGTGACTTATTTCCCCTGGGCTGTCCTCGGGGGCGGGGGGGGGGGGCCTTGTTACTCCCATTTCATGGAGAAGAACGCTGAGGCCCAGGGAAGGCGTTCCTTGGGGCCTAGACCAGACCCAGTGACGGGGAGCTCACTCCCACCCGGCAGGCCTCTCCCCGGCTCTCCTTCCAGGCCACCTTCCCCGGGTGTGGCCTCCCGCCCCCGCCCGCTGCCTCAGCCGCGTACCCGGGGGTCGATGACCAGGTAGGTCCGGATGTTCATCTCTTTCAGGTAGGGGTCCCGCTGCTGCCCGTGCCCCTCCTCCACCTCGTACGCCTGGTCCAGGTGCTTCAGGGTGGCCTCTGTGATGTGCACCCGGCTGGGCGAGACCCAAGTCAGGCGGCGCGGCCGGGCCGAGAGGGCGGCCCCGCCCAAGGGTGCACAGCACCAGAGCCGGGCAGCCCGGAGCCCAGCCGGCTCCCTGCCCCCGCCCCCCCGCAAGCTCACTGATCCGCCTCCGGCCCCCCCTCCCCCGCCGACAGCCCCCCCAGTCCAGTGTCAGGAGCTCAGCGCCGTCCGGGGGCCTCACCCGGGGACTCCAGCCGCCTCCATCCTGTTGGCGAGGGACACATCATGGGACCACACGTCGTACTGCCACTTGCGCAGCCCGATGACACCACACAGCACGTTCCCCGAGTGTATGCCCACACGCATGCTGATGTCCACGCCCGTGGCCTCCCGCACCTGCCTGGGGCAGAGCAGGAGGGTCACCTCACCTCACCACCCAAGGGCCAGCTCGGGGTCCCCGTGTGGGGTGTGGCTGGAGGAGGGGGTAGGAACAGGGGAGGCGCAGTTACCGGAGAAGGTTCTCGGCCTGATGGGGCCGTGAGCGCCTCCTGCTGCCAGCCTGCCCACCCTCACGCCCCAGCTCTGAGCCCCTGACACTCAGGCTCAGTGCGGGGACCCCCTACATGCGGCTGAGTGATCCAGGCTCGCCACCTGCCCCCGAGCCTCAGCTTCCTCATCTGAAAAATGGGGACAATGCATTCCCCACCGTGCCCTGGGAGGCAGGAGGAGACCGTCACGGAGACCTGGACCTGCCCGCGGTACCTACTTAATGGCCTCACACATGTCCAGCCCCATCTTGACGCAGTTGCGGGCGTGGGTGGGCAGGGACACGGGCAGGCCGGACACGCAGTAGTAGCAGTCCCCCAGGATCTTGATGCGCATGCACTCGTTGGCCTGCGGGGAGGGGGAGGCGGGTCGGCGGGGGGCCCGGGGCGCGCAGGCCGTCGCCTCCCCCACCCCCCCCGGCCCCCCGTGGCGAGGGGCGGCAGCACGGCTGGCGGGCTGACCTTGGCGATCTGGTCGAACTTCCCGAACAGCTCGTTCAGCATCACCACCAGCTCTTTGGGGGAGCAGTCGCTGGCCAGCCGCGTGAAGCCCACGATGTCGGCGTAGAGAATGCTGGGGGGAGGGGGACGCGGAGGGTCAGAGGCAGCCGTGCCGGACAGGGCCGCAGGGACACGGGCCCTCCGGAGCCCGCCACCCCTGCGCCCGCAGCCCCCGTAGGGACGAGAGCGGCGAAAGCAAACCCCGGAGTGTGCAGGGCCTCCCGACCCCGCCAGCCCGGCCTCGCTGCGTGAGGGACGTGCTCACAGCCGGTGCGCGGGGCGCGGCCTTCCCCTCCCTAACCCTGGCTTCTCACCTTTGCAGACTTCAGAACTAAAGGCCTCGTTAGCTCCGCCTCACCCTCCCCTGGCAGACTCCCATTCTCCAGATGAGCACACTGAGGCTCAGGGAGATGGAGACGGCCTGGGCAGCCAGAGCCACAGTTTGCACCAGACCTCCCAGCTGCCAAGTCTGAGTTCTGGGCCGTCCACAGCTCAGGCGGGAGGCGGGAGGCGGGAGGCGGGAGGCGGGAGGCCTCCCCAGGAGACGCCAGCGCACAGGCCGGCCGCTGCCCACCTGACGTTCTGGTGCCGCTTGACGTAGAGGCTGTGGAAGTTGTTGTCGGGCATGTAGCGACGGTCCCCACACTCCTTGAGCCGCTCGATGATGGTCAGCTTCATGCCCATGGAGATGTGGGCCGGGAGCACCGACAGCAGCAGGTTCTCCTGGACACGGGGACGGAGGGGGGCGGAGGGGGCGGAGGGGGGCAGGCGGGGGGCGGAGGGAGGCAGAGGGGGCAGGCAGGAGGTGGAGGGGGGCAGGCAGGGGGCGGCAGGGGACAGGCAGGGGGCGGAGGGGGACAGAGGGGGGCAGGCGTGGGGATGGAAGGGGACAGGTGGGGGCGGAGGGGGACGGAGGGGGACAGGTGGGGGGATGGAGGGCGACAGAGGGGGGCGGAGGGGGGCAGGCGGGGGGATGGAAGGGGGCAGGTGGGGGCGGAGGGGGACCGAGGGGGACAGAGAGGGACGGAGGGGGGCAGGCGGGGGGCGGAGGGGGGCAGGCGGGGTGATGTCAGACCCCAGGCTTTACCTGCACGTCTCTCCTTTCTGCTCTGCCCAACACCCCTCAACCTCTGCTGGCCCATGTCCTGCCACCAGCCCAGGCGGGCACACACCCTCGCGTGTCCCCAGCAGGCCCTGGGGTCAGCCTGCATGGGTGTCCGGCCACGTGGCCCCTGCACACGCGGCTCCAGGGGCGCCTGCCGCCCGCAGAGAAGGACGCGGGGCCCGGGGGGCGCACCCACCTGCTGGCGCTTCTCGATGCGCAGCTTGCGGCGGGTCTGGATGCACTTGACGGTGTAGGTGAAGAGCTGGCGGGCGGCGCCCTGCATCTGGTGCTTGTGGAAGGCGCCCGCCAGGTTCCCGCCCAGGAAGACGACCGCGTTGGCCAGCAGCTGAGGCGGAGACATGGCTCAGGGTGCGGCCTGGCCCTGCCCCCGGGGTGCTGTCCCCCTTGCTGAGCTGGCGATGGCACCCCCGCCCATTCCCTGACCTCCAACCCACTCAGGCTCAGGCCGCCCCTTCCTGGGCGGGCAGGGAAACTGAGGCCCAGGCGGGGGCTGGTCCCCTAGGCAGCCGCTATCACCACAGGACCAGGGCTCAGGTCGGCTCGGCACCTGCCAGCCCCTCCCTGGTCCAGAAGGCCGGACGCCAGAGACGGGGAGCCGGTCAGTTCTGGGAAGCAGGATGGCCCGGCCCAGGGCCTGAGGGGAGCACCCGGGACTGTCCCCGAAGACACAGCGCCCCCGCCCCACCCCCACCCCCGGCTGCCCAGAGCTCCCGCCTCTGCCCCCGGAGCAGGCGCCAGACCCGCCAGGAGGAAACCACATGCGCACGGCACCACCGAGTGAGACCAAGTCCGCTCACTCAGCACACGACACAGGACAGAATGCCCAGGGGTGCCCAGCCTGCGGGTGACACCCCAGGACAGTGCCCTGCACCCAGAAAAGGGCCAGGACTTGGTGAGGAGCTGAGCCTCTGGGTACCAGGCGTCGGGCTTCCAGAGAGCCTGCCCTGAGGCCATCGGGCTGCAAACAGGGCTCCCGGCTTCGGACCAACTCACCCCACGGGCCTGGCTGCCCTCAGCCCAAACCACAGCCCCTACTGACCCCCAGGACCCCTCACCTGCACCCCACCCAGACCCCCGGAGCCCCTCACCTGCAGCCACACCCAGGCTCTGGGTGACGAGGAGACCCCCATCAGCGTGCCAAGCACGAGGAGGTGGGACACGCTGGCGACGACCCCGGCCGCGACGGCCCCCCGCATGGTGAAGGGCAGCAGCGTGTACGCCACGAAGACGATGAACAGGAAGAAGGGCACCTGCACAGGACACGGTGAGTGCAGGCGGCCACGCCACCACCCAGGGCACAGCCCAGGCCCAGCCGGGGGCCCCGAGGCCGTCTCTGCCCGACCTGGGCACGGCTGGAAGCAGAGCTGAGAGGAGTGGGGTGTGGCCCCTGCGGGGGCCCCGGGACCGACCCCTCAGCCTTTCCTGGCACATGAGCCGTGCCTTTCGCTTTTCTGAGCTGGACACGTGCGACTTCCCACCCAGTGCGGGCCCACCCAGAAGGGCCCAGACAGACAGACAGCCCGGCGGACGAGGGCCGGGCCCAACCCCCCAAACCCCCAACGCTGGTCCATCCGGCTCCACAGGGACCTGATGCCCAGAGACGGTACAGTGATGAATGGCACCCAGCCCCGTACCTGCTCCCACGCACAGGCCACCTTCGTCCACGCGTCGAACACCAGCACGTAGCCCAGCGTCACCAGGCAGGCCCAGATGAGCAGCGCCGAGGCCCGGAGCCACCGCCGGACCAGGCACTCGACGTACACCAGCACGTACAGCACCACGAACACGGCGAGCGCCAGGAACGCCGTCCCCAGGACGGCCTGCTGTCCAGAGAGGTCCTGGGCGTGGAACACACACACGGACGTGTCACGGCTTCCCCGGTGGGTGCCGCCTCCTCCAGGAAGCCTGCCAGGCTTGCCTGTCCACCTGCCTCACTCACCCCGTAGCTGAAAGTGATGACGATGAGGGCGATGCAGGCCGCGATGACCACCAGCAGGAGCGTGAGCAGCAGCGGCCCGTGCTGGCTGGTGAGGCGGTACTTCTCATACAGGGCGTCCTGGCCCGGGCCCTCCTCGCCCTCATTGAGGAAATAGCGCCCCTTGGCCGGCATGCTCCGCCCTGGGCACACCTGCCCGGGAAGCCCACTCAGGAGAGCCCACGGCCTGGAGGGCATCTGTGTGCCGACACCCTCCCTGCGGGCCTAGGCCTCTGGCCTCTGCGAGCCCGGCAGGCGGGGCGGGGGAGGAGGGCCCTCGGCCTGCAAGTCCATGGGCACCGCGGTGCCTGCCGGCTCCACGCCAGGCCTCGGTCACAGCGCTTCTGGCATCTTCCTTGGCATCCAGGTCAGGCTGACCAGACTCACGGCTCCTCAGCTCTGCAGACACACAAAGTGACCCGGATGTGACCTGGGAGGCCACGTCAGGGAGGGCTGGCATCAGGGGACGGCAGGGCCATCCTCAGCCTGGGTCTGATTTATCAGCCCTAACCTGGACCCAACTCCAGGTCCTGTTTAAAGCTTTGCACACCCCGAGGTCATAAGGCTTGTCCCCTGGGTTCCCTAGAACTGCTCTGTGGGGTACAGCAGTCACCAGTCACACACGGCTCTTAAAAATTAAAGTTGATTAAAGTGAAATTAAACATTCAGCCCCCAGCCTGGCCGGTGTGGCTCAGGGGTTGAGCATAGAGCCCGGAGGCTTCCCCGCCGGGCTCCCTCCGGCAGCGGCAGCCCCGGGACTGAACCAGCGGCCAGTTACACGCAGCAACGCCTGCCTCCCGGGCCCAGGCCAAGGCCAGTGCGTCGGGGTGCCAGGCTGAGGAACCCCAAACCCCAAACCCTGAGAAATGCTAACTCCCATGGTGGCTCCATCCCCCAGCAAACTGCACACACACTCACAGACACACACACAGACACACACACTCATACACAAACACACACACACACTCACAGAAACACAGATACAACGATACACAGACACACACACACAGACACACTCACAGAAACACAGACACAACGATACACACACACACACACACACACACAGACACTCACAGAAACACAGACACAACGATACACAGACAGACAGACACACACACACACACACACACAGACACACACAGAAACAAAGACACAAAGATACACAGACACACACACTCACACACTCATGCACACAAACACACACACTCAGACACACACACAGATGCACACAGGCACACAGACACACACATGCATACAGATGTGCACACACACACAAACACACATATGCACACAGCAACACGCAAATACAGGCACAGACAGAAACGCACATATGCACGCACACAGAGACACACACATGCACAGACAGAAACGCACATATGCACGCACACAGAGACACACACATGCACAGACAGAAACGCACATATGCACGCACACAGAGACACACAAATACAGGCACAGACACACATGCACAGACAGAAACGCACATATGCACGCACACAGAGACACACAAATACAGGCACAGACACACACATGCACAGACAGAAACGCACATATGCACGCACACAGAGACACACAAATACAGGCACAGACACACATGCACAGACAGAAACGCACATATGCACGCACACAGAGACACACAAATACAGGCACAGACACACACATGCACACGCAGACGCGCAGACACACAGGCCCCAGGCTGCCTTCCCCCCCGGCCGCCGGCCTGCCCTTCCAGGCACGTGAAGCCTCCTGAGCCGGCCACAGACAGAGGACCAGCTGCGAGGGTGCGTGGGAACGGGCCTGGTGCATCCTCTCGGGGACCTAAGTAGGCCACTTCCCGGGCAACGGCGGGAGGGCCAGGGAAGGCCAGGCCGTGCACAATGCCAGCACTGCTCAGCCCTCGCCCATCCAGGGACCCGTCCAGCCCCTGAGCAGGGCAGGGCCGGGCCGGGTGGAGAGCCTGCATCTTCACTCCTGAGAGATGGCCCGGGACCCCCCCTCAGACACCCCAGGCCAGCCCCTCCCTAGGAGCCACCCCAAAACCAGACGCAGAGGCCTCCTCCGCTGGGCAAGGCCTCCGGGTCCTCTGTCTAGCACCAGGTCCATCCCACTTGCTGTATTAGGAGGTCCTCACAGCCCTTTGATGGGTCCAGAGTCAGGGGGAGGGTCCACTTAGGTCAGAGGTGACGGGGACCTGCAGGTGCAACCGGTCCTAGGTGCCTCTGGAAGGGGCTGAGCTGGGAAGGGAACCCTCTCAAACGCACACCTGTCACTGTGTCCCGGACTCCACAGCCCCAGCCAGGCCACGGGAGGCCCAGGCCGCAGGAGGCCCAGGCCACGGGAGGCTCAGACTGCAGGAGGCCCAGGCCACGGGAGGCCCAGGCCGCAGGAGGCCCAGGCCACGGGAGGCTCAGACTGCAGGAGGCCCAGGCCACGGGAGGCTCAGACTGCAGGAGGCCCAGGCCATGGGAGGCCCAGGCCGCGGGAGGCCCAGGCCACGGGAGGCTCAGACTGCAGGAGGCCCAGGCCACGGGAGGCCCAGGCCACGGGAGGCCCAGGCCACGGGAGGCCCAGGCCACGGGAGGCCCAGGCCACGGGAGGCCCAGGCCACGGGAGGCCCAGGCCACGGGAGGCCCAGGCTGTGGGAGGCTGGGGGGCAGGGGGATTCCCTGCATTCTCTCTAGTGGCCTCCTCCCAGGGAGGAATTAGGGGGCTCAGGGCACCCTCAGGTAGAAAAGGATGCCAGGAAGTATCAACCTCCTCCCCCTGGGGGAGGACTCCCTGCAGCCCAGGCCTGAGAGGGGTGGAGGATCCACGTACAAAACCCACTGAGCGCCCACTGTGTGCCCGGCGCTGTGTGCTCCAAGCCCACTCGCCGCCCTGTAGGTGAATGGGACTCCCGCTTCCATTGCGTGGATGTGGGACCTGAGGTACAGAGAGGTCCAGCCATTTCCCTGAGGTCACACAGCTGGTGAGAGAGCCGGGATTTGAACACAGGCCATCGGGGCCCACTCTCGTCCTGTCCATCGCCCTCATGGCGCCACCATCCACGGCGCCCATCACATCTCAAATGTCACCCCTCCTGCCCTCCCTGTGGGGGCCCAGGGCAAGGTCAGGCGGCCTCCTCAGTCAGCTCGGTCCAGGGCGGCCTCCTCAGTCAGCTCGGTCCAGGGCGGCCTCTTTTTCCAGGAAGCCCTCCGAGCTACGCCACACACCGTCGTCTCGCGTCCCACAGACGAGACAGGCCGCCGGGCTCTCCTGGCCGGATGCTGCCCAGCGGGGTCCAGGTTCCGCAGCTGCTGGAAGTCGGGGGCCTGGACCTCAAATTACCACCCAGGACTGGGCCTTCAGGGAAGCACAGGAAATCGGTCCCCTGTGGAGCTGGCGGATCCGGCAGCCAACAGCCTACCACACCCTGGGGACTTCGAGCCCACCCCCTGCTTTCAGATGTGCGGGCCCCCACTTCCTCACCCAGGCTGTGCTGGCAGGAACCCCAGCCTCCGGGCAGGAGGCCCGGCTGCACAGGGCCTGGCTGGTGGCCTCAGAAAGAGGAAGTGGGGGCAGCAGGCCTGAGGAGAGGAGGCCCGCTCAGTCCCCTCGCCGTCCCTGCGCCCACACCCCAAAACCCACAGTGCAGGCTCAGCCCCTAGGATGGCTGAGAGCTCGAGGGCTGGGTCCCAGGTGGGGGTGAGGTAGCCCAGGCCGCGAGGGAGCTGTGAGGGAGACCAGCGGCCGCTCTGCCCAGCACAGGCCGGGCACTTAGGGGGACCTCATGGAACCAAGAGATGCCAGCCGTTCTGGCCTCACTCTGCTCATGGGCAAACCCCCAAGTCGGGGGAGTGAGGCGCAGTCACAATGGCCGACAGGCCAGGTTCACAGGACAACTGGCCAATGAGCCCAGAGAGAAGGCCCAGTCCCAGAGCCGAGGCCCATCCCTGGGCACAGGCACCAAGAGGCTGGGTCCCCGGGGCCCCGCCCTCCCGGGGACAGGCCGCAAAGCCACCAGGCAGGGGTAAAAGCTGAAGCCCCCCAGTGACGTGAGCAGCCCAGCCCCTCTCTCTGCTCCCCCAAAACTCCTCGGCTGATGACCCCACCCCCGGGGACCACAGGCTGCCGTTCAGCCTTGGGGGGCAGAGGCCTGCGCTCCAGCTCCAGCTCCAACCCGCTCCCTGGCCCTGGGCAGGTCTGTGCCCAACCTGGGCCTGGGGTCCCCGCTTGCACAGGCGTGACGTCACACCCCTGAGGCCCGGCTGTGGCTGCGTGGGGAGGACTAAGAAGCGGCAGGAGAGACACCTGGAGGCTAGTTCTGGAGGGGGCGGGCACAGAGAGGAAAGTATTCTTTGTATCCCAAATCCTCATTTCTGCTTTTCCTCTGTCCTCTTTAAAACGCAAATACCCCACTTATCACTCACTCCCAAGGCACCAGCTGCCTGGGATAATCCATCCAGTGTGCCACCTCCAGTGCCAATTCTAATGACAGTTCATCCATTCATTCACCTTGAGAGGAAGCAGTCATTCATTCAGTCATTCATTCACCAGATACACACTAGAACCTTCCGTGCGCCAGGCCCCAGGTGAGGTGCCAAGAGGCAGGCACTCCAGGCACACGCTCCCAGAAGGCACAGACCTCATGCCCAGGTGTCTGCAAGGGCGCTGCACACAGTAGGTGCTCAGGCAACCATGTCTATTGGAAGGCCAGTGCCCCCCCAACACACACCCTTCTTGCCTGAAATTTCACCATTAGTGACTCACTCCTTTAATCACGGCCCTCACTCGGCCCTTTAGGAGGGAAACCCTTTCCTGCCATGTGTAGCACACTCTCAGCCCTTCCCCTCGATAAGGAAGAAGGCAGAAAGGGGAGTCCAGCTGGCCTTGGGGGGCCTCACGCCGTGCTAGTCCTGCCCGGGGCCACGGGACAGCGGGCTCCCCACGGCCACCCAGACAGCAAGGCCCGAGAGGGCCCGGGAGGTGGGAGAGGAGATGCATCCAAACCCACAGACAGACGGAACCAGGGGAACCACTGAACTGGGGAGGGGGGAGGAAGGGTGTGAGTTCGAGTCTGAATCCGGCACTGCTCGCTGCCTGTTTAAAGACGCAGCAGAGGCCAGAGGAGGCAGAGCCAGGAGGGCTCATCGTTTACGTCGGACGGTGGCCAAGGGGAGCAGAAACCACCAAAGAATGCCAGGTAGCGCTGTATGTAGCAAATGCACCCTGACATCACTCAAAACCTACCAAGAGCAAAACCCCAAGAAGAGCGATCAGGGAAACATCTGCAGGTCCTACCACACGGCGTGGCCTCCCTCCTATGTAAAGAGCGCCTACGAAAAAACAACAAGTAAATTAAAAGACCACTAACCCAGCAGAAACATGGGAGACGGGCATGAACAGGAAGTTCACAGAAAGGCAATGCAAATGGCTCCTAAGCATTTGGAAAGAAGCTGACCGCCCCCGCCACGCACGCACGCACGCACGCACGCACGCATAAGAGAAATGCAGATCAACTCTACGGAGGAAAGCCAGTTTTACTTATCCGACTGGCAAAAGCGCTTCACAGACCTGTGTTGGCCGGGCTGGGTAAAACAGGCACTCACACTCACACTCACACTCACTCACACTCACACACTCACACTCACACACTCACACACTCACACTCACACTCACACTCACTCACACTCACACACTCACACTCACACACTCACACTCACACTCACACACTCACACACTCACACTCACACACTCACACTCACACACTCACTCTCACACTGCACTCACTCACCCTGACAGGAGTGAGGCTCAGCACACCCCTGGAAAGGCAGGTAAGTCATATCTAACCAAGTCGCTAAGGTACACAGACCTTTGACCTAGCAGATCTACTTCAGGGAATTTATCCTGCTCACACCTCCAGGTGTGTGAAGTGATGTGTCCAAATTATTCTCGGCAGCATCGTGTGCAGCAGCAAAAGACGGGAAACGGCGCAGCTACCGGTCAGAAGCTGGTGACATACATCAGGGCCCATCCTGACGACGGAACACTATGCAGCTGTCAGAAAGAGGGGGCAGCAGCCAAAACAGCGCTGTCCCGGGGAATCCGCAACTAATCCCCATGGCGACGGCAGTGCCTGGGAGAGGGGTGGAACCAGGACACGGAAAACCACAGCTGCTGCGGGGCCGAGCGAACAGTCGTCCCTCCCTGTTTCTAGTGTCATGTAGCTCGTGCCATTTTTTAAAAAGTTTTCACAGGAAAACCAGGATCTACTGTGTACATCGTGTCCACAGTTAACAACACTGCACTGCAGACGTTCAAGTTTTTTCTCAGAGGGTAGGTTGTATGTGTCATCAGAAAAATCCTCATAGATGGAGTAAAAGAAAACTTGTGGAGGTGATGAACGGTTGATGGCATAGATGGTGGCGATGGTTTCACGTGTGTATACTTATCTCCAAACCTATGAAGTTGTCTACATTATAAATGTACAGCCCGGCCGGTGTGGCTCAGTGGTTGGTTGATCATCGACCCATGCACCAAGAGGTCACGGGTTCGATACCCGGTCAGGGCAATGTAAAGAAAAAAGTACAGCTTTTGGTATGTCAATCATATCTCAATAAAGTGGTTTTTAAAATAAACAAAGTGAATAACGACACTAGAAAAATTCAAACGACAATATAAGGCGGTTGATGACTAAAGTGACTGTAAGTTTAGTATGTTGACATGGAAAGATGTGTTCCTAGCATGTTTGTCCGTGTGTAGAGGCACATATATGCATATACGTGTGTAAACATAAAAATACATTAAATTGCTTTAGAAAGAAAACAAGTCTTGGGTGCACGGTGTCTAAGCTGCATGACCTTGAGGAAGCTGCGGACCCCCTCTGTGCCTCAGTTTCCCATTCTGACCACAGGGCTTTGAGGGGGCTCGATGGGGCGATGTGGGCAGAGCACCGGGGCCGTGCGTGGCACCCAGGACCCGGGTCGAGAGGACACGGATCATCAGGCTGGCAGTGAGCCCGGAACCGGCGCCTCCCGCCCTCCCCCGCCCCGGCCCTGTCCGAGCCCAGGCCCTCGCTCTCCCCCGAGAGTGATCTGGCCTCTGGGGTGGAGACACCTGTGGTCAGCACCTCGGGGTGCTGCCTGGGGCCATGAGGAGCAACACGGTTGACACCCCCATGTGGTGCCGGGTAGGCCTCAAGGGAGCAGCTACCCACTGGGCCAGGGGTTTGTGGGGATGTCGGTCCGAGGCAGCGAGAACTCCCGGGGGCATCTGGCCCCCACCCCAAGCCCTCGAGGTCTGCTGACAGGAGAGAAAGCGTAACCCCCAACCCCCCAGATAACACGGCAACCTCTGAGCCCAACCGGAGGCAAAGGCAGAAAACCAGGCAGGCTGGGGACCCCACGGTCAGCCCTGCAGCACCCCCAGCCGAGTGAGCAGGGCTGGGACCGGCCTGGGCACGTCCTGCCACCCTGACCCCCAGCCAGGGGACCCTCTGGGATCCTAACCTGCTCGGCCAAAGTCCCCAGCTGGGCAGCAGCAGGGCGAAGCCTCAAACCCAGACCTGCCCATTCCACAGCCAGGCTCTCTGCACCCGCCCCTGCGCTTCCCGAGGCGTGCTCTGCCCAGGGCCGGGCACCACGAGCGGTCACGCGTGGCCACCTCGCCCGTGTCTGTCACGGGAGGTGCACGTTAACCCTCTCCTCCTTCACGATCCCCTGAGCACATGGCAAAGCAAAGGCTCCGGCGAGTGCTGCAGGGAAGGGAGGAGGGAAGGGAGGTGTTGAAGGAAAGACAGCTGCGCCTTTCTCAGGCCTCCTGGCTCGAGGGGCTCTTCCTGCAGGAAGTCCCGGAAGCCTGGGAAGTGCTGGCTCAGCGCCTCGGAGAGTCAGCTCGGAGCTTCTCCCCGCAGACTTCCTGGGCCACTGTGGCCAGACAGCCCGCTGTCCTCCCCGCCCCTTCTCTGACGGCCTGGGAGCCCCACTCCCCCACCCCCACCCGGCCCTGGTTGGGCAGGATGGGCACACAGTGGGGGGACCGGCCCAGCCCCGAGCTCGGCCTCCGGGATGGGGGTGAGAGAAGACACAGGAGACCCCTGGGGAGACGCCCCTGCCCTCTGGGCGTTTTGGGAGACAACCTGCCCCGCCTCCTGCCTCTCCCATGCAGGGCAGCGAGGTGGCCCCTGCCTCCAGCTCCCCACCGGCCATGGCAAAGCAGGGCCCCAGGCCGACCGCCAGGAGACCCTCCCAGCTCTGCCCCTCTTGCCTGGGCCTGATCCCCCCAGCGTCTCCTCGGACCAGCAGAGGAGCCGACCACAGAGAGGGCAGGGGGCAGGGCACCCCCACCCGGAATCCGCAGGCCATGTTCCAGGCCTTAGCGGCCCCTGGCCATTCCCAGAGCCCAGGGAGGCATCACGGCGCCCGCAGCCACTGCCCGGCCCCCAGGTCCCAGTCTGGCTCCTGCAGCGCCAGCCCCCACCCCGGGGGGGAGACCCCATTTCCCCCGGCTTCCTGAGCACCTGGGCCCGGCCAGCACAGCCCGGAAGTGCCCTTCTGCAGGGAAGCAGTCCAGCCGACCACCCCCAAACCACAGCCCGGCTTCCGGAGCGGCACCCGCACAGCAGGCACCCACATGGGGCTCAAGAGGCCCTCCGTAGCCGGCCTTGGAGCCAGCCCCCCTTCCGGGCCACTCACTCCTCCCACAAACCCCTGCTCTCCAGAGCCAGGGTCGGCTGTGCACGCACGGGGGGGCCTCGATGGAATCTCAGGCCACAGCATCCCCCCACCCTCCACCCCCGCAAACCCGAGCCTCCCCGGGATAGTCCCCCAGCTCCCCGCACCCGCCCAGGACCCCAAGAACACCCAGCCCCGTCCCGCTCACCCCCTGGCCAGGAACCACCGGCGGGGCTCCCCAGGCCTCCTTCGGGGCTGCATGATTTGACTGATTTCGGTTCCCCAAACAAGCCCCGCCCACAGCAGCCTGAAAGCAGTGCCTCCTCCCCACCCCGAGCGCCCTCTGCCTGGCAGGCTCCTGCCCGCCCTCCGTGCCTGCTCAGCTGCCACCTCCTCCAGGAGGGCCGCCGAGACCACCTGATTTGGCTGCAGAGCCTGCCCTTCCTCCAGCACAGGGCGCCCGGCCTGCCACTGCCCGGGAGGGACACCCCTCCCCAGAGAGGCCTGGCCATGCACTGCCAGCTCCCAGGACACAACCCCACCAGCACACAGGCGACTCGGGCCCTAAACTCCATGGCCGGGCCGGATACAGCCGCACTCACCCCCACCTGGTCCGTGTGCCTGAGCTCACGGGTCACGCCTCCCAGGACGCGGTTTCCCCCCTGAGCCCCCGCCCCAGCCTGTCCTAGCGGCGAAATGACCTCGGGGCTACGAAAACCTCGGAAAGCCGGAGAAGGCCACCCAAGAGGAGCTGAGCCCACCTGGTCCAAGGCTCACCGCCCGCCCGCCCGCCCGCCCGCCACCGAGACGGCGCGTGGGGACGGGGCAGGGCCTGGAAGCTGCTCCGCACGAGGTGTCGCCAGGGCCGGGCGAGGCCACGCCGTGACGCGGGCAGCTGAGAAATCCGTGGGCAGCGGCAGGCGGAGCTGGGTGCTGATGGCTATCGGTGGGCATGCTGCCACCTCCTTGGGGCCCGGGGGTGGCAGGCAACTGGGCGGGGAGGGGGCCGAGGGCCCCAGGCCGGCAGGAGGGGGCAGAGGGCCCCGGCCCGGGCCTCAGATGCCTGGGACAGGCTTTCCACGCCTGCCACTCTCCCTGAAACCTGCCGGGCACTGCCCCGTACAGGGGAGGAAACAGGAATGAGGATCAGCCAGGGCGCAGGCCGCCGGGCAGGTTCCCTCCCCACCGAGGCCGGACGGACGGGCAGACAGAGCCGCACCCCAGCCGGGCCAGCCATGCAGCCACCTCCCTGCTCAGCGGCTCCCGTCCAGGAGCGGCGTGGCACCTCTTCCCAGCACAGACCCGCGGGGACCACAGCTACGTAGATCTTATTTTTTAATTTAAAAATATCTTTTAATTGATTTCAGAGAGAATAAGGGAGAGGGAAAGAGAGAGAAACATCAAGGATGAGAGTGAATCATGGATCGGCTGCCTCCTGCACGCCCCCCACTGGGGATCGAGCCTGCAACCTGGGCATGTGCCCTGACCGGGAATCGAACTGAGCCATGACCTCCAGGTTCAAAGTCGACACTCAACCACTGAGCCACACCGGCCAGGCTACGTAGGACTTTTAAGCAGAGTAAACTCTCCAAAGATCCACCATCAGCACCTCCTCCCCCTGAGACCCAACCCCACCAAAGCCCCACCTGGGCTGTGATACGCGCGGCCTGCTCCCGAGGCCCCAGTTCCCAGAAGGCTGAGCATTATCGTCCGACTGGGCAACGCTGCCGTCAGCTCAGTGACAGAGTGCCCCGCCCGCTCTCCCTCCCGGACAGGAGGAGGGAGACAGGGGCGGCCACCAGCTACCTCATCCTGACCCTGGGGTGGGAGGTGAAAAGTCATGGAAAATGCTGCCTGGCCGGCGAGGCTCAGTGGTTGAGCATCGGCCTATGAACCAGGAGGTCACGGTTCCATTCCCAGTCAGGGCACATGCCCGGGTTGCAGGCTCGATCCCCAGTGGGGGGCGTGCAGGAGGCAGCCGATCCATGATTCTCTCTCATCGATGCTTCTGTCTCGCTATCCCTCTCCCTTCCTCAATAAAAATCAATAAAAACATATTTTAAAAAATAGATGTTATGGAAAATCCAAAGGGCCGGTCACCTACCTCCCAGCTGAGGCCCTGACTCAGCCCCAGCCACCTGGCACACGGGGGTGCAGACCAAGGCCCGGCCCGGGACTCCCTCCGGGGAGCCTGAGTCCACCCCCCCCCCCGTCCCCCACACCAGCCTCATCACAGACTGGCACAGGGTCCTGCGCACAAACGGGACAGCTCCCGGGAGGGCGGGGAGGGGGTGGACACCCTGAGGCCCACTCACAGGGTGACCAGGACAGGAGAGCGCCCCCTGGGCCTCAATTTTCTCCCCTATAAAGTGAGGACAGAGGTCACCTACCACACCTACAGGGCGGTGGGGAGGCAGGGCTGGGTTAAAGCGATAGTTCCAGATTGTAAAGAGGGGTCCGCGCCACAAAGCGACATTAAGCCAGACCTTTGTCTCCTCTTAAAAGGCCCCCCAAAGCCTGTGTGGAGGCCCCACTCCTGCCCCATCCCATGGCTCGCTGCACCGAGGCCCTTCGAGACCACCCCGCACCGACACCCCGGAAATGCCACTTCTTTCCCACAGAAAACCACTGCAGACTCCCCCCAGCATCCACACCGTCCCTCTCGGGCCGAGAATCCGGAACAATCGCAAGCCTCCCCCTCCTCCACACCCACACCACACCCGGGGCCACCGGAAAACCCCAGAAAGCCCAGGGCCCGGCGGGAGGCGGGCAGACCTGCAGCTCCCCCCGAGACTGCACCCCCAGACCCCGCACTTCCTGCCCGGCCGCCGGGCCCTCCACACTTCCTCTCTAGCCTCCTCGCATTGCATCTCAGTATCTCCCTCAGCCTCGTCCCGGCAAAAGCGCATCCGTGAAGTCAGGTTCAAGGTCCTATTCAGGGACGGCTTCTTCTGAAACGTGTTCATAGCTGACAACTGAGCACGCTCATCCCCGGAGAGGCCAGTACCACCCGAGGCCACAGTACCACCAAGACCACGCAGCAGGTGCCCCCCGAGAGGGGCTGGTCCAAGTCGCCCCTCATTCCCAGCTGTGCTCAGAGCTAGTGACAGCCCACGGTCACACGCCATCCCAGGCGGAGCGGCCCAGACACCGGCCGCCTGTCCAGGCCGTGGGCCAGGGGTCTGCGGCTCCGAGCCCAGCTGGCCCCCCGCCAGGGCTGGCCACAGAGGAAGCCCCGGTGCCCGCTGTCCCCAACTCCCGGTGGCGAGAGGGAAGAGGCGCTTCTCCCGTGTGTGCCCATGTGTCCGTGTGCGGAGCGTGTGGGTGGAGAGGTCCGGAAGGACCCATCGCCATGGTGCGCGCTGGCCCGAGGCCGCGGGCTGGGCGGGCTGGGCGGACGGAGCTGGCCGGCGCTGCAGGCATCCGCTCCGTCTCGGCATGCGCTCCCTCCCAGAGCTGGTGTTTGTTTATTTTCCCAGCCTAATAAAATAAATCCAGCGGCCTTCCTCACTCGTGGGCAGCCATTGAGAAAAGCAGAGCGTACTTGTCCGTGTGAGTGACAGCCCTGAGCGGGAGGCGGCCGAATCTGTCGCTCCCAGACTTCCAGGGGCGACGGCCTGCAGCGGCTGTGCACCTTCCCGGCGAGGTGAAGAGCCGGTGACAGGTTGTCTCTGGTCCTCTGTCCAGGAGCCGGGCCACCCGGCTGTCTGCCCAGGAGGCCCGAGAGCCTCCTCCGCCCCAGCCCAGACCCTGTCCATCCCCTGCCCGGCCAGGCCCGCCTGCTGAGGCCGGTGTCTGGCGGTCCCCGTGGGCCCAGCCATAGGACAGAGGGCGCCCCATCCCCACACCCCACGTTACCTGGCTCTCCTCCGGGGCCCCTGGGCAGCGGGGCGGGGGGCTGAGCCGGCACGCGGGTGGCCGGGCCCTCGCCTGCCCCTGGCCGGCCGGCATCCAGGCTCCCACATGTGCAGGCTGCTTCCCCGGCTACCTAATGCGGGTGAGTCACATCTGGGACCCACAACTTCCTGCTCCGCGGCGGCCACGGGGGCAGCGCCTCAGCTCAGCGCCCCAGGGGTGCGTGGGGGCCCCCTCCCTGCTGCAGCCGAGCCCTCCGCGGGAGTGGGGGGAGCTGTCAGGCCTGGCTCCGGGCTCCAATGACTTCATGGAAATTGGAAGCTTTAAGCTGGAACAATTTTCAAAAAGTGAAAATAAAACACGCACCAGAAACCTCCATTAGGAGCCCCGAGAGCGCGGTCGGAGGCGGGGGGGGGGGGGGAGGGGGAGCAAATGGATTCTTAATGCGCAGTTAGAGGCGAGAGCAGCCTGGCATGCCGCTCGCCCTGGCTCCGCCGCTCACACGCCGGCCCCGGGCCTCAGTTTCCCCACCCACATCGTGTGGGGCCTAGTCCATCTCCGAGAATCCAAGGTCTCCAGCCCAGCCGGCTGCCTCTCCAATCCCAGCTGCCCCTCCACCCGCCGAGTGGGGCCAGGCCAGGGCCCTTGCCTGGAGTCCCCACTCCAAACTGCCAGAGCCCCAGAGAACCCCGGCCAGCCCTGGGACCCCTGAGGCCAGGAACCAAACCTCACGCCCCTTCTGCATTGCCAGGCCTCAGTTTCCCCACTGGGGTCCTGGAGGGCTCAGCGGTGAGGCAGCAGAGGAGGAGGGGCTGGGAAGCAGCCAGCAGAGACCTCCTGAGACAGGGAAGCACCTCCCGGTCCCCGGGGAGCCCTTCTGAGCACGTGTCTGGGATGCTAGGGTCATCGTCTACCTTTTATCCTCACAGGAAACCCTTCTGTTGGTAACAAAGTGGGGTTCCCAGCTGACACCTCCTGCCCTCCCCGGCCCCCCTTCCAGCTCTTTCCCCAGAGGAGACAGTGGTCAAACTCTTTGCTGCCGACTGCCTGCACCCCCCGCCCGCCCGCACCCCCAGCCCAGCCAGCGCCCCAGGGGTGCGTGGGGGCCCCCTCCCTGCTGCATGATGAGAGTATCATCCATCAGCTGCCCCCTCCCTGTCGCCGCTGATACCAACTGGGCACAGGCTAACTGGTTCTGTGATCAGCACGTGGACAGGGCCCCATGAGGAGGGTCCTGCTCGTGCCTCCCTCTAGAGAAGAGGAGACGGAGGGTCAGAGAGGCCCCCCGCGCTCCTGAGCACACAGCGCCACGGAAAGGCAGAGCCAGGGTTCCAACTCAGGGCTGACTCTCAGCCACGCAGGCCACGACCCTCCTGGGAGCAAGGCTGCCTCAAACCCCACTCCGCCCTCCTCAGCAGGGTGTCCTGGGCCACTCGGTGCTCCCAGACCTTCCGGACCAACTTCCCCAGAGGAGGGGCGACCTGAGGCTCTCCGAGCACCGGACCGGGAAGACTGGTTTGGGCTCGAACACGGTGCCAGGGCACAAAGCCCAGGCTCGAACCTTCCCTGTCCCACTCGGCAGCACCCGGCCTCCTCCCTGTGGGTGGGACCCCCCGGGGTGCTGGGGACAGAAACGTGACTGGCACCCGGCCCCTGAGATCCAAGCTCCCAGGTTGAGACGTGGGCCGATGGCACGGCACAGAGATCGGGCGAGGCACCGTGAAGGCCAGACACAGCCCGGAGCTCAGGGGACAGACACCTCATCCTCAGACGAGGGGACCCAAGATGGGGCGTCCCAGGCCGAGAAGGTGGCCCGGACACTCCCTGACTGGTGCGCGGGAGCCAAGGCGGCAGGGAGCGCACCGTGGGCAGGAAGGGCTAGAACTCCAGCAGGAACAAGGCAGAGGGTTGGCCCGGGGGCCACTGAGCAGGGGGCCGACAGCCTGGCCCACTCAGCTACTCAGATGTGGAGCCCCCCCCCCCGGAAGAGCCCCCACAGCACCCCAATGCGCTGTGAACGCGGGCAGCTTCAGGGAGGGGCCTGAGCAGGGAATAATCCTCTCTCCCACGCACCTCAGCCCTTCCTTGCCCTTGGGGAGAGCTGGGGGCTCATCACACGCCCGTGGAGCCTGGAGAGGGGTCTGTGCCATCGGCTGTAACTCACCCCCAACCCAGCCCCTCGGGACGAAGAAGAGCCTGGGGGGCTCTGGGGTGAGAGCCCCATCGAGGGACTTGGGCCAGGTTACGTGACCTTGGCAGCTCAGGGAGCCCCCCGGTGAAGGTCGGGACGGTGTCCTCCAGCCCCTTGTGAGGGCACACAGCAGGTGCTCAGTTAAAGCTGGTGGGCAAGGGAGGCCAGAGGCGTTCCCTCAGCTCCACCCCTAGTTCCTGCCTGTACCCCATGCTCCCCTGGGCAAAGACCCTCCATGGCCGGGCGGGTGTGGCTCGTGATTGAGAGTCAACCTATGAACCAGGAGGTCACAGTTCAGGGCACAAGCCCGGCTGGTGGGCTTGATCGCCAGTGGGGGACGTGCAGGAGGCAGCCGGTCCATGATTCTCTCTCATCACTGATGTTTCTCTCTCTCCCTTCTTCTCTGAAACCAATAAAATATTTTTTTAAAAGGCCCTCCCGGCTTTGCTGTGCCTCCTGAGCCAAGGCTGGCTCCTCCTCCTGACCCCACACGCCAGGTCCCTGGCCCTGCTACCCGGCTGCCTCCCCCTTCCCTGCCTCTCTGCCACGCCGGCTGCTGAAAATGCTATTCGTCCTCCCAACCAAGTGCAGATGCCACCTCTTCCAGGACGCCCTCCCAGTGCCCCGTCGCCCCCTCCCCTGGGCCACGGGCCTCTCCACAGAGGGCATTCCTGGGACCCTCCTTCCGCTCGGTGACAGCTCCCTGTTCCTGGGGGAACCGCCGTCTGGTGTCCACTGAGAGATGGGGGGGGTGACTCAGCCGTGCAGGGAGACGCAATCCTGGAACTTCTGTTTCCACCACGTGGGGAAACGCGCTCCGTCGTCTGGCCGGGGACGGGGCGGGGGCGGGCACCGTGCCAGTCAGGCTCCGGGCGGCCTCCGGTGACCCGGCCTCCTGTGCTCACGCCCCTGCACAATCACACCATCACACACACACACACACACACACACACAACACACACACAACAAAATAGTGCAAAGCTCGCTGTGGGATTTCTGAGGTCACGCAGGACGTCGCGCCGCCCCTCGCTACCTCCGGGATCAGCCAGTGGGGGAAGCTCCCACCACGCGGCCTCCTGCCAAAGCCAGCACCAACTTGCCAACCACGGAAGCAGGTCCACTGGCCCCGGTGCAGACTGGGCCGCCTCGTTCTCACCGTGAGTGGGGGTCACCTCTCCCCAAGACGTCCCCATGACATTTCTGCCAAATTGATCCGCACCCAGCTTCCCCCAGTGAGAACCCAGCGGAAACAGCCCACTCCGTGCGGCCAGTGAGCGGCCTGCGTCCCTACGCTCAGCCCGCCCGGAGGGGGGTGGGGGTGACCTCGCTGAGGCGGGCTCAGCCTTGGGGTCCCAGACCCATTTTTCACAGGGGGGGTGGGAGGTGATTCCCACGCACCGCATCCCCTCAGCCTCCAGGGCTCCGGGATGGGCAGGGACCCTGGGCAGTGCTCAGGGCCACCCCTTCTCTTCCTTCACAAGCAGGGAGCGGGGTGTCCAGAGCAGCCCCTGGGGTCAGGTACAAGTTACAGGCTAGAACAGGGGCCTCCGACTCCTCATCAGGGGTGCCAAGGGGTGGAGGGTGAGCCGCAAAGCCACCCCACATACGCGTGTGCTAAGCAATCGCTCGCGCCTTGGCCTACAACCCGCGCCGGCGCCGCTGCCCCTCCGGCGTAGGATGAGTCTACGGGACGGCCGCTTGTCCCAGTCCCGGTGACAGAGAGGAGAGCCTTACGGCGCGTTGGGACAGCCGGCCGGGGGGCAGGGGCCGGCTCCCAGGGCCCCCGTGGCCCCGCTCGGCCCAGCCTGGGCGACAGGGCTGTGGCCAGGGAAGGGCAGGCTGGGCCAGGCCGTGCTGAGTAACAGCAGAGGATCCTAAAGGAACAGATGTGAAAGCAGCCGCTCTGCCAACCCACGGCCTTGTTTCCTTTGAAAAACTTGGCCGCTGGGCGACCCCAGCGGACGCCTGTCCTTCCCCGCCCAGCCGAGGGGAGCGGGAGGAAGGCCCGCCCGCCCTGCGGAGCCTGGGAGGGGAGTGGCCCTGCCCTGCGAACAGCAGCGAAGGGGGAGCCCTCTCCCTCTCCTTCAACATCACAGGTGTGTGTGTCTGTGTGTGTGTGTGTGTGTGTGTGTGCGCGCAAAAAATAATAATAATAATAATAATAAATAAAATCTGGAAGCCGGGCCAGCGTGGTTCAGTGGTTGAATGTCGACCCATGAACCAAAGTCACGGGTTCGATTCCCAGTCGGGGCACACACCCGGGTTGTGGGGCAGCCTATCGGTGATTCTCTCGTCATGGATGTTCCTATCCTTCTCTCCCTCTCCCTTCCTCGCTCTGGAATCAATAAACACGTATTTTTTTAAAAACACATGGAGGGAGATGTTGGACACCAAAGGGGCAGTTAGGAGCTAAGAACAGTATTTCAGGAACAACGTCAGCAGGCTGGCGGGGGCCGGCGACCGCGGCGGCTGAACGAGGGGGTGGGGGCACGCTCTCTGTCTCCCTGCGTGTGTCACCTTCCCCGTGAAGCGCTGAAGCCTGGTCGCTGTGAGAGCTCAGCACCCGTCGTCTCATCTGAGACGCCCGCCGCCCGCACGGGTCCTCTCAGCCCCTTCCTCCGGATGAGGACTGTGCGGCCTGCAGGGGAGACGGCGCCCCAGGTCTCAGAGCTGGTGACCCCGCCACAGGGTCAACCTGTTCCCCAAAGGAACGGGGGGGGGGGAGGGGGAGGGCAGCTTCCCATGCCCCCTCCTCACCTGAACACCCATCATGCTTGGCAGAGACAACCTCAGGCCCTGCCATCACCTCCCAGCATGGAGCAGAGGCCTCCTCCCCTCCTCGCCCTCCTCCTCCTCCTCTTCCTCCCCCCCCCCCCCCCCCCCCCCCCGCTCCCACCACCCACAGAGGAGCTTAATGGCTCCCAGCACCAGCCGGGCAGGGCAGGCTGCTTAACCCCTCTCCTGGAGCCTCTGGCTCAGCTCATCCTCTGGCCGCAAAGCAGTTCACCGAAGGGGGCGGGGAGTGGGGCGCGCTTGGCGCCTGGGACCTCCACGCCCCCAGGCGCAGCCTGACCACACACCCGCGTCCAGTCTGTGGGCCCAGGAAGTGGAGAGACGGGCCGTCTTCACTGACCCTTCGGAAGGACCCCCGACGTAGGCACAGACCTTGCTGCCGGCTCCTAGCACAGTGCTCCGCCGGCACAAATACGGAAACAGCCTACACGACCCAGCCAGGCTCCCAGGCACCACGACCGCCCCCCCCCCCCGCCGCCCCCGCGCCCCCCCCGCCCCAGGGCTCCACTCACAAAGCACGGGCCGCTTCCTTCGACGGCAGCCGGGAGCACGGATGCTCAAGACTCTTTCTGGCCGTGTTTGTAAAAAGCCCGCTGGGAAGATGTGCCCGCTGTGGTAACGGGCTGCTTCGAAGAGGAGAGGTGCTGGGGTCCCCCCGGACCGCTTAGGTTTCCTGGCTTTTCAGTACGAAATGGGAACCATTTCTGCAACAAAGTGAAAGGCATTTAGCGAGAAGAAACGAGCTGCCTTTCTCCTCCTCCCCAGGAGCTGCCTGGCTGTGGGACCCCCGGGATCACACTGCCTCTCAGAGCCTCAGTTTCCCTCTGTCAGACACCAAACTCGCCACGCTGAGCTGCTCCCAGCATCCTGGCTGCGAGGTAGGCACTAGCAGGCAGAGCCACAAGGTCAGGGGAGGAGGCGTGGCCAGCCTTGCCCCGCCCCCATCACCTGTGCCCATTGGCTCAGTCTTTGTCCCGCTGGGCACCTACTGACCCTGCACCCAGGCTGGTGCGGAACTAGAGGCCAAGAACCCTATCCTCCTCGCAGCCACATGCAAAGCACCCCTGCTCCAGGCTGCCAGGCCACGCCCTCCTAGCCTCCCACCCATGCCCTCCCACCACCCTCTAGCAAGGAGGTGTATCCCCATTTTACAGAGGAAGGACCAGAGGCTGGGAGAGAGAGAGGAGGAGCCCGCCCACCCACATACACCAAGCCAAGACGGAGACTGCGGCCTGGGCCCCTCCGTGGGCCCCTCCTCCCCAGCCGTCAGCACACCACCCAGCACCCCTTCCGAAGAGCCTGGTGCCCCGCTGAGGGCTGCGGGCGGGGTCGCCCCCTTCCTGAGAAAAGGCCCCATATAAACAGTCACCACCCAGTTAATACTGACACCATACCCTGACCTCCAGGCCCCACCCAGTCCATCCACCGCCCCAGTGACTCCTTCACACAACCGCCCGCCGCCCGAGTCCCGGGCTGCCGCCGGGGCGGGTCTCTGCGGCCCCCTCGGATCTGGACCTGTTCCTTGGCCTTTGACAGAAGCATCCTCAGCGTCTCCATTTCATACATGAGAAACGGAAGCTCAGAGAGGTGGACGCACTGGCCCGAAGTCACACAGCCAGGGAGCGCCCGGGGGTTCCCTCCAGAGCCCGAGTTCCGGTCCTCCAGACAGAAGGCCTCGAGAATAATCGCCCTGTTAATGATTGCAGACGCGTTCCCTCTGCAAACAGCTGGCCGGCAGGCGCTCATGAACCGCGGGAGCGCCGCCCTCCCGCACACACCAGCTGGGCGGCCAGCTCCTGCACAGCCCCACGCCCACCTCCACCCCCTCTATACAGCTGGGGACAGGAGAGGGCCCTGCAGGCCTGGGGACAGCATCTCCGGCCTTTCTTTGTCCCCCTCTTAAAGTGACCATCCAGGCCCAAGTGCCAGGTCAGAGCCACATCCCTGACCTCAGACCCCCGTGCTGAAGGGGACCCCAAGGTCAGCTGCCCCAGGGGGCTGAGCGTCCTGAGGCCCACTGCACCCCACCCCCGGCAGTGGAGGGAAGGGTTTACAGAAGGAAGGCACAGCAAGGGCTGGAGGGGGAGGAGAGGGAGCGCTCACCCCGGGGACACAGAGGACTCAGGACTCTTGCAGAGAGGAGAAGCCTATCAGCTGATCCCCAAACTCCGCAGGGAGGGGGTCATCCAATCCTCTCGGGACCCGGGCCAGGCATGCCAGCTTGGGAAACCACTCTCTTTGTGGTTCCCAAATGGGGGTGCATCAGAGCCTGGAGACTCCGGCCATCACCCCCAGCCTGGTCCCCTCTGGAGAGGGGCCGCCATCACCCTGGCCCCGTCAGCTAGCTCTCGGACGGCGGCCAGAGAGCCAGCAGGCGCACAGGGAGAGGAGGGAGCCGAAGAGCCGAAGAGCGGCTCCTGGGCCTGAGGTCCAGGCTGCCTGCTCGGGTTTGGGGCTAATTGGTACCGAAATGCCTCAGAACCCTGGGGCCTGCCCCCGGGCCACCCTATTAAAATGAGACGTTTGCACAGCCTCCCGACCCCCCGGCAAACCCAATGCCAAGTTTCAAACCAGCAGAACTGCTCTTGAAACTTCTCCAGAACCAACAAAAGGGGAATAAAGTTTTGCTTTGCTTCCCCATCGCAGACAATTTTGAAAATACAGAAAGTGTAAACAAAGGAGAGATCTAGCAACAAACTCCACAAAGATCTTTCCATCAAGGCTCCTGCACCCGATGGCCTGCTGGGGGGCCTCTCGCTACAGGTGTCTGGGGTCAAAGTGCAGCCGCTTCGTCTCTCCCATTGGCCAGTGGGCTCAGTCCCGCCTCCGCCCAGGCCCCGGCCCGGCCTGCCACTCAGGCTCCCTTACTGGAGTCAACATAAGCCAGTCACCCATCAGCCATCCCTTTGTGCCCAACTACACAGGAAGGGGGCCTGAGAGGTGGGGTCAGCCTCAAAGCCCAGAGCACCCCGGGGTGGGGCAGGCCGCGGAGGGGGGACGAGGGCAGGGGGGTGGGCAGGGAGGTGGGCAGGGAGGTGGGCAGAGTGCTTTGCTCTTGCAGGATTTAATGGGCCCATGGGAGACTCTGCCTGCCAAGGTGGGGTCAGCTCCCAAAGGATACTCAAACGGACCCCCCCAGAACCCCGGGAGGCTGGGCCCTGGTTCCAGCTCCAGGACTGACCTTTGACGACCTCAGCTTTCCCACCTGTAAGAGGGGCTCATCACTCCGGCCCTGACTCATTCAAGGGGCGTCATGCCATAGCTGTGTAAGCCACCTGCCTCATACACTGGAGGGCTCCCCCTGCCCGCTCCCCCGTAAGAGGCCAAGATCACCCACTCTCAAAGCCGGAGGATCTGAGGAGAGAGGACCCATGTCCAGGCTACGTCACCACCCCTGCCCAGTTCCTTCATGCAAAAGGTTAGATTTGGGGTCCCCCCAGTGAGGATCCAAGTCAGGGGCCAGAGCCCGCCCACTGTCCCATCTGCACCCCCTCCCCCTGCCCACGCTGGCTCTGGGTGGATCGCTTCCAACCCCAAGTCCGGGCTTGTCCTGCGGGAGGCTCCTCCTCGGGCTGTTTTCACTTTAAACAGACCACTGTGGACCCTTAAACAAGGGGGAGGGTGTGAGGGCACCACCCCCACACCGTGAACACCCCACGGGGACCTCTGACTCCCCCAGAACTTAACCACAGTTCTCTCTGACATCCGTGGGAGGTAGGTTCCAGCCCCACCCCACCCCCACACCAAATCCCAGGATGCTCAGTCCCTCCTATAAAGTGGCCTTGAAGGCTGTGGGCAGTCAGACCAAGCAGGCAGTGCCTCCGCACCAACCGGGGAGTCCCACCCACAGGGGCCGGAAGGACGGTCCCATCTGCGGCGGGTGGGACACAGGGTGCAGAACCTGGGGAGACCCTGGGCTGGACGTAAGTGGACCCTGTTGTCCAAGGGTCCGCTACATACGGACACTGTCAGCTCCCTGTCCATCGGGGACACTGACCAAGCCGCCCCCTGCCACCACAAGCCAAGGGCTTTCCCACAGAAGGGAGGCGGTGCCCGGCTGTCCTGAGTGGGGACAGTCCATTGGGCCCCTATTCCTGCCAGCCCAGCCGGGAGCCCTATCTGGGCACATTCTCCCTCCCCGGCCCCCCGCCCCGCCCCCGAAAGGGCGCTGAGTGGGGGGCCGAGGGCGGAGGGAGGGGGCATGGGAGACGAGCCCCAGACCCCAGCCAGCCAGAGGAGTGGAGCGGAGGGGGGTTGGGGCTGGGGTCCCAGTGGGCCGGCATCCTCCCCCGCTGCCCCCCATCTCAGGCCTGGGAAGGCAGCCGAGGGAGCGGCCGGCTCAGCCCTCCACCCAGAGGAGCCTGCAGGCACCCCGCACCCCCGCAGGCACCCCTATGGCGCAGGCCCGAGGGCCGGCGGGCGCATCCCGCCCCTCCCCCACCCACGCCGGGCGCGCGCTCCCGCTCCGGGCGGCACCTCCTCGCGGGTCCCCGCCGCGCTCACCTGCCGGCTCACCTGCCCGCGCTCCTGCCCCGGCGGCCCGAGTCCCCGCCGCCCGAGCGTCAGTGCGCCCGGCCGCGGGCGGGCGGGATCCGGCGAGAGGGCTGGGACGGCGGCGTGGCCGCAGGCGCCCCCCGCTGGCGGTCGGGGTCCCGCCCGGCCCAGCCCAGCCCCGGGCGCAGGCGGCGAAGGGGGGCGCCCCGCACGCTCCGGCCCCCATTCCGCCCCGCCTGCCGCCGCCCCGCTGCTTCTCCCAGAAATGAAGCGCCCGCCCCGGTCGGCGCGGAAGGGGCCCGGGCACCCTGGCACCCGAGCAGGAAATAAGCCCTTTCAAACCTGTTCTCAAAGGCACGCACGTGTCCCGACGCGCCAGGCGCCGCGCCGCCCCACAGGGAAACACTTTCTAGCGAACTCCTCCAGCTGCTGCAGCTGCAGATCCGCCCCGTACCCCAGGAACGCCCCGCTTCTGGAAGGATCCATCCTGCCGAGATGAGGAAGCCTGCGCCTCACTCAGGCCTTGAACTCCGCGGGGGTCCAGAGGTGGGATCGAAGCCCCCTCCCCGCCCCCTGCACCCAGTAGGTCCACCTTTATCCACCTGCCTGTGTGGCACCAGGAAGCCAAAGCCCGCCTAAGAGAGGAGGTGGATAGAGCCTCGGCCTGCGGACTGAAGGGTCCTGGGTTCGACTCCTGGTCAGGGCACATGCCTGGGTTGCTAGTTCCATCTCCAATAGGGGGCGTGCAGGAGGCAGTTGAACAATGATTCTCTCTCATCTGATGTTTCTATCCCTCTCTCCCTTTCTCTCTGAAATAAATAAAATATATATATTTTTAAAAAAAAGAAATTAGGTTGCCGAGGCATCTGCACAGGTCAACTGATGGATATTTCTCTGTTTCTCTCCCCACTTTCTCTAAGTCCAAGGATTTAAAACAACAACAAATAAATGAAAAAAGAAAGTAGGTGTTACAACCTCGTCATGACCTCACTCGCTGCTTCCCACCAGCCGGGGGCCCAGAGTTGGCTGTCCTGTTTCCGGGGCACCAGGCTGGTGAGCAAGAGCCGCTCCTCTGAGTCACTGCTGGGAGGGGCCAGGACGAGGCCTGAGGGATCTGCAGGACCAGGGGGCGGGGAGGTCACAGGCCTGCGGAGTGTCCCCCTCCCGCTGTCCAGAGCACCCTGACGCCCAGGGAGAACCCGGGTGCTCACTCTGCTGAGAGGGATCGCGGGCGCAGCTGTTAAGCCCATTTCTCAGGCCCAACCTCAGAGGCCCCCGCCGGAGCTCCACGGGAAGATTCTGGGAATCTACAGTTTAACAGGCGCCAGCTGATGTGATGACCGCAGGTGAATAAAACCCTGGTCCACTGGAATCCAGGCCAGGTACCCCAGCTTACCTTGGAGGGAACAACCCCGCAGGGAGCCAGCTGAGGAACTAGGGTGGATGCTGGCAGGTGAAGATCCGCTTTCCACTCCAGACGGCGGGAGACGGGGCCCCACAGCCTCTGACAGGGGCACGGGGCCCTCTGGCCTGGAGCTGAGACGGGGTCCCACAGCCTCTGGACAGGGCAGAGGGCTCCAACCCCTTTGGGCTGGAGCTGAGACGGGTCCCACAGCCTCTGACAGGGGGCATGGGGCCCTCTGGCCTGGAGCCGTGCCACTCTGCCGGCAAGGTCACTGCTGCATCCTGAGGGCTCACCAGGGAAGGTTTGAGCCACCGGGACGCCTGGTCCCAGAACTGGGCGCGATGGTCGGCACACCTGATGCTCATCAAAGCCACAGCCCACGCCTGCACGAGGCCCCGCCCTCCCCTCCTCAGAGCCCATCTGAAGCCTCCGTGCGGAGGCTGGTGTGCGGCCAAGGTCGACCCTGGAGAGGGAGGGGCCCCGGGCGGGATGGCCCCTCTGGCCCCTCCAAGCTGAGTCCAGGAGCCCTCCGCCCTCTGCAGGGAGCGATGCTATGGCTTCCAGCCACCTGTCACCGTGACCCAGCGCTCTGACCAGCTCTCCCAACAGCAGACGGGAAACGGCAGGAGGGAGGGCGTCCACACGCCTCCGCTCACCCGCAACTGCCAGGGCAGCCCCACCTGTGGGGGCACCTCAGGGGCGCGGCCTCGTGGCAGGCTCTGTCCTCAGTGACTCTGCGACGGGGCCAGTGTCGGCATCGCCCAGAGGCCTCATGAAAAAAAAACAAAAAAAAATAACACACACACACACACACACACACACACACACCCGCGGCCCCACCCTGATTCTGGTTGAGCAGGTCTGGCATGGCTCCCGAGAATTTTACCTCGTCTGTCCGGAGCTCCCAGCCGCACCGATGCCGCTGGTCCTCGGGTAGCTGGGCTCTGAGGTTCTGCTTTCCAAACAGGGTTGGCGTCCCATTCCCAGGGGTCCTGACCCTGCGCAGGCCTGCGAGGACTCGGGGATGCGTTATCCAGCACCCAGGGGAGCCCGCGGCGGGGCTCAGTGGCTGAGCGTGGACCTAGGAACCAGGAGGTCAGGGTTCCATTCCCGTCAGGGCACAGGCCCCGGTCGTGGGGTCCATCCAGTAGGGGGCGTGCAGGAGGCAGCCGATGGGTGATTCTCTCCCATTAATGTTTCTCTCTCTCTCTCCCTCTCCCTTCCTCTCTAAAATCAATTTTAAAAAATCCCAGGTGGGCTCCGTTAGCAACCGGATGGGCCTTCCAGGGAGAAAGGAGTGGCTGCCCCAGGTGGTGCTGGGTGAATTGGCCGCCATTGGAGGGAAAGCTTTTAGATACCAGCTCCCACCAGACAAGAGGTCGGCAAATTGCGGCTCACGAGCCACATGCGGCTCTTTGGCCCCTTGAGTTTTTAGCAAAGGCCAGCTTAGCAGTACCCTAATTAAGTTAATAACAATGTACCTACCTATATAGTTTAAGTTTGGAAAATTTGGCTCTCAAAAGAAATTTCAATCGTTGAACTGTTGATATTTGGCTCTGTTGACTAATGAGTTTGCCGACCACTGGGCCAGACTAACACAACCACCACCAACCAACCGATGAAAGATCCAGTGTTTGAAGAGAAAACTTACACGGGAAGATGTTGTCGCCATTCTGCTGCGAGAAGGCGGCAGCCGAGATCCAATCCACACGGAAGGGCTGTCCTGAGACGCGGACCGGCCCTCTCCAGGCGGGGGGAGGGGCGTCTCCAACGGCCCACATCCAGCATGTTTGTCGCTCTCTTTTTTTAAAATATATATTTTTTTATTGATTTCAGAGAGGAAGGGAAAGGGAGAGAGAGAAACATCAATGATGAGAGAGAATCATGGATCGGCTGCCTCCTGCACGCCCCCTACCGGGGATGGAGCCTGCAACCCGGGCACGTGTCCTGACTGGGAATCGAACCCGGGACCCTTCAGTCTGCAGGCTGACGCTCTATCCACTGAGCCACACCAGCCAGGGCATGTTTGTCGTTTTCATTACCCACTGTGGTGACAGCCCCCAGAGAACATGGGCCTCATTCGCCCTCCCAGGGGCCGCGCTGACCACGAGGGCCAGCGCCCGCTACCAGAGAGCGGTCAGCATTTGCTGCCTGCATGCCATGGGGCGCTCACATCCGACACCCTTCTCCCGGCAGCCCCATCTGACGCGAGAGCACGGGCCAGAAGAGATGTGGATTGAACCCGTCGTCTACTCTTGCTGCCTCCTCACACAGACCACTGTTAAAAAGAAAAGTTACGCCCTGGCTGGTGTGGCTCAGTGGATAGAGCATCTGCCGGCAGACTGAAGGGTCCCAGGTTCGATTCCAGTCAAGGGCACATGCCCGGGTTGTGGGCTCCATCCCCAGTGTGGGGCGTGCAGGAGGCAGCCGATCCATGATTCTCTCTCATCATTGATGTCTCTCTTTCTCTCTCCCTCCCCCTTCCTCTCAGAAATCAATACAAATATAAAAAAGGAAAGTCAGGATAGCTACTAGGCAGCTCAAACACAGGAGTTTGGGGGGTGGGCAGTGAACACAGCTTCTAGCAACTACAATTCAAGGTGTCATTAGACGTGTGTTACTCAGAGACATGGAGGTAAATGAATAACACCCCCCTCCCCCAAACCACCCACAGTTGGAAGTGGTGGCCTCAGGGGAGGGAGGAAGTGGGGAGCGGGTGGGAGACAAACTTTTCGAACCATTTGGCTTTAAACGATGACAACACTGCTCCTCGGCCCCCGCCACCTGCTCCTCGCTGCCTTGGCAGGGCCTCCGACCCCGACCCCGACCCCCCCACCTCACCCCACCCCACCCCACCCCGGGCCTTCACATTTCTATTTCCACAGGGGGTTGCCTCGTCCCCTCATCTGCTGTCCTCCGGGGCCAATGCCTTGCCTGCTGGGTGACGGCTGTTTTCCCGAATCGGATTTTAGAAAAGTGAAGATGTGTGATGTAACCACTTCCCACTATTTTGCGTGCTTGTGCCAAAAAGTCACGTTGGTGACGCCGCCTGCCGAGCGATCGAAGGACAAAAAACTCGGTTTGCAGCCGAAAGTGGGCGGGAGCGCTTTTGAAAAGGGACACACCAAGTCGATAGGCCACTGGATACTTTTCACGGCCCCTCCTTCCCGGTCACTTGGATGCTGGCATTAGACATCGGCGTTTTAAAACCTCTAATGGCTCTCTCGTCAACAACGGTTTAATCCCCCGTTTGCAAACAGGAGCTAGTTACTTGCTTTAGAAACATACACATGTATTCACAAACGGATGCTCTTTCCAAATGGGTCATGTGAGATCAGTCTGTTTGCGGTTTTAAATGGCGCGCGCGTGTGTTTGTGTGTGTGCGTGTGTGTGTGTGTGTTTGTGTGTGTGTGTGTGCGTGTGCGTGTGTGTGTGTTTGTGCGTGTGTGTGTGTGTTTGTGTGTGTGTGTTTGTGTGTGTGTGTTTGTGCTTGTGTGTGTGTGTGTGCATGTGTGTGTGCGTGTGTGTGTTTGTGTGTGTGTGTGTGTGTTTGTGCATGTGTGTGTGTGTGTGTGTGTTTGTGCATGTGTGTGTGTGTGTGTGTGTTTGTGTGTGTGTGTGTTGACAAGCAAGAAGTAGAAAGCATTTTACTTACAAGGGGAGAAATGGCCCCAATTTAAGTCAACGCCGTTGCATTCCTGAGCTCAGCGGGTTAAACACGGCGTCTCCACAGACTTCACCGGACCAGCACAGAGGAAACCCTACAAGCGCGTAATGAGCGCCGCATGTAGTGATTGCAAGGAAAACATCTCCCCAAAAAATGGTAGCCCGCTGCTGCTAAGGATTAGGGGGATCGCTGTCTGAACTCTCCCCCGGCTGCCTCGCACCCCCTTTTCCCAACAAAACTCTCCGGTGGATTTTCCCAACAAAATCCCGGCAGCCCTGCGTTCTCGGACCCGGAGCTGCGTCCCACTTCTCACCAGTTTCCTCTTGGCTCACTGGACGGTCCCTCCTATTTTCAGACAGAGAATTATTTTTGATTTTTTGGGGGGGGTAGGAGGGCGATAACTGATTTTTAGGGAGAGTTTTAGATTATTTGCTGCCATTACTGAAGGATCTTTAAATTAGAGGATCAAGTTTGAGGGGCAGGTGGTGGGAAGCCATCCGTATAACTGGGTTTTTCCACCTGTTTTGTCCAGGGCAGCGTTTTCTAAAAACTGGAAATCGAGGAGAAGTAACAGATGGCCACGTGGCCTTTATGATACTACGATCCTCACAAGTGCCTCAAAAGATGAGGCTTCTCAGCAGCTCGTGAAAATGCACCTAAAACGAGATAAACCGGAACAATTTCTTTTTAAATTACTCGGACGAAAAGAGCCACCACCTGGCGATACAGTGTCACATCCGCACCCGAGGCGAGCTGGGCCGGGCCGGGCCGTCACTGCGGGGCATCTGACGTGTTCGCTCTGCAAAGCTACTCGCAAGCCAAGGTGTGGGCCACAGAATGCATGGTGGGGAGCTGCAGAATCCGACGTGGGGTACCTCCGTGTAAAAGCGAAGACCCCCCAAAAGTATCTATATGCAGACGTGTTTATGTTTGTCAATGCATTTTGTTATTTATTGATTTAAGCGGGGGGGGGGGGGAGGGAGAGAGAGAAATTTGTTCCACATATTTACGCATTCATTGGTTGATTCTTGTGTTCCCTGACTGGGACTTGAACCCACAACCGTGGCGTATCGGAATGACACTCTAACCATCTGAGCTACCCAGCCAGGGCTGTAAATGCGTTTTTTTAAATCTGGGGTACATCCCAAGTCATCAAAGCGGCCGGGAGCTCAGGGGGACGAGGGGCCAGGGCGGCAGACCCCTGGCCCAGGTGCGCCCCCCCCCCCATCACCTGCGTTCCCGTGGAACTCACTCGCTCGCTGAGAAATGAAGGACATCCATTCCAGGAGGTGGATCCTTCACGCTCTAACTTCCCATTTAACAGGATTCTACTTCCTGCTGGTTTGTTTAGAGACCACTGCCAGGGAATGTGTAAGAAGCCAGAAAGGGGCGTACAGATACTTTCAGCAATGAAGATTTTAAAAATAATAATGAATGTGGAAGAAGCGAGCGGGCTGGAGCAGGCGGGTGTCTAGACTCCTGTTCACGCTAAACCGGCCCGGGCCTCCGTGCACTTCCCCACTCGGCGGTCCAGGCGGCACGGTGGGGCCAGGCGGCACGGTGGGGCCAGGAGGCACGGTGGGGCCAGGAGGCACGGTGGGGCCAGGCGGCACGGTGGGGCCAGGCGGAACCGTGGGGCCAGGCGGCACGGTGGGGCCAGGCGGCACGGTGGGGCCAGGCGGCACGGTGGGGCCAGGAGGCACGGTGGGGCCAGGCGGCACGGTGGGGCCAGGCGGCACGGTGGGGCCAGGCGGCACGGTGGGGCCAGCCACAGCCACCAACTCCACTCGGAGAAATGGTTTGGACGGATGTGGCTACGGATCCTGCTTCCTCCGCTCTTGGGAGAAGCGAACGCCTTCATAGCTCCAAAGGGCCGTGGGGTGAAGCCTCCGTCCCTCAGGGTCCCTCGCATTAAAGCAAAGGACCACGCCGGGAGGGCAGTGTGAGTGGGGGCCGCTGCAGCCTGGCGGAGGGCCGGGGCCAGGCCAATGCCTGCCTTTGCCCAGCACCCGGCTGGCGGGAGGGAAGGCCCCCCACTCCCTCCCGGCGGCGGGAGGATGAGCACCGCACAGCGCCCTCGCGGTGGGGGAGCTCCGGGTGTCGGCACGGGCCGTCCTAGGAATGACGAGACAAACGGGAAAGCAGCCGCCGGGGCCACAGAAAGGCTCAGACCAGAGGCTCCGAAGAGGAAGGAGCGGAAGCCTTTATTGAAGCGCGGGTGACGCGGCGGGAGCCGGGCGAGCACGGGGGACAGCGGTGCGTAGAAATGCGATTTATAAAACTCTCAAGGCAAACAATGGCATCTTTGAAGACATCGTCGTCAGCTTAAAAAAAAAAAAAAAAGCTTCCTGGATGCGACCCGGCCATAGTCCTGACAACGGTGCGGTGACGGGCCTCAGGAAACGTCGGGATCTCACGAATCGTTTGTACCAAATCTGTTTTTCCGGTAAGCGCCTAGCGATTCAAACCTCCAGCACCTCCCAGGAGTCCGCGCTTCTTAGCACAGAAGGCAGCGCTGATCGGAGGGAATAAACAAGAAGGTTATTACACACAAACACGGGCTCGCCACCCTTTAACCTCACGCATCTATGGACACGGTCCGCGAGAGCGGCCTGGCTCGCGGCTTCCGTCAGGAACTACCCTGGCCGCCACCGCCCCGCTCGCGCTGCAGGTGCGTGCGATGAGCCGGTGCACTTGGCCGTGAGAACGGACGCCTGTGACGAGCCTTTGGGTTCTTTGGGGCCACAGGACTTGCAAAGACTGATGTTAAAGGGGACCCCTGGGCTCTCTCTGTGGGAGTCAGAGAGAGGGGGTCTTACATTTCGGAGTCAGTGGAGGGCCGAAGAGACGCAGCAGGCTAGCGTACCCAGAGGCATTGACGAGACTTGGGGAAGCGCGTGCGTGGCACGGACGCAGCCTGGACGGGAAGGGCGGTTTACACTCAGGGGGTGCAGCCGACCACCGAGATCTCTCTCATCTCAGAGGTGCCGCTGCCTCATCCACGGGAGACAGGACGGAGCAGCCTTCCCCACGCCATGCGCTTCGGAGGCGGCTTCCCCAGGCCTCCCCCTACCCCCACCCACCGTCCGGGTCACGGCCGGTTTTACTTCACAGCCGCTCTTTACAACAGCACCTTTAAGATAAACCAAGACTCCAGCCCGGCCGGCGTGGCTCAGTGGTTGAGCGTCGACCTATGCACCAGGAGGTCAGGGTTCAATTCCTGGTCAGGGCATGTGCGGGCTCAATCCCCAGTGTGGGGCGTGCAGGAGGCAGCCAATCCACGATTCTCTCTCATCTCTCTCTCTCTCTCTCCCTTCCTCTCTGAAATCAATAAAAATATATATTGGGGGGAAAAAAAGATAAACCAACACTCCTAATGAATTCACCAGACTGCCTGCCTGGCGGAGACCTCGCTGGCATCCGGCTGCTGCGGGAGAGGGAGCCACGCCACAGGGAACCCACGGACTTAAGTGAAACGAAAGAGGATGTGCGAACACCCAGCGACACGCACCGAAACGCGAGGTGGAGCCACCCGACTCCCTTGCTGTCTAGCCTCTGCTCCTACAAATCCCGGCATGTCTCCCGTCAACCCAGGAGGCACCTCCAATCCGTGACCCCCAGGGGTGCACATTCTCCCTCCCTCTGGGCACCCTCTCTCTGAAGTGCCATCTCCCTCCGCTGGTGGGCGATGGACCAGGCTCAGCCTGGCAGCGCACAGACTTAAGTTGAAAAGGCAACGGCCGAGGGCCTCAGAGAGGAAGTGCCAGGAAAGGGCAATCCAAACACGAGCGGCTTATCAACCCCAAACCGCCCTCGAGTCAACATTTGACTCTGGAGAGCAAACAGGTCCGTTTCTAGGCAATTCTTCTGGTTAATCATTCTGTCAACACCCAATTCATTGAGCTCATTATCTCTGATGAAAAGAAGGGGCCTCAGGTGCAAAGTCAACACGCCTCACCAGGACACGCCTCACGAGGACACGGCCCACGAGGACACGGCCCACGGCCCACGAGGACACGCCTCACAAGGACACGCCTCACGAGGACACGGCCCACGGCCCACGAGGACACGCCTCACGAGGACACGGCCCACAAGGACACGGCTCACGAGGACACGGCCAAGTTTCCGCACCACATGAGTGACGTCCGCCCTAGGACCTGGCTTGCCATGCTGAGTATCAAGCAGCACGTTGACATGTGTTCATAAACGTGAACACGGATTCTGCCCGCAACGTCCTGACAGAATGGCAGTGCCTTTGCCTTGAGGTGTCGAGGCTGGGCAGGCACCCACGGGCACGCTCAGACCTGTCGTCTCTCTGAACACGGCTCCGTTCTCTAAGCATCTCACCGTGCACCACGCCAGAGGGCAATCGGGAGAAAGAGGAACTGACACGGAACTGTGCTCCTCAGTCAAGTGTAACAGAGCCAGTTAGCGGGCGCTTTGCTCACGACGCCTCGTGGGAAGGCTGCTTCCGGCCCACGCAGACGGTGCAATGGGCGCGGGAGCGAGAGCTGGCGGGATTGTGAACTTGTCCCATCCGCCACCGTAGCCTGTCCGTGTCGGTCCCGGCTAAACTGGCAACGCCGGCTTTATAGTTCAGCATGTACTTTCTGAAGTTAACTGAGAGGCAGTCCATTTCCCACCAACATTCCTGATGAGTGACTCACACACTAAGAAATCAGAAGCGTGTTAGGATGGAAGGAAGGATAAAACTCTAGATTGCTATCAAAATCGAGATGATGTAGTCATCATTGATAAAAATATTAGCAAAGCTCTGGGGATTTTTACAGTGACCTTGATATCCACACCCCCATCACGGAGGAGGTCATGGCCATGAGCACATCACAGCCATACGGGGTCCTGCCCGGCCAGTGTGGCTCAGCGGCTGAGCGTCAACCCATGAACCAGGTTACCAGTTTGATTCCCGGTTAGGGAACATGCCAGGTTGTGGGCTCAATCCTGTGTGGGGCGTGCAGGAGGCAGCCCATCAATGACCCTCTCTCATCATGGATGTTTCTATCTCGCTCTCCCTCTCCCTTCCTCTCTGAAAGCAATAAAAATATATTTTAGTATCGGGTCCTGCGCTCACAGCCGTCATACTCTCCCGACCTGCCCACAGTCTGGAAACCCCAAACCCTCGTCCACCGGGCACGGCAAACAGCTCACACTCGGCATTGCGTGGGGGAGGGGACGGGAAGCACACACATGGGGATCTGAGGCGCTAAAGGGGGCGACTGTTCCCACCCATGCTCTGTCTGTCAAGACTGCCCAGGAGTACCTGAGCCCACACACAGAACCTCAATGTTCCTGGAGGACCCAGGTGCAAGGAACGGTAAGACACACTCGCGACGGGACGGACAGACAGTGGGATCCTCAATCCTGAGGACCGGACGGCGGCGACATGTGAAGCCAGCCGCTCGCTGGTCCAAGCGAGAGCTGGAAGCCACGGGCAACCTCTCTGAGCGAGACACACGCTGAAACTAGCACCTTCCGGGACACCCCCAGCCTGGAGGGAAAGCACCGACTCTCATCAACACAGAACGCTGGGGTTAGGGCCGACGCCTCTGACCCACCGGCACCTCCAACAACCAGTACTTCAATGTTTCCGATGACGTTTTAAGGAGCATCGACATGGACCGGGCACACATGCACACACACACACGCACACACACACACACACACACACACACACACGACCGCCAACAGAACGTCCCCATGGGGCGGGGAGTGGGGGAGCCCGCGTTGGTAACCCGTGTTCCACGAGTGCCTGCAAAGGAAGGTCGTGGTTCGTGGGTGCGGGCGGGCTGCCTCCTTCAGGGACACACATCTGATGGGTCTGCCGAGCCTTTAGACTCAGCAGTGGTTCTCAACCTCCTAATGCCACGACCCTTTAATACAGCTCCTCCTGCTGTGGTGACCCCCAACCATAAAGTTATTTTCATTGCTACTTCATAACTGTAATTCGCTTCTGTTAATGAATCGTAATGTAAATATCTGTGATTTCCGATGGTCTTAGGCGACCCCTGTGAAAGGGGTCGAGACCCACAGGTTGAGAACCACTAGCAGGGTCGCCTAAGACCATCAGAAAACAGATATTTACATTCAGATTCCTAACAGTAGCAAAATGACAGTTATGAAGTAGCAACGAAAATAGTTTTATGGTTGGGGTCACCACCACATGAGGAGCTGTGTTAAAGGGCCGCGGCATTGGGAAGGTGGAGAACCGCTGCCCTAGAGAATAAAGACTCGGAGAGGGAGAGGCAGGATGGCACGCACGGAGGGAAGGTGACAGGACAAATGAGCAGGCCGAGTGCGAGTTCTTCAAAGTATTTTACTTCGATTGAAGGGGAACAGCTCCGACACTGTTCGCTGCAAGATACACAGTATTCACGAGTACAGTGCTGGTCTGAGGAAGGTACACGCCTCAAGTTCTCCGTCATGCTTTTTTTTTCTTTTAGAAAGATACTGTTTACCAAAAAGAAACTTCAGCAGTACAGGAAAAACTAATTTCCCAATAAGTGTACGAAAACCTAAGATTCCCAATGGAATCAAGATTATCTTCCCGCTATCACCACCCGGAGTACAATCACATGCTTGTGGGACACGGCTCTCCGCACCCCAAGAGGACGCTCGCTTTTGACAACGAGGGCGATGCTCTGAGAGAAACCAGTGCAGGTACCGAGTGTCCGCAGTGGGCAGCTGACACCGAATCCCATTTCGTTGTATAAATAATTGTTCCCTTAGCAGTAAACGTACGTCTACACGTTCACAACAGTCCTAGGAAATAAATACTGTGATTATGCGCACAACATGTTATGACAAAACTAGTTCCGAAGAACAAAAAGCAGCTCGACACCCTTGATAAAAAGCCCTGATCAGAACCAAATGGCACCTTCAGACTTTAAACATGTCGAAGTAACAGCACGTCGGCAATCGTCCATGTGCACACGGGGCGGGGGGTGGCTCTCCAGTTCCAGAACATGTCTTTCGGTTGTGAATTAAAATAACGAACATATTGGCAATGGTTGATTTCAGGGATGACATCGGTTTCGGTCTTACTTTCGCATTATTTTCTTTATAAAAAGTTGCACTAAGTGTCCATTCGTGGTCTGATGGGTCTTCAGTATTTCATAAGTGTATACAGAAAAGAAATTCCTAAAAACCGACAGTACTTCATACGCGTGTATGTATGTATATATAAAAGAATCTCATCTCAGAAATGGCTGTCACGGACAGAGCCACACACACGGATGGTAGACATGAGCGCTTCCACCTACAGACAGCAATTTCAGAAATCCACTTACATTCATTTGATCACAGTAAATATTCCCAAACACATGTGACGAGTGACAGAATATACATCTTGTTTGCACTCAAAGCTGACCACAACCGAGATTTACAGCGTGATTGAAACAAGCCGATGTTAAAAAATGTTTTAATTCAAGATAACAATTCCACGGGAGGAGGAGGAAGACTGGGATGACAAGAAGTATTTGGTCTTCGTAAGGCAATACAAAACAGACCCATTCTCAAAGACCATTTCTTGGGAAAGATCGACAATACCGAGAGCATAAAGTGGACATAAGAAAACAGCTTTTGTAAGTATGATTTAATCAAAGCTGTTTACAGGTAGGTGTTCTCTCCCACGGAGCATGAATTTTAAAAAAGAGATGAGAGACTGGCAGGCGCAGCGCCCGGGCGAGCGGCGCCGCGTGCAGAGTCCGCAGCCAGGGCTCGCGCGGCGGGAACGGGACAGACATGTGGCCTCTCGCCCGATCGAAAGTTAAAAAAAAACCGCAGAGGAAACAAACATGGACTCTCGTACCTGCCCACTGCCCAGACGACAGCACGATCGGAAGCGGGTGCCAGTTCACGGTCAGAGATGAGAGATCTGTTCAGTGTGCACACAGAAGTACGTAGTACGGATATATATATTCGTTTGTACAAAATAAAATCAATGTCATTTGCCACCATAAACCTTTCCTCGAGGGAGGAGATGTGCCTGCAGCGGCCGGTCCCGGGGGCCCCACCAGGTCGTTCAACGCAGAGAAAATCGAATACGGGAGCTAGTCACGTCCCCACGCGTGGATGTTAGGATGACAATTCAGATTATTTTGCAAACTAATCCTGAGAAAAATCTGTTTACAATTTAAACAGTAATGTTATGTAAAAAGTATTAACAAATCCACTATTACAAATATCAATTTCCTATGTGGTCGTCTATATATACACACAATAAAATGGTAAATATATGCAAAAATATTTTAAAAACACATGCACAGACCCCTTTCCCCTGGGAATCTGGGCTTCCTATGAGAGACCTGTTCTCCTCCCCGTCCTCCGACACCCCACCCCTCTCCCCCGCACTGACCCTGCTCCCTAACTCTGCATAAAGCCAATGAGGAACAGATTTACTTTACATTCAAGCTCTGACTCTGAAGTGACCCTGTTGTAGCCTATGACTTATCAAGCGAGCAGCCTTTCCCCCCTTTCGGCGTGCTTTTTGCTTTTGCCGCTGTCAGTCTTCATGATCCATTCCGTGGCGAGCTGGGGAAAACACAGTTGCTAAATCAACACGTGGACAGCGCCAGGCTCCTGACCGGGTCCCAGGAGGCCCCGGGCCGCTGTCGGGCGGGAGGTCACTGCACAGCAGGCGTCCGTGGCCCACGCCGACTACCTACAGAGGTCGGCGAGCGGGGCGTCCCTCTTGTGCTTCCGCCGCTTGCCGTGGAAACACTGGTTAGTGGGTTTGCCGGGATGCGGCTTGTTTGCCACCAGGACACCGTGGCTGCTGGGAGCGGTACCTTGGAAGCCTTTGCTGGAAGATCGGAAGAGCCGGGCGGGTCCGTGCTGTGGGAAAGGAAGCGGGCAGAGATGTCAGTGCCGGAGGCGCCCGCCCGGCTCGCCCCACCCCGGAGCTCTCACAGCCAGGCGTGCGGCTCAGCTGGCGGCGGCTCCTCCTGAGCTGCGGAGCTGGGCTCTGTCCCTGGGAATGCCGAGCGCAGACCACCCTCTGGCCCCCCACAGAGCAGGTGGGGCGCACTCCTCCCCAGGAGCCTCCGGCCAAGACGCCACAGGAAGTGGCCCCGCGGCTCCGCCACCAGGTGCGGGGGCTGGCCGCCCTCCTGCCGTCACTGCCACGTTAACTGCCCCTCGGGTGATCGTTCGGGGCACGGGCCTGAGGCTGTGCCGGTGAAGGACCTGCAGGTCAGCGGAGGCACGCGTGACGGACACGCCCTGCGCGGGGGAGGTGGGACCAGGAGCAAATGGCTTCCTCCCCCGATGCAGGGCCCCTGATGCTACAGCTTAAAACAGGCGCTCTGAGGCCTTTGGAAGTGACAGCGGACGCCAAACCACTGAGCTGCTTGGCCGCTGCCTGACCATTCACCCGGCCCTGCATCGGCCACAGACACGTCCTGGCCCCGCTATTCCCAGGTGCGCTCGCGGCCACGGTCACCGAGAGCCGCACCTGCGGTGACCTAAGTCAGCGAGGCCCTTTCCAGCCCTGCGGCCGCTCTGCTGAGTCGGCATGAGGGCGGCGGCCCGGCATCGCACCACGACCGGGACTGACGCCCGGAGGCCTGTGTCCCGGGGGTCCCAGGCCCTGTCACTAGAAGCCCATCGTGCAATCACCTCTTAGAACCAAACACGTGTGCTCTTCAACCTGAGTCTCTGCAAGCCCACGTCGCACATGTGTAACTGACGTGTAAGAAGCTGGACATACGCTGCACGGACTGCTCACAGTGACGCATACGTGTAACTGACATGTAAGAAGCTGGACATACGCTGCCCTGACTGCTCAGTGACGCACACGTGTAACTGACATGTAAGAAGCTGGACATACGCTGTACTGACTGCTCACCGTGATGCACACACATGTAGCTGACATGTGAGGAGTGACATGCTCCGCACTGACTGTGCAGAGAGAAGCGCGCTCACGCACCTGGGACTTGCTGGCGCTGCTGGGCGTGGCGGGGGCCGGGGCGCTCTGCACCTTCCCGCCTGCCGGCGAGGACTCCACGGTCACCTCCTGAGACCCCACGCGGCTCCCGGCGGACGGACGGCAGAGCAGCTGCTTCGGGGTTTTGCACGGCGTCGCGTCCGAGTCCTGACAAGTCGCATGGGTTACAATGTGGCACGTTAATAACTCAGTCCGTGTTAACAGGGAAACCGATTTCCGCTGAGTGCTCCCTGGAACGATTTAAGCATCTGGGAGCTAAGGACGCACACGAAGGAACGGACGAAACGAACTGGTTAAGTTCCTCCGGCCATTGAAAGCGCTAATTTTCCCGGAGGGTTTCTAGTCATTCCTCCCTCCCGGGCACGTCTGCCTCCGCCCACCGCTGTGTCTGAGTCGCCTCGCTCTGTGTTGGCTCTGCCCGTGAGGACCTGCGCCCCCTACGCCGTGCGGGTGCCGTCGGCAGGGAAACGGCGTCCTTCCCACATTCCCGCACTCTGCTCCCGCCTCACCGGGCCAACAGGCAGCACCAGGGGCGTCTCGGGTCTCAGTGCTGTAAACTCCATCAGCCCAAGGGGAAGGGGAACTGTGGGAGTGACCCCCAAAGTCCCCCCAGGAGAGGCGGAGAGCAGGCAGGCTGCCGGGGAGGGGATGGGGGGGAGGGACCTGCCAGGGCCGCTAGCAGGCCTGTGGGGATGGGCTGTGGTGGGAGCAGCTGGGTGATGGCTGTACCACACGGAATGCAGCAGGAGAAGGGGTCAGGCGTTTCTGAACGGTGACCTTTGTGTGTCACAGCCCAGCGGGTTAGCATGCCATCAGGAGGCTCCAAAGCTTCCCGAGGGAGGGGGCCGCGCAGAGCGACGCACGCACTCCACCTGCGGACGCCGACAGCGGCGGCCACGGCGTTAGACGCCCCCGGGACCTCCGGGGTGGGGCTGGGGCTGGCTGGCGGCGTCCCGGGGGACTCTCCCCGTTGTTAGGGCTGGGTTCCCATGCGTACGCATTTGTAAAAGCTCAGGGAACGGACAAGTGAGAGTCTTTAGTGTCCATCTCACGTCGAAGCAAAACCGGGACCACCTGCGCTCTGGCTACGGGGAGGCATGAGCACTCGGGGCGCCACTGGCCTCCCCTGGAAGCCTGTCCGGGAGGACGAATGAACGGGGCCGGGGGGGGGGGGGGGGCTCCTACGTACGCACTGCGCGCTGGATGGGCAAGCGCCACGGGAGCGGTGGAGCCGGGAGGGTTCACGGACACGCGTGCACGTGCACGGGAAGCGTGTCCATTTTAAGGCGACGGTAACGTCATTACGCTTCCCCAGTACCAGCGCAGCGAGCGGGCCCCTCCGCCCCACCCCGGCCCCGCGCCCTGTACTCACGACGTCGCTGGAGCTGGACTGCGTGGCGGACGACGAGGACACGGGGCCGGACGAGGAGTTGGAGGAGTGTTTGCTGAGCGGCTCCGCGGTCTTACTCCTGCACTTCCCCAGGGCGTCGTTCTCGCCAGACAGGCTCCTGGCACATTTCTCCGACGGCGGGGGCCCCACCATCAGGGTGACACCGTGTCCTGAGAGGGGCGGAGAGTGGAACACGTTTCTTCCCGTGAGTCACGCGCCGTGGGGACAGCGCCTTGGGGACAGCGCGTGGCGCCGGCGCGGGACTCACCGTTGCACGCGGGCTCGGGCCTGCTCTGCCGGCCCCACTGCTTGGAGATCCAGTCCCGGTACGTGGCGACCTCGTCCGTCACCCTGATGATCCTGCCCAATATGCTGCGAGCGGGAGAAAGGAGGGACCCTGATGATCCTGCCCAATGTGCTGAGAGCGGGAGAAACCTGAGGCGGAACCCACCTCCCCGGGCGCCCGTGGGGGGCGGGGTGGGGAACGCGCGTCACCTCTCCGTCTCGTTGTTGGGGTAGTGCTTGGCGATGGGCGACACGGCGTGGCTCAGGACCACGTAGGCGTAGTCGAAGGCCTGCTTCACCTGCATGGCCCCGTACGAGCTCCTCCCGACGTCGTTGCCTGGGGAGAGGGGCAGGTCAGAGGGGCCGGGCCGCTCCTCAGGGCTCTGCCGGCAACGCGGGCCATCGGGGCCCCGCAGAGCTGCCCTGGGACCCGGCAGCGACCCGAACCCCAGGCTCCCGGCGTGGACGTCCTGACTAAGCAGTCAGAACGGGTGCTCGGGCCTACACGGGCCTGGCCTGCCGGGGGCCACCCGCAGGCTGTCCCGCAAACAAGGACGCGCCCGTTTCCCCTGAGCGCGCCCGGGCGAAATGCGTCTGTTCTCTCTGCCGCGTGCACAGCGCCCACGCGGTCAGGAGCGCCGTGAAGCGAGGGCCGCGGGGCTGAAGTCCCGGCGTCTTATGTAGAGCAGGTCCCGGTAAAGGCCCCCTCGATGACAGACACACGGGACCAGCCACGAGACGCCCGGCAGCCAGCACGTCACGTCACACGTCACAGCACAGGCCGAGGCCACGGCTGCCCTCTGGCTCCCCCTTCCCTCCCCCCTCCCTGTCAGCATTCACACGGCTCAGCCACTGAGGCCGACAGTGCGGGACTGCGTGCTCCCGTCACGCCAGGAGGACGGAGCACGGGAGGAGCACCCTCCTCCCTCCCAGCCGCTCAACGCTGGGACAGCGCAGACCACGCAGGACTGACGGGGAGAGGAAGCTAAAGGAGACCAGCTGCCTCTCTGAACCCCTCACTCGCCCTGGGGGGCGACGGCCCACAACCCCGGGGGCGGGAGGGAGGAGGAGGCCGGAGTGGGTAAAGGATAAACGGCGATGGAAGGAGACCGCACTGGGGGGAGCAGTGCCCGGGACAGTGACGGACGGCAGAGCTCACACCCGAAACCCTACGGCTCCTCGCCCCCGTCACCCCGTCAGCTAGACTGGAGATAAAAGCCTGGCGGCAGCAGGCGAGGACCTGGGGTGAGGAGGACCGAGAAAGGAGACATGTGACCGTCAGGATGGAGACACAGACCCCGCCCCCCCGAGCGGCGTGCTCTCTGGTGTGTGTGTGTGTGTGTGTCTATGTTCTCCTGTGTTTTCCCTGGTGTATGTTGACTTTCATGTATTTGCTCGTGAACTGTGTTGATGAGAAGAGAATGGCCACCTTAGAAGCTGATCCTGAACGTCTAGTCGAAACAGTGCCAACCTCCACGCGGCGACCACGCCCGCGCCCTCTTCAGCCCGCCCCATTGCCTAACCTCATTACCTGGCTGTAACGGGTCCTCGATGTAGAGCATCGACGGCCTGTAGCCATCCAGCATGTTCTTCTGAACTTCGTCTTTGGCCACATATGAACCACCATCCTTTATCCGGATGCCAGTCTTTAAATAATTGAAGTGCCGTCCATATAATTCAAAAAACTCTATTAAGAGAACACCATAGTTTGTATTGGGGATGCAAGCATCTTCCCTGGGATGCAACTACAACCAGAAGGAGAAAAAAGAAGTTACGTTGCACGTCCTCTGACTTCCCCGGGGGACACACACACACACGACATCTGACGCCCCCAGCACTCCCGCTTCCGGCCCCACCTCCCGGCAGCGGGCTGGGCCGCGGGGCGGCGGGACTGACCGCGGCCCCAGGAGGGGCAGGGCTGGCCGACAGGACGCCTCGCTGCGTCACGAGCAGGCCAGGCCGCTGGCAGCACGAAGCCCCATAAACCCGCTCGGGGCCGTGGGACGTGCCCCCCCCGCCCCACGGCAGGCCCCGTCCAGCGGGACGCACAGGATCAGCGGCCTAGAGGACGCTGCTGAGTGCGGTGTTGCCACGACTCGTCACCGCTAGGGAAACCACACCCCCCCTTTAAAACTTGCCGTGAAAAAATCTCAACAACAACAGAACACATGGGACTAAAAGCAAAACAATACCCTTTCCCGGGATTTTGAAATACTTGCTCAATTGCAGGAAGGTGACAAGTTTAAAGGGGAAGTCGTAAGTGATGGGGGCAGCTTCTCCCAGGGCTCCCCGGGGGGCCCCCGCCACGCACACGGGCCCGTCGCCGCTCACCTGGAGGAAGCTGACGGCCATGAGGAAGAGGCTGTAGGAGCCGATGCCCCCGGTGAAGACCTCGTTCAGGTCCCGCTGCAGGAGGAACTGCTTCAGCACGAGGACCAGGTAGGGCAGCACGGGGTACTTCTGGAAGAGAGGCCCCGTCCCGCGTGAGGGCCCGTGCGAACCGGCCTCAGCGTGAGCGGTCCTCCACTACCCACCGGGGGAGACCCTCACGTCCCACCGGAAGGGCGAGCTGTAAAAGCAGCCACAGCCACTGGGGAGCGCGAGACGTGCCCACGGCACACGGCACCGGAGCCCGCACCGGCACCACGGGCCGGCGACGCCACCGCACGCGTCTGCCGACACGCACTCCGCCACCGTGACGTGCTCGGGTGCAAACAGGTAAGAGAAGCAGCAAGGGCAGTCTCAACGCCGACAGCACCAAGTCAGCGGGGCATCAGGGGGTCACTTCTCATGGGCAGCACCCCCAGGCCGGCCAGGGCCCCCCAGGCCAGAGCGGCCGGCCTGCGGCTCCCCGGGGCAGGCGAGCCTTCCCCGCGCAGAGGACGGAGACCTGAGCCGGCGCCCGGGCAGTGCGCCCCGCGCCCCTCGGGCACAGCCTCCCCCAGCGCTCCCAGGAGCCAGGCCCCAGCTGTTCGCTCGGCCCCAGCGGAGGTGGGTTACTAGGGACGTCCAGTTCCTCCCGGGCACTAAGCACGCGGCGCTTCCGTGAGAAAGAAGGAAGTGTGGACTTCTGCAAGCAGCAGGAGGAACGAGCACGGAAAGCCGTCACTTCCAGGCATGATGGCGGAAGTCAGACAGTCTCTTTCCATGAAGGAAGCCCGTCTGTGCGGATAGGAAAAACCTCCAAAATATTAAGTTAAAAAAAGGACAAGACAAGGCCCTGGCTGGGTGGCTCAGTTGGTTAGAGCGTCACCCCAATATGCAAAGGTTGCAGGTTCAATCCCCGCTCAGGGCACATACAAGAATCAACCAATGAATGCAATTTAAGTGGAACAAGTCAATCTCTCTCTCTGAAAATCAATAAAAAAATTTAAAAAATTTGTTTATTTTAAGTATAAGATAATGAGCGTACATGGTGCCATCCTTTTTGTTCAAAATTTAAGAGGAGAATAAACAAGAAAAAAAAGTTGATGATATAAAGCCACTCCAAGCCTGTAGGGTGTAAGGTATCCTTCTACATCCGTAAACTTTTATTATTCCTGTTAACTCAGTTAAAAACATTTCTGGGAGAAGAAAATTTACACACAGCCGGCACCTCCCAAAGTGTGAGATGGGGCCTGGTATTCCTTTCTCTGCTTTTCTATACTCGGTGCGTGTACACGAGAATGAAGAAGTTAACACGCTTTCTTATGAAACGGGGAAAGGCGAACCCGGAGAGCTGCTAAAAAACGGCCAATGATCAGAAGAGATGTGGGCGTAACCACAGCAGCCTGGCATTTCCGCTCAGGGAGCAGAGGCAGCGGCCAGCACGAGGCGTCCTGAGGGGGAGGCCGGCAAATTATCTGCAAGAAAATGGAGCAAGTGCAGACGGGCTTCAATCTCCGCCCACCGAGTGAGGAGCTGGGGACCGACACCTGGAGAAGTCGCCCGGGAGGGTCCCGGGCTGAACTCTTGCGATGACAAGCAGACGGAGCCCGGCCGGCGTGGCTCAGGGGTTGAGCACCGACCTATGACCCAGGAGGTCACGGTTCAATTCCCGGTCAGGGCACAGGCCCAGGTTACGGGCTCGATCCCCAGTGTGGGGCGTGCAGGAGGCAGCCGATCCATGATTCTCTCTCATCACTGATGTTTCTCTCTCTCTCTCTCCTTTCCTCTCTGAAATCTTAAAAGACAGATCCTGCCCCACAGATCCGTCTCCCACGAGCAGAGCGGCTTTCTCCACTGCGGCTCGCACTCGGGGCCGCGTTGTAAGTGACCGATTCTCGGGGGCTCAGGAGAGAAGCGCTCGGCATCGCGTGGACCTCTCAGCACAGGACAGCCTTCCCGCCACGCCCGGCCCGGCCGCCTCACGGTGTGAGCCTGACCTTGGTGAAGTCTTTGATGAGGTCCGCCGCCCGCACGCCATTCTGCACGTTAAAGCTGATGTCCACCTTCACTTCCGTGAAGGAATCTGTTAACTTAATAATGGGCACCTGGACGGGGAGAGAGGGAGCATTAAAACGCTTTACCCGGACCAGTGGCAAGATCAGGCGCAGGGTGAATGGCGTGAGGCCCCACCCCACTGGGGACGTGCGAGCAGGAGGTCCTGAGGCCCGCGCCCCCAGCCAGCCTGCCGTCCGGAAACATCCCTCTACGCAGCTGGCGCTCCCCTCACACCGCGCATCCTGTCATTCCTCTGGGTTGAGTTTTGACACCAGTGACAGAAACCCTCCTGACGCCACGCTGTGGAAGCGGCTTCCTACTCGCTGACCACCGCCAAGCAGTCAGAAGGGGACCCCGAGGCCGAGTCACACTCGCGGCCCCTGCGTCACGGTCAGCGCTGCGATGAGCCCAAACACACCCTGACCGGTTTGGCTCAGTGGATAGAGCGTCGGCCTGCGGACTGAAAGGTCCCAGGTTCGATTCCGGTCAAGGGCATGCACCTTGGTTGCGGGCACATCCCCAGTAGGGGGTGTGCAGGAGGCGGCTGATCGATGTTTCTCTCTCATCGATGTTTCTAACTCTCTAGCCCTCTCCCTTCCTCTCTGTAAATAAATCAACAAAACGCATATTTTTCTTAAAAAAGGGGGGGCCTAACATAACCCAGCAAGAGGAGACAAAACGTAAGAATCATCCCCAAATAAAAAGTGGCAGAACGCGTTCGATGAGACATGTGGGATTCTTTAAAAGAACAGGAAAACCCCACGTGCACCACACGCGAGAAAACGCGGGCGGCACACCGCAGCCCCGGCCGCCCCCCGACAGGCTCCCCGGCCGCCCAGGCCGCTGTGCCAGGAGAACATCGCGTGCAGACTCCACGTCTACGAAACTGTGCTCCGGGCCCCACGGAAGCTCCCCGACGGCCAGGCCAGGCTGGCGAACGCGTGGCCTGACGCACGGAACGTCAGATGAGGCCCGTCACGGACGCAGACGCGCACGGAGCAGAGCGGCCCCGGCTGCTCCATGGAACAAAGCCCTGCAGGCCACGCAGGGTGTCCCTGGGCCCTTTAACGGGAAGGCGTGACCAGGAGCCCCCGTGTCCCACACGGCGTGTGCGCCCGGCACGGTGCCCGGTGACGGAGAGAAGGCGCCGGGGCCGGGCTCTCCCGACGGACCCTAACCTGGCAGGCTGGCGCGGGAGGGCGGCGGGCGAGGGGTGCGGAGGGACTCACGGTGGCTTTGTCCAGGACTTTCACCGAATCCTCGTCTGCGACCTTGTGCTTCCGGAGAGCTTCCTCCAGGGTCCAGAGGGGCAGGTTCTCCCACTTGCCAAACACCACGAGGTCGATGTCACTGGGCAGAGCACGAGGCTGAGCGCGGCCCGCCAGCGGGGAGGCCTCACCCGCCCGCCCTCCCGCGACCCCCTGCGGGCGGCGACTCTCCGAGGAGGGGGCTGGGGATTTGACAGCCGCCTCCTGAGTCATTTCACACCGCTGGGCCCCGGGAGACAGGGCAACTGTGACAGAACCTCAAAAACACTGGTAACGTGTCCTGTTCGTAAGGCTCTGGGACTAGAAACTAAGCCTCTGGCTGTGGCTGAGAACTGCATTAGTGAGCGCCCAGACAGGACGCCGCCACGGCGTAAACAGGAGAAAACACCGCACACTCGCCGTCTCCCACGCCCGGACCCACCGTCCCGTCCGGGAGGAAGCGCCAGGACTGCCCAGCGGCCCCTCCCCGGGACGGAGGCCGGTCCAGGCCCCTGCCTGTGATCACTTCTGTGCCTTTCAAACCTGCACGATGTGACTGCACCACCACTCCTAAGCTCACTGCAGTTAGGGAGGGTGAGGGACCCCCAGCTCCTACACAGGGACAAGCGGTGATGAAGGGGGGCGCGGGGGGAAAGGGAGTGGTAAGGACCCACCCCCTTCAGCGGGTTGTGGGTCTGGGGCACGTGCACCTGAGCCCCTGGGTCAGGTGCGGAATGCGGGTGATGGTGCAGCTCCTAGTAAAACGGCCCCCTGTATACGCAGGTGCTTCACCCAGAGGCCCCCTGGCGTGTGAGTGGTTAGGGGACGGGCGGAGGTCTGGGGGGCCAGCAACAGCCCCGTTGCTGTGCTGTGGGCAGGCGACCAGAACCTGCCCCGCGGCCAGAGGACCTGAGCCGCGTCCAGACGGGTGCCCCGTCCACCTGCCACGACGATGCCGCTGCTGACCGCTGGTGGGAGTGACATCGACCCCGAGGGACCCAGGAACCCAGGCATGTGGGTATCTGTTCCATCACCCGCGTTCTTTCTACGCTCCCACGTTCACAGGCAGAACAAACCCCCTGGGACGGGCACAGTCCCGGCGCGCCATGTGCTCACCTGGTGGGTAAATATAGGCCGGTTTTGAAACTCCCAAATATCTGGACCTGAAACAGAAACAGGAGGTCCCATGCATCACCGAGAGCCCAGCCAGGAGGAAGGCTGGTGTCTGCTGCCCTCTCCTGGCGCCTCTGAGCACTGCAGCGCACTCTTCAGGGCGCTCAGGCAGGCACCCAGACAGGTACCCACACTCAGTCAAGGACCCAATGCAGAGGCTCAGATAGCAGAGAAACTTTCAGCAGGGACATGCCGGTCACGCGTGCTCCCGATAGCCACAGACCCTGAACACTGGTCCCTGCCCCCCAACACTGGTCCCTGCCCCCCAACACTGGTCCCTGCTCCCCAACACTGATCCCTGCCCTATAAACACTGGTCCCTGCTTCCCAACACTGGTCCCTGCTCCCCAACACTGATCCCTGCCCTATAAACACTGGTCCCTGCCCCTCAACACTGGTCCCTGCCCCCCAACACTGGTCCCTGCCCCGTAACACTGGTCCCTGCCCCCCAACACTGATCCCTGCCCATAACACTGGTCCCTGCCCCGTAACACTGGTCCCTGCCCCCCAACACTGGTCCCTGCCCCGTAACACTGGTCCCTGCCCCCCAACACTGGTCCCTGCCCATAACACTGGTCCCTGCCCCCCAACACTGGTCCCTGCCCATAACACTGGTCCCTGCCCCGTAACACTGGTCCCTGCCCCCCAACACTGGTCCCTGACCCGTAACACTGGTCCCTGCCCCCCAACACTGGTCCCTGCCCATAACACTGGTCCCTGCCCCCCAACACTGGTCCCTGCCCCGTAACACTGGTCCCTGCCCCCCAACACTGGTCCCTGCCCCGTAACACTGGTCCCTGCCCCCCAACACTGGTCCCTGCCCCCCAACACTGGTCCCTGCCCATGACACTGGTCCCTGCCCCCCAACACTGGTCCCTGCCCTATAAACACTGGTCCCTGCCCCCCAACACTGGTCCCTGCCCCGTAACATTGGAGGAAGCGTTGCCGCAGGAGGAGGACGCGGAGCTCAGGTCAGGGTTGTGACCTCAGCATCCTGACACGTGGAGGTCATTCTCGGTTGTGGGGGGCTGCCCTGTGCACTGTGGAGTGTTTAGCAGCACCCTGGCCTGAGCCCACCATCTGCCAGGAGCACTCACCAGTCATGAGAATGAAAACCGTCTCCCACCCATAATGCCAAATGCCTCCTGGGGCACACCCCCCCCTCCCCCCCGAGACCCACTGACTCAGGCCGACAGGAGAAGCCACGGGCAGGAGCAGCTCTCAGTAAAGTATGCGTGTCCTCTCCCCTCCCGCCACCTGCAGCCCCTCATTTGAAGTGTTCGTGTTTTACCAATTGGAAACGAAAACCAAAAAAAGGCCCCTTCTCCACCCAGGACCGAGCCTAAGAAAGGTATAAGACACAGTGTCGGATTCTAGCGCGGGCCCTCAGGACGCACAGAGTCGTACAACAGACGCTCACGGGAGCCCTAAAAGTGCAGCTGACTCGGTGCAAAAACCACAACAAACAGCGGCAGCCCCTGCCCGGCTGTGCGCACTGGGCGAGGCTGTGCGGGGAGCAGAGAACAGCGCGTGTGTGTGTGTGGGGGGGGGGGGGGGGGCCACAGACGCCCGCATGGGCCTGAACGTGAACTCCAGATGAGAGAAGTGCCCCCTCCGTCCCTCTAAACGACACCGTTCATCTGCAGGTTGGGACCGTGTGGCGGACACGGCGCCTCGGGCAGCAGACCGCACGGGCGTGCCCTCCTCACACCGCCTCCTGCGCTCTCTGCCAGGCCCACCGGCACCGAGGGCCCCGGCCTGGAGCGGCCGACTCCGTGCTAATGATCGGGAGCCCCGTTCCAAAGGCTGAAGGGAACTCTTGGCCTGCAAATGTTAGCCCTGACTCTGCAGATGCGCGGACAGCTGCCCGGAGGCCGCGGCGAGACACCGGCCCTCACGTCCACCCGCTCCCCGGCCGGACAGGTGCTCACGTCAGCGCTGGGCCAGAGCTCCTTAATGACGCTCTCGATCCTGTTCACCACCTCCATCCGCATCTTCTCCTCCTCCGGCCTCGGCGACATGTATTCGTAGAAGTCACTGATCTCTTCGTGCAGGCTGCAAAGGAAGGCAGACGGTCACACGGCAGGCCGGCCTCAGGACAAGCCGCGGTCTGAAACAGCCTCCTCTAAGTCTGGTGGCTCCGCTGAGGACTTAGCCTCGATTGCTTCCTTCATTTTAACGTGCGACTCATGCTGAGCTACCATGGGAACGAATGAAACTTAATCAAAAACAACAAAGTAATTCCACAAAACACCAAGTCCAAGGAGTCCCGATGGCACGCCGACTGCGGCAGCAGGAGACCCTGAGCGGCCCCTGCGGAGCCGGAGGTCGGCCCGGGCAGCCCTGACCCGGGACACGGAGGGACCCAAGCCCCGGACAGGACGCTCGGGCAGTCACCGCGGCCCGACGCACGTGGGGGGCTGCTCGCCTCGGGCTCCCCCTTCCTGGGGACGCGCAGACGGCCGTGTGGAAGTGCCAGCGAGTTTCTGGGAGAGCACGTTCCATCTGCGGGCACTTCCTCCGGGAGAGCCTGGGGTCGGGGTGCGGCCTGGCCTGGCTCCTCAGGCGCAGCCGGCCCGACAGTATGGGACAGCGCCGGCCCAGGCGAGCCCCGTGCGTCTGAGTGACATCTTCAGGAGGCCCTCTGCTGGGTTTGCACAAGGAAACTGGCACGCGCACGTACACACACACACACACACACACACACACACACATGCACACACATACACACACACACGCCTGCACTCCCGTGTTTCCTCTGCCAGGTGACCACTCTACCTAGGTGTCACTCAAACGCAGTGAGTCCAATCGGAAGTCCACGTCTTCCTCCCAAACCCCTTCCGTCCCGGGGGCTCCCCTCGGAGTCCTGATCCCCAATGGAAACTGCAGTGTTTCCTGCTTCGTCCTCTCTCATCCTCTGGAGCTAACGGGTCTCCAAATCCTATCCCTTCCCCCCACCCTCCACAAAACCCCAAACCCACTTCCAAACCAGGCCCTGCCCCCCTAGGGCTCCCAGCCCGTCTCCGCAGGCCACGGCAGCAGCCCCCACAGGGTCTCCGTGGGTGCCATTCGGTGAACCTGCCAACTCCCTCTCGGTGTGCCTACCTGCAGCCTCCACCACAGCCCAGAGCAGCGCGCCCGCACGCCCTGCAGCATGCCCCCCTTGCCCAGCAGGCCCTGGGCCGGGAACCCTTCCCATGAGCCTTCAGCACTCAAACGTCACCTCCCGGGTGCAATCCCGACCTCCCCGGGGCTCCCGGCACCCCCGGCTGGCCCTGCCTCCCAGTGGCCAGCCACAGCCATGGCCCGCTCACAGCACAGGCCTCCCCACTCAGACGCCCCTCTCCTGCGCAGCCCTGTCCCCGCCCCAGCGCAGCCCAGGGACGCTCTCCCTCGTTCACCCGTGTACCCACACGCACGCACGCGTGTTCATACAGGAGACGGTGTGCCTGGTCATACAGTGAGCTCGGTACCAGGGTCCCAGGAAACGGAGGCTCACACTGCGGGGAACGACAGAACCGGGAAGGAGGGCAGGGTGGCTCGAGGGCGACAGACGTCCTGGAAGGTGAGGACGCAACCCCACTTCTCAGCAACACGTCTCCCTGTGCACGGCGTCCGTGTGCACGTGGCCCGGTCCACAGCCGAGGGCCACAGGTCTTCCCACAATGCAATGCCCTACCGTCTTCCTGCTGCAGTCTGCACGTGTGCCAACTGCCTACACTGATCAGGAGCATCAAAGCCAAAAGGAAAGAAACGTCCTCACCCCCAAATTCTCACTACACCTCAGATTTAAAGAACGAGGGAGCGAAGATACGGGTGACAGCGTACAGTTACTGAAAAGGAAAAGGAGCCGACGTATCTGACTTCCGCCAGCTGTGTGGGCATTTGCAACCGTGTTCGCGGCTGAAGAGCGACTGCCACGCTGTGTCCCCCTCCTGGGGAGGGGCCTGGCAGGAGGCACGGAGGCTGTGTCCACCGGGCAAACTTCTCTCGGAAGTGCAGCTCGCAGACCCGCTTTCCCGGCCACCAGCGGTCCTTTCACGTGCCGGCCGTGGCCTCCCTCCGGACCTCGGTGCCCAGGCCCGTGTCTGGGAAGGACGGTCGGTCCTCGTTGGCTTTCCCTGTCCCTCCCCCTCTCCTATGAGAGAGAACGAAACCTGCTCGCTCCCCCCGCCCCGCGTCTTACTTCGCCCCCCAACCCTGCCACCACTTCTAATCAACCGTGAGGGAAAGAGGAAGAGACTCTCACCCAGCCATTAATTCTCTCCCTTCCAGGGAGAACGCGGACTCCCCAGCTCTCTGCGCAGATCTGGCCAACGTGGAAACCGCTGGGCAACTCAAGAACAGTTGACAGCATTCCCTGCCTAAGACCAACTACCTCCAGATGAAGCTTAGTTCTAAACTCAGTCTCCAAACGGGAGTCCCTCAAGTATTTGCAGAGTAAAAGCACAAATAAACAAGGTCAGACCTCTCCTGATCCGCGAGGTGCCATCGCCACAGAGAGCAGCTCACCCACAGGAGCCTGGGGCATGCTGAGCGCCGACAATGAAACGTGCCCGTTTAACCCACGGTCCTCACACCAAAACCGCGCCCATAACTTACATTCCACGGGCTTCTCTCTGGGGGAGAGGCGGGGTTTGAGACCAGACAGGGCTCCATGCGTACACAAGCCGCTGAGTGCGGCGGAGGGGGCCCAGAACCACCCCGCCCAGGGGAAGCCAGTCCCGGCGGGTCAGAGGTGACGTCTGCTTAATAAACCGTGCACATCGGATAAGGCAAGCTCCCAACACACATTCGGCACCTCCGGCGGCTGGAACTAGGAACGAGGCTGGCGGAGGAGCCTGACAATTTCCCGGTTCCTCCTGTGCTGTTGAGATCTCTTGGGGAAGTGCTGGTATTGGCTGTGGAATTTTTAAAAGCTTAACTGAAAAACGCAAAGACAGGCTGATTCACAAAGAGTTCAGTTACGCAGGTGCCAAAAACAGAACGTAAACAAACACAGTGGACTTTATAGGCCCCAGATCCCCTCAAAATTAACAACAAAATAAACTCTGAGAGAGAGGGCAGGTGCAGCTGCTGGGAAACTCACCCAGGAAACAAAGTGCAACCAAACACACCGGTCACCTGGGCTCCACCCCGAGCAGCAGCGCGGAGCCACGCCCCCACACCTGGCAACCCCCCCCCCCCCCCCCCGCCCCCGCGGGCCATTCATTAGCTACAGGATGGAACTGAAGCTTATAGCCTACTGGGAAGTAATTTAAAAACCATTGTTAAAGTAAATGTTTTTTATTAAATTTATTGGGGCGACAATGGTTAAGTTTTCATCCTTATTTTGTGTTGTGCTTGTTATTTTCTTTTTGGTTCACTAGCGTTCTCTATGTATTACTAGAGGCCTGGTGCACGAATTTGTGCATGGGTGGGGTCCCTAGGCCTGGCCAGCCATCAGAGCCAATCGGGGCCGTCTCGCCCAGTCCTGATTGGGGCGGGGACTGATCAGGGCCTGCTGGCCTGGGGGAGGGACGGGGGAAGGGACTGGGGGAGGTTGGCCAGCCGGCCAGGGGGAAGAACTATGGGAGGCTGGCCGGCCAGCCGGGGGAGGGACCGTGGGAGGTTGGCCGGCTGGTGGGAGGGACTGCAGGAGATTGGCCGGCCATGGGAGGTTGGCTGTGGGAGCGCACTGACCACCAGGGGGCAGCTCCTACATTGAGCATCTGCCCCTGGTGCTCAGTGCACGTCATAGCAACTGGCCGTTTGGTCGTAAGGTCGCTTAGGCTTTTATATATAGAGATGGCTGTTAACCTTTGCCATAGAAACATATGGCAAATACCCTTTCCTGTTGGCCTTTCCACTGCGTGAAGTTTTCTCAATGTGTACAGATGGTTGATTTGCATCGCTGAGGGGATGGAAAATGACTCGGCTGCATAGAGCACAGCTTGGCAGGCCCTACAAAGGTAAACGTCGTATTACCATGTGATCCAGCAATGCCACCCTAGGTGCAAACTCAAATGCAAACCAGCAGTGTGGACACTTCTACACCAACACTCGGCATTATTCACAGCAGCCAAAAGGTGGCTACAACCCAAACGCCCACCCATAGGTAACTGTGTGCGACCACAAAGCAAACTAAGAGGAACAGGATGGTCTGCAGGTGAATAACAAGACGACGGGACAGCCAGGTAATGAACGACATAGAAAAACCCACACAAAGCAACTAGACACTTTAGTTATTTGGCACGCGAAGCAAGCTAACAAGCAAGATGTCACCCTTTTTGAAATACTGAAAACAGCCCTGCCCGGTTTGGCCCTGTGGATAGAGCGTTGGCCTGAGGACTGAAGGGTCCCGGGTTTGATTCTGGTCAAGGACACATGCCCTGGTGGTGGGCTCAATAACCAGTAGGGGGCGTGCAAGAGGCAGTCGATCAATGATTCTCTCTCATCGCTGAAGTTTCTCTCTCTCTCCCTCTCCCTTCCCCTTTGAAATCAATAAAATATACTTTTAAAAAAAAAGAAATACTGAAAATACGTGCAGACCACATTCTATTAGGACCCAAAGGGGACCTAGGAATCGAGGGTCGCCACAATCTAATCCTCGAGTCCCAGCTTCTCACATGACCCCCGAGGGGCGGGTCTGCACCGGCCGTACCAGCTCCCTCCCGGCACTGCTGGCTCCACAGGATGGTCTTCAAGCAGCCACAGAGGGTCACACCAAACCCTCCCACCATTACCTTCCTTACCAATGAGCACACGTGACATGTCCTTCAGCTGCCCTTTGCTGCGGGAGCCCTGCTTCATTTCACGGTGACGCAGATCTAAGCAGCGGCCGGGCCTTCTCCTCCCGGGAAAACAGCCACCCACTCTGGAATGGCCGGCTGGGGCGCCTCACCTTGCTGCCGGGCACGTGACTGACCTTCTGGCCAAGGACAAACAACCCACGTCCCACCTCCACGGTGCCAAGCCCACCGTCACCTCACTTTTAGATGAGGAAGGGATGAGCAGCAGAAGAGTTAAAACACTCGCGCACGAGCGCAACTCAAAGGAGAATGAAGTTATGAGGCCACACTTACACGTCCCTCCACACACACAGCACACGCACCAACAGACCCGGGGCAAAACCGCACAGCCGCTGTACCGAGACCTAACCTGCTCGGAGAGGAGAGGGGCGCCCCGGGGGCCCTCGGAGAAGTTCCCCTCGTTCAGTGACCATCACGGTCTTTCTGGGAACCGGTGGGAAGGAACCCCTCAATCTGCTCCGAGGAACGCAGACCGAGAAGCGAGCTGGACGGTCAGCGCGGCACGCCCCAGCACGGTCCGCACAGCCGGAAATAAAAAGCCACCGGATGCCCACGCAGGCCGCGCCCACGTAGACCCTGGGGTATGGATGGAGGAAAAGGTACCTGCCCCCGAAGCGCTGCCTTTACAGAGCATGCAGATGCAGGGAAAAGGCCTGCAAACCAGCAGAAGCAGTAAGGCCTTCCATGGGGGAGTTGTGTTAATGGATCTTTCAGAGACTAATGAATAGCTGAGAGCTTGTAATGAAGAGCTTCTCTGAAATGGCATGTTTGCTGTTAGTTTGTAGTCAAGTTGATCAAAAATACAAGAAAAATGATTAAACGTGAACCTAAAGTCTCTAACACTACGACAACAGGCAAGCAGCACGGAAGTGCAGAATGCATCGCACTCCCTTGCTGTTCCTTGCTGTTTCGACACAATCACTCTGGCACCATTATCTGTTCATCATCCTCACGTCACAAACCTGATCCAGCGTTTTTGGTAAATGGTCCCCGTCAGCACCCAGCACAGTGGCACCCGGCAAACCCAAAGCGGCCCCGTCGCTGTGTCAGTCACAACGAAACCCGGCATGCGCTCTGCTGTGCTGTGTCTCCGCTCCATCAGGTGCAAGTCCAGCAACTTCTCCCGAGTGCCCTCAACCCCATCACAGCCCGGCGGGGGGCAACTTAGCATTGAACCCCACCCCTTGCCCAAAAAAAAGCACTTTCAGTACAAGACCACATTTTTAAAAAGTCTTATACATAATCTCAAATGTCTTAATAAGCATTTTTACTTTTAATCCCAAAGTCAAGCGTGGTACCAGGCCTGAACCACGCTTCACTCCGTTAAGTCATGTCGGTGGCCCACAGCTGTCCCAGTCACTGGTCTGGTTTGAACGGATAGAGGCAAGCTCACGGGAGGCAAAGCTACTCCATCTGGAGCATAACCTCAGGTGACCCCCAGCATCTCCCGCCCCTCCTGCTAGGACCCCCGTGCAGCGAGGGTCCCCGTGCAGCGAGGGTCCTCATGTAGCTAGGCCAGTGATCGGCAAACTCATCAGTCAGCAGAGCCAAATATCAACAGTACAAGGATTGAAATTTCTTTTGAGAGCCCAATTTTTTAAACTTAAACTTCTAACGCCACTTCTTCAAAATAGACTCGCCCAGGCCATGGTATTTTGTGGAAGAGCCACACTCAAGGGGCCAAAGAGCCGCATGTGGCTCTCTAGCCGCAGTTTGCCGACCACGGAGCTAGGGGATTCTGACAACCAACCAGGGTTGGGAACCTCTGCTTGAAAAGACCCTTTGAGCAGCACTTCTCAACCTGGGCTGCGGACGATTTTAAAAATATGATATGAGGACCCCCCCCCGCCCAGACCTATAAACCAGGATCCTAGGAGCAGCCGGCTCGTCACTGGCGATTGTCTTTAGCTTCCTCGGATGGAGACCTTGCTTTGCAGTCACAGGCGGAGAGCTACCTGCCCAGCTCACCAAGCAGGACACCAGACTGCGGGGCTGTGGGGAGCCGGGCGGGCTGGGTACCTGAAACCCCAGGCGAGGCTGACGGGTACACAGACCTGCGAGAGACCAGCGCTAAGAACCTGCTTTCAGGTAAAGACAAAGTCACTTCAGCGGTGAAACGTGGTCAAGTCACGTAACCGGTCTGAGGTTCAAATTACCGATGAAAACAAAACGTGACGCCGTGCAGTCCCCAGAACTGACTTGTGCTGCACAACTGGAGAGTGGCTCCACAACTTCGCGATGCCCCCCCAATGAAGCCCGTCCCCCCTGAACGCCAGCTCCCCTTCTCCTGCCCCAGCCCCCAGCAACCACAGGTCTGCTTCCTGTCTCGGCGGCTGTGATGTCTGGGGCCTCACAGGGCACTCACTCGCAGCCGTCTCTAACGCAGCAGGTCCCTAACCCTGTGCAGCATGGGCCCAACGTCCCTCCTTTTTAAGGCCGAGGAATATTCCACTATGTGATACACCTCGTGGGCTGCTGCCTTCTAACATACGATTTTTTTTAAGCGTATGTTATTTTGAAGTCACATACAAGAGAGCTATGTTTATGTTTAAAAAAAACAACACATAAGCAGACTACAATTCTTGCACCTTAACAAGATTATACCTTCACGAAGCACAGAAACGATTCAAAGTATGCTCTCAGACCACACTAAGATTAAACTAGAAATTAGTAACAAAAATGATAGCAGGAAAATCCCAAAATACAATACTTGGAGATTAATCACACAATACTTGGAGATTAAATAAAACATGGGCCCTAAAAGAAGTCTCAAGAGATATTTCTAACTACAGGAAAATGAAAATACAACTTATGAAAACTTAGGGGACACAGAGGAAGCAGAGGAAAGTTTATAGTGCCGAATGCAAACATCAGAGAAGAAGAGAAGCCTAACAAATCCATTATCGCCCTAGCCAGGTTGGCTCAGTGGATAGAGCATCAGCCTGCGGAATGAAGGGTCCAGGGTTTGATTCCGGTCAAGGGTACATGCCTGGGTTGCGGGCTCAATCCCCAATGTGGGGCGTGCAGGAGACAGCCAATCCATGATTCTCTCTCATCACTGATGTTTCTATCTCTCCCTCTTCCTTCCTCTCTGAAATCAATTAAAAATATATATATTTTAAAAAACCAATTATCTACATTTCTACCTTAGGAAACTAAAAAAAAAGGTGAACAAATTAAATTCAAAGTAGGACCAGTAAATAATTAAAATCAGAACAGAAACCAGTGAAAAGAAGAAATCAATAGAGAAAAATCAATGAAATTAAAAGCTGATTCCTTGTAAAGATCAGTAAAATTGATAAACTTCTGCCAGATGAACTAAGAAAGAAAGAGAGGAGACACAAATTACTAATCTCAGTGAAAGAAGGGCCATCACTCCTGAGCCATGGACAGTAAGAGGCCGATAAAGGCACATGACGGCCCTAACCGGTGTGGCTCAGTGGATAGATCCTCGGCCTGTAGACTGAAGGGCCCCAGGTTCGATTCCGGTCAAGGGCATGTACCTTGGTTGCGGGCACATCCCCAATGGGGGGTGTGCAGGAGGCAGCTGATGGATGTTTCTCTCTCATCGATGTTTCTAGCTCTCTATCCCTCTCCCTTCCTCTCTGTAAAAAATCAATAAAATATATTTTTTAAAAAGGCACATGACGAACGATTCTGCACGCCCACAGGACACCTGCGCACACACGGCGAGGGCAGCTTCAGTCATCACTGCCCAAGCGTAAAACAACCAGGTCCCGCAGGCGGTAACGGGTCATCCTTACACAGGACTTCCGGCACTTAGAAAAGCAGCTATGAAGCCAGGAAAAGATAGGAAGGAACCTTAAATGCATATTGCCACACGAGAGTCAACAGTCTAAAAGGCCACATAGCCCTGGCTGGTTTGGCCCAGTGGATAGAGCGTGGGCCTGTGGACTGAAGAGTCCCGGGTTTGATTCTGGCCAAGGGCACATGCCCGGGTTGCGGGTTCGATCCCCAGTAGGGGATGTGCAGGAGGCGGCTGATCAATGGTTCTCTCTCATCATTGATGTTTCTATCTCTCTCTCCCTCTCTCTTCCTCTCTGATACCAATAAAAATATATATTTTTTTAAAAATAAATAAGTAAATAAATAAATAAAAATAAAAGGCCACATGGACCTTCTGGAAAAGGCAAATGCTGGGACAACTGGTTATTCACGAGCAAAAGAATGAAGACGGACCCCTACCTCACGCCGTACATAAAAACGAACTCAAAATGGATCAATGCTCTCATGTAAGAGCTACCGCTATAAAACTCTTAGAGGGAAACCCTGGGTTAGTGTCCGGGACCTTGGGTTCGGCAACAGTGTCTAGGCTATGAGAGCTGAAGCACAAGCAGCAGGAAAAAAATAAGAGATGAACTGGAATCCACTTACAGGAACTGCAATTTACAGGAACACAAGCAAACCTTGGTGCTTCGAAGGACACTCTCGGGAAAGTGGGATGGGAGGGGAGACGGTCCGAGGGCGGAGGAAGTAGCTGCAGACACCTATGCGGGAAGGGCAGTATCTAGAACACACAAAGAACTCACAACTCAACAACACGATGGCTGAACTGTCAAAGGGTTTCCACAGGCACGTCTCCAAAGATACGCTGGCCCCGTACGCACAGGGAGATGGGTCATCACGAGCATCACGAGCCATCAGGAAGGTGCAGACAAAACCACAGGACATTCCACGTCACGCCCACCGGGGTGACGACCACCCAGAAGACAGATCATGGAAAGCGCTGACAAGCGCGTGGAGAAGCTGGGACCCTCGTCCACCGCGGGGGTGGGGGAGGGGTGAAGAAGTGACAGCCGCTTTGTGTGACCCAGCAATCCCACCCCTAGATACTCACCCAAGAGAAATGAAAACACATGTCCAGCCCTAACCGGTTCGGCTCAGCCGATAGAGCATCAGCCCGCGGACTGAAGAGTCCCGGGTTCAATTCCGGTCAAGGGCATGTACCTTGGTTGCGGGCACATCCCCAGTAGGGGGTGTGCAGGAGGCAGCTGATTGATGTTTCTCTCTCATCGATGTTTCTAGCTCTCTATCCCTCTCCTTTCTCTCTGTAAAAAAATCAATAAAATATATTTTAAAAAAATAAAGAAAACACATGTCTACACAAAAACTTGTACATGGATGTACGTAGCAGCATGAATAGCCAAAACATAGAAACCCAAATGTCCATCACCTGATAAGGGGATAAACGAAATGTGGGCTGTTCCCACGATGGAGGACCCAGCCATCAGAAGGATTAAGCGCTGACACATGCTACCACATGAATGGACTTTGAGACATTAAGTGAAAGACACTAGGCACCAAGGCTGTATGTTGTATGACTCCATGTATGTGAAATGTCCAGAATAGCAAATCTACAGAGACAACCAGTCTTTATGCGGCTGCCAGGGGCTAGGGAGCAGGGGGCGGGGGAGTGACGAGGACAGCCTCTCTTTCTGGGTGATGAAACCGTTCTAGAAGTACACAGCTGTGATGGAAACCGAGCCCGGCCGAACCAGGAGGTCCCAGTTCAGTTCCAGGTCAGGGCACATGCCCAGGTTACGTGTCTCAGATGGTCAGAGTTTGGTCCTGACACGCCAAGGCTATGGGTTTGATCCCCGGTCAGGGCGCACACAGGAATCAACCAATGAATGCATCAATAAGTGAAACCACAAATGGATGTTTCTCTCTTTCTAAATTCCGTACATTTTTAAAAAGTTTTTAATTCTTTCCTCTTTTTTTAACTACTTAAGTTATTTTCTAATGGAGGTATTGCTGACATATATTAGCTTCAGATATATAACATAACGGTTCAGTATTTGTCTACAGTAATTTTTCCTCATGAACAACTGTAAATCCGCTTTTGCCCACCCCTGCACTGGGAAAAGACCCCCACAATAACTCTAGTTAACGTCTGTCACCGTACAGAGATTTCCTTTTGTTTTAATGAGAAATTGTAAGGTGAACTCTCTTAGCCACTTTCGAATATGCAAGAGTATTAAGTGCAGTCCCCACGCTGTGCCGCACACCCCCAGGACTCACAACTGGAAGTCTGTACCTTCTGACCCCCTTCACCCATTTCACCCCCCAACTCCCACCACTCCCCACGCCTGGCAACCACTAATCTGCTGCCCGCATCTATACACACGGGCGCTGCTTGTTCTTAGACGCCCCATGAGTGAGATCATGCAGGAGTGACTCACTGCCTAGCCTCACGCCCTCGAGGTCCATCCAGGCCGGCACAAACGGCAGGATTTCACTCCTTTTTACGGCCGGGCAGTACTCCGCTGCGTACAGACACCCCACTCTCTCTCCACTCCTTCCTGGGGAGGCACCGGCTGCTTCCATGTCTCAGCCACAATCAATTGTTTGCAGCTACCTTCTTCCAGTCAGTATTTTCATTTTCTTTGGATAAATACCCAGGATTTGCTAAATAATATGGAAGTTTTACTTTTAAATTTTTGGGGACTCTCCGTACCGTGTTCCACAGTGGCTAACCCGATCGACATTCCCACCAGCATGCACAAGAGTTCCGTGTTTGAGGAACCAAGATGGCGGCAAAGGTAAACAACTAAACTGCCGCCTCGCACAATTTCAAAACTACAACTAAAAGACAAACGTCTACCACCCAGAACCACGGGAAAGCTGGCTGAGTGGAAGTTTTACAACTAGAAGGAAAGAGAAGGGAGCACAAGCGCTGGAGAGCTGAGGGACGGAGGCGCACGAATCGGGCTGGTGGCGGGCGACTGGGCGCGCGGCTTTTCTTCAACCCACAGGGAGACAAGCTCCCGATCACTCTGAAATCCAGTTTCTGGGCACACGCGGGGGACCCAGACGCCTACGGGGAGAAGCTGGACTCTCAGCCATCGGGTCGGAAAGTGAGAGTGACTTTTTTGCAGAGGTGTGCCCAGCAATCATTGTTTACTGCGCTGGAGCGTGGGAAGCAGGGAATTGGAAACGCGGAAAGGCAGAGATGGCTGACGGCAGCCATTGCCAGTTTGCCACACCCTAGCCTAGTGACGCCCTGAGACCCTGCCCCGAGACCCTGCCCCGCACATTCTACAAACCCACCCAGGCTCCACACAGTGGCTTTTGCATATAAATGGCCTGTTCTGTGGAAGCTTAACCAAATAAACTGCAGCTCCAGTCAGACTGCTCCAAAACCGCCAAAGCCCAAGCAAAGAGGAGAAAACTGTAGTTTTTGCTGTAGCTCTGCTGGATGCTCAGACAGTAGCTGACCTGCACCCCATTAGAGATCCAGAAACTAGTGTATCTAGTGGTCGGTGTGAGACGACACCAGATTTCAACCACTCTCATAAGGGACACATTCAAGAGGCAGACTCAGTGAGCACCAAAGCCCTACTGGAACAAGTCCTGCCCCATAAATGTGTCTCCAGCACAGCAATTCTTCCATTATAGACACAGCGGGTCCTCATAGCCAATTGGCCTGGAGGTCAATTCCTCCCAGCGACAGCAACAACAATCAAGACTTAACTACAACAAGGCTGTACACACAGTCCACAAAGGGGTACACCAAGAGTGTCCACCTCAGATAACTGGGAGGCTGACCCGTTGAACCAATAGGACACCTAGTACACAAAGCTCCCCAACCAACTCAGGGAAGCAGCGAAAATGAGGAGGCAAGGAAACAGATCCCAAACGAAAGAAATGGAGGAGAACAAACGAATGGACGTACAGTTCAAAACCACAGTTATAAGGTTTTTCAAGAATTTCATGGAAAAGGCCGATAAATTTAATGAGACCCTCGAGGATATGAAAAAGGACCAACTAGAAATTAAACATACACTGACTGAAATAAAAAATATTATACAGAGACCCAACAGCAGACTAGAGGAACACAAGAATCAAGTCAAAGATTTGGAATACAAAGAGGCAAAGGACACTCCTCCAGAGAAGCAAGAAGAGAAGAGAATCCAGAAAGTTGATGATAGTGTAAGAAGCCTCTGGGACAACTTCAAGCGTACCAACATCAGAATTATGGGGGTGCCAGAAGAAGAGAGAGAGCAAGATACTGAAAACCTATTTGAAGAAATAATGACAGAAAACTTCCCCCACCTGATGAAAGAAATAGACTTACAAGTCCAGGAAGCACACAGAACCCCAAACAAAAGGAATCCAAAGAGGACCACGCCAAGACACATCATAATTAAAATGCCAAGGGCAAAAGACAAAGAGAGAATCTTACAAGCAGCAAGAGAAAAGCAGTTAGTTACCTACAAGGGAGCCCCCATTCGACTGTCAGCTGATTTCTCAACAGAAACTATGCAGGCCAGACGGGAGTGGCAAGAAATATTCAAAGTAATGAATAGCAAGAACCTACAACCAAGATTACTCTACCCAGCAAAGCTATCCTTCAGAATTGAAGGTCAGATAAAGAGCTTCACAGATAAGAAAAAACTAAAAGAGTTCATCACTGCCAAACCAGTATTATATGAAATGCTGAAAGGTATTCTTTAAAAAGAGGAAAAATAAGAAAAAAGAAGATAAAAATTATGAACAACAAATACATATCTATCAACAAGTGAATCTAAAAGTCAAGTGAATTAAAAATCTGAGGAACAGAATAAACTGATGAACAGAATAGAATCAGGGGCATAGAATGGGAGTGGATTGATAATTCTCAGGGGGAAAAGGGTGTCTGTGTGGGGGGTACGGGAAGAGACTGGACAAAAATCATACACCTATGGATGAGGACAGTGGGGGGGAGGTAAGGGTAAAGGGGAGAGGTGGGAACCGGGTGGAGGGGAGCTATGGGGGGGGAAAAAGGAAAAACAATTGTAATAACTGAACAATAAAGATTTATTAAATTAAAAAAAAAAAAGAGTTCCGTGTTCTCCACAGCCTCCCCCACACTCACCATTTCTTGCCTTTTTTGTAACAGCCACTCCAACATGTGTGCGGAGGTATTTTAAAAAATTATTTAGCCCCGCCAGCATGGCTCAGTGGTTGAGCATCAACCTATGAACCAGGAGGTCATGGTTCGATTCCTGGTCAGGGCACATGCCCAGGTTGCGGGCTGGATCCCCATTAGGGGGCGTGCAGGAGGCAGCTGATTAATGATTCTCTCTCATTGTTAATGTGTCTATCTTTCTCCCTCTCTCTTCCTCTTTGAAGTCAATAAAAATACATTTAAAAAAACATTGTACGTATATCCACAGTAGGAGTCCATATTGGTAAGAAGAACAAAGGATATAATTTATACATCCATTAAAAAGCCTAAAAATATTGATGCCAAAATGGTAATGGTAGTTATATCCTGGTTGTGGTATTATAGGGCCTATTTTTTCTTCCTTTGGTTTAGCTATGTTTTCTGGCTTCTGACAATTAGCAGTTATTAGTAGCATGCGAGATACACGCCGATTTTAAAAACAAGTATATTCAAAGGAGCTGTGATTTCACACGAAGAAGAAAACAAAGGGTGAAGAACTAACTCCGGGGACTGAAGACACGCAAACCCAAAGCTCACCGCAGATCTAGCGTGGCATCAAAGCCACGCCCGTGGAAAGGAGCGCTCAGGGCTCCCCAACCACAGCCCCAGTGGGCTCTCACTCTCGTGGTGGCGGAAAGTGACAAAACGCAGTAGTGCCACGCACTGTGTTATTCCGACAAAGTCCCAGCAGTGACTGCACGGAGCTGCATGGAAGGAAGAGCCCAGGTTCCATCCCGGTCCGGAAAGCGGTTCCCAAGAAGTTTATTCCAGGACCGACGTGAAGCTAGAAGCGTGGACGCCACAGGGTCTGACAGCTCGTTCAGATACAAACATCCCGTCCAGAGAACGACTACCACCACCGAAACCACCCTCACCCGGAGCCCACTCCCCAAGCAGAGCACGCCGCGGGAAGCCCGGCCTCCTCCCGGCCTCTGGGAGGGCGGGCTCTGTCTGAAAGTGTGATCCGCTCACACGTTTCCATCGACATCGTGATCCATCTCACACGAGTCGCTAAAAAAGGACATGTGAAGGGAACGCTGCAAAGTACTTCACAGAAAAGAAAAAGCGTTAAAACAACACTGTGGAGAGTAAAACCGGAATTGGGACCTTTTAAGTCCGAAGTCTAGTTACACACACACCACAAATGAGTGCTGATAGAACTGGTGAGGTCTGGGTGGTAATGATGCCGATTTCCTGGTTTTGATATCAAACTACAGTTACATGTTAGCATTGTACTAGAGTAGGTGAGGGGGACAGGGAATCTTACTGTACTATGTTTTGCAAATTTCTGAGACTGTATTTCAAAATAAAATGTAGCCCTGGCCGGTTTGGCTCAGTGGATAGAGCATCGACCTGTGGACCCAAGGGTCCCGGGTTTGATTCCGGTCAAGGGCACGTACCTCGGTTGCAGGCTCCTCCCCAGCCCAGGCCCTGGTTGGGGCTCTCTTACATCAATATTTCTCTGTCTTTCCCTCTCTCTTCCACCCTCTCTAAAAATCAATGGAAAAATATCCTTGAGGATAAAAGTAAATAAGTAAACAAAGTAAAATATAAAAATAACACACTTGGAAAGCTGTGTACGAGAATGTTAATGTAGCAATAGGGGAGGTTTGACAGCCTGCGTGGAACCTGATGAAGAGGCGACATGGACATCCTGCTTTGCCCGGTTTGAAGACACAGGTTTCTGCCCACGGTTCGAGTGGTGCTCCCGAGTTCCGTTGCCAGATCAGCATGACCTCTCCTACGCACGCGGCCCCAACTGCGTCCGGCTTGAACGTGCAGGGTTTTCTTCAAAATCGTTAACTCCGATGCCCCTGTGGCCTAAAGCCCCTGGTATCTTCCAGGAACGTCGAGGACTGGAATAGCTGTATCACCCGCTGCTTGGGTCCAAACGATAAAAGCCTCGCTCAGAAGGCGCCCTCGACGTCCATCAACGTAACCTTGGGGATGCATAATCCCGTGCCGCTTTCCAGGCGGTAAGATGATGCTGTGGGTCCGGCAGCCGCTGGGCCCCTGGCACGGATTCTGAGGGTGGAGGCGCCTTCCCCTCTGCTCCTGAGGCCCTGCAGCAGGCCGCGCTGTCCGGCCCGCTCCGCGGACGAGCAGAGACAGGATGCTGAGAGCGGCCGGGATCTGGCCCGAAGGCTCAGACAAGCATCCTCGTTGGCCCTTTCAGGACTGCTCCATACCTGCGTGCACGCTGGTGACTAACACACACCATCTCTAGCACCGTGGGTGTGATCCTGAAATAGCTGCCTCCACTGACTGTTACTCTAATGGATTCAGCAGACGGGAGGACGGGAAGTGGAGTAAAAGCATGTACCACAGCTTGTTTTTCTATTTTCCATTAAAAAAATGGCTTACACGCCCCTCAGCGTCAGCAGGTGTAAGAACATCTCATCAATCCAACACCAGCACAGGTGCCCTGGAACTTTCCTCCCATGGACCCTCTGGACTCCTGACACCAGGACTCACTGGAAGAAGTTGGGATCCAAGGCCACTGAGCACCCCCAGACCTGAGCAGTTCTCACACACACGCCCCCTCCCAGCCTTAGACCTCTCTTGTACCCCCTTTCTCATCCTTCCTTTTCTGCAATATACTAAACCTTTTGGCCCGGCCGGCCTGGCTCAGTGGTTGAGCATCAACCTATGAACCAGAAGGTCAGGGTTCGATTCCCAGTCAGGGCACGTGCCCGGGTTACGAGTTCGATCCCCAGTGGTGGGTGTGCAGGAGGCAGCCGATCGATGATTCTCTCTCATCATTGATCTCTCTCTCCCCCGCTTCCTCTCTATAAAATCAATTAAAAATTTTAATGAAAATATATACGCTTCACCTTTTGTGTGAGCACAGGGTAGATTCCAACATCTAAACTTAAAATGGGGGTTGAAAGAGCCCCCGGCTGAGACGCCATTGATCCTGCCCGTGACGCTGCTGGCATCACGGATGTCGGATGGAAGATGCGCCGCGGCGTGAGTGCCACTCAGCTGAACCCAGGCCACTGGATCGGGAAACCCTCGGGGGTGAGTTCCACGTTGTTGTGGACTCTGCCCTGCAGAACACTTAGTGCCGCCTCGAAAGCGCGTTCCAGTACCCGACGCCGCAGAACTCAGTGACCGGGAGGGTCCAGCCCCCTGGAGTTTCCGCGGGCTGCCCCTGCAAGCGCCCAGAAATTATAATTCTGTGGAGCAAGGCCTCCAAGTTCCTTCACCCTCAGCCCACGGGCGGCCGCCTGACGGACCGACTGCCTCGGAGCCCAGCACGGACACCGACCCCATGGTCACGCTGTGCTGAAGAAAGCGTCAGCACCTTGGACTGTGACCGAGGGTATGGACCGGGGAAGACACTGCCCCCTGCACACGGACCACGACATTTCAGCCCCCAAATTTCCACTCCCTGATGGACAGCTCCACCTCAACATCACCCTCTTTTGCTCCAAACCAACAGGAATCACACCACCCTGACCGTGTGGCTCAGCGGATAGAGCATCGGCCTGCGGACTGAAGGGTCCCGGGTTCGATTCCGGTCAAGGGCATGTACCTTGGTTGCGGGCACATCCGCAGTGGGGGGTGTGCAGGAGGCAGCTGATCGATGTTTCTAACTTTCTATCCCTCTCCTTTCCTCTCTGTAAAAAATCAATAAAATATATTTTTAAAAATTTAAAGAATAATACCAACATTTCCCGTCACTCAAGGTCAAGACTGTAGTTGATTATTAAGTCCACGGTGGGTCCAAATCCTCTCCATCCTCACCTTGAAGTACCACTCACATTTATTTGGTCTTCTTTCCATTCCCATCCCATCATCCCGTTCGAGAGATTATTCCTTAAGCCAAGGTTTCCCACGGGGTCTTCTTGATGTCCCACGGTCACAGGCACTCCAAAACATGATGCTAACGTCATCCAACCCTTGAAAAAAATCTCTCCAGTCCTGGCAGTGCGGCCAACTCAAACTTTTTTTTTATTGATCTTTATTTTTATTGATGATCTTAGAGAGGAAGGGAGAGGGAGAAAGAGAAACATCAATGATGAGAGGGAATCATGGATCGGCTGCCTCCTGCACGGCCCCTACCGGGAATCAAGTCCACAACCCGGGCCTGTGCCCTGACCGGGAAGTGAACCGTGGCCTCCTGGTTCACAGGTCGATGCTCAACCCGACCAGGCCTTTTCCAATGGGCCCGAACGAGCATCAAGCGCCTGACACGGGGGCTCGGACCAAGGACTCTGACTCCATTCGTTTCCTGTATTTGCTCCTTTCTGTCCTCCCTCCTTTCTCCAGGGTGATCGACAATTAAATCTCTGAAAAGGAAAGGGCTCATGGCTCACTTTCATGGACAACCGGAAGGAGCAGGTGGACTGCTTCCCACACCACAGCGAGCCTCCGGAGGGACACGAATCCCCCGGGAGAAAAACAAGTGAAAGCAACTTCACAATGAAGACAAGGCGCCGGGCTGGTGTGGCATCCCCTAGACGGAAAGTTTGTGGGTGTGATCCGCAGTTGGGGCACGTATGGGGGTCCATTGGTTAATGTTTCCACAGACCTATCCTCAGGTGAGGATTGAAAATTTTTTTTTAAATTTCTTAAAGAAGAAAAGGAAAGTGAACCCACTCCCTGGGCCTGTGGGTACACGGAGAAGGCTGGGAGGGTGAGCCAGGCAAACGTAACTGTTTGAAATAGGACTATGAGGACTTCAGGATGAAAGCTAAGTAACTTACTTTCCATTTAAGAAATCCCCATCTTTGCCCTAGCTGGTGTGGCTCAGTGGATAGAGCATCGGCCTGGGGACTGAAGGGTCCTGGGTTCGATTCCGGTCAAGGGCATGTACCTTGGTTGCAGGCACATCCCCAGGAGGGGGTGTGCAGGAGGCAGCTGATCGATGCTTCTCTCTCATCGATGTTTCTAACTTTCTATCCCTCTCCCTTCCTCTCTGTAAAAGATCAATAGAATATATTAAAAAAGAAAAAAAGAAATCCCCATCTTAGCTAGTGGCCTAGCGGGTGAGAAGAAACATATGCATCGAAGAAAAAGCAGACAGGCAAGCTGTACCCGAAGCAAGTGCTTCCAGAGTTCCAGGAGGAACCAAAAGCGGCCAGAGCCGGGGGATGGGCCAGAACCCGCCCGGAGGTGCAGGCAGGAAGTCTACCCGCGTGGCTGAGGCAGAGGACGCGGAGATGAGATGTGAGAGCGGCACGCAGCTGCCCCCACCCGCACCCCGGTCCCAGCCCCTGTCCCGTGCTCTGCTCTCCTCTCCCTCCCGATGGAGGCCGGGCAGCCACAACGGCTCACCTATTAGCTCCGCGTCAGCCGCGTGCCGAGGGCTCAGAATGTTGGGAACGGTTTTACTGTGTTTAATCTCAGAAGAGCCTAACAATGCACTCTGAACTCAATGTTTTAAATGTCTGCATTAAAAATAGCAAAACTCCCACAACAGTCAAGAAACTAGGATCCATAAATCAAAAGAAAAATCTTTAAGCACCCAGACACTCTTACAAAAACACTCTTCAATAAAAAAAATGTAAAAAAAACAAACACGTTAAACTGTTGACCTCCTCTCAAAGGAGGAAACAAAAAAAGAAGGGAAGTCTGATGAAGTGACAAGTAGTGTTAAAGCAGGTTTATAATCCATTTAAACAGTAACCCCTCTGGAAAATAAACGTTCCTCTTTAATCCCTTTGAGGGCAACATACCATCCGAACAAGACCAGATTGCTTCTAAGTTCAAATGTGACCCTGTCGTCGCACCTTCACCCACCGATAGCCGGGAGAGGGCGGGACAACTCCTGATCAGAAAGAGGCCGCAGCATTTTGGACTTCCAAGGGATCTTTGCTAGACGCGACGCAGAAGCTTCTGGAAACAGGAATTAGGGAACTTCGAGTGTTTAGTTGACGGATTACTTCACTGGAGCTCATTCCTGAACCAGCACCGAGGAAACCAGAACCCTTCAGCGTCCACGTGCTCTCCCTGAGCCTCAGGTCGACGCTCCGCCCGCCCGGCCACACTCCCAGGATGGAACCCGGAGCCTTTTAGGGGAAGGGATGGCCATGGAGAGCGCCCTTGGAGCTCAGCAACAGGGTCAACCCTGGAAGGGCACCCTGGGGAGGGGCAGTGAGGGCAGGTTCCACACGTTCCCCGGCGCCAGCCCTGAAACGCTCGACCGCATGCTCCCTAGAAGGTGTGAGCTGTACTAGCGTCTGGCAGACACCGGCCACGAGAAGCAGATGAACCCACCACCTCCTTTCCCCCAGGCCTTCCACACCCGCTCCCCTGCCCGGCCGGCAGAGCTGAACGGTGAATCTCGGAGAAGACTCCACCAGGGGTGGCTAACAGAGCTTTCACTGGCCTCCTGCAGCCCCGTGTAAGGCAGGGTCTGAGAAGTGAAAAGCAATTGGAAAGCTCCTTCTCCACACGCCAGGTAAATACACACACACACACACACACACACACACACACACACGCACACTCAGTAACCTGTCCTATCCCAGCAGAGGGCTTTCCCAGACGGGAAACCTAGCTGAAAACTTCCCCTGCTCATGTACCTAATTTCACTAGGGGTCAGGGGAAGGCTGCATTTTGTAACAGCTGAACTTTAACCAGACTGTCATTAGTGGTGCAACATTCCCTCATTAGCATACAGTTACCCCTGAATGAAAAGCCCTGGCTGTCCGCCAGGCCGGCCAGGAGCTGGGGCCAGGGGCCATGAACTCCTAGAAAGTTCTATGAGCCGCAGAAGAAGAGCTCCCCCGCTCCACCGGCCTAAACTTAGCCCTCACCCCATTCCTCACTCCCCACAGCATCCGGCATCGCTAAGACGATACATTTTGAAAATAAAAAGAAAATGAACCGATGGAGCAAAGGGCCAGTAGCAGGCAAAGCCTTGCTGGGCTGGCGATTCCTGTTTGGGATTGAGGGAGGGGGAGGAGCTTTCTGGATGATTCTATTCTTGGCAAGGAAATTAGCTCCAGGTCCTGTTCCATCAGAAGGCCCCAACGCAGGACCGTTCTGGGGGAATGAACGCTCTCCCTGGGCGAAGCGACCTCATCCTGGGCTGTGCGGATGGGAGCAAAGTGGGGAGGGCTGCGGGGGGGAGTCTGGGAAGGTGTGTTTCACTGTGGGGGGGCGCCACGGGGAGGGGTGCTGTGAGGACAGAATGAATGGGTAAGGTCGGAGAAGATGGGCACAGTTAAGAGGGAGCGTGTGGATGACTAAGGGAGGTGAAGGCAGGGCGTGGATGGCTAGAGGGGAGAGGTGTGGGCCGCTAAGGAGGGTTAGGGGAAGAAGGTGTGGATGGTGGACAGATGAAGGGATGTCCATCAGCCCCCCGAGAGGCAGCGGTGAAGGAGGCCCAGGGGGGTGGCCTCGCCCGGGCTCTCCCCACCCCCCTCTGTGGGCGTGTGCCCCGCTGCGCGTGTGCTAGGGCCAGGCGCCAGGCCGCAGGGCCACCACTCACCCCACGACTCCCTGGTTGTAGTTCCTCCGCTTCCAGGGGGTCCCGCTGTACACGCCCCCGCCGCCGTCGGCCCGGCCGCCCCCCGCGGGCCGCGCTCCGCTGGGCTGCAGCAGGCTGTAGTTGAGTCCGTAGGTGCTGGCCTTGTTGTCGCGCTTCCTCTTGTTGCTGCTGCCCGAGGCCGGGTCGGTGGACTCTGCGGCGGGGACAGCGGCCGAGGACGGGGCCGGGGACGGCGACGGGGCCGGGGACGCCGAGGGACCCGCGGCTGCCCGGCGGGCCCAGGCCGCGGGCTGGTGGTGGTTGTTGTTGTTGTTCGTCTCCAGGGGCAGGAAGTCCCGCTGCTCCGCGGGGCCGCCCAGCAGGCGCTCCCCGGAGCGGTACATGCTGGCCGGGGCCGGGGCCGCGCCGCCGGGGCTGCCGCTACCGCTGCCGCTGCCGCCGGTGGCCGTGCTGCCGCCGCCGCCGCTCGCGCCGCCGCTGCTGTGACAGTGGTGGTTGAAGTAGAGGTTCCGCAGCCCCTGGGTCGTCTCCCAGATCTGCATCCACAGACTGTTGGACGGTCCGAGCTGCTCTGGCTGGAACCAGGCGATCCTCGGATCCATCAAACGGCGGCGGCCTCTGCCCCCGCCCCTCCCGGCCTCCCGCAGGGCCGCCCGCCGCCGCCGCGCCTCGGGCGCACGCCCGGCCTCGGCTGCTGCTGCCGCTGCCGCTGCTGCTGCTCCCGCTGCTCCCGCTGCTGCCCGAGCTGCCGGCGGCGTCGCTCCCGCCCTCGGGGACTCCGCGGGCCCTCCCCCCTCCCTCCGCCCCTCTGCTGAGCCTGTCACCGAGGTCCCCGTGCAAATGGCGGCCGCGGCGGCGGCTCCGGAGAAGGACGAGCGGCGGCGGCGGCGGCAGTGGCAGTGGCGGCGGCGGTGGCAGGGGCGGCGGGATGCGCCTGCTCCGTAGCGTCCTCGCTACTCCGGCCCGAGGGCGGGGCCTCGGCCGGCTCCGCCCCGCTCGCTCCGCCCCGCCCCCGCGCCGGCCCCGCCCCCGCGCCGTGCTGTCCGTCAGCCCGGAGGCCGCACCGTGCGTCACAGAGACCACGGCGCGGAGCGGTGCCCGCAACCGCCCGGCCCAACCGTCCCGGCGCCGGCTGGGCACCGAGCCGCACGTACCTGGGCGTCCGGGTGCCCCTCGCGCGCGCGCGCCGCCACCGCCGGTCTCGGTTTCCGCGTCCCGGAGCCTGGGTGAGGCCGGACGGAAGTCGGCGTCAGCTCCGCGGGGAAGGGGCGGTGGGAGGTGCCGCCCCGCCCATGGGCCCTCCCCCGCCCGCCTCCCGGATGTCCTTGGTGCCGACCCCTCCCGAGGTCTCAGCTCCGAGCACACCTGCCTGAGGGAGGAAGTGCCCCGGCCCCGCGCACGTGCGCTGGGCCCCGCCCGGACGCGGCTGCGCTGGTGCCCGCGCCCGCCGCCCCGCGCCCACCCCGCGCCCGCCCCGCGCCTGCCCAGCCACGCCCTGGCCTCGGCGGAGGGTCCCCAGCCCACCTGCGCGGCCGCACGCGCGTGATCGTTGCATGTGTTAGCCATGAGCCCAAAACCCACTCTGCACATCCACGCACACATCAACGCGCGCGGATGCACAGGCTGCTGCTGGGGTGTAAGGACACCGCGCCCGCCCAGGGGTGCACCGCCCTCTTGGAAAGGCCTCGGTTCAGAATAAACAGAAAACCCGGACCTTTCAGACGCACACGAGGACCAGATACTGTTGGCATCGGTAGAGATTTCCCACGGGGTGGCTATTTGCATATCTTCCCAATCCCTGTAGTTAAGACGCGGAAAAGGGAATGTTCAGTATTTCAAATCATCAGGAGAGAAAAAAAGGAGAATGAGCACATCTCTCGTATGCCTCTAAGGTGATCCCAAGTCCACAAGTCCCAGCCCCAGATTTGGGCCTTCTGTTTGGGGAGCTCAATATCCTGGGAAGGTTTTTTGGCAAACGATAAAAAACTATCAAATAAGGAAGCGTTGCTCTCCCTTTTTTCCTGCTGAGAGGATGATATGGCTGTAAATACGGAAAACCTAAAACAAGCCCTGTAGCATTTTGGTCCTGTGTGTGTGCTGAGAATCCCCTCGCCTGGAAAAGGAGGGGCAGTGTTTTCACGCTCGTCACCCTGACAAACGAAACAAAAATAAACTGTTGCATAGAGATGGGTTTCTTTTGAGGACTTCAAGTTTGTTTTGAAAAACTCAAAAGGGAAAAATAGAAAGCCGAACAAAGCAAGCATGATCAAGGTCCCACCATCTAGAAATCACCACCGTGAAGACTGTGACACAGTCTTCCAGAAATCTCTCCGGGCACACGGGTACGTCAAGGGACCAACATCCTGTAGGCTCTTTCAGTTTTCACTTACCTGATTTGAAATGTGATTCCGTCTTTTAAAATATTCTTCCAATGTCCAAGAACACATTAAACGCCACTGCCATCTAAGACCCGCCCCCAAAAAAGTATCCATGGGGCAGTACCTGCCAGACATGAACATTTGTTGTATAGAGTGTTCATTTCTAAAGGCAAACCTTATAACTACTACAGTATTGGCAAAACGATCAAATGAGCTAATAGACGTAAAAGTACTTTGCACCGCGTGGGCTGAACGGTAAGGGGCCCTGTCCTTGTTCACCTGCAGGGAACGCTGACCGGTTAGCCTGGTCACATGTCATGTTTCAGCACCTTCACTCAGTACATCTGGGTTGAATGTCTAGCATCCATACACAGTGGAGCTAATTGCTTCAAAGAAGATAAGTAAGCAACCGGGGCCTTTGGCTGCCTGCCATGAATTTACTGTCTGGTTAGGGAGGCAAAAGGGGTAAATATTTAAAGTCACATGGAAATTTATTCAGTTAATTCAACAACTATGTCTCAAGCAGATATTATGTACCAGCATGACCTACACTGACGAAGTCCCCGCCTTCATGGACCTTCCATTCCAGCGGTAAGGCAAGCGTGTAAGGTCAGACAGTGGTTAAGTGCTACAAAGAAAAAGAAAGTAGGCTAAAGGGACAGTGACTGTGCTATTTTTAGATGGGCTGGTCAGGGAGGGCTGCTCTGAGGAAGGGATATTTGAGCAGGGACTTCAGTGAGGCAGTGGGTCGTGTCCATCTAGGGAATGACCCGTCAGGCCCAGGAACTAGCCAGTGCAAAGGCCCTGTGGCAGGAATAGCCTTTGTGGACCAGATGGTAAGGCCGTGTCATTGAGTGGTGAATGTGGTGCCATGATTTAGAACCATAAAGTCTCTCTTGTGAAGGTTTCCTCAAAAACCATCCAGTCTCAAGTAAAACAGTAGGGAATTTTACATACACAAAAATGTGTCCACTTTCTCAGACAAATCCGCAGTAACCTGCTGCATCCCAAGAGACAGACTCATTTCAATCATAAATTTTGATGACTCACCCTTTTCATTTTGCTTTTTAGAACAAGAGAATAGACATTATAGTCTTCAAAAACCTCTGCATTATATTGATGAGCAACAACAACACAACACAGCTATCATACGCCCAGACATTTTTGTGCATTCAGGGGGCAGGGTGGGGGGGCTCAGCCTGGCGTGCGTCCTCTTGCAGTCCGGGGAGCCCTCGGGGGATGTCCAACTGACGGCTTAGGCCCATTCCCCACTTAGCATCCTTAGCGCAGCCACAGAGGCAGGAAAGGCTCCCGACACTGCCGCTGCGCTCGCCAGCTGTGAGCCCGGCTTCTGGTTGAGCTCCTGCGTTGAGTGTCTGCCCCCTGGTGGTCAGTGCATGTCATAGCAACCGTTCGTTCCGCCGTTCAGTCAATTTGCATATTAGCCTTTTATTATATAGGATGTCCTGTTCATTCTCAGGATTCTTGGTCTTAGGGAAGAACATGCTGAGCTGTTGGTCTCAACTTGAAAGATTTATGGCAACACCAAGGTTCTGCAGGTCAAACACAGAGCCGAGAAGTGAGAAGAAAGCAAATTACCAAAGAATCGGCAGATTTAAATAGGATTTTTATTGGCGTATTAACTTGCAAGAAACAGGAGGGACACAGCACGCGCACTGCTACGGGGTGTGATTAGTAACTGGCCTTGGAATTGGCCTTGGAATGAAGGCATGGGCGGTGTAAGATTATATTCCCGCCCTCCGGAGCGAACCAGCCCAGGGCTGACAGTCACACAGTAGGGCTATTAGTACCTCCGGGACTCAGCTTAGGAAGCAGTCGTTCCAGGCATTAGTAACCTAGGCTTAGGCCGCATTTACAACTTTCCCTCTTTTGCACACAGTATACATTTATTATATCGTGGGTTTTCTCTCCTCCTTCGTGAAGGGATAACAAAGTAGACTCGTAAGTAGGGAGATCTTTTTCAATGAGACGTCAAAACAACCGGCAGCGGGAAGGACAGTCCCAATTTCTCCCAGCGCTGTTTTTAGAAACACGTTGCTCAATGGTGTGCCATTCTGGGATCTCCGGAGTGAGTGAGCGAGTGTGTGCGTGAGTGCGTACGTGGGTGGATAACAACTTTTAGTATAATGCATACTCTATAAAATTTGTTCGTTTTCAGTGTGAAATTTTTTAGTAAAATTAAGAGTTGTGCAATCATCACCACCATCCAATTTTGGAATATTTTCTATCAAACCCCACCCCCTCCCCCAAATCTCTAGGGCTCATTGGCAGTCAATCCCTTTTCCCAACCCCCGCCCTGGGCAACTACTAACCTTCTTTCTACCTCTAGAGATTTGCCTTCTCTGGGTAACCTCTGACTTGAGTGGCATTTCCATAGATGTTGACCTTGGTGGCTGTAAAGCCCCCACAGAGAATTTCCCGCCTCGCCTAACGACGGTGGGGAAAAAACACAGCTGATCAAGTTTCTGCTAGCTATTCAGGCAGCTCTTTTTTTCTTTTTAATATTTAATAAAACATATTTCCTTATTTCATTTATTTATTTATTTGCAAATTTGAGAGAGAGAGAAAGGAAGAGAGAAACATCAGTGATGAGAGCGAATCCTCCATCGGCTGCCTCCTGCACGCCCCCTACTGGAGACCGAGTCCGCAATCTGGGCATGTGCCCTGACCAGGTTGAACCGCGACCTCCTGGTTCATAGGTCGATGCTCAACCACGGAGCCACGGCGGCTAGCCCCTTTGGGCATCCTGATAGGTCGGCTTCGGCTCTCACATGCGGCACCCCGTGTTTCTCCGTCTGTGCCCCATGTCCGTCTGCCCCCCTGTAATGAAGCTCCATGACAGCAGGGGCCTGGTGGGGGGCAGACGGACTCGGAGATGATGGCCCCGTGATCCCCAGTTCCTGGGGTTCCCCTTTCTGTATAATCCACTCCCCTTCCCTGAGGGTGTGACCTACGACCTGTCTAACCAGCAGAACGTGGTGAAGGGATGGATGCCTCGTCCTGAGGATGTGACCTCACAGCAGACTCTGCCTCCGGGGCTCACGGGAGGGGGCGCCTGTGGGAGCTGACCTCTGACCCGCAGCGCAGCCCAGCAAGCAAACGTGCTTCCAGCAGCTGGGCTGAGCCGGCAGCGGATGCTCCTCCCGTTGGGCCTCCCGGCGAGAACGCAGCAGGGGAGAGCCCCGCAGAGCCATGCCCGGGCGCCGGAACCCCGGGACGGACAGCTACTGCACGTCTGTCCTTCCACCTGCCGCTCAGCACTAGTTTGTTCCGCTCCCTGCTCTCCCCTCCGTTGTTAGGACGGGGTCCAGCGCGCAGGGGCGCCCCCGGGTGACCTGGTGGGGGAACACATTGCCGTGGAAAAGCCGAGCAGAGCGACCGAGTGGACAGCGAGTCACGGCCCGCTCCCGGCTGTGCGGTCTGTGTGTGCCCGCGCATCACCGGAGGGCGCCCTTGAACTTGCCTGCCTCACAGGCAGAGGCAAACTCCGCTCTCAGACGCGGGAGAGCCAGGCCCCGGGCCTTTTCTAAGGTAACTGCAAGCCAAAGGGCCCCAGCTTTCCCCTCACTACTATTGTGCATCTGACCCAAGAGGCTTCTCATTCAAGAAAATTTGGAGTAAGTGACAGAGTTAGCCTGGGGTTGGGGAGGGTCTAATAACAGACTTAGAAAAGTGCAGCCAAAATAATGGGGGGGGGGGGGGTCAAGTCCCACATTTGTTTGGTGGAGCAGAAGTCTGCAGCCTGAGGACGAACGGAGAGAACCCATTCCATTGTCAGGAAGACTGAGTCAGGGGGCAGCACGGAGCTCCGAGGGGCCACTCCGCGTGCCACCAACCAGCTGCCGGGTCACCACTCGCGAAAGATGGAGCGGTGTCACACGCGTAACCCCTGACCTGTTCTGAAACTAGCCGGTGCCCCACGGATCCCCGGAGCACCTCTCCTAGGGCCGGAGAGGCTGCCTGGGACATTCCCTCCAGCCGCTGGTGAGGGGCGGTGCCAGAGCAGCACGTGGGGGGTGACCTTTGTTCAAAGTTCGAAAACTGGAGCTGAAAACGCACAGCCATGATGAAGACTCGGTGACGAATCAGCATCGGAGAACCGCTGGCCAAAGGGAGTGTTAGGTCATTTGTCCACCTTCTCAGTCCTAAGCAGCTTTGGGTGAGTGCGTCGGTGGGAAACGTCACCATTTCTCACAGGTGACAGGAAAGCCGTATCAGCTTGACTGTTCCATCTCCTCAAGCCGCCCATCTCGCCAACATGGCTACAAGGTCATGGCTTTGAACCCTATGAAGGTCAAAAGCTGTCCTCGGCCTCTTGGCCAACATAACACGCTTCCCAAGAAATATTTGAACACTTAACCAGTGTCCTTGTCATTCATTCATTCATTCATTCATTCCACCAACACTGAGCACTGGGGCGCACAGAGACGAGTCGGGGGCCGTGCTCACAGCCCTGTGGCCCTCTGGTGTGTGGTGTGTTTCCGCACAGTGTGTGTCATTGTAGCCAACCCTCGTTCGGTCGGCTGGAATGCCAGCCCCTGCAGGACAGGCATGAAGGAGGCAGCAAAGGGGGCACCTGGCGCCCGGGAGCAGGGGTGTGTCCGGTGACCCATCCTTGGGCTGCCAAGTGGCGAGGAGGAGGAGCAAGGACTGACCGGGAAGAATCGGGCCCCACATCTTTCAAGGACAAAGCCTGCCCATCCCTCCATCCCACCTCTCACTGGCCGTGGACACGTCAGCCCCAATTCTGTTCCTCTCTAATGTTACAGAACCTCTAGCTCATTTCCCCAAACCCCTGTGACTTAAAGCTCTCACCCCCACAGATGAGAGGCCCCAAAACAGTGTCCCCTCACCTCTATTTCTTCACACCCATTTCAGCTCATGAAATAGGAAAGGAGCAGGAGGAAATGAGAGGGGATGAGGACGTTACTTGAGGCGTCCCTGTGGAGGGGACAGGCCTTCACATAACGCATACCACCTCATGGGCTTCCAGGGATGGGGAGGAAGGGTAAAACATTCACTTCCTAGCCCAGCCCGCGTGGCTCAGTGGCTGAGCTTTGACCTATGAACCAGGAGGTCGAGGTTGGATTCCTGGTCAGGGCACATGCCCGGGTTGTGGGCTCGATCCCCAGTAGGGGGCGTGCAGGAGGCAGCCAATGGATGATTCTCATCATTGATGTCTCTATCTCCCTCTCCTTTCCTCTCTGAAATCAACATATATATATATATGGTATAAAAAATTTCACTCGTTACAAGCCACACACACATTTGGAAAAAATCGCGACATTAAGCATTCATTAAAATGGGTACCTTTCTTTGTGTTTCTCTGATTGACGAAGACTGAACAGAGCAGTGATTGCCAGCGCGGGCAGGGCATGGGAGACACAAGTCTGGTTGACTATGTGTGGACATGTGACCTAAGGTCCTTTCGGTTCCATCTACCAACGTAAAGACGTCCTTGGACCCAGTGCCTCCGTCTGCTCGGGCTGCCCTAACACAATGCCAGCAGTTGGGGGACTAAACAACAGAAGTGTATGTTCTGACAGTTCTGGAAGCTGGAAGTGCAAGAGCCAGGTGCCGTTGAGGCGTTTCCGGTGAGACCGCTCTTCCTGGCTCGCACACGGCGTCTTTTCTCGCATCCTCAGCTGGGCGCATGCAGAAAGAGAGAGCTCTCTGCTCTCTTTCCCTCTTCTTATAAGGGACACTAATCTTTTGGATTTACAGCCTCATCCTTATGACTTCTTTAAAAAATTGATTTCAGAGAGGAAGGGAGAGGGAGAGAGAGAGAGAAACATCCATGATGAGAGAGAATGAATCATTGATCGGCTGCCTCATGCACGCCCCACACTGGGGATGGAGTCCGCAACCCGGGCATGTGCCCTGACCGGGAATCGAACCGTGACCTCCTCCTTCATAGTTTGAAGCTCAACCCCTGAGCCACACCGGCCCTATCCTTATGACTTCATTTAACCTTAGCTTCTTCCCTAAAGGCCCTATCTCCAAATACAGTCAAATTGGGGGGGGGTAGGGCTTCGACATATGAATGGGGAGGAGGTGTCACAATACGGTTCATAACACCCAGCGAATCCAGCTTCAGAAATCGATCCTGCATATGTTTGCATATGTGCACAGAAATCTTTAAATAAGAATGCATTATATGTGCACGGCCCAGTATGGCTCAGGGATTGCATGTCGACCTATAAACCAAGAGGTCAAGGTTCGATCCCCGGCCAGGGCACATGCCCAGGTTGTGGGCTCCATCCCCAGTAGGGGTTGTGCAGGAAGCAGCCGATCCATGATTCTCTCTCATCATTGATGTTTCTCTCTCTCTCCTTTCCTCTCTGAAATCAATAAAAAAATATATTTTAAAAAAAGAATGCATTGCCTGTCATAGCCAAAAATGATAATGAACCTAACCATCCATCAAGTGGGGGTTAAGCTCAAGATTAAGCTCAGTCAGCCGATAAAATACTAGTGTGCAGCTGTGCGAACGAACGAGCCGGCACGACACAGGTTGGCCGGGAGAGCTCACTCAGACGTTCAATGGGAAATGCAAGCTGCAGAATGGCGTGCAGAATACAACCAATTTTTGTTAAAATCAAAAAGTATACGCACCGGTATTTTCCGGACGGATTTACAAGAAACCACTGGCCGTCATTCCCACCGAGGCCTGGGCTTGCGCAGGGCGAAGGATCCGCTCCTCCCTCTGCTGTACTGTTTGCCCTGCCCGTCTCACCGCTAGTGGAGGTACGGGACTTTCTAAAGTCGAAGTAAAACTCACCATTTTAACCCTCTGAAAGTGTCCAATTCGGTGGCACCGGTACATTCATAATGTCGTGCAGCCATCACCTCTACCTGGTTCCCCACATCCCACCCCCCTGAATGGGCGTTCGCTAATCTGTTTTCATTTCTATGAATTTGCCTACTTTGAATATACTATATTCATATCAGTGGAATCATATGAGGCCTTTGTCATCCACATTGTAGCATGGATCAACACTTCATTCCTTTTTTTTTTTTTTAACTTGCGTTTTATTTATTTTTTATTATTTATTATTATTTTTTTAAATCCCCACCCGAGGATATTTTTCTGTTGCTTTTTACAGAGAATGGAAGAGAGAGGGAAAGACAGAGAGAAACATCGATGTGAGAGAAACGCATTGATTGGTTGCCTCCTGCACATGCCCCGGCCACATGTACGGGGAGGAACCTGACACTGAGGTAGATGCCCTTGACCGGAATCGAACCCAGGACCCTTTGGTTCGCAGGCCGATGCTCTATCCAATGAGCCAAACCGACCAGGCATTTCAGTCCTTTTTCGTGGCGGAATAATATTCCGTTGTATGACTATGCTCTATCTAGCTTTACCATTGACCTGTCAACGGGCATTCGAGTTGTTTCCAGCTCTTGGCTATTGTGAACAGGACTGTTACAAAGATTGACATACAAGCTGTTATTCGAATACCCGTTTTCGGTTCTTTTGGGTACATACCTGGGAAGGAATCACTGGGTCATATGGAAGTTCTATTTTAGTAATTTTGGGGGGATGAATGCTACTTTTCTGATTTTGTTTAAATATTTAATTACATGCCACGGATGAGACAGTATAGAGCAAGATCCTTTAGTACAGCCTCTCTTTGACAAGGGACATTGTTTATCTTAATTATTAAGGCCTTAATTGGGTTTAACTGTCGTTTGTCTCAGGGCCTGTTAGATGTCTCTGTGAGGCAGACACGCTAATGTTCTTGCTGTTGAGCTTAGTCTACCTCAAAAGGATAAAAGGCCCTGGCCGGTTTGGCTAGTGGATGGAGCGTCGGCCCACAGACTGAAGGGTCCCAGGTTCGATTCCGGTCAAGGGCACATGCCCAGGTTGCGGGCTCGGTCCCCAGTAGAGGGCATGCAGGAGGCAGCCAACCAGTGAATCTCTCATATCATTGATGTTTCTCTCTCTCTCTCTCTCTCTCTCTCTCTCTCTCAAATAAAAAAATTATTTTTTTAAAAAAGAATATAAGTATTCTTCTGATGATACTACTATCCTTAGATAATGCAATTGATAGTAATTATTCCAATTTTTAGCTATTGTTTGACAGTTTATTTAAAAGATAACTAGCCCTAACCGGTTTGGCTCAGTGGATAGAGCATCGGCCTGCGGACTGAAGGGTCCCCGGTTTGATTCCGGTCAAGGGCATGTACCTTGGTTGTGGGTACATCCCCAGTTGGGGGTGTGCAGGAGGCAGCTGATCGATGTTTCTCTCTCATCGATGTTTCTAACTCTCTATCCTTCTCCCTTCCTCTCTGTAACAACAAAAAATCAATAAAATATATTTTTAAAAAATAAAAATAAATAAATAAAAGATAATATTGGCCACTTCACACCCACTAGGATGATTATTATCAAAACATAGAAAAGAATAAATGTTGGCGAGGATGTGCCGAAAGCGCAGCCCTTAAGAAATGTTACTGGGAATGTAAAATGCTGCTGTGGAAAATACGGCAGTTCCTTGGGGAAAGAAACGAACAAACTAGCATATAACACAGCAATCCCACCCAAAAGAACTGAAACCTGAGATTTAAGCAGATATGCAGGGTGTCCCTGAAAAAAAGTATGCACACTATGTATTCTATTACATTTTGAAAATGGAATGTATTTAAATAAACACTGCATTTATAAGTATTTAAGGTATGTACATTTTTAGGGACATGCTATACGAATCTGAACCCTAACGCTAATACAAGCCCTAGCCCTAACCATAATGCTAACCCTAGCCTAACCCTAACCTTGTGCCCTAGCCGAACCCTAACCCTAGTCCTAGCCCTAACCCTAACCCTAGCCCTAACTCTAGCCCTAGCCCTAACTATACACTCATGTTCATAGCAGCATTATTCACAATAGCCCATAGCTAGGAGGTAGAAGCAACCCCAGTGCCATCAACAGATGAATGGATACACGATATGTGGATGGAGTAGCATTCAGCCTTGAATGGAATACTATCCGGCCCTAAAAAGGAAACGGATACATTCTAGGACATGGATGAACCTTGAAGACATAATGTTAAGTGAAACAAGCCCATCACAAGTCAACAAATACATTATGATTCCACCTACATGCGGTACCCAGAGCAGTCAAATTCATAGAGACGGAAAGCGGAATGACGGCTGGTGGACTGGCAGCCGGGGAGGTAATGTTTACCGGGACCGTCTCAGCTGGGGACACTGAAGCATATTCTGGAGAGGGATGATGGGGACGGTTGCACAACAATGTGCATGTCCTGAGAGCCACTGAAAAACGCTTAAAATGGTAAGCGTATGCATGTTTTATCACACACACACACAGGAACACAGAAATGCAACTAAAAGAACTACTGGGCTGCTACTAAGGACGATGAAGGTACAGCAGTGAACAAAACAGTAAACATAGTCCCTGCCTTTATAGAACTTATTGTCTAGTGGGGAGAAAAGCAATAAAAAATAAGAATTTAATACACATACGCTCTAAGATACACATCTTTATAAAAACACAGAGTATCTTTTAAAAATACAGATGTGGCCCGGCAGGCATGGCTCAGTGGTTGAGTGTCGACTTATGAACCAGGAGGTCACGGTTCGATTCCCGGTCAGGACACGCACAGTGGGTTGCAGGCTCCATCCCCAGTGTGGGGCTTGCTGGAGGCAGCCGATCCATGATTCTCTCTCATCATTGATGTTTCTATCTCTCTCTCCCTCTCCCTTCCTTTCTGAAACCAATAAAAATATATTTAAAAACAAACAATAAAATACAGATGTGCATTTTACTCTCTAATTTTCTTTTCACTCAGTGCTAGAGATTTCTCAATGGTAGTTAGGTCTATTTTCCTCCTTTTTTTTTTTTTTTTTTAACACCGTACAGAATCCCACTGGGAGACGATACAGATTTAGCCACACCTCGACGCATGGGCATTTAGAGAGTCTGCTATTTTAAACACTCAGAAGCCCATGCCATCTCCCTCTTAAAAGCAGGTATTTTAATAACAACTTTACTTTTATTTTTTAAAATTCACCCCCAGACCCACCCCTGCAATCAGGGGTCCTCCTTGACAGTTGCAGAATTGGAGGCCCCGTTCAGATGAGCTGGTTCCCTACACTGTTCATACCTGTTGTCTACCCTGAGATTTTCCAACCGGAGTGTACTGCTCTGATTTCCCCGTTATTTCGTTTCATCTCATCCTTGTGGGACAAGAACTTATCCACTGTTTTTTCAAGGGCAACCTCACAGGTAGTTCCGCAGTATTTCCACTCTGCCGGGCCTCCCCCCGTACCTGCGCCCTCCCCCCGTGACACACCCACAGAGACTGAATTTCAAAACTTAGCCTTGAAGGCAGTGGCTTGGACCTCTGCACCCACCAGCCATTTTTTGCATTTTAGGGTAAAAAATGTCCCTCTCAGACTTGCTGCCCAGGTAACTGGCCCTGACTTGGCAAGTGTGGAGAGCGCCTTCCTGTTCCCCATCAGCATTTTTTAGTACCTTTTTTCCTGTTCAAACAGCTATATTGTTCTGATCTTATTAAGTGGATCTTAATCCATCAAGTTAATGCCTATTAACTACAGATTTGGACTGTCTGAAGCAATTTTTATATCTGCAGAAGGAATTAGTTTGATAAATGGTCATGAGAATGATCTTCTATCCCAAGGCAAGAAATCTAAGATAATCGCCCTGCACACGGACTGGCCCTCCTCCTTGGGCACAGCTCATGCAAAACTTCTTATACACCCCACTGGAGATGGATGGACTTGCTCATCACACACACACACACACACTCACACACACTCACTCACACACACACACACACATTCATACACACTCACACACACACACTCACAAACACACACACACAATCACACACACACACTCACTCACACACACACTCACAACACACACTCACACACAACACACTCACACACACACTCACACAATCACACACACACACTCACACACACACACACACACACACTCACACACACACACACACAAACATACACACTCACACACACACTCACAAACACACACACACACACACACACACACTCACTCACACACACACTCACAACACACACACACACTCACACACACACACACTCACAAACACACACACTCACTCACACACACTCACACACACACAATCACACACACACACACACACACACACTCAATCACACACACACTCACACACACACAATCACACACACACACTCACACACACACACTCACACACACACACACACACTCACACACTCCTCCTAAAACACAGCTGAAATACGTCTTGCGTTGCTTGGGTTCCTCCCAGAAGCAGAGGCCGAGCCCAGGTTTCAAATGCAAGCAGTTTCCGCGGGGAGGTGATTCCAGGAAACACCGTGGCGACAGGGGCGTCAGAGGGGAGGCAGGCAGCAGCAGGCGTGGCTCTCCAGCGGGGCCTGCGAGTGAGGAACACTGAATCCTCCTGCAGAACTCTGGGACCTGGCTCAGGAGATAGAGCGTCGGCCCGTGGGCTGAAGGGTCCTGGCTTGGTTTCCGGTCAAGGGCATGTACCTCGGTTGCAGGCTCAATCCCTGGCCCTGGTTGGGGCGCAACCAATCGATGTGTCTCTCACACGTCGATGTTTCTGTCTCTCCCCCTCCCTTCCACTTTCTCTAAAAAAATCAGTGGAAAAATATCCTCAGGTGAGGATGACCACCACCGGAAAGGGAATAGGACTTTTGCCAATAGAACCATGGGAAATGCCGTCTTCTGGTTTTGCAGAACTTCTATTACCTTGTAATGCCGGTGAGTGAAGACCAAAGGCGAACACGTCCCTCTTTCATTGAGCTTTGTTTGTTTTTTTTGGTATTGATCACGTTATTTTATCAAATTGTGAACTGCACGAATTCGTGTAAATTTTGGAGTTTTATCATGAGCCTGTGCAATGTTTTCAAGACTGTGATGATTTTAAACATTACACTAATCTTTGATAGAAAAGAGAAGGCAGGTAACTACTTGAACTCCCTTGGAGAAATCACTCCAGCGCATGCTAATTCCATAGTTTACATTAGAAAAGACATACTTCATTTCTTCCTATTTTACTTGAATAAGCTTAAGTGTCTTTATGTTACACAAACTCAGGAAACGGGTTCCTACAAATGACAGCAGGAAGGTGTTTTCCTGGTTTCACTCAGACTAAATGTAACTGAAGTCAGCAGTTCATGGCCAGGCATACATAGCTGAAAACATTAAAATTGTAGGGCAACTGTGTTCTCCTAGTTAGGATTCCCATACGAAATCAGAGAGGCTAAAAATATACTGAAGCAGATACTGGAAACCACTTGCTTGTAATTTCTCACTTGGCATAGAAAAAAACAACTCAAGCTAATTCCGTTCGTTAAAATGAGGAATTATTCAATTAAGTGGACCCAAACAGTTTCAGTTGAAGATATACATTTTTCTAATAGGGAAAAACTTGAGAATCTTCTACAAGACACCACATTTCCTTTTGGTTAAACAGTAAAATGAAGGTGTACTTTTAACTCAAAAGAAGGGACAGAGTAAAAGAACATGTTAGACCTTGACATTTTCAGTGGGAGTTACCAACGGAAGCAGTAAGCAGGCCTCGAGGTGAGAGCGGAAAGCGGAACCCCCTTCAAGCCCAGGCGTGGCTCAGTGGTTGAGTGTTGACCTAGGAACTAGGTCACAGTTCTTCTTCCTTTTAAACGTTGTTTTGTATACTTCAGGTCCTCTCCCCTCCACATAATTTTAGTGCCAGCTTGTCAGTTTCTACAGAAAACCCTGCTAGGATTTTGATCAGGATTGCCACGAATCTATAGATGAATTTGGGAAGAAATACCATCTTCCAATCCATGAACATGGTAGATTTCTCCCTTCATTTAGGTTTACTTTCTCTCAATGTTTTATAATTTGCGACGTTGAGTCATGCTGATGGTTCCTGCTTAAGTCTTGGTTTTAATACCTCACACATATTCACAACTATGACCATCAGCAAGCAAATGCTCAGAAACAGGACTATCTGGTATTTTATATATATATATATATATATTATATTTGTGTGTGTGTGTATGTATATATATATATATATATATATATATATATATAATTGATTTTTTACAGAGAGGAAGGGAGAGGGATAGAGAGTTAGAAACATTGATGAGAGAGAAACATCGATCAGCTGCCTCCTGCACACTCCCCACTGGGGATGTGCCCACAACCAAGGTACATGCCCTTGACTGGAATTGAACCTGGGACCCTTGAGTCTGCAGGCCGACGCTTTATCCACTGAGCCAAACTGGTTAGGGTCTATCTGGTATTTTTAAAAAAGATTTTGTAAGACACAAAGCTTTTGATTAAAAATGTATTTATTAAAAATATTTTCCTCCAATTCTGATGACATATCAAATTAAACAAGGAGGTTACAAAGCAATATATTGAGCTGATCTGTTTATATAGAAGGTGATAATAACCTCATTAGCTCTTTCGTACATTCTACGAAATAGTGGAATACAAATTCAATTCATTCACTTCACAAAAGGTAAACATAATTGATATACTTCATACCAAAAATCTTTTATCAAGCTTGTCTTCAAATCGTTTAAAAATTCAGCTAATATAAAACGATATTGACTTAAAAGAACATCCAAGCAATGCTTTTGGTTTTCCTGTTTTTTCAAAATTCAGTCAAGTTTCTGCACTGCTCACCGAGCACCACCTGAGGTTCCTCCATGCTCCCAGCCTTCCCGTGACTGGTGACCGAGGCGGAGAGAGCTCGAGAAACGCCGCCCGGTCCCAGAGCTCCAGGAAGGACAGTTTCTGACAGCTCCGAAGTTCTGAGAACTTCAAACTAACACACGGAATAGACACTGACCAGCGGCTTTCGGAAATGTGCACACGCCAAGGAACCCTGTGGAGCTGAACACTTTGGGACAAGAACTGCTCTCTTTCAACGGGTCAAGCAGTCAGTCTTTTCTCAACAGTCTCTTGATAAGCGACAAACCTCCTCAAGTTCATCTTCACGTTGTCGAGCACGCACAGCTGATCTGGACTGTATTTGCCTTTCCCTTCTTTTCGGATCTGCAAAAAGAAAACCACACACGAGTTGGTGTAAATTACTAATTCCTTTACGTACAGACAGCATTTCGTTTTGGGTGTATTTATTTTCAGAATGAGACAGCTGCTGGAATTGGGTGAAACATTTTCATTTTTTTTTATTGTTGAGATTATTACAGATGTCTCTCTTCTTTTCCCATTGCCCTCTACCCCCATCCAGCCAGTTCTCACCCCGCCCAGGCCTTCAATCCTATTGTCTGTGTCCATAGGTCATGCATATATGCTTAGATCTTTGTCTAATCTCTTCCCACCCCTCACCCCCTTCCCTCTGAGAATCATCAGTCTTCCATTTTCATGCCTCTGATTCTATTTTATTCACCAGTTTATTCTGATCATTAGATTTCTTATTCGGTTATTTTGATTTTTAGATACAATTGTTGATAGGTGTGTATTTGTTGCCATTTTGTTGTTCATCTTTTTTATCTTTTTCTTCTTCTTCCTCTTTTTAAAAAATACCCTTCAATATTTCATATAATACTGGTTTGGTGATGATGGACTTTCACTTTTTCTTGTCTGTGAAGCTCTTTATCTGACCTTCAATTCTAAATGATGGCTTTGCTGGGCAATTTTGGTTGTAGGTCCTTGCTATTCATCACTTGGAATATTTCTTGCCACTCCCATCTGGCCTGCATAGTTTCTGTTGAGAGAAATCAGCTGACAGTTGTATGGGTATTCCTTTGTAGGTAACTAACTGTTTATCTCTTGCTGCTTTTAATATTCTCTGTCTTTTGCCCTTGGCATTTTAATTATGATGTGTCTTGGTGTGGTCCTCTTTGGATTCCTTTAGTTTGGGGTTCTCTGCACTTCCTGGACTTGTAAGTCTATTTCTTTCACCAGGTAGGGAAAGTTTTCTGTCATTATTTCTTCAAATAGGTTTTCAGTATCTTGCTCTCTTTCTTCTTCTGACACCCCCATAATGCGAATGTTGGTATGCTTGAAGTTGTCCCAGAGGCTCCTTACACTATCTTCATATTTTTGGATTCTTTTTTCTTTTGCTCTTCTGCTTGGGTGTATTTTGCTTCCTCCTATTTCAAATCATTGATTTGACTTTCAGAATCCTCTACTCTACTTTTGAATCCCTGTACATTATTCTTTATTTCAGTTAGTGTATGCTTAATTTCTGACCAGTCCTTATCCATTTTCTTTGGAGGTTTCTAGAAGATTCCTGAGTAACTTATAACTATGGTTTTGAACTCTATATCCAGTAGTTTGCTTCCTCCCATTTCTTTCATTTGTGACATGTTTGTCTCCACATTTTGGCTGCTTCCCTGTACATTGGGTAGAGCTGCTATGTCTCCTTGTAGAGTGGCCTTGTGTATTAGGTATTCTATAGGGCCCAGTGTCTCAGCCCCGCCCCTCACCTGAGCTTGGAGCTCTAGGGCACCCCTTTGTGGGCTGTGAGTACTGTCTTGTTGTAGTTGAGCCTTGATTGCTGTTGATATCACTGGGAGGAATTGACCTCCAAGACAATTGGCTGTGAGGACCAGCTGCAACTATAGTGGGAGAGCTGCTGTGCAGGAGACACCCCAATGCAGCAGGACTTGCTTCAGTGCTCACCGAGTCTGCCCCTTGAGTGTGTCACTTATGGATGTGAAGTGTTGTAATCTGGTATGGTCTGACACTGACCACTGGTATACTGGCTCTTGGGTCTCTTAGGGAGGTGCAAGTCAGCCACTGCCTGGGGCCACCCAGCAAGAGCTACAGAGAGATCTTTAGATTCCTCCTCTTTGTATCAGGGTTGGAAGTGCCCAGATGAGGCCCAGCTATGAAGCAAGGCAGGCTGGTGCTGGTGCCAGGTCTTGGGCCTTTTACTGATAGGTTTGGGGCTCGCTGATCCAGCTGCAGCTTGTTTGAGAGATTTTAGCCCGAGCAAGGACAGGCCATTCATACGCAAAAGCCGGTGCACATAGCTTGGGTGGGGTGTAAATTGGATGAGGCTGGGTCTCAGGGAATCACCAGGGCAGAGCAAACAGAAATGGCTGCCAGTCAGCCCTGCGACTGGGGAGGTCCCAGCATAGGAACAATGATCCCTGTGAGCACCTCCGTCTGGGAGAAAGCTGCCCTTGGTTCTTGCCCCAATGCCAGACAGTCCAGTTCCTCCTCATATGTGTCTGTGTTCCCCAGAGCCTCGCCCTGGTGCTGGAGCTCAGAGGAAGCAGGACCTTGTAAGTTCAGTTCATAGTGCCGGCCTTTAAAGAGGAGCAGCTGGGTCTCCAGCAGCCTGTGTGTCACTCAGCCCCAATCCGCACTGGTTTTTACAGCTCGTAGTTCTGACTGCCTGTAGGGACTTCTTTCTCCAGCTCTGGGACCCTGGGCTGGGGGTCTGGTGTGGGGCTGGGTCCGCTTGCTCCTCCGGGGGCCTCTGCAGAGATAATCTCCCTCCTGATTAAAAAGGAGGTACACGTGGGTGCCGGAACAGCCTGTTCTGTGCCTCTGCACCTCCTACCAGTCTCAGTGTGCTTTCTTCTTTCCTTCTCTAGTTGTAGGACTTCCATTCAGCCAGCTTTCCAGCAGTTCTGGATGACGGTTGTTCTGTATTTTGGTTGTAACATTTCCACTTTCAAGGAAAATGGAATAACAGTATGTGATCCATAAAAATAAAGATCATGCACCTTTTAATGTAATTAAATTTATTGGGCTGACATTAACATTATATAAAAACAAACCGCTGTTAATGTTCCTAAACTGACACCCACTACAGACATGACAATGGCAGAAGTTGGGCACAGCTTGAGTTTCTGGTTTCTTTTCTTGTGGAAAAGAAAACTTTTTGTTTTTTAATTGATTTCAGAGAGGAATAGAGAGGGGGAGAGAGAAATATCAATGAGAGAATCATGTCACCTGCCTCTTGTATGCCCCCCACTGGGGATCGAGCCCGCACCCTGGGCATGTGCCCTGACCAGAGTCAAACGGTGACCTCCTGGTTTATGGGGTCAATGCTCAACCACTGAGCCACCCAGCTGGATGGAAACTACTTTGTCTTAAAACTTTTTCAGGAAATTTAAGTTTCTAGTCATACAATCATATCCACCTAAAACTTACCACAGAGTTCTTTCCATGAGGCCTGAAATTCTATGTTTAAAGCTTCTTAGATCAAATAAATGCATATTGGAAACCAACAGAAAGCAGGATAACTTTCCATCAAAACCTCTACTCTCCCAAGATTTAACAGGGAATATTGAATTTAAAATCTAAACGTGAAAAACACAAATACTTTTGTTTTTAAAAAATGACAATTTAAAAATTAAGATTTAGGTAAGAAGGGAACGGTAAATTTAAACCATGTGGTTCAAGGCTGTTGTAAAATCCTTCGTCTCTCTCCAAATGCCCCCAAAAGAGGTTTGGAAAATTATTTTTTGACTCAAAGTTAGCTTTGATGCTTCTGATGAAAGAATAAAACAGCCAATGAACGTGGCGCCATTTTCCCCACCGACCGGCCGGGCCAGGCGTTTGCCTTTTTCTCAGAGCACCAAAGGGAAGTATCCATGACAACGAATTCAACTGGATGGACTGCAGGACACAAGATCAGGTGAAGATGTGAGGAGCTCTGTGGGCCCCAGACCACAGCGCACCCACGAGGACATCACTGTGACATCACTCAACGCACAGAAAGGAGAGCGCAGCCGCCATGTGGCTCGGTCCCAGTGATGGAGCGCAGCTCGGGGTGACTGAGCGGGCACGCAGCCCGCAGGCGACGGTGCTCCAGGCTCTCGGAGGCGCTGGGAGGACCACACCGCCCCTCCCCGGACGCTGAGGCGGAAGCATTTCTGACCGCGGCCTCATACCTTCATCTTGAAGACTGGCTGGAACTCCTTCAGGGCAGATAACAATCGGATCTGCACCGAGGCCCTCTCAGCCTCACTCCCGTCGGCGAACACGTCGAAGAGGGCGTCCAGGGCCTCTCCCACCACCACCAGCGAGGGGTCCTTGGTGGCCACCTCCAGCAGGAAGCACCCGATGGTCTGCGGCCGACAGAAGGCACCCGTCATCCAGCGCTCAGGGCCATTCCCAAGCACATTTTACATCAAACGCCAGGGGCAAAGGAGAGCTTTTAAAAGACTTAACACGGCCGAAACCGGTTTGGCTCAGTGGATAGAGCGTCGGACTGCGGACTGAAAGGTCCCGGGTTCGATTCCGGTCAAGGGCATGTACCTTGGATGCTGGCACGTCCCCAGTGGGGGGTGTGCAGGAGGCAGCTGATCGATGTTTCTCTCTCATCGATGTTTCTAACTCTCTATCCCTCTCTCTTCCTCTCTGTAAAAAATCAATAAAATATATTTAAAAAAAAAAAAAAAAAAAAAAAGACTTAACACGTTTATAAATATACAAGTAAAATGTAAGCAAGATAAATGAAACGTATTAGTTTATATTCCTAAGTAGAATGAATTAAGGTCCATAAATGATACATGAAAGATCAATTTAGAAAATCATTAAGTTTTCCTTGTCTCCCTCAAAAAGACTTTCCCCGTGGTGTAAAAATGCATAGAAATGTCGTCTGTAACAAAAACCCTGCTTTTTGAGTATAAGACAAACACTCACAGGCAAAACAGGAAACTGAACACAGCACAGTCTCAGGTGGCTCCGCTGTGCCGGCCTCTGAGACGCCCACCTCGCCACTGCCCGCTGACGGCAGCCCTCCCACCGCAGACGCCGCACCCTGTCTGGGCGCCTGGTCCACAGGTGGGAGAGTGGACGTGCTGAGAGCTCCAAACTGGCTCCACGTGAGCAGCAGGGCGAGCGCGGACAGTCTGTTCACTGCTCGGCCTCGGTTTTCCATCTGAATGTGCGTGTCTAGCTAACCCTTCAGGCAGCATTTCCACTTCACACCCTTCACATCGGGGTGCGTTTTACTAACACCCTCCAGGAAGCAGCTTCTTAACTTGATCTCGTCTCATGACGTCCACCGACGTTTTTGAAGCCCCACACCCCACACTCCACTTCTAATCACAACCTTTTAGGTCGGAAGCCACTGAGGTACCTTGAGTGTTTCAAGTGCACCATCTTCTTTGGCAAGGACGCTGCCTGTGATTCCCAAAATGCTAACCATGTTCACTCTCACGCCGACGCTGCCACTCTGGATGCCGGCTCTGCACAGCGTCATCAGCTGGTCGGGGGTCATGCACTGTTAGAGGAGGAGACGAGCAATTAAGACGAAGCTCAGCCAACGCCACAGCACGTGCGACACGGCCGAGGGGGGTCCCCCCAGGCTGCCTGTCCCGAGAACAGCAGCTCTCAGCAAAGAAGCTGCTACATTTCTGCTCACTCCCAGTACAGCTGGCCGTGGAGCTAGGGGAGGCCGGCTGGTGGCACTGTCGCCGTCCACCCCCGTCCACCCCCGTCACCGTGCGCCTGCGGAAGGGCTTCCGCTCCCACTAGTCCATCCGAAGGCGTCCGTTCAGTGCACACAGACTAGAGATTCCCACTGCTTTTCATTTCTTGTTTGAAAACGTGATAGGATCGCGTGGCTGTAACAAAACCTGGCTGAACCTGTGCGCGGTAAGAGCACTCCGAAGGACTGTGAAGCCATTAGCTGACACAATGCCCCGCTGTGCAGGGATACTTCCCCGTGTGAGCTAATCTGAACACGCGTGTGGATGTGGTCCCGGGAGGCTGCGACATCCTGCTGCCTGGGAGCAGCAGCACAGCGTGGGCACCCAGGGCCTGGGACCTGGACGTGACACCCTGGGTTCAAGTCCCAGCCCCATTCCTTCCTCCTGGCGACCCAGCCCCGTTCCTGAGCCCTCTGAACCCTCCATCTCCCCGTCAGCAACTTGATAATCGTCACAGAGCTGCTAGGAGGGTCAGACAGCACACACACAGCTCTCACTACATGTGGGCTGTCCTCCTACACAAGAATCCTGAGCTGCCCTACATCATCGAGCTCACGTCTGAACCAGAAACCAGTCGAATGGAAAAGCTCCACTAACTCTGGCCTTTCAGAGCGGGCAGGCGGTGGGCAGGCGTGCTGCGCCGTCTGACTCCCGGGTAAGTGCCCAGGGTGTGTGTGAGCGCCACCGGCGGCAGGACAGCTGTGGCCGGGCCCGGAGCTGTCCCTCAGCAAGTCCAGCCTTCGGTGTCCTCTGCTAACGAGCACTCGGGAGCCAGGCTCCTGCCAGCTCCAACCCTCGAAGCCCAGGCCCAACACACAGCCAGCCCGAGGACGTACGACCTGAACGCAGAGGGTACTTTCTTAGTCACTGAGCCCGAGCCTGAGCAGTTCCTCTCACATCCGCTGGCCCCGTCGATGGCCGCCTGGCACCATGGCACATCAGTGAAATGCCTGCGGTTCCTGCCAGCCCTGCAGGGAGGGTCTCTGACCCTCCCAACAGCCACGCGGCAGGCGGGCATTCTTTCATCCCCAGGTCACAGAATCAAAAGTTACGTTCCTGGAAAAAGGTCTCCAATACACAAAGGAAAGCTTGAAGAATACATATGAGAAGTCAGCAGCACACACTGTATTGAACATTCCCAGTCAACTCTGGGGCCAGGGGCAGCGTGGGATGTGTGGGAGGCCCTGGGGGCGTGGCCAGGGAGTGCCCGGGAGGAGGTCCAGGCGCTGGGAAGCCAGGGCCCTGACACAGCGAGGTCACCAGAGTGGTGACGGAGGTGACAGAGGACTGACCGTCAGGGAGCGTGCTCTCAGACCACACATCGCTGAGAGCCAAGCAATGGCCGCTCATCTGCGAGGCTGGTGATGGAATTGTGGTCACGGTTTAAAAAGTTCACTTAGGGGTGAAATAACGTGACTTGCGTTCAACTAGGTACTCCGGGAGGCAGCCACGAACGTGTAGTGGGGGCAAATGAAATGGACACGGGATGCTGACGACCGGCTGACACCCCGTGACAGTGACGATGCGTGGGGTTCCTTACACTGTTATAACCACACGCCACCATCTCTGCTTGTGGGAAAGTCTGACAATTTCCTGAATAAAATGTTAAACATTTCAGGGAAAAGGCGCCTCGCACCGAGGTGAGGTGGATGGCTGTGGAGGTCAGGAGGGCGTGCTTGAAAACGTCTGTAATAACATGCTTTTAAGGAGACAGATGGTGAGCAGAGAAAATCTTTACGCACCGATGTCAAGAAGCTGCACCAATAAGAACGCCTGTGGTGAGGTGGCGGTGGGAGGAGGGGGCAGAAGCGGCGGGAGGAGGGGGCAGAAGCGGAGGGAGGAGGGGGTGGCGGTGGGAGGAGGGGGCAGAAGCGGCGGGAGGAGGGGGCAGAAGCGGCGGGAGGAGGGGGCAGAAGCGGAGGGAGGAGGGGGCAGAAGCGGAGGGAGGAGGGGGTGGTGGTGGGAGGAGGAGGGGGCTGCGGTGGGAGGAGAAGGAGGGGGCGGTGGGAGGAGGGGGCGGCGGTGGGAGGAGGAGGCAGAAGCGGTGGGAGGAGGGGGCGGCGGTGGGAGGAGGAGGGGGCGGCGGTGGGAGGAGGAAGGGGCGGCGGTGGGAGGAGGGGGCGGCGGTGGGAGAAGGAGGGGGCGGTGGGAGGAGGAGGGTGCGGTGGTGGGAGGAGGAGGCAGAAGCGGTGGGAGGAGGGTGCGGCTGTGGGAGGAGGAGGCACAAGCGGTGGGAGGAGGGGGCGGTGGCGGGAGGAGGAGGGCGCGGCGGCGGGAGGAGGCACCTCTGCTTTCCTCACCAGGCCTCGGAATGGAAACAAGCACCCCCAAGCAGTGAGGTCACCACTTGGCCTCCCTGTGAGGCTCCTGGCCGGCTGCGCAGAACTGTGCACATCTCACCTGAGCAATGTTCTTGGCGGCCATGGTCTGCAGAAGGGCCCTCAAGGCGCTGCTGATGGCTTCCAGGAAGTCCGCGTGCTTGGCGAGGTCTGAAACAGAGGAGGTGTGAGGGCCTTCTCCAAGGCCAGCGGCTCTGTGCAAAGGGGCCGATCCAGACCGAGCGCGGGAAGTGGGACACAGGCCATCGTCATAAACACGCTGCGAGATGGAAGCCGAGCTCCTGGGAAGGCCCGTGCGACCGCACACGTGACTCTGAAAGACGGCAGCGACTGCAACGACCGTGACAAGGCGTGCTCCCGTTCCCGCCCCTCGGAAGTCCCGCTCCGAGCGGTGCCCACGGCAGGCCTGGGAGTTTACCTGGCTGAGAGAAGAGCAGGGTGGACAGGTGCTGCGCCAGGGCCTGGAGGGCCGGCGCCCCGCCCAGGTGCTCCACCTCCAGCAGGGACACGAGGCTCTGGAGACACACGAGGGCTCGCCACTGCACGGTGTTCATCCTGCAGCGGAAGCGGGAGAACGCCGTCTACTTCTCCACCAGCGCCCCCTCGGACCCCGCGCTCCGGTGCTGCCTCGGGGCGTCAGGGAGCAGGGGTGGCAGCCAGCACAGACCCCAATCACACTGCCCGAGCCTCCAGGCCCCGAGGCGCAGCCCCCTTCCGGGCACACGGCACGGGCCTTAGAGACCTGCACACGCAGCGTCTTTCTGTCCACCTGTAGCTGTGAAATGGGGCCTCCCTACGGCAAGCACGTCAATTCACGTCCCGTTTACCAGTGTCTAAAGCCAACGGCCGTGCAGCCCGGAGAGAAACGCACACGCTGGCACCCTCACAGCCCGGGCCTTCCTTGCCACGCCCCACCTCTCTGACCCCTGAAGGTCACCATGCTGGACTTCGATGGGAAACAGTTCCTTGCTTTTCTTCACAGGTTTACCACCTACGTACGCATCCCTAAACAAAACAGCCTGGCATCACCTGCTTTTGAACTTTATAAAAACGGAATCAGCCCTGCTCAGTGGTTGAGCACTGACCTAAGAACCAGGAGGTCACGGTTTGATTCCTGGTCAGGGCACAGGCCCAGGTTGCAGCTCAATCCCCCATAGGGGGCGTGCAGGAGGCAGCCAGTCAAGAATTCTCTCACCATTGATGTTTCTCTCTCCCCCCCTCTTCCTTCCGCTCTGAGTCAATGACCGTATATTTAAAGCAGCACCTGAAGCCGTGCGCATGTTCCTGTGTGCCTCCCTTTCGGGCGCGATGCTGGGGACAAGATCTAGCTCGGATTCTGCTTACTGCTGCCTGCATTCCACTGCATGACAACGCCAAATGCATGGACCCCCCTGCTGCCGATGGACCCCCTGCTGAGCACACGCTCGGGTCTCTGTGCCCTAAGCACACGCCTCTCCAGGGCACAAACTCGGGAACAGAACTCGGGAACCGGGGCTGCGGCACCTCCCACTGAGTGGTCCACCTTTCGCAGCATAGCAGCGACAAATGGTTTTGAAAACAGACAAGGTCTTACTTTCTAACCAAAGGTTTCCACGTGGGGCTCCTGGAACACACGTCCACTGCAGCGCTGCTGGGAAAGGCAGTTTTCTCAAACACCTGGACTTGAAAAGGCGGAGAGCAGAAGTTAAAGAGTAGACTCTTTCTATAGCGCCCCCCCCAGAGCCAGCGCGGCAGGCTGCTAAGGGAGATGGCCGTCGGCCGGGACTGCCTCAGCCCACTTCCAGGCCTGCATTCTGCCTAGCCCCCGGTTACCCAGGTGAGCTCACTTCCCCTGCACACAGAGCGAGCAGCCTCCCAGGCCTTCCCCGAGCTGCACGGCGAGCCTGGCCGGGGAGCCAGTACCTTCCTGGGGATGTGGAAGTTGGTGAGGGCAGCGTGCGTCTCGTGGGAGAGGCAGAGGGGAGACAGCAGCTGCCCCCCGCCGTCGCTGAGGGAACTCTCCATGAACGCCTCGCTCTCGTCGCTGCTGGAAAGCTCTTCCTCCCACTCGTCGTCCGAGGGATCTGTGGAGTGCAGAGCAGTGGGGCTGGGGTGGGTGAGCGAGGCCGGGCGGGAGCTGTGGAGCCCAGGGGAGCGGGGGGTGGAACGAACCTTCGCTGCAGCACATGTTGACGATGATCTCCAGCGCCGTCTGCTGCGCCGTCAGCAGCGCCGTGGCCTCTCTCAGCTCCTCGTTAGTGGGCTAGGAAACCAACAGCAGCTCTCAGTGTCGGGGAAAGCATTTTTTTAATAATATGTTTTCATTGGTTTCAGAGAGGAAGGGAGAGGGGGAGAGAGAGAAACATCCATGAGAGAGAATCATTGACTGGCTGCCTCCTGCACGCCCTCTACTGGAGATCAAGCCCGCAACCCGGGCCTGTGCCCTGACGGGGAATGGAACTGTGGCCTCCTGGTTCACAGGCTGACACTCAATTAGCTAGCTGGAGAGACGGAGAAATACTCAGGCCCGTGAGCTGAATTCCCCCTGAAACTTAGCCGGGTGTGTAAGAAGTGGCTGAGCACACTGAGGTGAAACAGAGCGTTCATTTCAGACGCCAGGCACGGATACAGGCCAGTGACAAACCCGCTGTCAGTGCCCGACGTCTCCTCAGGAAGGCCGCGCTCCTGAGAACTCCCAGCAGCCCTGCCCGCCCCGGAGCTCGCTGAGGAGTGGGACGGCAGCTTCCCGGCTCCCCTGAGGATGCAGGAGGCATTCCTGTAACACTGAAGAGAGGGGGCTTCCCTCTCCCCCGGGAATAAGTTAACACGACCTTGTCAATTACCATTCTTAGGAGGAGCTGGATAGATTTACACGAGCTCAATGCACACATCACCCATGGAAAGTGAAACAGCTTACGGACATCCCAAAACCGTGCATAAGCTAAAAATCATGTAAATTTTATTGTCTGAATGGCGGATGCACTATAATTTATTAAGCATTTCACTAGTGTGGAATATTTCAGATTACTTGGGATATCTTTTTTTTTTTTTTAATACATTTTAAATATATTTTATTGATTTTTTACAGAGAGGAAGAGAGAGGGATAGAGAGTTAGAAACATCGATGAGAGAGAAACATCGATCAGCTGCCTCTTGCACACCCCCTACTGGGGATGTGCTCGCAACTAAGGTACATGCCCTTGACCGGAATCGAACCTGGGACCCTTGAATCCGCAGGCCGAAGCTCTATCCACTGAGCCAAACCGGTTTTGGCGTACTTGGGATATCTTACTTGTCAGATTTATGCGTCAGAGCTTAAAAACTAGAGACCTGCCCAGCTGGTGTGGCTCAGTGGTTGACTGTTGACCTATGAACCATGAGGTTGCTGGTTTGATTCCCAGTCAGGGCACATGCCCAGATTGTGGGCTGGATCCCCAGGAGGGGGCGTGTAGGAGGCAGCCAATGGATATTTCTCTCTCATCAATATTTCTCTCTCTCCATCCCTCTCCCTTCTCTCTAAAAATCAAACATTTTTTTAAAAATCAAGCAAACAAACTAGAGACAGTGACATAGTCCCTAGAATGTATACACTTCCTTATTATGCTCCAGCCTCTTCCTGTGCAACAATGTAACTGTAATTTTGAACCATGCTCTTGAAAAATAAAGGCAAATGGCTAACTGAAGAGATGTAGCTCATTTAATATTTGTACTCCTTTTATTGCTGGCAAGAATGAATGTAAAAATCATTCCTCTTTGCTGTGAGTATGGTACTCAACCAAACAAAAATGTGTAAACGAGACAGGCTGTTGTTGGGCTCTTACCCACCTAAAAAGGCACGCAGATCTGGCCTAGAAGCATCTGAGTGAACTTTGGCCTTTCCATGCAACTCTCCTGCTCAGAACATATCCCTGCTTCTCACTGTCATCCAAGTGACAGAAGGAGCCACTCTAGAGGCAATGTTATGAGAGCAGAGATCTGCTTCAGAACACTGGGAGTGGAGGGGAGTGGGGACATCGATGAGAACAGACTGCGGTTTGACAGCTGGCAGCTGTGGGCGCGGGGTAGCGAGGGCCTGTGTTAAACAACAAGCTGTGTTGCTTCTTTCTTTACACCGTGACGGCAGCTTCTTGCGGTAAATGCTGCGACTGCAGGTTCTGGTTCTAAAGGACTCCTGCACAGGCCCTGGGCAGTGAGGAGACCGGAGCTGACGGCTATCCGTCTGTATGCCGGGCACGTACCAGCAGGAGGGCTGGCAGCCGACGGGCACCTACACACTGGCTGGCCGACTGGCATGTTAATCACCCAGTCGACTCAGTTATGTCAACAGACTTTAAAAAGCAAGCTTCTGTTATAAGAAAACACTGCATTTTATAAGCAGCAACGTTCTATTTTTAAAGAATACTTAGGGGAGTAAATCTCTAAATACAAGTTAAGTATCCATACTTTTTGTTGCTGTTAATCCTCACATGAGGATATTTTTTCCATTGCTTTTCAGAGAGAGAGGAAGGGGGAAGAGACATACAGCGACGTGAGAGAGGCAAGACACATCAAATGGGTGCCTCCCGCACACACCCCGACTGAACCCTCCACCTAGGTACGTGTCCTTGACTGGAATTGAACTTGAGTCACTTCAGTCCGCGGGTAGATGCCCTAACCAGAGGCCAATGGCCAGGGCGACACTCTATGACTTGCAAGAAACTCAAGGGCAATGTCCACCCCACCCCTGACACAGCTTTGCACCTGACAGCTATTCAGGGGCTAGAACAGTAGCCCTAACTACATCTGTCTTTTGAACACCACCAATTCATGTTCTGCGAGACTGAACACAACTAGGTAGTACGCTGACAGATTTCTTTTCAGGCACATTTCAACGGGGGAATTCTCTCTGGGCACAGCCTTATCAACACTCGAAGGCACTCGCAGCCTCAGTGTCAGGTCGTTTGACACGAAGGAGGACGGGCTGGCCTGAAGCTGTACAGTGTGGGGACGTCCGTGCCTTCTTCCAGCTCAGACCTCCGCCCCTCTGGGATGGCGCCAACAGCCTCCTGCGCCGCCTGCTCTCACCATGCTGGCGCGGCCCAGCCTCTAGGCGGCCCAGGTGCCTGTCCAGAGTGTTGACAGCCTCTTCCGTCCTCCGCCTCCTCTACATACACAGCTCCCGGGAGGCCTGCGCCCAGCCCCTACGGTCCCAACACAGGCATGCCAGCAAGTCACTACCGCGTGCCTCTCCTCCCGCGATGGAGGCGGTCCCTGAAGATAGGAAGTGCGTCTTAATCACCTTTCCTTTGTCAGCACCTGGCCCAGAGCCTGGCACCCGGCAGCACAGATGTGCACCTGAATGAGCAGGCTCCGGTCCTCCCTGTCCCCCTGACCACCTGCTCTCCTCCTCGGGAGCGTTTTCTCGGCCTACCAGCTCGACTAAAATGTTTCCCGCACCCTCGTGCCAACGTCACACCTCCATCACCCAATCAGCAAAACCACCAGCCATTGTTCATCTTCCCGATCACCCAGCCTCTTCTGTGAGCAGCAGTGGGCACAGGATCGCCTGGCCTGCTACCTGGTGAGGCTCAGCACTAAGACAAAAGAGACGAGGCCTGGCCAGCGGAGCTCAGTGGCTGAGCATCGACCTGTGAACCAGGGGGTCAGGAATGGATTCCTGGTCAGGGCACAGGCCTGGGTTGCGGGCTCCATCCCCAGTGGGGGGCATGCAGGAGGCAGCCGATCAATGAATCTCTCTCATCATTGATGTTTCTATCTCTCTCTCTCTTTCTTCCTTGCTGAAATCAACAAAAATATATTAAAAAAATAAAAGAGACAAAGATGTCCTGGGTTGGACAATCCAAGCAGAGTGAAAGTTCCTCTAGTTGGGTAAGTTGGGAGGCAGCGTGGGAAGGCACTGAGGAGACACAGCAGCTGGGAGATGACCATGTGTTTCTGAAGTGTTGTAACCCTTTGCTCTGTCCCATCTTTGAAATCTCCTGTATATAAACGTTTCATTTTAAACAGGATTTCTTTTCCCTTTAGGAGTAGGCATGCAGCACTGATTTTTACTGAAATTCACTTTCTCGTTAACTCTGCTCTCACACTTTCCTACAAAACTTAGGGTAGCTCTTGAAAGAAAACCTCTGTGTGACCCATGTCGGAAGCACCGACCCGACTTACCGGAAGTAAATCTGAGATCAAAGTTTTCCTCCTGACCCTTCTCTTGGGAGGAGTTTCTTCCATCTCGTCGTCTTCGGTCAGACCCACGCCGTTCGCATTCTCTAACCTTTCCTCGGTCTCCGCGGCGGTTCTCAGCCTCTGCGTCTCGGCCTCCTTCATCTGAATGACCACTGCGCCAGCATCCATTTCCAGAACTTCGGATAAGATCTTGAGGATGGCGCTTATGATTTCTGCTTGACTCTTGGACGGAATAATGTCCTTTAGATTCCAAACTGTGCCTGGGAACAAATGAGCGCAAGGACAAAGGAATCGCCTGTGAAGCCTTTTGTTAATTGCGGTTTCCACAAGATTGGTTCTCTAAGCTCAGCTGTAATTTCAAAAGTCTTGACCCCACTGCCTTTGCTTGGTTTCTGGGAAATGGCAGAAAGCTGTGCAGAGGCAGCTCCTGTTACTACGGCCCTCACAGCCTCTCCCTTCCTTGGCTCTCAGGCCCTCCTCTGGTACGCCGCCTCGCAACAGACCAGGAGCACCGATCGAGTTTCTCTGAAAATGATAACTTCATTTGCCTCTTTCTTTCATCTCAACCTGAGCTGCTCTCCGAGGCAGCTTCTTATATTCCAAGGGTGGAATGGAATGTACTAAAAATTCCAAGGTCTCACGCACAGACCAATCAGGCAGCACAATCATATCAAAATGGAACAGGAGCTACCATTAAGTACCGTAGTTAGGCCAATTGTGTAAAACGTGACTGTTAAAAATGCTTCCTGGGCACATACCCAGAAGAATTGAAAGCAGGGGTTCAAACAGATATTTGCATCCAAATACTCACGGCAGCATTATTCAACAGCCAGACGCTGGAAGCCACCCAAGTGTCCATCACAGATGAATGGATAAACCAAATGTGGTACATACAGCCTGGCCAGTGTGGCTCAGTGGTTGAGCAGTGACCTATGAACCAGGAGGTCATGGTTTGATTCCTGGTCAGGGGCACATGCCTGGGTTGCAGGCTGGATCCCCAGTGAGGGCCATGCAGGAGGCAGCCAATCAATGATTCTCTCTCATCATTGATGTTTCTCTCTCTCCCTCTCCCTTCCTCACTGAAATCAATAAAAATGTATTTTTTTTTTAAAGTGAGTGGTCACGTCTTGATGCCCACAGCCCATTTCTGACCTTCCTGGTTAGTAAGGGGACCCTGAGAGCAGCATTTCTCATCAGACAACAGTATCTGTTACACTGAAAACAAGTTGACTCAAGGAGGCTTCCCAGCTATGCACACCACTTGAATTCAGGGTCTCCACTTCAATATTAAAAATTTCAGAACAGCCATAACTGATTTGGCTCAGTGGATAGAGCGTCAGCCTGTGGACTTAAGGGTCCCAGGTTCGATTCCAGTCAAGGGCATGTACGTTGGTTGCAGGCACATCCCCAGTAGGGGGTGTGCAGGAGGCAGCTGATTGATGTTTCTCTCTCATTGACTTTTTAACTCTCTATCCCTCTCCTTCCCTCTCTGTAAAAAATCAATACATTTAAAAATAAAATTTCAGGACATAATAAGCACAGATTGGATTGGTGAAAAGAAGGAATCTCAGCCTCCTATCTCTACCACAGGTTACTGAAAAGCACCCTGTCACAGCTGGCTAAATTTTACCTGCCACCAGTGTCTTCAACAGGATGTATGCCATGGAACTGACAGGAGCCCGCATGGCGGATTCCAGCACACGCAATGCTGAGGCACCGAAGGATTTCAGTAGCTCTGGGTTATCTTCAGTTACCGTCTGCAAACAATATGCTAGGAAGACAAGAATGAAATGCTCACAAACAATGAATTCTGCGAGGGTAACTTACACCAAAATAACTCCATTTAACTCCTCCCCTGAATTCAAACAAGACAAATAAATCTCTGACAAGTCTAAAGACACAAAAATAGAAGTGACGTTTTTCTTCTAAAAGCTAAGAGCTAACTTTCCTGAAACTCTTATTGTAATAAAAACCGTCCTCTGAGAGTAAAAGTCACCTGCCAATTTCCTCGTTCCACTGTTTATAAAACTCCACATTTACTCACAGTCTCCCCCGTCAAAGAGTCCATTTTAAGAAAAAGATTTTTAAATTTTCCCAGTAGTATTTGTTCCCCCACCTCCCTTTTTTATTTTTATTTTCTGTGCTTTTAAAAGTACCCATTAGAGTCCAGAGAAACATCATTAAGGGGAATGCGCTCTGTCCCTGCCAGGAGAATGCAGAGCTAAATAGAGGATGCCTCCTAGTATTATGGGCAGAAAAGGGATGCTTTGCCTCAATTGTTTCTCCGTTCTACTCCAAGTTCTCCGGTTCGGTCTCCTACCTCACCAAGAGCTCTCTAACCCCATGGACAGGAGGAGGGGGGTGGGGCAGCTTTGCCATCCCACGGAAGGGAAGCAGGCCTGTGAGAAATTTCAATCATTTATTTTCCTCCCTCAAAAAAAAGCCCAGATTTACAGTTTTATGCTCAAAGTAGGAGACAGCAGCCCGGCTGGTGTGGCTCAGTGATTGAGCGCTGACCCATGAACCAAGAGGCCACCGGTTCGATCTCGGTCAGGGCGCATGCCTGGGTTGTGGGCTCGATCCCCAATAGGGGTGTGCAGGAGGCAGCTGATTGATGATGCTTCTCTCTCATCAATGTTCCTATGTTTCTATCCTATCCCTCTCCCCTCCTCTCTCTCTAAAAATCAATAAAAAACATGTTTTAAAAAAAAGTAGGAGAAAGTGGTACAAGGCCTTTAAATAGGTCCAGATTCCAATGACCTTTGGCTGCGAGGCCTGGCAGCTGTGGGTCACTGCTTCTCCGTGAATGGGAGACGGGAGCTCAGGAAGCGAGCGGCTTCTGCGAATGGGAACAGCAGAAGCCACACAGGCTCAATTAACTGCCTTCCTCCCTTTCCGCGTGAAGAGCAGGAAAACTGACTGTAAGTACTGACCACAGATTTTAAAAGATTCAGGACAAACAGGACTCAGCCATGCATTTGCACACGAGAAAACATGCTCTATCTGAATAAACATTTTCATGTAAGGCGACACATACGTAGATCATCACCGTTTCTTCACTTACCTGCTGAAATGGCCAGGTCAACATTGGTGGGAAACCTACTTAGATACTTCAATACGCTCTCCAAACACCCTTCTTTGTTGAATATAGACACTGCTCTGTTACTGCATTCACTAAATTGAAGGGGGAAGAAGTAGTTTTACTATTCACATTTTCCCATTAAGAAATCAACCACAGAAATTCATGGAAAAGTCAGTCAGGTTTTATAACAGAACCAGAATTGGAGTCAAACACCCGCCGTTTTTATGGACGAAGAAACTACTGCCACCGTATTCTCTGGACAGGAACATGGCCGGTGTCTGCGTCTATTTCTCTGTCCCAGTGGGCTCTTTCTGCCCCTCTCTCTACCTGCACCCCATCTTCTCACCGGCGGTCAGAGCTGGAAGAGCTGAGAAACTACTTCCTTCCAGATGAGAGACCCAGAGGTGAGGGGCCTGTCCCAGGACCACACAGTTTGTTAGTGTGGCTCCTTGGGTCGGCCAGTGCTTTCTACCGGGCCGCAGTGACAGGAAGTTAAAAGGCCTCTGTGCTTATCCCCAAAGGCACGCATTTTAAGAAAGTAGAGCCCTAACCGGTTTGGCTCAGTGGATAGAGCGTCGGCCTGCGGACTGAAAGGTCCCAGGTTCGATTCCGGTCAAGGGGCATGTACCTTGGTTGTGGGCACATCCCCAGTAGGGGGTGTGCAGGAGGCAGCTGATCGATGTTTCTCTCTCATCGATGTTTCTAACTCTCTATCCCTCTCCCTTCCTCTCTGTGAAAAATCAATAAAATATATTTTTTAAAAAGTAGAATTAATTTTAGCCATTCTTTTTAGACTATTATAATCACAACAAGCAGAATTTACAGTCTGCAATGGAGATCCTGCTATAATATTTTTAAAAATCGTACTGTCTGTTAATAAAAGAACCAGAATTAGTGTTATCACTGCTATTAACATATGTACTAAATACAGGGTAAACAGAGCTAACTGTAACAATGACAGCCATGTTTCCAGAGAAAGTATTGCCCCATACATACCACATGCACATATGACACACTAATAGCTAAGCTGGCTACATCACTAAATCCAATCCTACGAACTGAAACATACCCTGTTCCTGTCTTCCTCTCTCTCTCTCTAGTTACTGCACACTCTGTGAGCCTTCCCTCAAGAAGCCCACAGTCAAGTCAGGCACAGTCAGGAAGGTAAGCACACATGCACTGAGACAGTAAACATACACATGTATGTAAGTATATTTACAATATAAACTACAAAGCCAACGTGGAAGTGGCAATGACACAGAGAGGGCTCACAGGCAGCAGGAAAGAGATCACTGAGGAGACCACACTTTCAGGCTCTTCCCAGAGAAATTTCTAGAGAATCTCCAAGTTCAACAATTTCTGTAAGTTAAAGGTACGTGCCCGGCGTGGCTCAATGGTTGACCTATGAACCAGGAGATCACAATTCGATTCCCAGTCAGTCAGGGCACAGGCCTGGGTTGCAGGCTCGAGCCCCAGTGGGGGGGCGTGCAGGAGGCAGCCGATCCATGATTCTCTCTCTTCACTGATGTTTCTCTCTCCCTCTCCTTTCCTCTCTGAAACCAATAAAAACATTTATAAAGTTGCATGGTGCACCGCTGCTGTCTCCGCACATCGGCTCTCCCGTGCTGCTGGGGCGTGCGTGCACTAGTTTCCCATGAGCCAAAGGCAAGTTCGGGCTGCTGTGTCGGCAGCTTTTCAGATCCAACTGAACCTTGTCTTCTAAGAAATACCTGTGCTTTTAGGCCAGAAGTTACAATTGCTGCCGACTGAACAGAAGGAACTACGGCAGAATTGTGCTAAAAAAGGAGAACATAAAATGGGGTAGAAAAAAGGAGATCCAGGTTGTGTTTCTAGCCATTTCCACTCCTAAGAGCAAGCGCAGCCCAGGCCACGGCTGCTGCAGTCCTGGAATGGAGCTCCTTCCAGGCCCCTGCTTCCCTGTCGCATGGCAGCGCAGGGTCAGGGAGTCAAGCACCACTGAGCGGTGTGGTCCCGGTCTCGTTCCAGACACCAGACCAAAGCAGCGACTGCACTGGGGCCTGCTGGCTTTAAGACAACTGCCACTTAAGATATCCGGGCGGCCGAAACCGGTTTGGCTCAGTGGTTAGAGCGTTGGCCTGTGGACTCGGGGGTCCCAGGTTCGATTCCGGTCAGGGGCGTGTGCCTTGGTTGCGGGCGCGTCCCCGGTGGGGGGTGTGCAAGAGGCAGCTGATTGATGTTTCTGACTCTCTATCCCTCTCTCTTCCTCTCTGTAAAAAATCAATTAAAAAAAATTTTTTAAAAAAAAAGATCTGGGCGGTGGGGGGAAGGGTGTGCGGTACGTGCCAGTGGCCAAGACTCCCCGTATTTTGGTTAGTAGTAACGACTGGGGACAAGAGCGGAAAAGCAGGAAAAGATGCAGTGATGAGGGAAGGGACTCAGCCGGGAAGGAGGACTCAGCACCTGACTTGACCGCCTACCCAGGGTCAGCACCCCGGGCTTACAGGCGCACCGAGGAGAGCAGAGCATCCTCTGGGGCTGAGCGGCGCTGCGGCGGGGCGGGGGCGGAGAGCACCTTACCAGATATTCCACAGCACGTTCACGGCCTCGTTGGCTATGTTCTCAACAGAACTTCTGTCCTGCTCTTTCTCTTCCCGGGGAGGCACCTCGTTTGAATCCAGTCTAGCACTACACTGTAACCAAATATCAAAATTAGCACCCGGTTCAAAAGAACAATTAAACCAAACAGCTAATGATAGCAAAGAATCTCAAAAACTAAACATCAGAAATTACAGTGCCTAATAAGCCTGCTCCCCGCCTTTGGCAAGAGATACAGACAAGAAAGGGTCACAAGTCATTGGACAAACTAGTTATAAAGCACTGCACATGGAAATGAAAATGTAGCCCTGGCCGGGTGCTCAGTGGTTAGAACGTTGGCCTGAGGATCAAGGAGTCTCAGGTTCGATTCCCAGCCAGGGCACGTACTGGGGTTTCAGGATCCCTGCCCCCATCGGGGTGCATGCGGGAAGCATCCGACTGGCATGTCTTTCTCACATGGATGTTTCTCTCTCTCCCCGCCTCCCTTCCACTCCTCCACTCTCTGTGGAAATCAATGGAAAAAATATCCCCAGGTGAGGATTAACAAAACAAACAAAAAAATGAAAATGTAAAATCGATACAAAGTATTTTATCTAATGTGATAAAGACAGTAAATAAGGCAAAGAAAACCAACACGTGGCAAGATCTAGCATCTACACAGTGCCTTCTAAATGCCGGGCACCGGTCTAAGCACTTCACACACAGTAAGTCACTTAACCCTCACCACAAACCCACGGAGCAGGGGAACTATCATCCCCCGTCTCCCACTACCGGTAGGAAATGGGGGTACAGAGAGCTGCTGCGGGGGTGCGTGCTATGTGGTGCAGCTGGGATTCAGACCCAGGCGTTCTGGCTCCGAAGTGGGTGCTGGGAACCACCCTGTGGTACTGCGCCTCAAGCATGATCCACAGCATCCCCTAAAGCAGGGCTTCTCACCTTGGCACGGCCGGTGTTTGAGACCGGACGAGTCTCTCCTGTGGGGGGCTGACATGAGCACTGCAGGAGGTTTAGCAGCATCCTTGCTCACTACCTGCCAGGAGCAGCCCCAGCCCCAGCTGTGACCAGCAAAAATGGCTCCAGGCTTTGCCAAATGTCTCCTGTGGGGCAAATCACTCCTAGTAGAACCACTGCTTTACAAAGGAGTAAGACTGGTGCCTCTCATCAGAACTGGATGACCTTGAGATAGCACTGAGTGAAAATTACCCGTCAGGACAGCGTCGTGGATCAGAGGCACGCCAGGGAGAGAACTCCTTGATCCCGGAACTCGTATCATGCAAAAAAGTTGCCATCATATTAAATTTGGGAACTTAATGTCATCTTTCAGGCAAAAAAAAATATACAGATATTTTACAGATGCCAAGTGGACTGCTGTGAGGGTTTAACAGTATGTAAAAGAGCACCTGGTGCATAAAGAAGTAATGCTGCCCTAGTCGGCGTGGCTCAGTGGATAGAGCGTCGGCCTGCGGACTGAAGGGTCCCAGGTTCGATTCCGGCCAAGGGCACATGCCTGGGTTGTGGGCTCGATTCCCAGTAGGGGTGTGCAGGAGGCAGCCTATCAATGATTCTCTCTCGTCATTGATGTTTTTATCTCTCTCTTCTTCTCCCTTCCTCTCTGAAATCAATAAAGAAACATATTTAAAAAAAAGTAATGCTTATTATTTTATTGTATGAAGTTTAAAGTCTAAAGGAGTGTGTCTATCGTGTCAGGAAGGTCTTTTCCAACTAGCATACAGATAAAGGTAGTGGGGGCCAACTAGAGGCTGCTATCAACGAGGAGATCAGTGTTTCCAGGAAAAGAAACAAACTTCCCATAGGATGTTTTGAGGGAAGACAAAATAATACCCAAGTACTAACACAAAAACACACACACAAAACACCAAGTTTGTATACCAAACGCTCCATTTCACAACTGGCCCCAGGACACTGTAGAGACTGCATACCTCCCGAAGCAGTGGGACCAGGGGCGTCATGATGTCCTTAGTCACCATGTCATCGCAAACCTCAAAACCTCCACAAGCACTGAGATTCCTACACGAGAAGTTTAAGACATGGGTTACTTTCAGAGCACATCACAAAACACCAGGAAGCTCTCAAATGAATTTGTTTCTAACCAGGATTAAGGTTTCCCAGACGAAATTGCTTATTACTTTGGTAAGATGTGGCAGAACCAATCCCTGGATTCCCACCCGTTCTGACCCCTGTCCTACACGATGTAAACCAACGACTTAGTCATGCAACAAGCCCATCTGAGAACATATGGGTGTGCGCCTATAGGGATGGGGCGGGGGAAAGACTTTTCCTATTTAATGCGCGTAAATCACAGCCTAATCTTATGTGAAGGGCCCCTGTCTTGGAACCTACTGAGAAGGCCATCCCTGAAGCACCCCTGACCTCTAAGTCAATGGATGAAACACAATCCGTAGAGACAGAGCTGTAAGGACGACAAGCACGAACATCTACTCTTGCCCCCTCTACAGTCCACTGGCTGCACAGCCACCAGAGTGCCCTTTTGAAAAGGAAAATGGGATCATGCCACTCCTTGATCCCATTAGAATGAATTGGTCCTTTAGCCCTGCACCCCCAAGCCCTTGTCTATCTCTCCAGGCTCCTCTCCCACAGCACCGGCCCTAGCAGACACAGCCACACTAACCTTCCATCCTTTACCCATGCCAAGGCCTCTGCTGCCTCCCTTCTTTGCTGTTCCCGCTCCCCCCTCCCGCGCGCGGCCCCCTTTCTGGCTCTCTCCTCCGTCAGCTGTCACCTAGAAGGCATCCACTTTAAAGTAACGTTTCACCCCCAACTCATCCTCCTCTTGGTTTTCTCCAGAGCACGGCTCACTATCTGCTGTCTGTCGCACCAGCACGGGCTCTGCGGCGGCAGGGATCTCGGCTCTCTTGCCCAATGTGCTGCCTGATTAAAATCCCCTGCACCCAGAAGCCCTGGCACATTTATACTGGGAGCGTTTCCTGAATCTCGGGACTCTGGAGGGTTCCTGGAGAGGGAGAGGGGACAATGTGCGCTAGGCTCTGAGGGGAGGACGCTGGGCAGGTGGAGGGGAGGACGCTGGAAAGGGTGGGAGACTCAGGGGTCTGAGTTCAAATCCCTCTTCTGCAAATGGGGGTGGGGGACGCCTGGGCGGCTCAAGGCGCTCGCGCGCTGCCAAGGACAGGTGTACCGAGGATGCAATGGTACAGCGACGGTGCGTGGCACACAGAAGGCGCAGGCTGGACGCACTGCCGCCCGGACCCGAGGCCCCGCCCCGGCCGCCCTTCCCGCTCACCTGAGCGCGCCGGCCGCCGTCTCCCTCACCGCCAGGCTGGGGTCGAGCAGCAGCGGCCCGAGGCGGCGCACGGCGTCCCGGCGCGCCAGGTCCGGGAGCATCGGCCGCTGCTGCACCAGCCGGGCCAGCCCCGCGCACGCGCACTCGCGGACCTCGGCGCTTGGGTGCTGGAGCTGCGGAAGGGAGCAGGGTCAGAGGGAAAGCAGGGCGCAGGCGCCGGGGGCTGGGCCGCAGCCCGCTCCCCTCGGCCCGCCCCGCACCTCGAGCCCGCGAGCCCGCGCCCCACCTTTTCCAGCAGCTCCGCCGCCGGCCCGTCGTCCTCCTCCAGCTCAGTCCCGTTCGCCGCCGCTGCCAACTCGGCCTGACAGTCGCCGGTAGGGGAGAACTGAGGTCTCTTGAAGCGCTTCGTCCTGCTCTTGCCCATGGCAACGTGAAGACCGAGAGGGGGCGGCAACGGCTAGGCGGTGGCGGCTGCCCGGCTGGTGGCAGGGCCTGGCCGAGGCGGCGGTTCGCGCGGCGGCTCACCTGGGCCGGCTGACGGCAGGAGCCCACATGGACAGCAGTGCGCAGGCGCGCGCCGCGTCGCGAGAGAGGAGGGGCCTGGCGCAAGGAGCGCGCAGGCGTAGAGAGGGTGGGCGGGGCCATACCTGGCTGAGGGGCGGAGTCCTGTGGAATTTCCTGGGAAGGCGGCTGGATTTGAATGATACTACGGAATGCACCTCCCGCCAGCTGGTGCCGTTTATGGCTACTGAGCCAAATAATCAAATTTAATTTCCATAATAATCAAATGGGATTAAGGATACCTAACTAGCAAGGTAACTGTGAGGCTTAAATAAAATTATGTAAAGCACCTATCACCAAGCCTAGGGTACAGTAGGTGCTCAAAAAATATTAACCACGATTTTGTGTCCCTGGTGCCTAGCACAACTCCTGACACAGACAAATCCCAGTTAATAATTTAGAATGGACTCCTTTAATAAGTTCCTTAATCTTTCTGCCTCAGTTTCCTCATCAGTGATATGGAGACATCAATAAAATATACCTAATGCAGTTATAGGATTAAGTGTTAGTGTTAAAGATGCTAAGAACAGAGACTGGCACATAATAAACACTACATTAGAGGCCAAATATCCTTTCTCTTGGCATTTAATCCACTATTCATTAGTTTCCTTAGTTCAAAATACATACTGAATTCCCTCATGGTTATTTCAACTGAGATGTTGACATTGGGTAAGGTTGTAACAGTGGGATCTTTTTTCTTTTTTTTTTTAACTTTTAGGATTTACAGATTTACTAAGCAATGACTTTGTAGCCAAGTGCTTTACATGAACTAACATGTTTAATACTCTATATAAACCTGGAAGATTGACGAACCCTATACAGAGTTGGGCAAAAGCAGGTTTACAGTCATTTGTATGGACAATAATGCAATAATAATACAAGAATAAATGTGTTTTGCATGCTCACAACTATAAACCTACTTTTGCTCCACCCTGTATTTTAGATAAAACGAGGAAAGGAAAGTTGCAAGTAGCAGATCTGAGATTCAAATCCAGCCTGGCATAGTCTGTGTTCCTAACCATAACATTGTAATAGCTCATGAATTAAGTCCAACGCACACGCACACACTCACACATCCTTTTGATCCGAGTCCAGAGACTTGGGTTCTGGTGCTGCCTGTCTTTACTAAGTCATTGGGATCTCAAGTCACTTTGAAAACCTGAGACTGTCTGCCCCGCATATGAAATCAGAGGAGTAGCCTCAAGGAATAACTTCCTGGTAGTGGGGAAGCGGGTATGAGAGGGTGAGGGCAGCGAGGAGAAACTAACTTGGCAACAACCCTTGGGCCTATTTCAACCAGAGCAAAGGGTTGCTTGGAAAATGAATTGTTCTGCTAGAAGTAAAGGTATAAAAAACCTTTTACAAAAGTTTTTCTTGGAGCCAATGGACTCCAAGGAGGCTGGCACCAGGAAATCTGGGAAATCCTCTCCAAATGCATGCCAAGTATGTGCATGTACACAGCATATCTTCCTAGGAGAGAAGTTGCACGGCTTTAATTAAAATACGCAAAGTAGCTGATAATTCCAGAAAGATCTAAGGACCTAACCAGTTCTTCTTTTTAATCGTTATTGTTGAAAGTACTACAGGTATCCCCTTTTCCCCCCACTAACCTCCCCCTTCCTACTCCCACTCCCTCCCCAGGCCTTTACCACACTATTATCTATGTCCAATTTATCCTCTTGGAGGAAGCTGGAAATGCAAGTTTGAGAAAACCTGCATTTCCTGATTAAGAGCCAAATGTTATTAGACAATGAGGAAGACATAAAGTTACAGCCAAATAAACTGGGTATGTACAAGTGCTACTGGAAATTTGCTCTACTGACTGAATTAAAGTAAAATATCTCATTTGGAACTAGCCTGTATTGAGTTACAATAAACCAAGGAAAAAGCCCAATCACCAATTATATATAAAGTATTTATTTTTTGCACATATTTACCTACAAAATTTACAGAAAATAAAACAACGCAGAACACAGAGAATACCCTCTTAAGACTTCTTAGGAGCAGAGGGTTTTATTGCTACAGTTCAAAGAATAAAACCTGATGCATGTGAAAGCCAGGATGAACACGTTTCCATGAAATGGTAGCCTGGTTAAAAAGTTCTTGTCCTGTTACTGAATTTTCAGCTTTATGTCAAATGAAATTTAAAAGATTGCTCTTGAAATAATTTAAACCTTCTCAAAGTCTTCTAATAAACAGGTAAAAGGCACCTCCAGTTCTTTAAAATATTTACAGCAATCCCAATACTTTAATTCTAAGTTATATAGTCCATGTGGCTAATATGCATACACAGTATGTCAGTAACACTCTCTAAACAGTGAGAATTGTACTCTCGGTTGTGGCACCGCCCCCGGTTCTCCTGATGACGGAGTGGATGATCAAGGACACTCTGCAATACTAGTGCCACGGCACGCTGACCACAGCATAAAACCCAATTATCTAAAACAATAACCATCAAATTCCCAGACAATACATAATTTATAACTAAACCGGTAATTTCAGAAGCCTCTGGAGTGTTCTTAAAATTATTTTTAATATATAAAGTAAATTTAGCATTAAATGAAAACAATGAATAGTAAAATATCTCCCCCATAGTGGCGGAAGTTCACTATCTGGTTTAACTAAAATTGTTTCTCAAAACATTTATGATTTCTTACAACATAATGAAGATGAGTTTTCCTCCGTCCAAGCCCAAGGCGGTGGTTTCCTGCATTCTGATGGAGAGAGGCGTGTCAGAGGAAAGGCACCGCTCCCCTGAGCAGGAGGTTTTAAAGAGCCGTGGAGATGGCGCGCTGACGTTCCTGAAACTCTGGTGCAGGAGAACCAAGTCCACATAACGCTTTCCTCTTTGACATTGGCATTGATTTGCTATTTACAGTAGTTCGTAAAAATACATTATAAAAACTGGATGAGGTTCTGTTTCTAAGTTTAATTTAGTAACATACACACATACTTCACCTGCAACCATCGCTGCAGGATCTGAAGTACTAAAGTGACACTAATACTGACACGCAAACAGCCCACGGTGCCAGTGCTGATCCTGGGAGTCGCCGCCGCCAAGCTCTCTGGGTAAATATTGCACACGGCTTGTCAGCTGCCGCTCTGCCCGTCCACATCCAACTGCACAGGGCACGCTGCTGGCTGCTGCGGGGCCACGTCTCTGAGGAAAGGCTGCTTTCGGTCCCGCCACAGGACTGCAGACTGTCACTGAACATGAGGCCTCGGTTTCAGAATCAGTTTTCCTGTCTGTAGGAATAAAAAGTGAAGTTTTTAAACACACAGTTCTGTTAAAAACACCGCCCTTTATCTATAAACCTCAAAGGGCACCTGAAGGGTATTAGGACACCTCTCTATATTTAGTCAAGATTAAGCAATGAAATTATTTTTCAAAGTTTTCTCTACATGGAGCTTTCTTCCAGTCTTTATTATTTAAAAACACACACGGACAATCTTTATTTGATGTATTCCCTGTCCCCTGGTTACTTAAAAATCAGCCAATCAACTGGATAAAATAAAATTAGTGTAACTGGACTAATTTATGTGCTTTACCACAGTGTATAAAATACGAATAACATGAGGTATCTGACAAAAGCATTTCTCTTTTTCCAGCAGTAAATTTTACTTGTTATTAATTTTTTTCAAAAGTGAACTAAACTTTTATTTTCCCAATAGTAAACTTTAATTTCCTCAAACTAAAATGTTAACCAACGGCTGGAATAAGAGAAGAGATGCATCATTAAGAAAAATTCAACTGTCAACTCTACCAATTTAATTATAAGACACCGTTGATTTATTAAATACATCTCAATTTCAGAGATGTTAAAATATTTAAAAAGTCTTAGAATCAATGCGATAAGGAATATTTCCACTATTAATTCCATGGAGACAATTATTGTTAATAAAATGCTTGTTTAACTTGAGCAAAAACATAGTCCTTTCACACGTCTGTAATTTTCAAATGAAGAAAATACTTACGTCATCACAAGACATGTTGTACTCTGCTAATATAGTTCGACATCGCGCAGCTATACTGAGAAAATGTGGTTAAAGGAAAATCCATCGTTTAGAATAGGCTTTACCACGCCTCCCTCGCCGAGAAGGTCCTCAGCTTCGTTCCGAGTGAACTCGGCCGTGCAAAGGATACATGGAGGGAGCAACCACTCGCTTGTGTATTCCGGCGAAGAACAGGCCTATGAGAGTGATGCAGCTAATGGTGAAAAACGGGTGATTCCATAAGGACGTGAGGAAGGACACCTGGAAAGAAGCGTTTGCAGGAGAAAAATGTTAAAAGTCTCAAACAACACGGATTCCTTCCTACCGCTCCACTCAGGCATACATATGTGTAACATTTTAATCATCTAAAATACGGGCATTTGAAGACTTGCAAGACTGCCAGTTCTCTGTACTGCTGGTAGCTATCCTTGTGGGAGCGTCCTCCCCCTGATGTTTCCAGGCCCCGTTTCTTCGTTTGACAAGTTTATTTAACCAGGACCGTGCTCGGCCGTCTGCCAGGTGCTTTTCCTAAGTTCAGTCTTTGTCCTGAAACAGGTACGCGCCTCGTGGTGTGCCAGGGGGTGCAGAGGCCCTTAGTTTGATTCCGTCGCTCCCCCTTACTTCCTAGTCCACTTGATTTCTTTTGCCAGACCAAACATTTGTCTTCTCTCCTCCCATCTACTTTTCCTGTCCCAACTGGTAGCTATCCATAAAAATGAAAACACGTAATATACGTTTATATCAGGGGCCCTCAAACTTTTTAAACAGGGGGCCAGTTCACTGTCCCTCAGACCGCTGGAGGGCCGGACTATAGTTTAAAAAAAACTATGAACAAATTCCTATGCACACTGCACATATCTTATTTTGAAGTAAAAAAACAAAACGGCAAAAACACCCGCATGTGGCCCGCGGGCCGTAGTTTGAGGACGCCTGGTTTATATCTTCAATGTAGCAAGACAATATAGTAATATTCCCCCCATTCATTCCAAATACCTAAACCACTACAAATTCATTCCTGTAATAAAAACCCACCCTACCACACATATGTACTGAGCCCTCCCAGGGAAAGGCCCATTAAAAAGCACACTCTTCAGTTCCCTGAGAGAGGGACACGGCCCTGTGTCTCTGAAACAGCACATGCTCCCCGAGTCTTGTGGAGTGAAGAGGATTTGATTTCAATGAAAACTTAAGTCAGACGTGATCTAGTTACCTTCCCTGCTAAAAAGCTTCCTTAGGGCTTGGGCAAACTGTGCCATGCGTGGCCTGGTACTGTGGCATCGCTTCCTGCCACACAGGCACAGATGCTGCCCTGTTCCTCTCTCCTCTCCACCCGGCTAATCCTGCACATCCTCAAGACTCAACTCCAGCATCCCCCCTTTCTTTCCTTCTGCAGCAGCAATGGATTTGGTTTTGAAGCCACTGAGATTCCGGTGGCCACGGGACCCTCAAGCAGGGAAAAACAACTGGTAGCTATCCACAGAGAACCAGAGATCAGAAGAAAAAAGGGGGAATCAGATCCGGGATCCTCAGTCGAAAGCAGAAAACAGGACCACATACGACACTACGACCAGAGGGACAGGCGTCCGGGAGCCACGTTCGGAAAACAAGTAGGCACTGAAACCAGACTCCTAGGGGACAGGAAAAGTAGATGGGAGGAGAGAAGACAAATGTTTGGTCTGGCACAAGAAATCAAGTGGACTAGGAAGTAAGGGGGAGCGACGGAATCAAACTAAGGGCCTCTGCACCCCCTGGCACACCACGAGGCGCGTACCTGTTTCAGGACAAAGACTGAACTTAGGAAAAGCACCTGGCAGACGGCCGAGCACGGTCCTGGTTAAATAAACTTGTCAAACGAAGAAACGGGGGCTGGAAACATCAGGAGGGGGACGCTCCCACAAGGATGAGCTCCTGAAGAAAGATTCTGTTCCAGAGGCCTGTCTTCTTCAAACCCGAGGACAGTGTAACTCCCGCGGGCCAGCTGTGTTCTATGTGCCCGCGCCACGGCAGCACAGACAGTTTATGCTTTAATTTTAATTAGATCAGCCGGTGCCAGCCTTCTCTCCTCCGTGGCCACAGCCAACAGCAGCCAAGCTGAGTGTCCCTTTAGATCGGGGGGCCCGCATTTCCGGGTTTGCCAGGTCCCTCTCCCGTGTCCCTCCAGCTAGCCACCGGCTTTGAGTCTGCATCTCCGGCTACAGACACAATTGCTATTGAAAAGGCTTGTCAGGTTGGAGCTTATTAAATACTAAAATATACAGAGCCAACCCTTAGGCTAATCCTCACATTCTCACCTAATTTAGAAAATCATATTAACTACAGAGTTTTGGGCCTATTTCAAATTACATTTAATTCTGTGTTTTATTAAGATCTCAACTAGCTGAAAATCAGCTTGTATTTTTCCCAATTAGAAGTCAGCTTCATTTCCCAAGACAGACCTTTTTCAATCTTCTTGCAGCTTCCTTCACTCTTCCCCTAAAGATGAGTACCAAGTGCAGCCTTACGATCAGGATTTTATAAATGAACACACAGGAGAGTTTCCTATCTGCCACAAAACCCCTCTATTAACATAAAATTCCATCGCCAACCTCCCCTGCTTATTACCTCCCACCCCAGTGGACCCAGGCAGGAGGCGACAGGCTAAGAAACCCCGGCTGCCTGAGCTGCCATGCAGCCTGCTGACAAGCCTTCCACCTGGCTTTTCTCCCGTAGAAAAGGTCATCAATACAGCTGCGGACACGGGCTACCTCATCCCAGTTTATAAGGGGGGAGTGGGATTAAGATTTGTGAAAATTACACATTTTTACATAAGTTTTAAATAAATTTACATTATTACATAAATAAAGCTGCATGGGGGGAACTTCACTGATAAGCTGGAGACTACTGCTTCTCTAATCAAAAAGCCTGAGCTTGAAATTAAGACCCAGATTAGAAGAAAGAGGCAGAATTGGAGAGGCATGCTACCAGCTTTCATCAAAGGACGCTTCGAGAAATACCATTATGAACCTGTTATTGCAGTGGTATGGGGATGCGCCCGGCAGTGCCCAATGGGAGCTCTCTCAGTGTTTCCTATATTAAACTCCAGGCAGGAAATTCTTTTTGGAGATAAACGCCAAGGAAATAAAAGCTTTGCTAGCTAAGAAACTTATACGTATATCCTCTTCACAGACAATGAAAACCGAGGAACTGGCTGGGACTTGATTGATGAGGTGCCTCAGAGGCTAATCTGTAACTCAATTCGGGAAACTAGCTGGTACACATGACCACACTGTCAGTGACCTGGGATCATGCCTGGTTCTGTCCTCCAAGTCGAATTAATTTCTAGTCTTGACTGTTTATTACATTTATATTGTGCTATTTTATCACAGGCTTCCTACAGAGCTGGCTCAATGCTTTAAGGGATGAGGAAAGATATTAACAAAGGGAGCTGATAGGAGAAATGTTGTTTTATAATTCTTGAAAGCTGGCCCTGAGGACACTAACTGAAGCAGAACAAAGACTATGTTTACACCGGGACGTAAAAATAGGGACAAATAAGACACGAAAGCTGCACACAAGTTCAGAAATGAGTGAGTAATCAAAGTGGAGCTATATTTCTTAGGCCTTTTCCCCTGTAAAGATACTTAATTCACAATAGCCAGCCAAAGGTTTTCTGAAGCACGTTAATGTAAGGCATGTTTTTAATATGATGATTAATATCACTGTTAGCAGTAACAGGCAGCAGCATCTAACACTTTCCAATGAACAAAGCACTGTTATAGCCAGTATCGCATTTAATGTATTAAAGATTTTAAATCAAAACTTCTACCTTTTGTGTCTCGGGATCTATTAACCAGTTCCAGGCACCAGTAGCTGTACAGACAGATACCACTATAAGAAGCACTGATGAGAGATAAACACAAAATTAGTAAGGAATGAGCTCTTAGCAGGTGACACTGCTGCCACCAGCTACTGATCAATGACAGCCAAAGGCAGCACACTTCAGGAAACGGAAAATGCACTTGACTGCAGAATTAGGGGACTTGCCATGAACCTTGAGGAATTCTGAACCTTGTGACCTGAGTTACTGAGGATAATACTGTCCCCCTCATTACTTTAGTCAGACGTATGAAAGTTAATGAAATTAAAGCAATAAAACCAAGATGGCAAAACTTTAACATTCTACGTTATATAACTTACAATGTGTTTTGTACTGATTTTGCAAATTCAAATAAAAAGCAAAACAAAAACCCTTCCATTTTCCAATGTAACCAAGCAAACAAAGCCTCCTTTATGAATGCACTGTGAATTCCGACTACAGGGTTTGCCTGGCAGACACTGCTGTTTAACTACACACAGGTCCGTGTGACTAAGTGTGTATGGAGCACGCCAATCAGGATCAATTTTCTTTAAGGGACTCAAAGGAAGGTCCGGGTAGAAATTACTGATAGTAAATCTTAGCTAAGGTTTCTCTCTCCCCACTTAGCTAGAATTATTTTTAAAAGTTCTAAATAAATCATAAGTAAAGGTTAGTAAGTGGCATTACTAAAAAATCATGAAGAGGCAACAAGGCCTAGTTAATATTCTGATCAATACAGCTACTGTCTTCCAGCAGGGTAACACAGTCTTAAAATGTACAGCTCAAGCGTCAGAGAGCAATAGAAATATATTAAATCCCTAGTAGTCTAGAAGTCCTGGCAATTTATATTAAGAAGAGGCAAATCACAGAAAAACAATCTCATTTTAAGTATTTAATAACCATCAAAATGTCGAAATTAGTTCTCAGCTCAGAACAGATTAAAATCAATTTCCTATAATTCTATATTTCCAATAATATACTCCAGTTGAGTTTTATTGTCAATAAGCAAAAGCAAACCCTCATGGGGTCCTCATACACCTACTGTTATACACACACATTAACCATGCTGCCACTCAGAGGTAAGTACGGAGACCACGACCAGAGAGGGTAAAGCGTGGTCACTGTGCTGCATTTTATAAGCTCGGGCAGCATCATATATATTTTAAAAGATTCTCAAGTGCCAGTGAAACAAGGTTTTGGAGGTAATTCTAGGTAAACCAGAGAACCTGAAAAAATCACTACTTGTAAACTCTGATCAATGAGAATTCTCACGGCACAGGATTAAAACCTTGCAAACAGATGTAATAAAAACTACACAAGAAATCTTGACCTGAGAGACCCGTACCTTCACTAGCGCTCTTTTGGCCCCACTACTGAGTGACACTCGAAGCGCAGTATGTCCCTGATGTGTGCTGTACTTCTTTCTTGGCAGGAATTAGTTTCAACAATAAACCTCCCAAGAAAGACTGGTCCCAACATAAGTCAGCAAAGCATTCTATTGGCCAATGTCATCATTTGTACATTTCCCTGTATGTGCTTACGTTTCTGCTGGGCAGTAACCTCAATTCTTTCTAATCATATTTTGTAATATTCATGATATTTGTGAATAGACAGTAATAATGTGAAATTTTTTTCTAGGTTAGGGTCTAAAGCAGCATAATCACTGTTAAAATCAACAAATTTCGTAGCCTTTGCAAATACAGAGGGGCAAAAGTAGGTTTACAGTTGTTCATATGGAAAATAATCGTATATAATAAAAGCCTAATATGCAAATTGTCCCCTTGACCAGGAGTTCAACCAGGGGGCGGGGCTGGCGGCAGCAGGTGGCTGGAGGAAGGGAGGCCCCCCAGATGGCAGCCGATAGCCGCTAGGGACCCTACCCATGCACGAATTTCATGCACTTGGCCTCTAGTCTATATAATAAAAGCCTAAACGACTGTTACGGCTGAATGACCAGAACAACCAGAATGACTGGTCGCTATGATACACACTGACCACCAGGGGGCAGACGATCAACACAGGAGCTGCCCCCTGGTGGTCAGTGCGCTCCCACAGGGGGAGCACCACTTAGCCAGAAGCCGGGCTCACAGCTGGCAGTGGCGGGAGCATCTCCGGCCTCCATGGCAGCGCTAAGGAGCAGCGAGCTGAGCGGTAAGGAACAGTGGGCTGGTAGGCAGTAAGGAGCAAGGGGTCCCAGACTGCAAGAGGGATCCCGGACTGTGAGGACTTCGAGGAGAAAGAAAACTAATACGAGGGTGCATCAGAGGGAAACTACAAAAAGACAAAGGCAGAGAACATCTTAAAAGTAGTCAGAAGAAAACCGGCAGGCAGACATCCCCCAAGGGGTCCTGGACTGTGAGAGGGCAGAGGCCGGGCTGAGGGATCCCCTCCCCTGCAGTGCATGAATTTTGTGCACCGGGCCTCTAGTGAAATAATACAAGAATAAACTGTTATGCACTCACAACTGTAAATCTACTTTTGCCCCACTCTATATATGATAAATATTCTTTTCCTTAAAACTTTATTCCAATCATTTGCAGGTAAATTGTAAAACTGCTAAATAGGCTACTGAAAATTTTATCATATGTATTGTCTATCAAATTTGTAATAATTGTTTAAATAAAAAAATAAAAGTATGTCTATTTTAATGGAAAAATGAAAATTCAACCACAAGGACTGTTCTTCAGCCTGGGTGGTACGGCTTAATTGAGTGTTGACCTATGAACCAAGAGGTCACGGTTCAATTCCGGGTCAGGGCACATGTCCCAGTTTCAGGCTCAATCCCCAATAGGGGGCATGCAGGAGGCAGCCAACCAATGATTCTCTCCCTCTCCTCTTTTCTGAAATCAATAATATATATAAATGTTAAAATAAAAAAAAAAGATTGTTCTGCACGGTGGCCAGTTCCCTTTCTTAAAAGTTTCTTTACAATGCATTGTTTACGATGCTAAATACATTTATAAACTGTGGAAACAAAAGGAAACATCTATGGTTTAGTAGAGCCAGTGTTTGTTATTCAAGTTTTACATAAAAGTAAATCATTGCTAGGCAGGGAGAAAAGTATCAACTGTCAGTTTATGTCCCCTTTAAAAAACAAAAACATCCGGGCACTTACTTCTCCAGCGTCCAGTGGCAGGTTGCAAACAATGAATATATTCAGTGAGTCTCCTCTCGAAAGCCTTGAGATCTAGGCAGAGAGATGTCAGTCTCCCCGTTAGCTACTCCCACTGGTGTGAGTCTAGGAGATGAAACGCTGGGTGCTCTAGCTGCGTCACGGCTTGCACACCAACTCACAGGTATGGCTGCCCTGCCTGCTTCCTTTACCACCACAGCTATAAGCCCTTGACAGACACATTACGTTTCTTTAGTTCCAATTTCACACATAAGGAAACTGGCTGGTTCACTTTTGGAAGTATGTGGCATGTGGGAAAGCAGCAGCAGCCTCAAGCCGGAGCCAGAAGGTAGAAATGTGGGGGTTGCAAATAAAAGGATCGAAGCCAGGTAGAGTTCTAATTCTGCTTGGTCCAAGAAACTTCCTATCAGACGGAAGGACCTCATCCCCTCACTCCCAGGTCCTCCACGTCTATTGGGATGCAGGCACCCGATCCCCTTAGCTCGCCCTTAGGTCTAGCGGCTCTAGCCAATGGCGACGCTTTGCACCTTGGAACCTGCTAACGGGGCTGGGTCTCTATTGGGCGCCCGCTACCTCCCAGGCAGTGCTCGGGTCGTCGACAAGGGCGTCAGAAATCACCGAGCGCAAAGACAGCCCCCGTCCCTCCCTCCGAATGCGGGGACAGGTGACCCCGGCTCCACCGACGCCCGGACGCCTTCTCAAGTCAGGGGCGTCCAAGGTGCCCCCGCGAATGAGCGAGGTGGGGGGTGGGGGGGAGGTGTCACTTCCACGATCGCGCTTTTTAAACTTTAAAAAGGAAACCGAGAGGCAACCTCTTACCCCGGCAGTTACCAGAAACCACGGCAGGAATTAGGGATGCAACTCACGGGGTTTTCAGAGTAAAATGCAGATAAAGGAATGAGGGGTACAACCTACGGAGTTCTCGAAATCAAGGGCTGAGGGGTACAACTCCCGGGGTTATCAGGATAAAGCGAGTTGACTTGCAAACGGAAGTGCAAACGTTCACAAATGAATTAAAAACAGCCAGGAAGAGGAGCTTGGGTTTAAACCGGGCACTGGGGCAGCGGCCGCAACGCCCCCCAGCGACCGCGCGTGCGCAACCCGCGTCCGGCAGGGTCCCGCAGCCCCTCGGCCCCCAGGCCGGGCCCTCGCGCCCCCCGACCTCCCGGCCGGCCCCGTTCGTCCACCCAACGCGGCCTCCTCTCCCCGGGGCGGGGTCCCCGCGGCTACAGCCCCTCCGGTTTCCCGGGCGAGCCCGGGACGCGTCCGGGCGGCCCATACCTTCCGCCTGCTCCAGCGAGTTCATGTCGGCCGGCAGCTCCGGTCACGGACGCGCTCCCGCCCGCATCGCAGCTCCGCGGCCCCGCCCGGCCCGCAACACCGACTCCCACCTCTAACCGCTCTTCTCGGCCCCTCCTCGTCGCTCCGCCCCTTACCTAGACCCGCTGCGCTCATAGGGCACCTCTGTCCCACCTCACAACTAAGACGGCTTCCTATTGGCTTACTCCCGCCCTGGCCTCGGAGCCCTGGGTTGGACGGTCAGCCGGAGGGGCCAAGAACTGCCGGCGTCCAGGCTGGTGTGACGCTAGCGCAGCCTCTTGCCCCGGGGAGGAACTGCAGCCTGACCCAGCTGGTTCATAGGTTCTTCCAGCTTGATTCCAGCTTGATTCTTTAATTACTGAAATATTTATTGAGCGCCCACTACCTTCCAGGCAGGGCTCCGGTCGTTAACAAGGGCATCAGAAATTCTAGGGCGCATGGGGAAATATGTACAGAACTAACTAGAACCCCAAATAATGGGTATAGTACCTCCTTCCTAGATATCCAACTCCTTAAGCAAACATTTCTCCCTTGATTACTTTTTTCTCACAACCACTTTCATAAATCATAAAGGAGGCAAACAAAGCACCCCAATACCTAAAACTCTAAAAAAAAAAATCTGTATGACATCGACTACATTTATATTTGATTCAAATGCTCTCCTGTTTGTCTGGCGGGTGTGGCCCAATGGGGTGTGGCTCCAAGTTTGAGTGGTGACCTATGAACCAAGAGTTCCCCATTCATTCTCAGTCAGGGCACATGCCCAGGTTGCAGGCTCCATCCCAGTCTGGGGCGTGCAGGAGGCCACTGACCAATGATTCTCTCTCATCATTGATGTTTCTATCTCTCTCCCTCTCCCTTCCCCTCTGAAATCAATAAAATATATATACATATATATTTTAAAATGCTCTCCTGTTCATTTCCTCGTGGTCATTCATTCATTCTAGAACTACTGACTGCATGATGCTGCCAGGCACTGGATCAGGGATATGAGCGAGACAGACAAGATCCCTGTCCTCAAAGTAGGAGGGTTACAACAGGCCATAAACACGCAACCAAATAATTAGTTTCAGATAAGGGTAGTAGTTCTACAAGGGAGGTAAGGGTAATAGGATACAATGAGATAAAGGAGGGTAGCCGGAGCCAGTGCTCAGGGGGGTGGGGTATTTGAGTTGAGAATCCCAATGGGCCCTACCCGGTTTGGCTAGATAGAGCATCGGCCTGTAGACTGAAAGGCCCCAGGTCTGATTCCGGTCAAGGGCATGTACCTAGGTTTCGGGCACATCCCCAGTAGGAGGTGTGCAGGAGGCAGCTGACTGGTGTTTCCCTCTCATCGATGTTTCTAACTCTCTATCACTCTCCCTTCCTCTCTGTAAAAAATCAATAAAATATATATATTTAAAAAAAAGAGAGAGAGAGAGAATCCCAATGAATGAGAAGAAACCAGCCCTGCAAAGATGAGGCCCAGAAGGTTCCACGCAGCACTTTGGGGAGTTTCCATTGAGGGCGCCTCCCTCTGGACCAAACCCTTTACATCCATCACCCCATTGAACCCTCCGAGGAGATATTTTTTAAACTCTGGGTCAAAACCCCTGAGAGGGTCATGAAATCCATCTCATGAGCCATGACTGTTATTTTGTTTGTAATGAACTAAAGTAAAATAAAACCTATCAGCCTCGTGGAAAGTCAGCATAAGCATTGTTTCATGATCTTTTCTTTTGGTTGTGTGTGCATGCCTGCTGGGTTCAGATCCTAAAATAAAGCATATACTTAACTGAGGGTTCCAATAAAAACAAAACAAAACAAAACAAAACACAGTTTTAAAGTTTGAAAGTCACCAAGCTAGTTATTAGTAGGCTCGTTGTACAACTGAGAAAAGTAAAAATGAGTTTGCCCAGACCTTGCAATTATTGTCATAGCCTGGATTTAAGTTCCAAGTAGCATATCGCCCTGCCTTCTCGCTCAGGGTTCCACTTCTCCATCGCCAAGTCTTATTCCTCACATTTCCACTGGGCACCCAGCAGTGCTTAGAGGGTGAAAAATCTGTCACAGGACTGGATGCAAAGTTGGCTTGCTATCAGACAAATGGATTAATGAATATATTATCTCAACAGAATGAAGGACCAAACCCAGGTGCTTAGATAAGGCTGTAGAGAAAGTGGAGTGTTCATGCCTTGCCAGGGGAATGGTGCGGCTGCTGTGGGAGACAGCATCACAGTTCCTCAAGAAATGAAACACACTGTGGAGTTCTCAGACGATCCGGCAATTCCACTTCCGGCTCTACACCCAAAAGAAGCAAAATCAGGCTCTCGAAGATATAGTTACACACCCATGTTCCTTGCAGCATTGCCCACTTCAGCCGAACGCTGGGAGCAATCTAGATGTCACTGATGCGTAAACAAAGTGTGATGTCTGTAAATATCCACCATGGGGTATGACTCACCTTATAAAGGAAGGAAATTCTGACACATGCTGCAACATGGATGGACCTTGAGGACATTACGCTCAATGAAATAAGCCAACCATACAAGGAAAACCACGGTAGGATTCCACTCCCACCAGATATCTAGAGAAGTCAGACTCATGGAAACGGAAAGTGGAACAGGGGTTGTCCGGGCTGGGGTGGGGGCTGGGGAGTCGTTGTGTAACTGGGACAGAGTTTCGGTTTTGCAAAGTGAAGAGTCCTGGAGGTGGGTGGGGGTGGGGGTGGCAGGACAGTGTGAATGTGCTCAATGCCAGTGAACTGTACACCTACAAATGGCTAAGATGGTTAGTATCATGTGATGTGTATCTTATCAAGATTTTAAAATGTTTAAAAAATTATCCAGCTGGCATGCCTCAGTTGTAGAGCGTCGACCTATAAACCAGGAGGTCATGGTGTGATTCCTGGTCAGGGCACATGCCTGGGTTGTGGGCTCGATTCCCAGTGTGGGGCGTGCAGGAGGCAGCCAATCCATGGTTCTCTCTCATCACTGTTTCTATCTCTCTCTACTATATATCCTATCTAATAATAGACAAATATGCAAATTGACCATACCTCTGACACAACCACAAGTCACGCCCACCATCCAATCAGAGCGACTATGCAAATTAACCCAAACCAAGATGGCTACAGCCACAGAGAGCAAGGTTTCCTAGGTAACAGAGGAAGCCAAGCTTTCCGCCTGCCCTTACCAGGCCTAAGCCTCCACTCAAGCTACAAAGTTTCAATTATAGAAGGTAAACAAATTCAAACAAATGGCGGCAGAATGGAGCTTGAGAGAGCAGGCCAGGGTTGCAGCCGGCAACAGGGGAAGCAAAGCTTTCCACACACCCTGGCCGGGCCCACCCGCTTAAGGCAACAAAGTTTCAATTATAACCCCAACAGAAATGGCTGCCGCCGAGGAGGGAGCCCCAGGCTTGGCTCAGCTCCAGGCTACAAAGTTTCAGTTGTAGAAGGAAAATAAATCCCAGATACCAGGGCCTCCGCTTGGGTTTCCAGGGGGCGTGGCTGGCCTGCAAACGACCACAGGCCCCTCGCTCAGGCCGCCCCACACCCCAAGGGAACCCCCACCTGATCTGGGACGCCCTTCAGGGCAAACCAGCTGGCCCCCACCCCTGTACCAGGCCTCTATCCTATCTTAATAAAAGAGTAAGATGCAGATTGATCATCACTGCAACACACAATATAGCTGCCCCCATGTGGTCAAAGATCCTGCCCCCATGTGGACACAAGATGGCCACCACAAGATGGCCAGCAGGAGAGGGCAGTTGGGAGGCACCCGGCCTGCAAGGGAGGGCAGTTGAGAGGGACGAAGCCTGCAAGGGAGGGCAGTTGGAGGTGATCAACCCTGCAGGAGAGGGCAGTTAGGGGTGACCAGGCCAGCAGAGGAGGGAAGTTGGGGGCAAACAGGCTGGCAGCAGAGTGGTTAGGGGGTGATAGGCTGGCAGGCAGAAGTGGTTAGGGGCAATCAGGAAGGCAGGCAGGCAAGCAGTTGGGAGCCAGCAGTCCTGGATTGTGAGAGGGATGTCCGACTGCCCATAAACGGACAGTTGGACATCCCTCAAGGGGTCCCATATTGGAGAGGGTACAGGCTGGGCTGAGGGACAACCCCCCCTCCGTGCACGAATTTCGTGCACCGGGCCTCTAGTGTGTATATATATATATATATATATATATATATATATATATATATAGAGAGAGAGAGAGAGAGAGAGAGAGAGAGAGAGAGGGAGAGGAGAGAGAGAGAGACTAAAAAATAAAGAAGAAATATATTGAAAAAAATTTTTTAAGTTTAAAAATGTGTATACTGACCTCTCATTAAAAATATTGGTCTCTTGCCCAGGCCGGTTTGGCTCGGTTGATAGAGCGTTGGCCTGTGGATTGAAGGGTCCCAGGTTCTATTCCGACCAAGGGCACATGCCCAGTTTGCAGGCTTGATCCCCAGTAGGGGGCGTGCAGGAGGCAGCCGATCAATGATTCTCTCTCATCATTGAAGTTTTTATCTCTCTCTCCCTCTCCCTTCCTCTCTGAAATCAATAAAAAAATATTTTAAAAAAATTGTGGTCTCTTTAGGTCCTCCTCTGAATTGTGGAAATGTCTTCTTTTGTAAAAGGATTCTTACTCGGTCCTGAGACCTTCTCACCTTCGCAGTTTCTGAAAAATATATAAAAAAGGCTTTATGAAGACTTATCACATGAGAACTAATTTTACCTGTCCTCCTTCACTAAGAGAAAATTCTTTAACCCAATATGCTCAGAAACCATTGGGAAAATTGTCATGTTGGTAATTAAAGGCATCTTCCCCAATACGTTTTGAAAAATAAAAAGCCTTTTATCTTATTACATACTTCAAATATATTCTCATCAAAAGCCGGAGGAGCAGATTTAGTTCAGATAATTTGTAGACGTGTTTACCACCTCCCCTCATTGGCAAGGCCAGTGCTGACTGCCAAAGTACAAGGAGCATTTCTGTTCGAAACCTTCCCTTTTCTTTTTTTTTTTAAATATATTTTTTTATTGATTTCAGAGAGGAAGGGAAAGGGATAGACAGAAACATCAATGATGAGAGAATCATGGGTGGGCTGCCTCCTGCACGCCCCACACTGGGGATCGAGCCCACAACCCAGGCACATGCCCTTGACCAGAATCGAACCCAGGACCCTTCAGTCCGCAGGCCGACGCTCTAACCACTGAGCAAAACCAGCCAGGGCAGAAACCTTCCCTTTTCCATGCAAATTCCCCCTTGCAAGTCAACTGGGTCCAGATTGCAGGTATCCAAAACAGCGCCACTCTTAACACAAATCAGTGCAAAACAAGAAAGCCACGCCTGTGGGAGGGATGCCACGTGCCTCCAGGTCTCCCTTCCTGCCTGCCCCTCCTCATGCTGACCAGGTGGTGCCCCCCCCCCCCCCCCCCCCCCCGCGCAAGTCTCTCCAGTGAGCTTTGCTGGGCCACAGGCTGTCCGTGGGCTTTGGAGGAGCTGACAGCCTACCGGTAGGCATCGTTTTGTGAAACTCGAGTTTCAGTGTCATATGTGTGTGTGTTTCTACATGTTTATACTGGGAAGCGATCTAACATGTATTATTACAACTGTGGGCGGTGGTAAAAAAAAAATTCGTCTACTGTAACTTAAGCTGCTGGGCACAGAAATGTTGCCCTTGCCTCACCCGCCGCGTCTGAGCGGTTTCTGCACCGAATATTGGTTGCATGAAAGGATGAATGAAAGAATGAATGTCTGATTGAAAACATGAAGGACAAAGGAAATGAGAGAGAAGGGGGCGGGAGAGGAGTGACTGGGAAGCACAGGGAAAGTTAAAAGGAACAAGAAAAGGAACTGAATAGTGAGCAGAGAGGCGCGCGGGCCTGCGCCTGCCCGCCGACAGGGGGCGCTGCGGGCCGCCGGTGGTGCGGTGCGTCAGGTGGGTGGGCCTCTTGGGGCGGGGTGGGCGGGGCCTCCGGGCGAGGCCTCTTGGGGGCGGAGCCGCAGGCGTGCGGGCCCAGGTGAAGTGGAGAGGCGGGAGGGAAGGGGCGCGCGCAGCTGGACCCACACGCGGCCAGGTAAGCGTCCTCCCGAGGCCGGGCGGGCCGGGCCTGGCCTCACTGCAGTCCCTGTGTCCCCAATCCCTCACGGGTGGGAGCTCAGGGAGCCAGAGGCGGGCCCAGCACCTCAGACTCGGTTTCTAGCTCCTTAAAGCCTCAGTTTCCCCAGCTGGTCAGTGGGCAGTTGGGCTGCACGTGTTGCCCCGGAACGAACTTGGGGGGCTCCAGCCGCCACTCAGGGCCCCTCTCACCCCAGGTGTCCTCACGCGGTGCAGGTGGGTGCTCTCTGAGGCCTGCAGCCCCGTCCCTTGGAAAAACTCTTGCTTCTCCATTCAGCACTCACTCCAATATTGATGGAGGCCCCACATCTGGCCATTACTCCAGGCGTCCCACGTTATGGACACAATGGGAAGGGCCGGGCTCTGTGAAACCTTACGGTGAGAAGAATTAGTCACTTTAGCAAATTCACTCATTCTGCAGCGGTTCATTGAACACCTATGATGTGGCAAGCACCCTTCCAGTTGCTGGGGAAACCGGGGAGGGGCGGGGGCGGCGCTGATGGGCAAAGGTCCCTGTCTTCTGGGAGCCCGCCTTCCGACCTGGGATGAGGTAATGCACAAATGGTAGGTGAACAGCACTCCTCAGCAGGGCCAAGGCCACCAAGGAGAGGCACGCCCAGACACTGCCGCGGCCAAGAGGAGCCTAAGAAGACACGACGACTGAATGACATGTATCCTGGGCCAGGAACAAGACATTAGGTAAAAATGGAGGTAATCGAATAAAGTCATTAATAGTGTATCAATACACGTTAATGTCAGGCGTTAATAATAGGGAAATAGGCTATGTGGGACTCTCTTACATAGGTACCATCTTTATGGTTTCTCTGAAAATTTAAAACTGCTCTAAAAAGGAAGGTTTATTTTTAAAATGTGTGCGTGCGTGCATGCCTGTGTGTATGCATGCCTGGGTGTGTGCATGCCTCTGTTTGTGTGTGTGCATGCCTCTGTGTGTGCGTGCATGCCTCTGAGTGTGTGTGCATGCCTCTGGATGTGTGTGTGCATGCCTCTGGGTGTGTGTGTGCATGACTTTGGGGGTGTGTGTGCATGCCTCTGTGTGTGTGTGCATGCCTCTGTGTGTGTGTGCATGCCTCTGAGTGTGTGTGCATGCCTCTGGGGGTGTGTGTGCATGACTCTGGGGATGTGTGTGCATGCCTCTGTGTGTGTGTGTGCATGCCTCTGGGGGGGTGTGTGCATGCCTCCTTGTGTGTGTGTGCATGCCTCTGGGGGTGTGTGCATGCCTCTGAGTGTGTGTGCATGCCTCTGGGGGTGTGTGTGCATGACTCTGGGGATGTGTGTGCATGCCTCTGTGTGTGTGTGTGCATGCCTCTGGGGGTGTGTGTGCATGCCTCTGTGTGTGTGTGTGTGCATGCCTCTGGGGGTGTGTGTGCATGCCTCTGTGTGTGTGTGTGCATGCCTCTGTGTGTGTGTGCATGCCTCTGTGTGTGTGTGCATGCCTCTGTGTGTGTGTGCATGCCTCTGTGTGTGCATGCCTCTGTGTGTGTGTGTGTGCATGCCTCTGGGGTGTGTATGCATGCCTCTGTGTGTGTGTGCATGCCTCTGGGGGTGTGTGCATGCCTCTGGGGTGTGTGTGCATGCCTCTGTGTGTGTGTGCGTGCATCTGGAGGGGATGTGCATGCCTCTGGGTGTGTGTGTGCATGCCTCTGGGGTGTGTGTGCATGCCTCTGTGTGTGTGCATGCCTTTGTGTATGTGTACGTGCCTCTGTGTGTGTGTGCATGCCTCTGGGGTGTGTGTGCATGCCTCTGTGTGTGTGTGTGCATGCCTCTGTGTGTGTGTGCGTGCCTCTGGGGGGGGTGTGCATGCCTCTGGGTGTGTGTGTGCATGCCTCTGGGGTGTGTGTGCATGCCTCTGTGTGTGTGCGTGCATGCCTCTGTGTGTGTGTGTGCATGCCTCTGGGGTGTGTGTGCATGCCTCTGTGTGTGTGCATGCCTCTGTGTGTGTGTACGTGCCTCTGTGTGTGTGTACGTGCCTCTGTGTGTGTGTGCATGCCTGTGTGTGTGTGCATGCCTGGTTGTGTGCATGCATATTTGTGCCCGAGTGTGTGGTATATTAGATGGCGATGAGTGACGTGGAGAAAATGAAAGCCGGGTCAGAGGGGCAGGGAGCGCACCTGGTGGGAAACAGGGGGCCCTGCTGAGAACCTGACATTGGGGCAGAGTCCTGGATGGAAGGGAGGGAATCAGCCGTGTGGATATGGAAGGGAACACGTGTGTTCAGGGCACAGGGAGCAGCAGGGGTGAGGTGCTGGGGATGCGAACAACTCGAGGGCTTATTGGTTGCCATGGAGGGAGGGGCTTGGAGAATAGGTGGAGGAAGGAATTAGGTCAGTCATGTTGCGGGTACACTGGGTGGGAGGAGGGGTGGGCATCCGGAACCTTTTACGTCCAGGTCAGGACTTTGGCAATGACTCTGGGCCAGATGCAGGCAGAGCCGTGGCCTGGCCGTCTGTCCTGTGGCTCGGAGCACCTCACCACGCCCTGGCCCTCCTTGCGCAGGCTTTGGAAAGTTATCCCTTGCGGCCTCCTGAGGCTTTGGAGCAGGGGTCCCAGAACCCCAGCCTTGGGGCCAAGTCCTGGCCCCCACTTGCTTTTTCTTTCTTTTTGGTAATCATCACCTGAGGATATTTTTTCCATTGATTTTTATAGAAAGAATAGAAAGGGCCCAGCCGGTGAGGCTCAGTGGTTGAGCATTGACCTATGGACCAGGAGGTCGCGGTTCGATTCCCGGTCAGGGCACAGGCCCGGGTTGTGGACTCGATCCCCAGTGTGGGGCATGCAGGAGGCAGCCGATCCATGATTCTCTCTCATCATTGATGCTTCTATCTCCCTCTCCCCGTCCCTTCTCCTCTGAAATCAATACAAATATTAAACACAAGAAACCAGAGATCTTTAAAAAATAATAATATCCGTTGTATGGATGTACTTCAATCTGTTTATCTGCTCACTGGTGAAGGGCGTCTTGATTGCTCCCAGTTTTTGGTGATAATGAGTAAAGCTGCTGTAAACGTTTGTGGGGGGGTGTGTGTGCACGTGTTCAGGTCACGTGGTGTGTTTGCTGGACCGCACAGAGCCCTGTTTAGCGGTGCACGGGCCCCGGCTCTATGGAGCGTCGTGGCGGGAGCCTCAGGCCTGGCTTGGAGTGTGTCCCTGGGACAGGACCGCGTCACCGCTCTCTCCCTATTTCTGGAGGCTCCCTGGGAATTTCTCCAGAGGAGTGTTAAAATTCAAATTGTTTTCAGTGAAATTTGAAATTATGATGGAACTTCGAAGAGTAGACTCTTAAAAATCTTTTTAATTTTAAAATTGATCCCCACTGGGTCCTATCCTGAGAACTTAATAGATCGGCTGTCTCATAAGTGGAGGTAATTGAGATACAACAGTAAAAAGTTAAAAATAATCGTCCCAGCGTTCCTGGAGGCTTCGGGAGTGACATGTACATTTAATTTGAAATCCTGGGGAGAGTGTGAGGGCTCTTTCCGGCAGCGCGCGAGGTTTTCTGTGCGTGGAGCCAGCGGAACCTGGTGGTTTCTGAGCAGCACCAGGACTGGAAGCACTCGACACCTACTGATGTCCAAGAAGGAAGAAAACGAAGCAGGGACGAGGCTGGGATGTTTTTTCTTCAGATTGCAGATGTGTGATCTAGGTGTATGATGTGCTGCTGCATATATTTATTTGTTTTAAAAATACATTGTTATTGATTTCGGATGAGAGAGAAGCATCATGGCTCAGCTGCCTCTTGCACGCCCCCTGCTGGGGACAGGGATGGAGCCCACAACCTGGGCCTGTGCCCTGACTGGGAATCTAACCGGAGACCTCCTGGTTCATAGGGTGACACTCAGCCAAATGAGCCACGCCGGCTGGGCCGCAGGGGCTGTTTTTCTTTTCTTTTCTTTTTTTAATATATTTTTATTGATTTTTTACAGAGAGGAAGGGAGAGAGAGAGAGAGTTAGAAACATCGATGAGAGAGAAACATCGACCAGCTGCCTCTTGCACACCCCCCACTGGGGACGTGCCCGCAACCAAGGCACATGCCCTTGACCGGAATCGAACCTGGGACCCTTGAGTCCGCAGGCCGACGCTCTATCCACTGAGCCAAACCGGTTTCGGCCGCAGGGGCTGTTTTTAAGGAAGGGAGCAGGAGCCCACGAGCCTCTGGGAGGGCGTGTCTCGGGCCTCTGGGACCCTAGCTGGGCTGTGCGCCTGCCTTTCTCAGCTTGGGCTGCTGCCCAGCTGGCCCAGGTGCATTGGGGGGGTGGGGGGTGGGGGTGCACGGAGCCTTCGCTGCCATGGAGAAGTGGGAACTTACCCGCGATGGCTGGGCCAGACTGCTGTCTGAGCCTCTGGCGTTTGCAAGGTGGTCTTCAAAGGCGTTCCGAGCGGCCAGGTGGTTGCCGTGAGCGTGGCCAGGTGGGCTGGAGCTGGCGCTGCGGGGGAGACGAAGGTCCGGGCGAGGCGGGCAGTGTGGGGGTCCGAAGGCTCTGCCCGCTCTGCCAGGGGGGTGTCTGGAGGCCTCCCCTCCCCCGCCGGCCGCTGGGCTCCAGGTCCCCTGCGGCGTTTCTCCTCGGAGCGGCTGGCTTTCTTGGCATCGGCCGGCCCAGTTGCTAGGAAGCCGAGCGGGGCACATGCAACTTCCTTTTGACTCGCCTGCCTCCCGCCATCTGCCCGCTCCTGCTCGCGCCCGCAGACTGGCCAGGAGCGCGGCAGAGGCCGGCGCAGCATCTGTGCTCTCCCCGGGGAAGGGGGCGCTTTCTGATGCTCTTTAACCCTCTCGGCCCAGGTGCAGAGCCGCGCGGTGCTGGGCCCCTCGTTCCTCCAGGCCAAGGACTCGGTGCCTTTGTTTCCGTTCGAGGTGTAGGTCCCGGGCACCCAGGAAGCGCACGGCCCTTCAATGAGGAGGGTGGTCTGCGCGAGCTAAATGAGCTTGGCACGTCAATATTTATAACAGGGGCCTTCCCCGCGGTGTCTCATACTTCCTATGGATGCACGCGCATCACTTAGGAGTTTTCTCTCCTGAGCTCCATTGTGGAGCTCCCGCCAGATCCGGTCAAGGTGACAGGGAGTCACGGACATTTATGGTGATGTCCGTGCAGCCTCCAGCAAAGAGAAGCTTAAAAAACCAGATTTCTATTTTTTTTTTTATTGATTTCACAGAGGAAGGGAGAGGGAAAGAGAGAGAGAACCATCAATGATGAGAGAGAATCATGGATCCACTGCCTCCTGATCACCCCACACTGGGGACTGAGCCTGCAACATGGGCATGTGCCCTGATCAGGAATCAAACCGTGACCTCCTGGTTCATAGGTGGATGCTCAACCATGGAGCCACGCAGGGCTGGGCAAAAAAACTGATTTTTTAAAAAAGCATCACGCCCTAGCCGGTTTGGCTCGGTGGATAGAGCGTCGGCCTGCAGACTGAAGGGTCCCAGGTTCGATTCCAGTCAAGGGCATGTACCTTGGTTGCAGGCACATCCCCAGTAGGAGGCGTGCAGGAGGCACCTGATCGATGTTTCTCTCTCATCGATGTTTCTAACTCTCTATCCCTCTCTCTTCCTCTCTGTAAAAAATCAATAAAATATATTTAAAAAATATATATATATATTAAAAAATAAATAAAAAAGCATCAAACACCACCCATGGCCCGTGTTGCCCAGTGGGTAGGGCGCCATCCTGTGCACCGAGAGGTTGCAGGCTCGCTTCCTGGTGGGGGGCGTGCAGGAGGCGGCCGATGGATGTTTCACTCTCACATCGATGTTTCTCTCTCTCTCTCTCTCTCTCTCTCTCTCTCTCTCTCTCTCTTTTCCTCTCTTTCCAAAAAATCAATTTAAAAGACACTTAAAACAAGAAAATTACCCAACGCCGCCGTCTGCTTCCCCTACTTTCAGGGCTGGTACCGTTGGGCCAGCCAGGTTCATGAGACCGAAGCCGCCCGCTGGCGCGAGCCCGTGCGCCTGTCCCTGTGTCAGGGCTGTGCTGTGGGCGGTCGGCTCTGCGCACGCAGGGGAGCAGGGGAACCGACGGAAATAGAAACAGGCCTCACAAACGGGGCTCCGGGAAGGGAGGGGAAAGCCATTGTTCGCGCTTTCAAGATCCAGCGTGACCGAAGCTCGCATTGGCCCTGCGTGCGCCGGGCCGGGAAGCGAGTGTGGAGGACGGGCAGTAATTCCTCCTTAAGGGTAATTTTGTCCGTGTGGGCCGGTAGCAGTAAGCCATCTAAACCTTTTCTGCCGACTTCTTATTCTCCCCGAGAGGGCCACTTAAACGGGGGCGAGGACGTGCTCCGGGAAAGTTCTATTGTTGTGGCTCAGTCTGCTAAAAGCTTCAGGAGCCATTCAGGTGTGTTCTTACTGTGCAGACTTTATGTGCCTGCTAAAATTGGCGTTATTAATATTTGCTATTCCGGAAGTCCCTCAGGTCAACTCGATCCTATTAAGCCGCTCTGCTCTAACTTGTGTTTCCAAAGTCATTTGGGCTCCAGGAACTAACAGGCCTGGGGACCCGGCCCCCCGGGCCCCGACTCTGGGTTTTGCAGTCAGCTCCTCCGGGAACCCACTCCGTGGGCTGCCCTTCCCCCGCACCCCAACGCTTTTGGTGCTACCTTCTAACCATGGGTATATGCACCCAAAATGCAAAGTTAGTTTATTCTGAGACAAAGCAGTACTCCAGAGGCTAGCATAAATATGTCACTTTAAAAAAGGTGTTTTTTGCCTTAGTTGGTTTGGCTCAGTGGATAGAGTGTCGGCCTGCAGACGGAAGGGTCCAGAGTTCGATTCCAGTCAAGGGCACATGCCTGGGTTGCAGGCTCCATCCCCAGTAGGGGGCGTGCAGGAGGCAGCCGATCCATGATTCTCATCATTGATGTTTCTAGCTCTCTCACCCTCTCCCTTCCTCTCTGAAATCAATAAAAATATATTTTTTAAAAAAGGTGTTTTTTCCCCAAGAAATGGATAGAGTAAAAGTGTCTATAAGGAAAAGTGGAATCACTTAGCCCTACTGGGTGGCCCAGTGGTTGAGCGTCAACCTGTGTACTCTGTCACGGTTTGATTCCTGGTCACGGTTTGATCCCTAGTAGGGGGCGTGCAGGAGGCAGCCAATCCATGATTCTCTCTCATCATTGATGTTTCTATCGCTCTCTCCCTCTCCCTTCCTCTCTGAAATAAATAAAAAATATATTTTAAAACAAATGAAATCACTTTTCAGAACTCTACTATTCTCCCCCTCCCTCCCTTGTTTTTGTTTTGTTTGTTTTGGTTAATCCTCACCTGAGGGTATTTTTTTCCATTAACTTTTTGAGAGAGTGGGAGAGGAGGAGGGTGGGAGGGAGAAAGAGAGAGAGAGACATTGATGTGAAAGAGACACATGGATTGGTTGCTTCCGTACACGCCCCAACTGGGACTGAGTAGAACCTGCAAGCCAGGTACGTGCCTGGACCGGGACTCGAACCCTCACCCCTTTGGTATGCGTCTGGGTAGGTGCTCTAACCACTGAGCACACCAGCCAGCTTTCCCCCCACCCAACCTTGTGTTTAACTTAAATGGCGCCCACTGGTACATTGTTCTGGAACTTGCTTCCTTTACTTACTCACCCTCATGGGTTTTCCATAATATTCCCAAGTGTGCAAACCAGTTTTCTGTTGTTTTTTTTTTACCATGATGGCTATTTATTTTCTTATTTTGTTTTTTAAATATATTTTTATTGAATTCAGAGATGGAGGGGGAAGGAGAGAGAGATAGAAACATCAATGATGAGAGAGAATCCTTGATCGGCTGCCTCCTGCACACCCCACACTGGGGATCAAGTCCACAGCCTGGGCATGTGCCCCTGACCGGGAATCGAACTGTGACCTCCTGGGTCCTAGGTGGATGCTCAACCACTGAGCCACGCCAGCTGGACTGCAAACCAGTTTTGAAGGTGATCTCGTGTAACTGCCGTCCCCATTCAGCGGTGGAGTTATAAGTACTAGTAACTACGCAAGTCCACGTGGCAGCGCCGGTTCTGCCTGGGAGCTACCGCGGTGGCCTGGCAAAGCTGTCTTCCTTGAGCCGCATTGGAATTGATTTTTGTGTGTATGAACCTTGACAGGGCCTCTCTCTTGCCTGCATTACAGATGAGATTGGTGTCAGATTAGATTAATAATTCAGAATTGAAAACCGCTTTCCTCTCCCGTGGAAGCCGGGGAAGTATAGGAATCGGGAGTGGCTGTTCGCGGAGGTGAGCTTCTCCGTGACCTTTCCTCAGGGAGACATCGAGGGCAGGCCGCCTTAGGCCAACCTCCCAAGGACAGGTTTCCGTGGCCCTGGTCTGAGAGGGACCCAGAGGCAGAGGTGGAAAACCCTGGCTTACAGCCATCGAGGGCCTTCTCCGCATCAGGCACCCGGATGAACTCATCCAGTCCTCAGAGCAGCACATAGAGTTAGATTGTCCTCATCTCCCCATTTTACAGGTGAGAAAACTGAGGCATAGCCATGTTAAGTAACCTGTTCAGGCTTCTCAGTTAGTGACAGAGCTGGGATTAAAACCCTGGCAGTTGTGCCCGGCTGGCTTGGCTCTGTGATTGAGTGGTGACCTATGACCCAGGAGGTCATGGTTTGATTCCTGGTCAGGGCACACGCCTGGGTTTCAGGCTCGGTCACCAGTAGGGGGCGTGCAGGAGGCAGCCGATTTCTATCGCTCTCTCCCTCTCCCTTCCTCTCTCTGAAATCAATAAAACAAAACATATTAATAACAACAACAACAAAAACCCTTCCAGGCTGCTTTAAAAAACAAACAAACACCTTTTCCAGGAGTTTGCGATGGCTGAAATAGAGCTTATCTTTTTCTTAGTGTTTTTAGGTTTTTTTAGCCATAAAAGTTCCCATCCACATCCCTGCCACCCATTTCTCTTTCTCCCCTTTCTCCTCCCCCGCCTCTCCTCTCCTCCCTTCCCTCTCTGTCATCAGCTTAATAGGGAGCTGGCCGATGGCGGGGCGAGGGTGTGTGGGTTTGCATGGAAACGGAACGCCAAGCTGCCACATGTTATGATCTGGAAACAGGATGGAATGTTTGCTTTCAAAACCTGACAGGGCCCCGGCTGTGGAGGGTCCCCGTCTCTTGCATCAGCAGACAGCAGCACCTGTACCGAAACCGAGGCGGTTTGAACAGCAGGCGGGTAGGTTGGCTGTGTTATTTTCTGATCGTTTTTCCCTCTTTTTGTAAATGCGTCTCTAAGCGCCATCAGCGCCCCCTGGATGTGAAGCAGGCTCTTGGAGTCCTGTCATTTGCTCCTGGAGGATGTGATGTGGGTGGCTAACGGACACAGAGACTTTAAAAAAAATTTTTTTTTATTGATTTCAGACAGGAAGCAGGAGGGAGAGAGAGAGAGAAACATCAATGATGAGGGAGAATCATGGATCAGCTGCTTCCTGCATGCCCCCTACTGGGGATCAAGCCCACAACCTGGACATGTGCCCTGACCGGGAATCAAACCAGCGATCTCTTGGTGCATGGGCTAACCACTGAGCAACACTGGCTGGGCATACAGAGACTTTTTAAAAATATATACTTTTACTGATTTCAGAGAGGAAGGGAGAGGGAGACAGAAAGAGAGAGAGAGAGAGAGAGAGAGGCATCAATGATGAGAATCATTGATCGGCTGCCTCCTGCACGCCCCCACTGGGGATGGAGTTCGCAGCCCAGGCATATGCCCTTGACCGATTCAAACCCAGGACCCTTCAGTCCACAGGCTGACCCTCTATCCACTGAGCCACACCAGCCAGGGCCAGAGACTTGATGAACAGGAGCAGCAGGAACAAGCTGGGGTTTCTCCGAGGGTGGAGGGCTGGTCCCTGATTCCTGGCCCCGGAGCGCCCGTGTCCGGCCCCGCGGGCGGGCCTTCGGCATCTCCTCGTCCTGCGCACAAGGGAGAACGTCGTGTGGGAAGAGTTAGACGTGCTCGTGGACGACTCAAAGGCCAGGCGAGGGCAGCGGGAGGGGCTGGCGCTGCCCCGTCTCCTCCCCTGTGTCAAAGCTGGGGAAATCTTTTCCTACAAGTCCTCGTACGAAAGAAAACGAAGTTTTCATCTGTAGTTGAGAGACTACAGCTCTGTAACACAAAGACGTCGTCGTTAGACGCGGTGCCGGTAGGAATGCACTGTTTTGAGGTGTGACCTGCGTAGACTCAGGGGCCGCTTCGGGAGCGAAGTTTGCTTTTGGAGCAGAATTTTAATATGTAAATAGGGTGACTCCTCCGCAGAGACGGACGTGTGGACAAAGTTCAAGTGCTCGGTCACTCTGACTTTCCGGTTCTAAGTTTCCATTTTTTATTTTTATTTTTTGGTGGTTGTTGTTCATGGAGACATTCTCAAGATTGCTTTGACGTACGTGGTAAACTTGAAGTAGAAGTTCTTCATCTTCAAGGTTTTAAAGCAGCGGTTCTCCCCCTTCCTAATGCCGCGACCCACAGGTTGAGAACCGCTGCTGTAGAGCCTAAGACCATCGGAAAACACAGATATTTACATTACGATTCATTAACAGTAGCAAAATGACAGTTATGAAGTAGCAACGAAAATAGTTTTACGGTTGGGGGTCACCACAACAGGAGGAACTGTATTAAAGGGTCACGGCATTAGAAAGGTTGAGAACCACTGCTTAATTTTATTTATTTATTTATTTATTTTTATTGATTTTTCACAGAGAGGAAGGGAGAGGGATAGAGAGCCAGAAACATCTATGAGAGAGAGACATCGACCAGCTGCCTCCTGCACATCCCCCACCGGGAGATGTGCCCGCAACCAATGTACATGCCCTTGACCGGAATTGAACCTGGGACCTTCCAGTCCGCAGACCGATGCTCTATCCATTGAGCCAAACCGGTTTCGGCGAGAACCACTGGTTTAAAGCGTCTTCTGGTTCCAAGCCAAGTCCTTGAAGAGGGACTTTTCGGTTTGCTTGTTTTGAGTTAAGTGGGTGAGAGAAAAAAAATCCCCCGTCCCGCAGGAACAAGCGGCTGGAGTCCCAGGAGCGTGGTGGAGCCTCAGAGACATGGTGGCTTTGTAAGAGGTAGCAGGCCGTTGATTCCTGCACACGTCTAGTCTGCTCAGCTCTCGGGGTGGGAAGGGGACCCACAGACTGAAGCCAGCGCTCTGTTTCTTCGACATGTAATGGACATGTAACGTCATTTTCGTTACAGGCACAGCATGCCGGTTTGCCGCGTGTCTGTACCGAGTAAGGACCCTCACAGTCAGTCTAGTTGACACCTGGTTTCTCCGTGACTGTAGACGCCTCTAAGCCAGAAAAACGAAGGCCTCTCCGAACCGCCAGAGTTCTCGCGCAGCGCGGACGCCGGCTGATCATTGGCTGTCTTCATTTTCTCCAGGCCTTTTTTTTTTTTTTTTTTGAGAGAGAGAGAGAGAGAAACATCAATTGGCTGCCTCCTGTACTCGCTTCAGCAGGGGATGGAGCCTGCACACCGGCATATGCCCTGACCGGGAATCAAACCTGGGACCTCCTGGTTCATAGGACGATGCCCAACCAATTGAGCCACACCGGCCAGGGTAGGATTTTCTTCTCTTCTAAGGGAAAACCATGCTTGTCTACGCCACATTTTCTTTCTTTTCTTTTTTTTTTTTTAAAAAATATATATATTTTTAATTTTTACAGAGAGGAAGGAAGAGGGATAGAGAGTTAGAAACATCAATGAGAGAGAAACATTGATCAGCCGCCTCCTGCACACCTCCTACCGGGGATGTGCCCACAACCAAGGTACATGCCCTTGACCGGAATCGAACCTGGAACCTTTCAGTCCGCAGGCTGACGCTCTATCCATGGAGCCAAACCGGGTAGGGCTACACCACATTTTCTTGATCAACATGTCCCTCATGGACATCTGGGAGGTTTGGGCGTTGATTTATTTAATCTTTTCCTTGGTGAGGCTCAGGTCTTAGGTCTGTAACTCAGCTCCATGTTCCCACAGGGCAGGGACCCGCTCTCCTTCTTCAGGATCCCCCAAGCGGAGCTCCTGGCCTTGAACGAGGCGTGTCCGGGAAACGCAGCCTGTCTCCTCCATCCTCCTGGGCTCTGAGGCCTGAGCCCGTTTGCCTGGACCTGTGCAGCCACCCCTTCCGTGGTCCCCTGCTCCAGGCCCTCCTAACCACCGTGGGCACCGTTTTCCCGTGCACTGACTCCGTGCTCTGCAAATGGCGTGAATCTAGCCCAGCCCCCCTTGCGATTGCCCCCACCCCACGTATGCTCTCAAAACCTTGCCTTGCCTACAGGAGCGTTTTCTGAATTAGGGACACAGGCCCTTGTGGCGCAAGGGGGGGGGGGTCCTCAAAATTGTATCAAGGTGACCTGAGTGAGTTCTACAAGGGCCTTTTGATTTTGTGTTTCAGTTTTTAGAGAATCTTCAAAGCAATCCTATATAATAAAAGGCCAATATGCAAATCGACTGAATGGCAGAACGACTGGTTGCTACGACGCGCACTGACCACCAGAGGCAGATGCTCAATGCAGGAGCTGCCCCCTGGCAGTCAGTACGCTTCCACAGCGGGAGCATCGCTCAGCCAGCAGTCGGGATCATGGCTGGCCAGCGCAGCAGCGGTGGTGGGAGCCTCTCCTGCCTCCACAGCAGCGCTAAGGATGTCTGACTGCCGGCCTATGCCATCAGTTGGACATCCCCCGAGGGCTCCTGGATTGCAAGAGGGCACAGGCTGGGCTGAGGGACTGCCCCACTCCAGTGCACGAATTTCGTGCACCGAGCCTCTAGTTTTAGTATAATCTTACAGACGATACCTGTGTCGCTACTTTGTAACGAATCCTGTCATGAGATTTCTGTTTGGTTTGCTTCGGTGCCAATAGAATGTGCAAAGTGACAGGGTTATAGCTGTTCACAGGGTGTTTCTCTTATAGTGTGTGCGTGTGTGTGAATGTGTATGTGTGTGCGTGTGTGTATCTATGAGTGTGTGTGTGTGTGAGTGTGCAGCTCTGAGAGGCGCTGGCCATGGGCTAAAGCCATACCCTATGTCCAGCTCACAGGGACTTCCATGCTCACCTCTTGGGCCTCAAATCTCACCTCTGTCCACGTGAATCCTGTGCTGCAGCTCCCTCCTTGCCCCCAACACCTTTACGCCTTAGTGAACCCCTTGATGCCTTTCCACCTCTCTTCCTCTCGGAGGCCTGCTCCCGAGGCCGCAGCCCTTCTCACGCTCAGGGGTTCCTGGAACGCCCTCCGTGACAGCGGATCTCCTCCATGCCACCAGGGCCCACCTGTCTGTCTCCCCGGCAGACTCTGAGCTCCCAGGGCAGGACTGCTCTCTGCCTTTTCGTACCTGGCACCCAGCAGGGGCCTAGTCCACACTCATCACAGGCGTCGAGTCACCCCGAGAGCCTTCGAACTCTCTTCCCAGGACAGGCCTGGGCCCTGCGCCCTCGGAGCTGGGCGAGTTGCTGCTCCAAGTGATAGATATCTAGATATGTCCGTAATAGATGCTCAGCGAACACTTCCTCATTTCTCTACTCCAGGCAGATTGGGGCAATTTTCTCCCCTATGGACAGATGTTTTGTTTGGTCCTTTTTTTCCTTTTTTAAAAAATTTCTTCACCCAAGGTCATGCTTAGACAGGAAGGGGGAGAGAGAGAGAGAGAGAGAGAGAGAGAGAGAGAGAGAGAGAGAGACTTTGATATGAGAGAGAAACATCGATGGGTTGCCTTTCATATGTGCCCCAACTGGGGACTGAACCTGAAACCCAGGTATGTGCCCTGACCAGGAATCGAACCGGCGACCTTCCAGTGCTTGGGATGATGCTCAACCAACAGAGCCACGCTGGCTGGGCAAGGGTGTTTTTTTTGGGGGAAAAAGGAAGACAAGAAATCAGAACTGCCCATTAGATGGCAAAGAAGCATTGCTGGCGTTATTCTGCGTTTTCTGGCCTCACTTGCTGTCGCGTCGGCGTGTTTGCGGAAATGCATTGCACAGGTTGCTTGTGGACGATTTTGGACACGTTGAAATTCTCCTTGAATTATTTCCCCAGGGCCGGCTCTGCTCATGCTCACTTGGCATCTTAACTGTTTTATGTGATGGCTCTGGTTATTCTTTTTCATAGCCCCCGCCCCCCGCAAATCCCTGAGTCTTCCCCCCCACGCCCACAGAGTCTGCCCCCACAGAGTCTGCCCCCCAGCCACGCCCACAGTCTGTCCCCCCTCCCAGCCACGCCCATGTAGGCTGTCCCTTCCCCAGCCATGTCCACAGTCTGTTCCTCCCCAGCCACGTCCACAGAGTCTGTTCCCCCCCCAAGCCACGGAGTCTGTCCCCGCCCAGCCACGTCCATAGAGTCTATCCCCCCAGCCACGTCCACAGAGTCTGTTCCCCCCCCCAAGCCACGGAGTCTGTCCCCGCCCAGCCACGTCCATAGAGTCTATCCCCCCAGCCACGTCCACAGAGTCTGTTCCCCCCCCAAGCCACGGAGTCTGTCCCCGCCCAGCCACGTCCACGGCCCTGGGTGTTGCACTCACTGTATGATGCTTGCCCTCCCCAGGGCCGCTGGGCAAACGTGTTGGTTTGAACTTGAACCCCTCTCCGCTCTCCTGCGCTTGTTTGTGTATGATACACTTTCCGAAGATGTTTGAAAAGTCAATGTTTGACTTGCATAACCTTATTTGAACGGCCTTTACTCTCCCCTCACTGTCGGGCTGGAGGGGGCTGCCTGGCTGGCTCGGCGCCGCCAGAGAGAAGCCGAAGGGGTGCACCAAAGAGCCCCCCCTCCCGCCAGGGCGCCGGCAGGGCTGGCCGTGGGGGCGGAGATGAACTTGATGGGAGGGGTTTCGCTGGTGGAGCCCTGCCTGTCTCTCGAGAATCACAGCGGAGGGCACCGGGACCCCCGGGGACGCTGTCGCCTCAGATCCCGCACGCCAGCGGGGAAATGGTGACAGCCATTTTATAAAAATAACATTTTTGACTATTAGAGGAGTGAGCGGCGCTCCAGGCAGAACACGTGGAAGATTCTGGAATGTCACAGACGAAAAAGACAATCTCACCCCCCGGGGGCGGGGGGCTGCGGGATCCGCTCTGATGTTTCCACAAGTTTCCTGGCACATTTACAGCTTCATTTCCCCGACGTGGCTCCCGCTTCTTTCACTCCTCAGCGGCCGAGACCACCGCGCCCGGCCGGTCTCCATTCCCTTCTCCTTAACACCCCTCCCCGGTAGGCATTTCTTTGGGTTCTAACTTCCCGTTATTCCCATTACCTGGTGGTAAACATCTTTCTCCACTCAGCCTAGCTGGCTTCTCTTATTATTTCCTGAGGATAAATGACGAGAAATGGAATTATTTTTTTAAAATATATTTTATTGATTTTTTACAGAGAGGAAGAGAGAGGGATAGAGAGTTAGAAACATCGATGAGGGAGAAACATCGATCAGCTGCCTCCTGCACACCCCCCACTGGGGATGTGCCCACAACCAAGGTACATGCCCTTGACCGGAATCAAACCTGGGACCTTTCAGTACACAGGCCGACGCTCTATCCACTGAGCCAAACCGGTTTTGGCGAGAAATGGAATTCTTGACTCAAAAGGAATATATACTGAGTGGCCAGATTATCATGATCTCTGAACACATAATAATCTGGCCACTCAGTGTCTATCCTATATAATAAAAGGCTAATATGCAAATTGTCCCCTCGACCAGGAGTTCGACCAGCAGGCAGGCCGGCCAACTGCCCATGTCCCCTTCCCCTGGACAGGCTGGCTGGACCCCACCCATGCACGAATTCATGCACCGGGCCTCTAATACACACACACACACTGAGCAGCCAGATTATTATGCGTTCAGAGATCATAATAATCTGGCCACTCAGTGTACATTTAACACCGAAATAAGAGTCAATCGATTTACTAGATGTCACGCATGCAGAAAATGAAACTTTAAATTGCAAGCCCCCACATCAATGTTAATAGCTGGGCGGCTCTCCTGTAAAATCCCGCAGTGGTAGGGCCACGGGCTGTGGGGTCACGCTGCCCGGGTGCTGGTCCCACTTAGCAGTTGGGCATGTATCTCGGTTGCAGGCTCCATCCCCGGCCCTGGTCGGGTGCATGTGGGAGGCAACCAATCAATCGGTGTGTCTCACATCGATGTTTCTCTCTCTGTGTCTCTCCGCCTCCCTTCCACTCTCTCTAAAAAATCAATGGAAAGCCTGGCCGGTGTGGCTCAGGGGTTGAGCATCAACCTACGAACCAGGAGGTCACGCTTTGATTCCCGGTCAGGACACATGCCCGGGTCGGGGGCTCAACCCCCAGTAGAGGGCGTGCAGGAGGCAGCAGATCAATGATTCTCTCTCATCATTGATGTTTCTATCTCTCTTTCCCTCTCCCTTCTTCTCTGAAATCATTCATTAAAAAAAAAAAAAAAAAATGGGAAAATAGCCTCGGGTGAGGTTTCACAAAAAACAAAATTCATTCCTAGGTCACGGCAGGTGGCGTGGCCTGGCGGGGGGACATGGTTTCAAGTTGGAGAGCGTGGCCCTTTCCCGGCCTGTTCTGTGGCTCGTGCGAGACGGCATTTGGAGGGAAGGTCAAAGGCAGCCATCAGAGGCCCTTGTCATGGCGAGGGGGGTCCTCTCCAACGGGCCCTCCACCTGAGCCAGGGCTGGGCGGGCCAGCTGCACCTAGCCCCTGCTCACCTGCCCGAGCTCCTTGCAGGGGGCGGCTTCCTGAGACCCTCCGGCCACCAGAAGGGGGCGGACTGTCACTTCCGAAGGCGGGACACCAGGGGTCTGTGAGGAGGCGGGCGGGAGGGGCCGGAGGGGCCAGCCTGCCACCATGGCCAGACCCCCTCAGGGCAACCTGTGTCCCCGTAGGCTGGTGTGCCCCCCCCCCAGAATTTCAGGGATGGTCCTGCTCAGGAGACTCCACCCCCACTCAGATCAGGTTTCCCAGCAGGGCGGCCGGACCCCCTTGGGGGTGGGCAGTCTGGCTGGGAGTGGGGGCTGGGGGCTTGTTTTTTCTTCTTTTTTTAAAATTGATTTCATCAAGGAAAGGAGAGGGAGAGAGAGAAACAGCAATGGTGACAATCATGGACCAGCTGCCTCTTGCACGCCCCCCACTGGGGATCGAGCCCACAATCCAGGCATGTGCCCTGACAGGGAATTGAACTGTGACCTCCTGGTTCATAGGTTGACGCTCAACCACTGAGCCACACCTGCCGAGCTGGGGACTGGTCTTGAGGCTAAAGAACAGGCACCCCGTCTTTCCCTGGATTGTGTGGTTACTTGGGGTGCTGGAGGGGCTGGTGGGGATTTGGAGTGGGTTTACATCCCCCCAAGCCACCCCTAGGCCTGGTGACGGCTAAGAGAAGCGCCCAGACCTCAGAAACCTCCAGAGCCACCGCTGCCCTGTGTGGAGGGTGCAGTGACAATTGCCTACGCGCCCATGTGGCATGGCTCCGGCCGGCCGGCCTGGGAGTGCCGCGTCAGCAGGGTGCCGAGGGCGGCGGTGTCCGGGGTTCCGGGGGCCGGCCTTCCAGCAGCCGCAGCCTCCCAGACCTCGGCCCCTGCCCAAGCCCGGCCTCTGCGGACGCCTGAGCCCAGCAGCTCTCAGCTGCTCACACAAAGAGAATTCTAAAGTGACACACGCTGGACACGCAGCCACGAGGGGGGGTCACGGCGGGCTGCAGCCTGGGCCTTTGAAGGGCGCCGGGCTTCCTGCGGCGAAGATGGGGTTTCACAACAGAATTAAGAAGCCCCACCCCCCCAACCCAGGCCCATCTGCAGGGCCAGGCCCCACTGTGTCACGGGCTGTGGGGGAGGGGCAGGCTCTGAGGTTTTTTGGGTTTTTTTTTGTTAATCCTCGCCCGAGGATATTTTTCCACTGATCTTTAGGGAGAGTGGAAGAGAGAGGGAAAGTCAGAGAAACATCGATGTGAGAGAAACACATCGATTGTTTGTCTCCTGTACGAGCCCTGACCAGGCCGGGGAGGAGCCTGCAACCGAGGTACATGTCCTTGCCCGGAATCGAACCCGGGACCCTTTGGTCCGCAGGCTGACGCTCTACCCACTGAGCCACACAGGCCAGGGCAGGCGCTGATATTGTCACTGCAGGGCCCACGTCCAGTCTCTTGGTCCCCGGCTTGCCTTTGGACCATCGTGCATTGTTCTCCGCTGCTGTGTGCGGCCAACTCCTCTGCACCCTCCGCTGCTGTGTGCGGCCAACTCCTCTGCACCCTCCGCTGCTGTGTGTGGCCAACTCCTCTGCACCCTCCCAGGCTCAGCTCCAATGTGACTTCTGCCAGGAAGCCCTCGCTGACCACCAGGCCCCCTCACCCCCGCTCTGGGCTGTCATAAACCTCATCACCAGTTTCTGTCATTACTGGTCACGGATCTGCAGGGACTGAGCTGGTCTGGCTGCAAATTCCCACACAGGGCGCCGCATGGTCCTAGTCCTCCTTCCCTTTGACACGGGAAGTACCTTACCTACCCACAGGGCGGGCTACGCGAGGCTTCACTTCCCAGGCCCCATACTTTCCCGTCCTCAGCCCTGCCCCTGGAAGGTGTGGCCTAGCCCACCCGTCCCCCACACTCACAGCTCTGGCCTCCTGCCGGAAGCCCCTGGCTGGGAGCAACATGGCCCCGGCTCGGGCCCCTCGGGGAGGCCCCTGGTGAGGACCGGGCACGACCATTCAGCTGCTCCTCTGAGCCACACACCGCGCTCAGACTTGGGGGGCCAAAGACGATGACACATAGCCCTGCTCCCCAAACCCCAAGCCGTCCCAGGAGTTCTCATCCTTTCTGCTCAGGAAAATCTTTTTTTTTTAAATATATTTTTATTGGTTTCAGAGAGGAAGGGAGAGGGAGAGAGAGCAAGAAACACCAATGATGAGAGAGAATCATGGACCGGCTGCCTCCTGCAAGCCCCCCACTGGGGATCGAGCCCACAACCCGGGCCTGTGCCCAGATCGGGAATCAAACCATGACCTCCTGGTTCATAGGTCAATGCTCCACCACTGAGCCTCACCGGCCGGGGCCCATCCTCCCAGGCCTGGCTCCTTTGGTCATCCAGAGCCGATGGTACCTCTTTGCTGGAGCCTGGTCTGGCCGCCCTGTTTAAAGTGCCCACATGTGAGGGCAGGCCTTTTCTCTGCTCCATTCTATTCTCTGCTGTGTCCACAGCACCGGAAGGGTGCCTGTCCCGTCACAGACCTCACCTAATATTTGTTGAAGGACCAGTGAGTCCCCACGAGGGTGCATTTCCCTTGTCACTCCACGGGTAAGCTTCTGCCCATCGCTGGCCAGCGGGCGGGCGGGTGAAGTTGGTGTCCAGTGACAGCGCCAAGGACGATGTGGCTCCTAGCAGCTGCTCAGCACACAGTGGGATTTCTTTTCTTTTAGGTCATTTCTGTCTTTCCGTCCGCAGGGCCACCTCCCACTGTGGCGTGTGTTACCGGGAGCCTCAGCAGGCAGGCCTACGGGCACCCCTCATCATTTCGCAGGCCCCCCTGCGTGGCTCCGGGCCCAAGCTCCCACCAGGGCACAGCCTTCCTGGAACCCGCGTCTGGGCCTGCTCCCGCCCCGGGCGATGGTACCGCGCTGGAGTCTGTGGCCGATAGAGAGATCGCCGAGCGGCCGGCTCCTGGTGCGTGTCATCCCAAAAGCAAATCAATTTTAGCCGTCAGATCAAATAGCGCAGGCGTCTTAAGAATGTGTTTGACAAGCAATGCTCTTCGGCCGGGGCTGGCGGGGGCGGAGAACTCGCTGCTGAGCCCCTCAGTGAGGCCTGACACGGACTCCCTCAGGGCCTCCCGGCTCCCCATCTCTGGCTCAGCGTCAGCGCCCCCCTGTCCAGACTGGAGGGCGCCTGCAGGGCAGGCTGCTGGCCGCTGGGGAAGCAGCCAGAGAGGGCCTCCCGCTGGAGGGAAAGGCCTCCGGACACTGGAAACCACACTGGAAACCCGCGGGATTGAGAGCGGAGCCTGGGGCTGGGCCCGGCCTGGAGGGAACGATCCCCTCCAGGGGAGGTGGCCCCCTCTGCTCCTGGGCCCCAGCCTCCTTCCCTTTGACAGGGGAAGTACCTTACCTACCCACAGGGCGGGCTACGCGAGGTGGAGGAGGGGTGGTCAAACGCTTTGAAACGGAATCTGTTTATTTTAAACAGGGAGGACGCTCCCAGGGCAAAAATGGTCAAACAATGCAAAAGGCCGCCCTCCAATAGAGGGTAATGTCCTTCCCGCCCTGGACCCCTCCGCTCCAGGGCCAGCCCCGGCGGTGGGGGGCGGTGGGGCCCTGTGCGCTGCCTGGAGCCCGTCGGGGGCACAGAGAGGCGCAGGCTCTGTCTGCACAGGACCAGCTCCTCCCAGCAGGCCCACAGCCCTGGGAGTGGTCAGGGGGAGGCTCAGGCCGAAAGCTGAGCCTGTGTCCTTTGGTGACACTGGTTACCCATGTTTTCTGCCCCAGGCTATTGGGGAGGGGCTACCATGTATGAAGGCGGTCTCCCCAGCATGGTCTCTCCATGCTTTCAAATCCAGACTGTCCTGAGCCACTGGGTCCATCCCAGGGAGGCACTCACCTAACGCACCCCAGGCTGAGCAACAGCAAGTCAAGGTACCACAGCATTGCCCCCAAAGACGGGGCTTCCCGGGCCTCCTATGAAGAGGATCCCCATGCTGCCTTTAGGCTCCGCCCCATCCCATGCAAAGGGTAAACCTAACGGACTGCAGTCTCCCCCTCTCTCCCCAGTGGGGAATGGTGGACGTGCTACTGAGCTTCCTGTCTTGGGAGAGGGTACATAGCTAGGATTAGGTCATCTGCACATAATAGAAAAACCTCAAGATCATAGTGGCTTCGGGAAGATGATTTCTTGTAAAACAAGTGCAGCTGTAGACAGCCCAGGGTGATGGGACGGCTGTACCACCCTCACTGGCCAGGCTCCTTCGCATGTTCCGCCCACCAACCTCAGCGTGGGCTTCTACCCTCCAGGGCACCGCATGGTGCACCATGGCTGCCAGGGTGCCGGCCCTCACGACAGGATCCCAGGACGGTGAAAATGCAGAAGAGCAAACAGGAGGCTCCTCTCAGCCCCGCCCATTCCCTTCCAACACTCTTCCCGGAAGTCCCACTCAAGAGTGACTCACTTCTCATTGGTCAGAACACAGTCGCTGGCGGCAAGAGACGCTGAGAAATGCGACTTTCATGCCAGGGAACAATACGGCAACTACAGACCAAGGTCTGATCGTTGGTAAGAGGAAAGGAAGAGTGAATGCTGGGAAAGTAAAGAGCGGCTTGTGCCACCAGGGCTGCGACCCACAGCTCAGGTCAACACACATTTGCTGGGCACCTCGTGTGTGCCAGGCCCAGGGCTGGTCTGTGGCCGGCCTTAAGGAGAGAAAGAAGATAAATGGCCCTCTCGCCCAAGAAGCCAACAGTCTCGAGTGGATGGTGGACCGCAGCTGAAATGGCTTTTGCAGTTAACGGTTGTTTCAGCAACAGTGTTTAAAAAGAAAAAGCTGCCCCACCGGCGTGGCTCCGTGGTTGAGCATCGACCTATGAACCAGGAAGTCACGGTTCGATTCCCGGTCAGGGCACATGCTCAGGTTGCGGGCTCCATCCCCAGTGTGGGGCGTGCAGGAGGCAGCCGATCCATGATTCTCTTTCATCATTGATGTTTCTCTCTCCCCTCCCTTCCTCTCTGAAATCAAACCAAGCCCACACGCCTTCCAGAAACCCCATACTCTTCTCTTCGGGAGAGGCTGAGGACGGAACAGCATCCTTTGCAGCTTCTCCGTCTTTGGGAAGGCGGCTCCAGCCCATGGCGGCAGGGAGGGCTGACAGAGGCAGCACTGCTCTCTCCCCTGGAGGGCCCCGCGTCACCTGGAGGAGGCCCTGCCCAACACCGGGCCCCAGCCCCCGCCGGGCTCACCTGGGCCACAGGCTCCTCGGTGCTCACAGCCTTCTTCTCGGGCTGCCCCCGGAACCTTCCTGGGAGTCCAGGGCTGGCGGATCTTGCTGGAACCTCCTTCCCTCTCGCCCCAGTGCTGTCGGAGCTGCACACGTTCTGGGTGGCCTCCCGCCCGCCCGCCCAGCCCAAGGGCGTCTTGCAGCTATAAACGGACTAAAATGGAAATGTTACTGAGGGCTGGAGATAAAAGAGAGAGCTGGGTGTCTCCATGAATAAAACATGATTGGGAGGCCAGTTCTTGGAAAATTAGAGAGAATAAATTGTGGCGGATCAATTTTATCTAATTTCTTGGCCGAGCGTCTGACATGCAAATGAATGCGTGCTCATCATTTATGAGCGAGCTGCGGAGATTAAGGAGGAAGGCTGCAGAAAGGAGGGGCGTGGCTAAGGCTTTAGCAAAAGTCCACTAGCCTTTCCTCCTGGAAACCTAAAGACTTAGAAACCCTCCCAGGGCCCGGCTGACGACGTGGCTCAGTGGTTGAGCATCGACCTATAAACCAGAAGGTCACGGTTTGATTCCCAGTCAGGGCACATACCCAGTTTGTGGGCTCGATGCCCAGCAGGAGGCAGCCAATCAATGATTCTCTCTCACCATTGATGTTCCCATCCCTCTCTCCCTCTCCCGTCCTCTCCGAAATCGATAAAAAACAATATATTAAAAAAGAAAGAAAAAGAGCAAAAGAAAGGAAGGAAGAAACCCTCCCAGGGAAGGCGAAAGCCAGACCGCCAGACCGAGTCCTGGGGTCAGAGCCTGACTCTGTGGCCAGTTCTTCTGGCCACTTGCTCATCCCAACCACACCAGGGGCCAGCTGGCCAGGCCTGGCCACAAGGACATGGTGAGCCTCCCCCACCCCCCACCTTTGCTCAGCTGGTTCCCATCCCCCAACACCCCATCTCACCAGACAGGATTCCCTCTGGCCTTGGTTTCCAGCCCGAGTGTCCCCTGGCCGGCCCCGGGGAACCCACCCTCCTGTGCTCAGAGCCATGTGTCCGCCCCCCTTGCTTAGTGCCGGCCCGCTGGCCCGCTCCTGCTGCAGACGTGTTGACGTTGGCCTGAGCAATGACTGTAACGTGTGTGAGTTGGGTGCCAACATTAAGGAATTGGGAGGCTGGCCCTGCACTAGGGCGTCTGGCTTCCCCAGCACCGTCGAGTATCTGGTTGTGCGGGCTTGTGTTTTCGCTGGCTGGAATCAAGAAGTAACCCTGGCCCTTTAAGACCAGCTGCACACCCCAGTTTGCCGCGGACCCCCCTGCGCCGTATTGCCTCTCTTACATGCCATTTATTATTGCGTTTGCTCTGTTGCTTTGCTTACAGTCATGGGCCCCATAAAGACCATTCGAGGCCGGGGATCAAACCTGCAACCCAGGCACATGCCCTTAAGCGGTAATCCAACCTGTGACCTTTCAGTGTGGGGGCCGATGCTCTAACCACTGACCCACCGGGCTGAACTGTCTCTTTTGACACTCCTTTCTGTCCCTGCTTGCTCCGAGGCTGCCAAAATGCCTGCTGGTTAGAGCAAAATATCAATTGGCTGCCTCCTGCACGCCCCCTACTGGGGATCAAGCCACAACCCGGTACATGCCCTTATCAGGAATCGAACCGGCAACTTTTCGGTGCCCTGGATGATGCCCAACCAACTGAGCAACACCGGCCAGGGATGGACCTGGTCTTTATTGATCCCTGCCAGTGGGTCCCTGTGGCCCCAGGTGCAGGCCCATGGGGAGGCCTTTCGCAGCCTACGCCTGTGGGCTTTCCTGGGCGGGAGGCCAAGCTGCAGCGCTTTCCTGGACAGGCTGCGTCAGAATGCCCCTGAGCCTCAGTTTTCTGGTCTAAGAAGTGGGCACACTGCTCTGTGCCCCGCAAGGCTGCGCTGAGGATGACCGTGGGAAGGGCTTAGCACTGACTAAACGCTGGCTGCCTGGTCCCCCACAGAGCTGGCTCGAACCCCAAAGCTCATCTCTGGGGAGAGTTTCAGGACCCTGCTAAAGGGACCTGTCCCTTGAAAGCAGAAATGGGATTTTTCTTCCCAAATCCGTTCCTTGGGGGAAGTCTTCAAAGAGAATCCTTGTAATTTCCCGTCATAAAATTTTATGTGCAATTACAAACAATGAACTGTGAGCATTAATTGGGCAGACTGCGACGTTTTCTGTTTTTAAAACTCGGACTATTTTAAAACCTCCCAGACCACAGAAACTGGCCTGAGGACACGAACGTGCAGAGGGTGGCCCAGGCGGCCGCCCCCCGCGGTTCCCCTCGCGGTATCTGCAGTCCCCAGGAAAAGGAGGGGTGGGCCTGTGGAAAGCGAGATGGGGTCCGAGGAGTCAGTTCATGGAGCTGTACATCGAAGATGGGGTCACGGACTGTCTGTAAGCCACGCAGTTACCAACGTGAGATAATATACGTGGAATAAGCAACATGAGTACGTGGCCTTGGGACCAGGGTCTCTGCCTGTAGCTGGGGGGAGGGGGGGGGGGGGGTCCTCCCTGGTCCCTCGCTCTCATCAGCGAGGCTCTCTGCTCCCCCAGCACGCTCCCTCCAGTAGCAGCTCCTCCTCCCAGACCCCACCTCACTAGGCTCCTACAAGGAGCCCCCTCCCCACCCCAGTCCTCCCTTCTTAGCATTTCTTTTTCTTTTTAATATATTTTTATTGATTTCAGGGAGAGGAAAGGAAGAGGAGAAAGAGAGAGAAACATCAGTGATGAGAGAGAATCATGGATCAGCTGCCTCCTGCACGCCCCACACTGGGGATGGAGCCTGCAACCCGGGCATGTGCCCTGACCAGGAATTGAACTGTGACCTCCTGGGTCATAGGTCAACACTCAACCGCTGAGCCACACCGGCTGGGCTCCCTTCTTAGCATTTCTCACACAGTGCCCTGGTGGCCCCCTTGGCAGGGAGCTGCTTGCTGGTGGGCAGGCTCTCAGGTTTGGTGCCCGGGACACAGGCTGCGCGTGGTGGCTGTTGAATGAATGCGCACCCACCCTGTGGGGGAGGAGAAAGGGCCGGGCTCCGCACTTGCCACTCTAACCGGGAGAATATGCACGTTTCGGGTCTGCAGGTCCCGGGGAGGGAGGGGAGCGGCGTCACCAGCCCCCTGGCTGCAGGATGTGTTACCAGCAATGCCAGTGGCAGCCACGCCGGGGTTCCGTGTTCCCTCGGCATCTCAGGCCCTCCTTCCCCGGGGTGGGTACCTGGCTTCTACCACCCAGAGACGTGGGCCTGAGGCTCGGCGAGCTCCAGCCCCTCCAGAGGTCACGGGGCACGGAGCGGAGCCGGGACTGGTACCCGCGTCTTACTGGAGAGCCCACGCTCTTGGCCCTCACACCCCGCTGGGTCTTGCTCACGCAGAAAGATGAGAAGGAGGGAGGACAGCACCTGCCGGACTCCTGATGCGTCCCTGCCTCCAATGCCGGCTCTCCAAAAGCCCCGCCTTAAGTCAGAGCTCCTGGTCCCCAAGGTACAGCTCTGACCGGCCTGTGGGGCCACGTCGCTGGGGGGAACGTGCAGAGCAGCTTCCCCCGAGCAGGAGAGACGGCGCCTCTGACTCCGGGCGGCCGAGCTGAGATGGAGCTGGAAAGCAGGCAGGAACCCTTGCAGGAGCCTAAGAGATGGGAGGTCTCTTGGGCCGGAGTCTTATTCTCCATCAACCCCTGGCTCCTGGGGCCCCGCTCGGAAAGAGTGAGGCCAGCCAGGCCTCAGGCCTCCTGGGACCCCGTCCCCCGGCTCCCCGCGTGGCAGGGGCCCAGGAGACGCAGGGCACCCCGGGGGAGAGGGCTTGGCAACCTTTTCCTGGCAACTTCTCGTGGGCTGAGGACACGGCCTGCTGCTTCTCTGGGCTCCGTCCCCCAGGGGTGCAGGGCCTTGGGGAGGGGACCTTGGGTGATGGGGGCCTGGCCACTCCCAAGCGCCCCGTGTGCCCCTCAGGGTCCCTTCCCAAGAGGGCCCCTGACCCCAGGGCCTCTCTTTCCAGTCCTTTCCCGCAGGGACCTGTCCCTCCCAGGACGGGCCCAGGTTGCTGGGCGGAGGCCACCAAAGACCCTGGGGACCAAGAGACGCCTGGAGAAGGCCCGGAGGACTGGTGCTCCCAGGGCCCGGTTGCCAGGCCCCCCAACTCCGTGATTGGAGCTGAACTCCCTGAGCTCCTGGAGAGCAGGGCCCGGGGGCGGAGAGGCCTGGGTGGAGAGTGAAATGTCCGCGTCGTTAAAGGCCAGGAGCAGGGGCAGGCGCCTCCTGCACCATCTGGTGACTGGGTTCCCGCCAGAGGGAGCCCGGCTCCTGGGGGCCGCTGGTGGGAGGCGGCGGCTCCTTCCCCGCCCAGCACCTCCTCTTGGTGGCCGCCCACCTGGAGCTCAGTCACCGTCATTCTTCAGCCCGGGTGTCGAGCATCAGCGCTGCCGGGCGCTGGACACGGCTGCTGGGGGGACTGTCTCTGACCCCCAGGATCCAGCGTTGGGAGCAGGTGGATAACAGACCAGTGAAGTGTCTTCCCCAAGTGATGGGGGCTGTGGTGGCCCTGATCCAGAATGAGGGACAGAAAGTGATGGGGGTCGGGGGAGGTGGAAGAGGGCAATCAGGGAGGCCTCCCTGAGGAGGGACATTTCCCCGAGGCCTGACGGATGCACTGAGGCCCGCGCAGGGCAGAGGCCCCAAGGCGGGAAGTGACCGAGGAGGTCCAGGGACAGGAAGGCGGCCGCAGGGTCCATGCATGGTGTCAGGGGGCGTCTGAGAGGTGAGGTCAGCGGGCACAACGTCTTGCTGGGCCAGGCTGGCTGGGGTGCAGGCTGACTCCTATTCTGATTGTCGTAGAAACCACTGGAACATTCTAGCAGAGGGTTGATGTGATCAGCTCTGCACATGGAGAACCTTGTCCGGGGGGAACCTTGTCTGAGGGGAACCTTGTCTGAGGGGAACCTTGTCCCAGGGGAACCTTGTCTGAGGGGAACCTTGTCTGAGGGGAACCTTGTCCCAGGGGAACCTTTGGGGGGGTACTTTCTGGGACCCCCTCCCAAGTAAACATCTTGCGCGGGACCCCTCGGTCCAGCTCTGCGCCTGGGGAACACAAGCTGAGGTGCCGGAAAACATTAAATTCCAGCGGGTTCTCCGTGCTCAGGGAACCCACTTTTCCTTTTGGACTGCTTTCCATGCAGCAACTGGGGTGCAGCTGGGGGGCCAGAACGCGCCTGCCTCACAGGGGCCTATTTCCACGGGGGTTGCCCAGCCGGATAGAGCGTCTCAGAGAAATGGAAGCACTGTAATTAGCATGTGCAGTCCTCACTTCTGATATCATTAAATTGGTTCCGCTTGCACAGGGCAGAGCGCCTTGAAAAGGCAAATTAAACTGTTACGTGTTAATAGGCTTGGATTAAATTGGGCTCTGAGAACCCAGGGAGGCGCCGCTGGTCCCACGTGGACGCTGTGTAGGGGGTTCGAGGGGCCTTTTCCTCCCTTCCAAGCCGCTGCCACGGAAATTACTCAGGAGCCGGCGGATCTGCAGGAACCGCCCCGTCTGGGCGCGTGGACCTGCCGTGTTTCTGTGTGTTTAGCGCTGGGCCGGCCTCTCTGCGCCGGAAAGGAGCGGAAACCAAGAAGCTCTAGACCCCGGCCACGTGGTTCAGAGGTTGAGCGCCGACCTATGACCCAGGAGGTCACGGTCAGATTCCCGGTCAGGGCACATGCCCTGGTGGCGGGTTCCATCCCCAGGAGGGGGCGTGTGGGAGGCAGCCGGTCCATGATTCTCTCTCATCATTGATGTTTCTCTCTCTCCCTCACCCTTCCTCTCAGAAATCAATAAAAAATATATATTTTAAAAATTATATATAAAAGAATGCTCTTGAAAGGAACGGGGAACCCCTCCCCCCTCAGTAGAGTAAGCCTGGGAGCTGGGAACCTGTGTCCCCCCCTACGAGACCTTGGTGACCGGGGCCCCAAGCTTGGGGGACTCGCGTGAACAAACAGAGTGCAGGGGGGCTGTGCTGGCCCCGACCCTCGGAAGGATGTGCTATGGAAACCCCAGCCCCAGGGATGCAGGACAGAAGCCAGAACTCTCCCAGCGAGGTGGCCGGGGCGGGCATCCCAGCCCTCATTTCGGACGGCGGCTGACCCCAGGTAACTGACCCCTCGGGGACGGGGGACCACTGTCCAGTGAGGAAAAAATCTGACTTCTTCAAATCCTACACCATCACCTGGGAGCTTTAGAAATGGCGGCCACAGGCCCACCCCGGTCAGCCCAGTCCCAGCCCGCGCAGGGGAGGCCCAGTTGCCAGGGGATCCTGCCGGCCGCCAGGGTGGGCAACCGCTTCCTGGTGGCGCTGGCCAGCGCTCTGAGCACCCCTCCCCCCCCTCCCCCCGCCGTGCCAGGCGCCATCCTGTGCTTCCACATCAATGAACTCATTTACTCAACATCACCCCCCTCTGGGGAGAAACTATAATCACCTCCCACTTTCAACAGCTTTATTGAGGTATAATTACATATAGTAAACTCACCTTTTAAAATATATAGAAGAATTTGTGAAAAGCAATGGCGGCAGAGTAGGAGGATGCTGCACGGACATGCTCCCAGGGACAAGCCGGAATTACCACTGAAATGCCGAAAGGCTTCCCGAATAATCCACGGAAAACTCACAGGAGAGACCCCTGATACCCAAGGACTGAAGGTGGAGACCGCATAGGGACTGGGAGCTCACACAGCTTCACAAAAGGAAGACAAACAGCCCAATCAAAAACGGCAGAGGACCTAAATAGACACTTCTCGAAAAAGGCCCTACAGAAGGCCGAGAGACATATGAAAAAGTGCTCAAAGTCACTAGTCATCCCAGAGACGCCAATCAAAACGACAGTGCGGTACCACCTCACACCTGTCAGAATGGCTACCATCAACAAATCAACAAACGCCAAGTGCTGGCGAGGATGCGGAGAAAAAGGAACCCTCGTGCACTGCTGGTGGGAATGCAGACTGGTGCAGCCACTGTGGAGAACAGTATGGAGTTTCCTCAAAAAGTTAAAAATGGAACTCCCATTTGACCCTGTAGTCCCACTTCTAGGAATATATCCCAAGAAAACAGAAACACCAATCAGAAAGGATATATGCACCCCTATGTTCGTAGCGGCACAATTCACCATAGCTAAGATTTGGAAACAGCCTAAGTGCCCATCAGCAGATGAGAGGATTAAAAAACTGTGGTACATCTACACAATGGAATACTATGCTGCGGTACAAAAGAAGGAATTCTTACCATTTGCAGCAGCATGGATGGACCTGGAGAGCATTATGCTAAGCGAAATAAGCCAGTCAGAGAAAGATAAATATCACATGGTCTCACTCATTTGTGGAATATAATGAACAACATAAACTGATGAACAAAAATAGAGCCAGAGGGAAAAATGTTCTAGAATATAATAGAAGTAATCCTGTTATTTGCAGATTTTTAATATTTCCTACAACTTTTGTGATATTATACTATGTTAGTACAGTTTTGGTAATATTATTATACTTAAAATCCTTTTATTCTTGAAATATTAATATGTATTGCATGTGATATTATATGTAAGATAATTTTTCTTGAGTAATTGGTGTTTATTGCATGTAACATCATATTTAAAATTGTTTTTCTTGAGATATTAATGTTTATTGCATGTAACATTATTATATTTAAGATCATTTTTCTTGAAATATTAAGGTTTATTGCATGTAACATAAAAAGTATATATAATTTGATGTTTTGACATATATATGTATACACACATATATCAACACAAATCAACTCAATCAAAGACCAGGACACTTTCCATCACCCCCAAAAGCTTCCTGTGCTCCCTCATAACCCCTCCCTCCTGCATTCCCTGGCTCCTTCTGTCTGCAAGTGACCCCTGATCTGCTTTCTGTCACTACAAATTACTTTGCATTTTCTAGAATGTTCTATCAACAAGATCATGCGGTATATACATTTTGGGCCTGGTTTCATTCACTCATAATAATTTGTTTCTAGCTCTCTATCCCTCTCCCTTCCTCTCTGTAAAAAATCAATAAAATATATTAAAAAACAAAACAAAAAAACACCTCATAATAATTTGAGATTCATCCACCTCGCTGTGGGTATCGGCAGTCCATTCCTTTTCCTTGTTGAACAGTATTCCATAACATCTCCTATTTTATTAAAAATTTTTTTTAAATCCTCACCTGAGGATATGTTTTTATTGAGTTGTTTTAGGGAGAGAGAGGCAGGGAGAGAGAGGAACGTCAATGGAAGAGAGGTATTGGTTGCCTCCCTTATGCACCCGGACCTGGGACTGCACCAGCAACCTGGGTGTGGGCCCTGACTGGGATGGAACCTGCAACCTTTCGGTGCACAGGCCGACACGCCAACCATCCACCCGAGGCACCGGCCAGGGTCCGTTGCCCCTCATTTTAAGAACAAGAAGACTCGGGTTCGGAAAGTGAAGTGATGTGCCCATGATCTCTTGGCTGGGAGGTGGTGAACTTCACCCAGGCGGCTGGTCCAGGGCCAGCAAGCCTAAATGCCATGTGCGCCTCTCTCTATCAGGCCGGCTGCCCTCGCTGAGGCAGGCGGAATAATGCCCCGCCCCCCATGTCCCTCTGCAGCCCCTGGGTCTGTGCGGATGGCCGGGAAGGTGGCAAGGGGTGATTAAGGTCGCAGAGGGAACAGGTTTCGAGGGGCTGACTTCAAGATAAAGCGATTATCCTTGCTTGTTAGCCTGGCGGGGCCAATGGAATCACAGGAGCCTTTGAAAGCAGAAGAGGGAGGCCGAGGAGGAGGCTGGAACCAGATATTTGAAGAAAGCTGTGCTGCTGGATTTGAGGATTTGGGGGAGGAGCTATGAGCCAGGGACTGATGCCGGCGGCCTTTACAAGCAGGAAGAGATGGGAAAGGAGGCTTCGGTAGGAACAACGCGGTCCGGCCACCCCTTCTACCCCCGGGACACCCTGTGGGACCTCGGACCCCCAGCGCCATCAGGTAATCAACTCGTGTTGTTTTCAGGCACGAATGTTGTGTCCGTTTGTTACAGCAGCCACAGGAAACTAATACGGTGACCTTGACCAAGCCCTTCCGGAAGGCGTGTCCAAGACCTGGGAAGGCGGCCAGGGTCTGTAGAGTGTGCAGGGCAGTGGGTGCACAGTGAGCCTATCAGAGGATGCCGAGCCCTCGGCAGAGTGTGTGCGCCCTCGGACCCCTGCCCCAAGTTCAGGCCCAAACTCTGGCTGAAATATTTCCCAGGTGGCAGTGGGGCAGCTGGGAGGCGGGAGCTTGTGGGCTCAGAGACCGCTGGGCAGAACCAATCAGTCCCTAGTTCTTTTCGGGCCGAGCATCACTGCAAGGGGCGGGCCTTCTCTACCCCCTGAGCCAGACAGACCCGCTGCAGGGGATGCTGGGAGTGCGGGCATGCTGGCCCAGGGCAGCCATGAAGTCAGTGCTCAGAAAACGGAGAGGTGGCCCAGCTGGTGTGGCTCAGTGGTTGAGCATCGACCTATGAACCAGGAGGCTACTAGTACAGTTTGATTCCCCGTCAGGACACATGCCCGGTTGTGGGCTCCATCCCCAGTGTGGGGCGTGCATGACTCTCTCATCATTGACGTTTCTCTCTCTCCCTCTCCCTTCCTCTCTGAAATCAATACAAATATATTTTAAAAATAGAGACGGTTAAAGCCCTCAGAGAAGGAAGGGCTGGCGGGAGCTGTGGGGCCTGGAGAGCATGTTAGCACCAGCATTCCAGGCAGACACAGCAGTGCACAGGCCGGGGGGCGGGGGGGGGGGAGGCCGGGTCAGCATCCGGCCAGGAAGGCGCTGGGCTCCCTCGGAGGCCTCCTGTGGTGGCTCAGGTGAGAGCGGTGTGGCCCGCACCGGCGCGGGGCAGCGAGCTGGAGAGGAGGGGACATCCTTGGGAGAAGAGGGGGCAGCGGGCAGCCAGTGGGAAGCCCCGCAGCCCAGGATGAGCCCAGACCCGCCGGAGGTCATGGCTCCGGGATTTGCCTCCCAAAGCCCCTGGGGCTGCGGTCAGCACCCTTCCAGGCCCCGCTCCTGGGTCCCCAGCCCGTGCCCAGGGAGACAAGACCAGATTTCCTGCTTCAGCTTCCCCTCTACCCCCTACTCCCCGCCCCCATGGCTCGCCCCTCACGCCCCCAGCCTCTGATCAGGCCTCCCTCCCACCAGGAGGTCCTTCCCCAGCCCTGCCAGCTGGGCGGCCCCTCAGCAGGGGGCCTGGGGCCTGGATCTCCTCCCCTGCCCCCCCCCCCCACCTCTCCCCATCCCAGGCCCCTGCCTCCCCTCCAGCCACACCAGGCTCCCCCTCTGGTCCTCCTCTCTTGCCTCCTCCCCTTCCTCCCCACCCCTGCGGCGCAGGCTTCCTCCCCCAACCCCCCCCCGCCCCCCCCCCCCCCCCGCGGCTCTGGAATTCCTGGTGGAACCCAGTCCAGGCAGGCCCTGCACCCTGGTTGCTAAAGCCGCGGGTGCGTGGATGGACCCGCCTCGTGGGCCGTCCTGGCCATGTGTTACGTGCCTGGGTGTTTAACGGGCACGCGTGTGTGATTCTGCATCCCGCTGTGTTGATACACCGAGGTATAATTTTTTGTGCACACACACTCAGCCGCCTGGGGAACCTTTCCTGAAACCTGGCTGGCAGTTTACATATAAGAGGGCTTTGTTTAATGCCAGCAGCATCCCCTCCGCCCGGGGCTCCCCGCGCTCACCTGCTTCCTTCCCCTGCCAGACCCGGAGGCCCAGGCTTTGTGGACGGGGTTTCCTCGCTCTGAGGAAGAGGCTCTCTCTGCCACCTCCCCCCCTTTGCTTCGTGTCCCTCGCCCCTACAGTCTTTCTGGGGCCCCACAAGCCCCCCAGTCTGCCTCTCTCCGGGCTGTTTAACTCTGAATCCGACCCCCTCGAATATCTGGGCGCGGGAAAAAGATGCCAGCATCCCTCGTGCTGTGAAATTCCAGTCGAAATGGGGCCAGCACGCGGCGGAGGCTGGGAGCCGGCTGGATGGAGGGGGTGGTGGGCAAGGCTCAGGCGCTGAGAGCTGGGGAGAAGGGGAGGGCACCCCTCCGAGTGCGGACGGCCAGGCCTGTCTCCCAGTGTTGTTCCGAGTCTAATTCCTTTATCGTGCAGTGAGCGGCCGGCCCTGCCCAGCGCGGCACAGCAGGCGTAGCGGGCGCTGGGCGAGGACGCCGCCTGCTGAGCAGTTGGGTGGCTCTTGCAGGAGGAGGTGGAGAGCAGCGGGGAAGGGCAGACCCTTTGGGTTCCGGATTCCAACGCTGACCCCGCAGGGTAGGGCTCGCCCTTCTGTGCGTCTCTTCCCTCCGCTGGAGAGTGGAGCCCATCGTGGTGGCTTACCGTGAGGCTGAAATGAGTTGGTTCACAGGGGCCCTTGGGCAGTCCTGGCACATGTATGTGCTGTGTATGTTTATCATCCAGAACAGGGGTTGGCGCCGCCTGCTTTGACATGGCCCTCGCTGGAGCTGAGAAGGGTTCATATACTTTTAAATGGTTGCGGTGGTGGTGGTGGCGGCGGGGGGAAGGGGGAGGAACAGAAGAAGACTAATGTCCAGGATGCATGAACATCCCATGGAGTTCAGAGGTCCGGGTCCATCAATAAAGTTTTATTGAAACACAGGCCCACCCGTTTGCTTACGTATTGTCTATGGCCGCTTTCACACAGAGGCAGAGCTAAGGAATTGCCACAACCTCAGTTCAGGAGAGCAGGGGTTTTCCCGGGGCCCTTCGCGTCCCCCCAGCACCTGGGGGGGCACCTGGGTGCCCAGGCAGCGGCATGGATGAGTTTGGCCCAGGCAGTGGTGGAGCTGTGGCCCCAATGTTCCTGAGCTTGGTATGGGGGCCCCTGGGGGTGTAAGCTGATGCTCCTTTGGAGATCAGAGGGGGAGTCTCCTGCCCCCCACATTAACCTTCCATCAGGTAAGGCGCTCCCAGGGGTCCAGGTCATTCCTTTCCATCCAGCAGGAGAGGCAACTTAGGGTCACCGCTGGGAGGTCCCCGTCCCTTCCCGCCCACCCTGGCCGCTCACAGGAAGGCGTTTGGGAATGGCTCCTGAGGAAAGCACTTGACCTTCCTGGGCCAGGCGCTCCACGGCACCGGCGGCACAGGCTGTGGGGACTGACCCTCCTCTGGGGGGGGGGGGGGGTGGAGGGGGAGGCTCAGGAGGTGCCAGGCTCCCGGGGAGGACTTATACGGAGATTGCACTGGGCTTGCGGGGGGCTCCTCAAAGATGCCCTCAAAGGTCCCGTGACAGGTCCCTGGACTGTCAGCTCAGAGAGACACAGCCTGCCCCGGTGCTGAGCTGGGCGCATCACGGAGACCCCAGGGCTGGCAGGGTGTTTCCTGGAGTCCTGTCGCCTGCCTGGCACAGCTGGGGGGGGGGCAGGAGTAAAACAGCCCCTCCCTCCCAGGGGCAGCTCAAAGCGTGGTGGAGCGTGAACAACTATGATGCCCGGAGGTCAGCCCATAGTCTAGGGGTGAAGATACAGGCAGACATTCTGCAGAAGAGGGACCCCAGCAGCCAAAGACACATGACCGGCCGGCGCAGCTCAGTGGCTGAGTGTCCACCTATGACCCAGGAGGTCACCGGTTCGATTCCTGGGCAGGGCACATGCCTGGGTTGCGGGCTTGGTCCCCAGTGTGGGGCGTGCAGGAGGCAGCCGATCCATGATTCTCTCTCATCATTGATGTTTCTATCTCTCTCTCCCTCTCCCTTCCTCTCTGAAATCAATACAATTTTTTTTAAGTGATCCATTCAAGCCCTGACTGGTGTGCTCAGTGGTTAGAGTGTTGGCCCAGGCATTGGAGGGCAAAGGTTCGGTTTCATGTTGAGGGCTTGGTTCCGAGTCAGGGCATGTACCTCGGTGGCAGGTTCAATCCCCAGCCCCAGTCAGGGCCTGTACGGGAGGCAACCAATTGCTGTGTCTTTTTCACCTCTCTCTCTCTCTCTCTCTCTCTCTCTCTCTCTCTCTCTCTCCCACTCGCTAGAAAAACCAATGGGAAAAATACCCTCGGGTGAGGATTAACGAACCAAAGAAAGAGGGGACCCCGCAAGACCACAGACTGTGCCCTCTGCCCCTTCCCTGGCCCTGCTCACCGGCTCCCTCAGAACTGGGCGCAGAGAGAAGGGTGCCTTTAGAGGGAGGGGCCTGGGAGGCCAAAGCAAATGGCCAGAGGGAAGGGGCCAGGCTGGGCCCACCCTCCCGGGGAGAGGCCTAAGGGCCTGGATGGTCGGCTGCCCTGCCCCCCACAGGACCTCAGGGTGCTTGTGGGGCCCCTGTGGAGGGTGAGCGAGCTGTCCAGTGGGTGGGGCATGTGTGAGCTAAGAGCGACTGATCACGGCCCCCTTGCAAGGCAGACAGCCAGTCAAGCGGGGGTATCTCCAGGCGTATGCTGGAGGCCCCACCATGGTGGTCTGTTCCTGGGTCAGGTGACAGATGGCGGCTCTCAGAGCTGCCAGCATATCCCCATTTCCCAGATGAGGACACAGGCACGGAGACATGCAGTCACTTGCTGGGAGGCAAGGGAGCTGAGAGCACAAAGCAGATCATCTGCTGTCCGGCCGGACCTATTACAAAAATGACTCCCTCCCTGCTTACCCAGCCACCTCAGGGTGTGACGGCCCCTTGCCTCCCCCTCCTGGCCCCCGGCATTTCTTTGCTACCTGATATTAGCACTGGGAGTCCTGGCTTCAAGGGTCAGCTTGCCATAGTTGGTGGTGTGACCTTGGGCAAGTCTGTTTCTCCCTGGGTATCCGGTTCCCCATCTTTCCAGCCAGAAGTTGGATTAGTGTGTCTCCGAGGGCCCTTGTCTCCAGCTCCACAGCCCCGAGGCCTGTCGCTAGCGTGGGGGGCCTGGTTTTTCATTCTCCGCCCTGACAAGCAGGCTCTGTCCCAGGGGCAGGAGGAGGTTGGGATGCTGGCAGGAACTTCCCGAACCCTCCCCTGGCTCCTGCTGGGGCCTTGGCTCTGGGCGGGGGCTCCGGGGCCTCTCCCAGTGGGTGCCAGGCCGGGCCGCCTTTGTCTGCCGCAGGAGGCCAGCCAGGCGGCTGCGGCTGCAGTGGGCCCCTGCCCAGGCCTGGGAGATGGCTGCAGCTGGGAACGTTTATAATAGGGAAAAAAAAAAAGTGAGAGGGGGGTGGGGGGAGAGAGAGAGAAAATGACCAGGCCAGCCGGCTGGCAAAGAAAGAGGCTTAAACAGAAAAGGGCTCTGCGGTTCCCCCGCGGAGACTTTCGTTCCGCACAAAGTTTCCCTTCCTTCTGAAGGCGCTGGGCCTTTGAAGTCCCCTGCGGGAGCTCCCTCTGCCCCTGGGAAGCCGGGCCCTGGCGGGTCCCCAGGTGCGTGACCAGGGGGGCCGGGCACTCCAGGGGCAGCAGCAGGCCCTGGCGAGCACTGTGCCAGGCCAGGTTCACTGGGGTCTGAGCCTGGCCCCTGTGCTCCCAGCCCCCGCCCCACCACCCCTGGTGGCTGGCCTTCCGCGGGTCACCTCTGCTCCCTCTGGCGTTGACCGCTGGCCTGGTGCTGGTCTGGCCAGAGGGTAGGCATCAGCCCAGATCTGCCGCTTCATGTAGTCAGAGCTCCGGAGAGATTTCGCAAGTGGGGAGACTGAGGCAGAGAGGGGGCCGCAGGCATGCCGGGAACCGAAGCTGACAGCGAGGCCATCGTGTGGGCTTTGCCTCTCAGTAGTAACAATAGCTGACACCTAGTAGGCGCGTACAGCAGGGAGGACCCAGTGACGGGTCCAGGGACCTGGCAGACAGAGAAAGATGAAGGACCCTCTCGGGAAACTCCTTCCCCGCCGTCCCGTCGCCTTAGCGGGTCCGATCCTTGCAAGAGAGCTCTCCTCCGTGTCAGCCCGCCCCTGTGGGCCACAGCCACAGACCGGGACGCTCTCCCAGCACCACCATGAGGCTCTGAGCATCTGAGGACACTGGGATGCCGTGGGGACAGGGGGGCCTCGACCACAATGATCCCGCTTCCCTCCTTCCTGCCCAGGGGCACCAGGTCCCTGATTCCCCGTGCCCAGCCCAGGGACACGCATGCTGGTGTTCTGCTGAAGTCTCCATGGCATTTCTCTTGGGCGAGAACGCCTAGTAGGTTCTTTTCACGATGGTGGGGGGGTTGGGAAGAAATCACATGACACCAGTTTTTTTGTTTGTTTGTTTTGTTTTTGCAAAATGCTCTGAGTTTGGTGTTGCACACACTTCGGTCCTTTTTGGTAAATAATAATGGTCCCAAAATGGTTGGAGGTGGGTGAGGGTTGGCTGCTGCCCCATAACCTCTCTACCAGGTGAGCGGGAGGTGAGTGTCTGCCCAGATCCTGACGCCACACGGGTCCTCACTGGAGCAGGACCACCGCAGGGGCCAACAGTCCATGCCCGGGGCTGGGAGCTCAGCGGTCCCAGCATTCTGTGCTGCAGTGTCACCCGCCCTCTCCCGTGAGCGTGCACCCAGGCGGCCCCGTCACACGCCGCAGGGCTGTGTCCTCCTGCAGCTGGGCACCACGGAGTCAGAACTCCTAGCCAACAGCTGGACCCAGGGCCTCGGAGGGACCGAGCTGGGGTGGGCGGGGGGCGGGGGGTGCCCTCAGGGTTCAGGGTACTGTCTCACTGGACTTAATCCCCTGTTCAGACAAGGTAGGGAGTGTCTTGACACCATTTTACTAAATTATACCTTGAATGCCTTTAGTTCCACCAATAAGAGCCCACTTCTAAATCGATCACATTAAAAAAAAATGTTTTTACTGATTTTAGAGAGAGAGGAAGGGAGAGGGAGAGAGGGAGAGAGAGAGAAACATCAATGAGAGAAAATCATGGATCGGCTGCCTCCAGCATTCCCCCTACTAGGGACCAAGCCCACAACCCGGGCATGTGCCCCAACTGGGAATAAAACCAGAGACCTCTTGGTTCCTAGGTTGACACTCAACCACTGAGCCACACCGGCCGGGCTCGAGCACATTTTTTGATATCCTGTTTGCTAATTAGTGAGTATTGTTGGCTGATAGACTTCTGGGTGGCCAAAGGCCTGTGACCAGTTCCTTGTGGGACCCTGCCTGGTGTGGTCACTTACAGTTAGAACACGGGGCACCCATCATGTTCATGAAAGTTGTCCAGTTTGGGGGGAGTCAAGAGTTACACACAAGCTTTTGACTTTGTGGGGTGTCGGCCTCTATAACCCCTGTGTTCAAGAGTCCACTGTATACTCCTGTTTTGTTCTTTTAAAGTGAATTGCAGCCCAGCTGATATAGTTGGGCGTCGACCTATGAACCAGGAGGTCACGGTTCGATTCCCGGTCAGGGCACATGCTGGGGTTGTGGGCTCCATCCCCAGGGGGGGGGGGGGCGTGCAGGAGGCAGCCAGTCAATAATTCTCTCTCATCATGGATGTTTCTCTCTCTCTCCCTTCCTCTCCCTGAAATCAATAAAAACATTAAAAAGTATAGTGATACCATTACAATTATTAAAAAACAATAAAGTGAATTGCAGACATTGTAAAAGGAGCATTTTAAGAGCACAAAGCAGCAAGTGACCCAGAGTCAGATGCCCCTGGCAGTATGTCCCACACGGGGCAGCCCGAGGTGGCCTGGGCAGAGGCGCTAGGGGCCAGGAACTCAGAGCTTTGGGGGCGGGGGAGTGGGTGCGAGTCCACTGGGACCCTCCGCTGAGCTGGTTCCCTCGCTGCTTTGTGGGTGTTCCCTGCAAAGACTGCTGACGCCCCAAGACTCCAATAATTAGAATAATGATGATAAACTAGAAATGGCTTTCTCAGCCAAACAGAAACAGGAGAAGACAAGGAGTTTCCCACACCGCCTTATTGTTTTTGGCCCTGAATTCCCACAGCCCCAGGGAGGCGAAAGTCTGGGCTCATGGCTGGCCTCTTCCAGTTGTGGTCAAGGGTGGGGGTGGGGGGGCTGGGGATCCTTGAGGAGGTGTCAAGTACAGGGATCTCTCTCTTGGAGCCCTAGGCTGAGATGTAAAAGGGAGGGACTCACTTCTATCTCGTCTGACCTGGTCTGCAGCTTCTGGAGCATCCAGCCCCAGCCCCAGCCCCCGGAGAGGAACCCTCAGCATCGCAAAAATTGGCGAGGGGGCCTGGAGGGTCCAGACGGTGGGTGGGGGCTGCTGGTTCATCATCAAGGTGCCAGGCCATCTTCCCCCAGGGTCACCCGGAGGCCACAGCCATTGCTTCCTTCGTACCCAGGACACAAGTGCCCGAGGAAACCTGGCCTCCAAGAATAGGCGGATTATAACTCAAGTCCACTCCGCACAGAGCCTTCCGGATAGACCTAAGGCTGCGAGAAAGCGCCTAGAGCGCAGGGCGTGTCTGTCTGAAGGAGCGGCTTGAGGGGCCAGGAGGGAACGTGCAGCTGTGATAGGGGCATCTCTCCCCAGAGCTGTGGTTGACCTTGACGGGTGGTGAAGGTGAGAGACAGGGAGAGCAGGAAGTGAAGGCCCGACGGCCCTCAGGTTCCTGGTCTTTGTCTGGGCCCGGTAGGGCGCAGGGACTAACATGAAACCCTCCGGACGGCCCCGGAGATCAGGCTCTCTGCACCCCATTTTGCGGATGAGAAAATGGAGGCACAGAGTCCCCTTGCTCGAGGCTTTCTGCAGCAAGGCCAGGAAGGGAGCTGGAGTGGAAGACGGACCAGGCTGGTCTGTGCTGGTCTGTGCGCCAGGCTGTGATCGCCGCTGGGCCCTTGGCTTCGAGCTGTGACAACACCCTCCCCCCCCAATCACCCCGCCCTTTCTACCTCAGGCCCTTTACACACACGTTCTCTCTGCCAGGAGCCCCGCCTCCTTCCGCCTCCTCCAGGCTCTCAGCCAGACCACCCCCGAGACCCTCTGTGGCTTGGCCTGTTTACGCTGTACTTTTCCTTCTCAGGATTGTTTAAAACTGTGATTAAATAATTATTTATGGGGCCATTGATGACAAGTCAGCCTCCCTGCAAGAGAACCAGCCCTGCAGGCAGGGCCCGGGGTCCTCGTTCTGGCACACAGTAGGCCCACAATCAATCCTACATGTTGAATAAACAAATGAATAGAGGCATGGATTGCTTTCCTGGGGGGAAGTCGTGGGGGGCGCATCTTCCCTCCCAGGACTGCGGCTCCTTTGTAGTCCGAGGCAAGTTTTCCCTGGGAGCGAGCGCGTGACTTTCAAGTAACACAACGGCCAACAGAAGCCACGCGTTTAGGTGGTTCCTATTGGAGCGCCACTGAAAGGGTGTATGTGCATGTGTGCGTGGCGTGTGTGGATGGGGAGAAGGTGGGCATTTGGTCACGTGTGGCCAAGCACCCTTTGGCCGAACCTGGGGATACCAGTTTCAAGGTTGCCAAAGGAACCTATTTTATTTTACTTTATGGGCCTGCCTGGTTTTTGTCGCCCACGGCCCCTCCTGCTGGGGGTGACACCTGCTTCTTTAGGGAAATGGGTCCCGGCTGCATCCTCAGGACCCAGCAGACCTGGGTGGGGCCAGGCGGTGCCTGGCCGGAGGGGCCCCTCCAGAGAGGGTAGGACTTGGAAGACGCTGTTCCTGTGAGCATGGACTTGTTTGCTTTTGACAACATCCACTTGTCATCTCTCTTGTGCTCATGCTGGCGGCTTGGCTTCTCACAGTTGACAAAGGGTCTTTCAGCCACTCCGGGGGGGGGGGGGGGAGGGCGGGTTGGGCAGCTGATGAAGGGGCCATGGGGCCTTCTCACAGGGGAGACCCTCCAGACCCCCGGAGCCCGGCTGGAAGCAGGCACCTGGGGTATCAGATGCCACCTGAAGAATGACCTTTATCTGGTCCCTGGTCAGCAGGCCGGTGAGAATCAAGGCTGGGGGGTGGTGGTGGTGGTGGGGGGCAGGGCAGGGCAGGGAGCCTGCCCTCAGCCAGTGCCCCCCCCCCCCCCCAGACCCTTTCAAGTAGGAGCTACAGGCTTTTTGCTGCTCTGGAATTTTTCTTAAACTAGCATTTTTTTTTTTTTCTGGAAGAAGTTAAAAATGAAACAAGCTTCAGAGAAAGCTGGGGGGAGCTGCACCCCCTGAGCTGGGAGACAGCAGCCAGGTCCTGGGGGGTGGGGGGTGGGAGAGCCAACACGTGGGACTGCACCCCCAAGGGGTCCAAAAACTCCTGCTCTCCTCCAAGTCCCTCAGCCTTCCTGGGTTGGGTCCGGGAGGCTGTCCCCCGCCCCATCCTGTTACCCCACCTCTGGCCTCTGGGTCTTTCAGAGTTCCCCGTGGGTGGAAAAGGGCAGCGCTGCGGGTCTCCCTGCCTGTGACCCGCCCCCCCTTTCCTCCAGCACACCCCTTCCCCACTGAGCTCCTTTTGTCCGACCCCCTCTCCAGGCTCCCGGCTGGGCTGGGCAGGATCGGAAGTCTCCAGCCCCCTGGGGAGCCTGCGCGGGTCAGCGGGGGGCTGTTCTCCGCCCCCTCCTCCAAGGAGAGGCAGCCCATGGCGAGGGCACCCCGGAGCCAGGCCAATCGCCCCCCTCCCGCCCCCAGCGTGTGCCATCTGCCGCCTGTCAGCCTCTCTCCGTGGGCCCCGATCCCAGGCGCCGCCGGGGGTGGGGGAGCTGCTGATTCGGCCCCTCCTTCCTGGATCCTTCCCAGGCGCCTGGCGGCCTCTGCCCTCGCCGTGGCCCTTGGCACCCCCTCTCAGCCCAACCCCGCCATCCGGGAGCTGCGGGAGGCGGCTCCCACGTCCAGCCAGCCTCCGGGGAGGCCCAGGTGCGGGACACGCTCAGACGCGAGAGCTGGGGAGGGCGATGACCCGGGGGGGGGGGGTGTAACTTGGGGAGGGGGGCTGGACCCCAGCTAGGGGACATCTCCGGCCTGGTCCCTCTGGGGGACCCTCCTCGCTCTCGGTCTCCCGGTGTCAAGGTGTCCCGCTCGGCGTCGCGTTTCGCGGGTCACCCCGACTCTACCTCCGAGCGCTAGAGTGTCCTCCCCGCCCCCGCGGGCCCTCGCTCCCTCGCCACAGGGGTCAGGGCGGCACCTACCCCAGCAGCCAGCTCAGCCCCCGGTCGGCGCCCGCCGGCCCGGAGAGGGGAGCAGGGTCGGGTGGGACCGCGGGGCGGGGGCGGGGGCCGGCGGGACTCAGGCGCCCTGCTTGAGGCGGGCGCCGCTGCCCGGTCGCCCCGGCGCGGCTCTCGGCGGGCGGCGGGCTTCGCCGTGAAAGGTTGCCCTGGGTAACTAGTCTCCAAGGGGACGCAGCCCGCCCGCTCCCAGGGGCGACTTATCGATCCGCGAGATGGATAACCCCCAGCGCCGCGCCCGCACCCGCGCGGCTCTCCCAGCTCCGGGACCAGCCGACCCAGGTGGCGCCACTCGCCCGGGAGCGGGTGGACGTCGGGGGCCAACCCCCCACCCTGGCCTGGCCGCCCGCCGCCGATGGGGGAGGGGAGGCTGCAGAGGACCGGTTTAGGGGAGCTTCTAGGGGTCGACTTTACCGAAGTCCGCGCCCTCCCGGGGCCGGTCCCACGTGGAAACAGCAACTGGTCTAGAGCTGCAGGGACGCGAGGCGCCCCCTGGTGGCCGGGGCAAAACTTGGTGGGAAGTAGGGGCAGTTTCTTTCTTCCTCTGCAGGCGGGGGGCGGAGGCAGGGCTACAGCTATATTTTGGAGCTAAGCGGGTCCTTTATAGTCTTAGCTAAGAAGTGCGCGGGGACCCTACAAATGCGGGTTTGGGGGGCACGGAGTTAGCCCAGAAGGCTTAGGAGTCTGTGGATGTGGGGCCCCGAAGGTCTTCACACACGGACCCGTGGGCAAAACCCGAGAGTGAACAGCCAGGTCCACGAATCACTTGTCCGTGGGACATAATTTGCGGAGGTGGCAATCTGGGGCAATTCACCCCAGTTTCCCACCCCCTCAGTCCCCTCGCTTTTTGCAGTTTGCGATGCGGCTGCATCTGGACGAGTGACAGCACGCGTGGGCCCCGTGTCAGTTTCCTCTTCCCGCCCCCCTTCCGCCAGGGCCCGAGTCGGCGCCCCGCGCGCCGGTGCGGGGTCCGCGCCCGCGCCGTGCCGGCTGCCGCCGCCGCCGCGGTCCGGGTTTTGCGGGCGGCCGAGCTGTATTTCCAGCGCTGTCCATCGCTCGGTGCTGTTGGCCCTCTCTCCGTCTGATCCGAGCCGGAGCAGTGCGGGGCGCCCCACGGGATCAGAGCGCTCCCCCGCCGGGACTCCGCTCCTCACATCCTCCTGCTGGGACCCGGCTACATTTCCAGCCAAGCCTGGCTTTATTATGTGTCTCTGCAGTGCAGCCCCAGCAGCCGGATCGGGAGGAGGAGAGCCAGCGACCACAAAGAAGACAGGAGCGCGAGGGAGGCTGGCGGGCGGGCCGGCGCCGGCTGGAGCGCGGAGGAGCCGGGGCGCAGCCGCCGCCACCGCCGCTGCCCGGGAGGACGGGAGCCCAGCCGCCGCCTGCTCGTCCTCCTCCTCCGCCGCCGCCACCGCCACCGCGGCCGCCGCCGCCCCCTTCTCCGAGCCCCTGGCCCATGGAGGCAGCTAGCGGGCCGGCGACTTGGCACCGGCCTGGGGATCGGCTGCGCACCGCGCGCTGAACACCGCAGCCCGAGGGCAGGCAGCGGCGGCCGGGCGCACGGGCTGAGCGATGCCCGGGGCACGGGTGCGCCTGCCCGCCACCGCTTGAGCGCCCCCCGCGCGCCCCTTCCTCCTCCGGGGGGCCAGCGCCGGACGGAGCTTAGAGCCAGAGAAGGGGGCGTGAGCCAGGGCCCCCCGAGCTGCGGCTTCTGGGCCACTGCGGCCGCTTCGAGCCCCCAAGTGGGCTGAGTTGAGGGACCCCCCCCCCCAATCCATCATACTCTTCGAACCAGGCGTTCGGGCATTTTTTAGCCGCTAATATTTATTATATTTTTTTGTGTGAGGCCGGGAATAATTCGAAGGCTTTACCCCCCCGGGGGGGTGCTGAGCTTCCGTGCTCCCGACCGCCTCCGGCCTCCTCCCCCCAGACCCTTCGACTCCAGCCCCGTCCCCCCTCCTCACATGGGCTCATTGTGAGCTCCGCACCGGGCTGCGTGGCCGGACGCCTGCAAACTTTGCACAAAAATCCGGCGAGGGGCGGAGAAGGAGGAGGAGGGCGAGGGTGGCGGTGGGTGGGGGAGGGAGGGGGCCGCAGGGGCCGGGGGCCGGCGGGGGGTGGGGAGGAGGAGGGGGGCGGCTTTTTTTTTTTTTTTTTTTGCATAACTCGGCTCAGCCGAGTGGCCTCCGGACTCCCCGCGCCGCTGGGACCGCCGCTGGGACCGCCACTGGGACCGCGAGCCCCCGGCTGCCGCATTGCAACAGGCAGGGCCCAGGCGCACCCCCCGGCCTCCCCCCCGCCCCCAGGGAGGCCGCCCCGGACCTGCGATCTGCTCCCCGCAGCCGCCGACCCGGCTGCAAAAAAAAAAGTTTCCGAGAGGCAGGCGGAGGAGAAGGGGGAGCAGGGCTGCCCGCAGCGGCGGGGGGCGGCAGGGGGAGCCGGCGGCGAAGGGCGACGGAGCGCCGGGAGCCCCGGACATGTCCAGGCGGAAGCAGGCGAAGCCGCGCTCGGTGAAAGGTGAGCGAGCGAGGCCCTGCGAGGCGCGAGCGAGCGCGGAGAGAGGGAGGGCGTGAGGGAGGAGGGACCGGCGAGCGAGCAGGCGGGCGGGCGGGCGGCCGGGGACCGCGCGAGCGAGCGGGGAGGAGGAGGAGGAGGCGGCGGCGGAGGAGGAGGCGGAGGCGGAGGAGGGGGAGGAGGAAGCCGGGAGCGGGAGGCGGAGGCGGCGGTGGCGGCGGCGGAAGGGGCGCGCTGTGGTCACCCTCTCGGCCCGGCCGACCCTCTCCGGCCAACCGACCCTCACCATCCCGGCGCCGCCGCCCGGGGTGGACCCGGGCCTGGGGCGCCGCGGAGGGGCCCCCGCTGCTGCCTGCGTGCCGGCCCCGGGCCCGCGTGGCCAATCAAGGGGTGCGGGCCCGACTTGGCGGGGATTGCGAATCTCGGAGGTGGCGGGTGGGCCGGCGGGGAGGCGGGACGCCCCGGAGGCCGGCAGCTCCGAGGCCTCTCTCTCCGGCCCCCGGGCTCCGGCGCCTTTCATCGGCCCCCGCCTGGTCGCCCAGGACGCCCAGGGCGGCGGGCGTTGCTTGCACGCGGCCCGGCCGCCGGGTGTCCCCTGGCCACGCCGCGCACCCGGCTCGGGCCCCCACACTTCCTGCCTCTCCCACCGAGGCCAGCGGGGCCGGGAGCCTCCGCCAGGAGTTCATTGTCTGCGCGGTGCTGGCGGGACGCGGTCCCCCGGGGAGTTCAGCCACCGCCGTGCGCACTCCTCTGTGGAGGGCGCCTGGACCTGGCCCCGCGCACCCAAACCCAGGCCAGCGTCCAGTGTGGGTCCCCGGGTGCACACATTTGTGAGGACACACACACACACACACACACACACACACACACACACCACCCTTCGTCTCCTTGCTTTGCTTTCTATTTCCACCGGGGCCCCACCGCGCCAGTGCGCGCCCTTGGAGAGCCTAGGCCCCCGGGAGAGGCCATGGTTGACTGAGCCCCTCCCCTGCGCTCCTCTCCCCACCGGCTGGCCGGCCTCTCCAGGCCTCGCTTGCTGCTTTGTCCCTATTCCAGCCCCTCGGTGGGTGTCCGGCTGCCATGGGCGATGATAGAGGAGCGAGAGGATAGCAGCTGAGTCTCAGGAGCCCAAAGTCATGAGGCCTCATCTCCCCCAGCGCCCCTGCTGACCTCTGGCCTGAGCCAGCTCTGCTCTGCAAAGTTCATTTCCTGAGGCCTGCGAGCCAGCGGCGCTGGGGCCCTGCTCCCTTCCTGCCAGCCTCGCTCCCGGCTGGAGGAGCTGGGGCGGAATCGGCAACCAGCCGGGGCCCTGGGACTCCGCCATTGCTTCTGGAGCCCCAGGGGATCCCCGGTGGCCGCTCTGCCAGACCCTCCTTGTCACCTCAGAGCAGACCGACTCAGCCCACACTCGCAGTGGCTGCCTACCGCCTGTTCCCTTTTTCCTTGAGAGAAGTGGGTCTGGGTCCTTGAGAGAAGTGGGTCTGGGTCCGCCCCCCACCCCGGCAGGCACCCCTGGACGGGTCCACAGACTTGGGGGCCCGGAGGGTGCTCTGAGTGGGGGACGAGGAAACCAGGAGAGAGACCCCAGGAAGGGGGGACAGGAGCTGGGCAGATGTCTGTCCTTTTGCTGCTTGGAAGGGCTCGGCGGTGGGACGTGACGTGACGTTGGGTTTCTTTTCCCTCTCTCTGGCTCAGCGCTCAGGACCTGATAGCCACTTCAGGGGGCCCCAGAGCAAACGGAGACCCCGGACCTCTGGCTGGGAACAGGGTTTTATTACTGAGCGCCGGCAGTTGATCTTGAGTGACATCTGTGTATGGGAGGCGGCTTTTCATAAAAGAAGACGCAGCGCTTACCTACTTCTCACATCCGTCCTTGCCTCCCAACCGCCTTCCTTTATTTATTTATTTCTAAAAATGTTATTTATTGAGAGAGGGGGGCGGGGAGAGAAACATTGATTTGTTGTTCTACTTCTGTCTGCATCCATTGGTTGATTCGTGTGTGTGCGCCCTGACGGGGGGTGGGGTGGCGGGGGAGAAGGAACCTTACATCCTTGGCATCTCATATGATGCTCTGACCAACGAGGTATCCGGCCAGGGCCCCGACCTCCTTCTTTTAGGAGAGGTAGCGCTATTTGCCGTGACCGGATGGGTGGGTGGCTCGGAGTTGCCGGAACTTCATGCTGAAACCACTCGGTGTGTTTCTGAGAAAAGACTCGAGAATCGGTTTTCCACCTCGGGTGGAACCAGCCTTGACGTGGCGTTAAACGAGTGCGGCTCTCTAAACGCACACGTGTGGCTGTCTAGCGGATCGCTCACGCTCGGGGGTGGCGGGGAAGAGACCGAAGATGGGGACAGCCCGGTGTAGGCATCTTGGGGAAGTGTCCATCTCAGCCCCCCAGCGCCCCTCTGCCCCTGGAGTCCGACCTCCTTCCTCTGCTTCTCCCTGTGGTTCTCGGCATTTTCCCACAGCCGCTCCCACCCACCCTCTCCCCGTTCTGCTTTTTATTCTGTTTACCCGGGTGACTAGGGCAGAGACCTGGCCGCTTATCAAGGGAGGAATGAAAAGAGAAGATGATTCGAATAGATAAGAGTTGCAGCAGGTGACGGATTTACTGCTTTTCAAGAACGCCCCCCACCCCCTCTTCTCAAGCAATATTCAAAAGTGTGTGCAGAGTGTGGACAGCTCCGCACCAGGCGTTTCAAACGGCAGGTCCTCACCTTTAAAGAGGCTGGAAGGTGCTCTCTCAGGGAACAGTGGTGCCTTGTACAGTGCGCTTTATTTTACTTCGCCTCCACCGCTTCATGGGGGCCCAGGCCGAGGCACGCGGGCCTCCCAGCCGGCACCCTCCACTGGCAGAGTCGCAGGCCTGTAATTTGTAATTGATCTCGGAAATGTGAAAGCCGGTGGCAGGGAGGAAAGGCAGAAATGTAACCATTTCTAATGGACGCGCGGAAAGTGTGATCGAAAGCACAGGCTTTGCCGTGTTGAAAATCAAACAGGCTTAGGGGGCGGCCGGGGGTGTGTGTGTGTGCGTTTCCCACTCACGGGTGCAACCTCCCTTCCGGAGGGGGGTCACTTGTCCCCTGGGATGTGCGTCCTTTTCTGGAAAACCCGGCGCCCATGGCGTCGCCCAGCAAGCAGGGAAGGGCGCAGGGCGGTGGGGCAGCGGGGAGGGCAGGCTCATCAAAAGCCTTGTGATTAAAAAACCCAACAAAAACAACCCCAAACCATGCCTGTTACAGAGTCACATTCTCCGGCCGGTTTTCCCTCCCGTCACCGTGCTCTCCTTTTTTTGTTTCCAGGTGGCACGGTGTGGCCGTGCGGCGATTTGTTCCCTTCATTCATTTTGGCCTCGTTCTGGGTCTGTTCTCATCACCTCTCACTGAGGTTATTTCTGCTGCTAGTACCTGTCGGCGTGCTGGCTCTCGGGCCTCCCCTCCCCCACACTGGCCTCCTCAGGCCCATGGTTCCTTTAGACGGGAAATGGAGACATCTTCCCAGCCTCAGCTGAAAACTTTCGCCATCCGTGCTCCCCATCTAGCAACAGCCTGTTAATTACAGTTATTAAATATTAATTAGCAGTGAGGCTGTGTCCACGCATCTCCCCCCCCCCCCCCCGCAGTCCCAACATCCCAAACTCCCCCCGGTGCCTTCTCCGCGGACCCCTCCCCTTCTCGGTCCCCCCTCCTGCCAGCCCGTTGCTCCTCCGAAGTCCATCTTACGCCTGTGGTGGCCCAGGGGCCGGGGAGCAGGGTCGCTCGCCGCTGCTTGTGTTTCCATGGAAATAATTGAGATGTAATAAATAGAGGCGTTGGGAGGTTACAGGTTTCTCCACTCAGCTGAGACCGCGGACAAGTGTAAATTGTCGAGGTTGGTTTGGCTAAAGGTACCTGATCTCGTAGGAAGGGCAGGACAGATCCTTCACAGATTCTTTGCTTTCCGTGTGGGTGGGGGCGGCGGACACTTAAATCCTAATATTTAACACCCCCCCCCCTCATTTAAGTCACCCACTCCCAGCTCCGGAAGGGCCTGTCACACCCTTCCATGATGATGTCTAATAATGGCCATTTACATTCCTACACCTGTTTCCTTGCAGAAATGCAATAGGCCGTGCAATGCGGATGCCTCAGGCAGGGGGGGGGGGGCCCTGCTGAACGTTGAACCGTCAGGTGCCTAGGGGGGACACTCATCCGGGCAGGGGCACAGTGTGGGTGACTTGACAGTCTGCAAGTCATTGGGTGGAACCCGGAGCCCTGGCACGGCCCGCCCACCACAGCGTGCCAGCGGGGGGGGGGCGGGGGGGCACCAGGCGGAGCCCCTGTGCGCCTCGCCGAGCGCTCTCGCCGGGCTGAAAGGCGGGGATCTGGTTCCGTCGAATAGAAAGTTGCAGTAATTGCCGTATCGGTAGCCAACTCTTAAGCTGGTGGCGGTGGAATTCTCCCCCTGATGTAGGATTTAATAGTCTGGCAATTAGATGCATTGATTTCTCTTAACTGTTCATTTGGATGTGTAAACGCAAGAGGCCCGCCACCGAGGATGGCGGTGCAGCGGCCGCCCGGCCCCGGGAAAAAGGCTGCCGTGGGCGGCGGCGGCGGGAGGACGGGGCTCCTCGGGGCGCTGGGGCTGGCTCCCTCTTCTCTCAGAATTCCCGCCCCTTTTGCAGTGACAGGAAGAGCCCCTCTCTTCAGACTGTGTGCAGCTAGGGCTGAAGCGCAAACCACCTTTCCAGCTGCAGGTGCGCGTGGAGCAACATCTCCGTGTCTGAGGGCCTGGACCCCCTGCTTGCTTTGGCAGATGGTCTGTTAGGGGCCGGAGGGCAAAGTCCCAGAGCCCCTTGGCTCTGAGTCCCAGAGGGACCCCCGGCTGGACATGGAGAGTTCTCTCCACCCTCCTCAGCAATAGCCTTTGACCTCCGGCCACCTAGCCTAGGGACTGCCCAGCCCGGAGGACGTGCGGGCACGGCCTGTTGGAGCCCGTGTTGGGCCGGGGGCGCTGCGACTTCGGCGGCTGGGAGAGTGTGTGGGTAATGAGCGCTTGCCAATGTTAGCACCTCTTACCTCCCGGCTCCTGGGCCCGTCAATGGCACCTGGTCTCACCTGCAGGCACCCCAAACTGGTGGGTGGCAAGCAAGCAGAGGGGGCCCGCTTTCCAGGTGGCCCCGTTCTTTTAACCAAGGTGGTGGGAGGGGTTAGTTAATTCTTTGGTTGGCCAAGGTGAGGATAGATTTACCCTTTCCCACCCCTTGTCCACGGTCCACTCGTGTTTTTTTGTTGTTTGTTTGTTAATTCTCACTGGAGGATATTTTTCCCATTGATTTTTAGAGAGAGTGGAAGGGAGGGAGTGGGGAGAGAGAGAGAGAGCGAGAGAGAAACATCGATGTGAGTGAGAGACACCTTGATTGGTTGCCTCCTGCACGTGCCTGGACCAGGGCCAGGGAATTGAACCTGTACTCCAGGCACGTGCCCTTGACCGGGAACCGAACCCGTGACCCTTCTGTGTGCAGGCGGACACTCTAACCACTGAGCCACACCTTGCCCATGGCCCACTGGTGTTTTGAAAGAATGTCATGTCTTGGGAACGTTTCTGTTAGATGGCAGGACTCCGTCCTTAGGGGGGGCCCAGCGCAGCCACAACGGAAGGGTACCTGGGGCACGGTTCCGTGACTGTGTGTCGCCCGGGGAAACCTCAGGGCACCTTGGCGGGTGGATCTGACAATTTCTGCAAAATCCCGTCAGCGTGCAAGGGCTTATTTTTTTGTGTGTGTGCAGAAACAGGTTCGTGGGTAATCAGAGTTGTTTTGGACCCAAAATGGACTCAGGCAGCCTGCCTGGGCTCCATCCCGCTTGAAGTTTTCGGCGCCGGCTTGTCAGCTCCCTGGGCCTACGGTGGGAGAGGCAGGGCGGAGCGGAGCGGGGGAGATGCTGAGGGAAACTTTGGATTCCCCGCTTCCCCGCCGGGATCAGCAGCGGCCGACGATTGGGGTTGCACACGCAGTAAATACAAATACTCTCCCTCTGCCGAGGAGCACCAATTAGCTGATTGCTCTGGGCCGCCCGCCTTTAAGGAACGCGCAGCGTCACCCATCTTCTCCTACAAAGGTTTGATTTTTAATGTCTCTCGGAAAGGGCTCTCTTTGTCTTGATTGATGTCAGGAATGAAAGCGCGATGGTAATATCCCTTTGAAAGCTATTGTACTGTCAGCCCCGGCTGACAGCGAGGGCCTCCCAGCGTTATAGATTAGTGCTGTGCAAACACTGACACTCTCTTTGTTAGGGGCCTGTTGTTCTACTGGCGAAGTCAATTACACAATGTGGGCTCCGTTACCGGCCGGCTTCCGAAGGGGCGACGGCTTGCCTTCTCTTCGGAGAGATATAATTTTCCTTCCGTGGTGGCGGTGGTGTTTTGTTTTCTGTCTTTTTTTTTTTTGTCTTTGGGCCTTTCTTGGGTGTCCCCCACCCCACCCCGTGGTCACGAGGCAAACACACCCTGGGTCCCAGGAGAAAGTCGGACGCGGCAACGGCCACGCCGTTCTCTGCCAGGTCTTCTGCGCATTCACGCGTCAGAGCTTCTTACCGACGCAGCGACCACAGCAGCCACCACAGCAGCCGAGAGAACACAACGCCCATCGGATGAGCTTGCGGGGTGGACCAGCTGTTCCCCAGTGCGCTGTTCTCTGGGTTTGGGGTCCTTGAGGTCGGCAAATTCAGGGTTTTTCCCAAAAGTCCTGTAGGCCCTGACCTGGGACTCAGCCGGGGTCCTGGGTGAACGGGACTCCGGCAAGTAGCTCTTGGTTCTAGCCCAGTGGTCGGCAAACTCATTAGTCAACAGAGCCAAATATCAACAGCACAACGATTGAAATTTCTTCTGAGAGCCAAATTTTTTAAACTTAAACCTCTTCTAACGCCACTTCTTCAAAATAGACTCGCCCAGGCCGTGGTATTTTGTGGAAGAGCCACACTCAAGGGGCCAAAGAGCCGCATGTGGTTCGCGAGCCGCGGTTTGCCGACCACTGTTCTAGGGAGTTGATGAGCATTGCAGGCTCAGAGGCCGGCTGTGGCGTTGAGGACGTAGGATCCCGGGGGGCATTGTGCAGGAGCAGCAGGGTCTCCCAAGAGAACCACGCAGCCCTCGCATCTCCCATTGCCGATGGCAAACGCGAGTTACAAGGCGATTCCGGGGTGCCTTTCCTGGGCGCCCTTGAACTTAGGAATGACCTGCATGCCCGGTGTGTGAAGTCCTGCTCCCGAGAGAGGCAAGCCTGCCAGGTCCACGGCTGAACACGGTCAGGGTGGGTGTTCTCTCTCTCTTTGTTTCAAAAAAATATTTTTATTGATTTCAGAGAGGAAGGGAGAGGGAGAGACAGAGAGAAACACCAGTGATGAGAGAGAGTCATGGATCGGCTGCCTCCTGCACGTCCCCTACTGGGGATCGAGCCTGCCACCCTGGGACCTTGTGCCCTCGACCGGAATTGAACCCGGGACCCTTCAGTCCGTAGGCCGACGCTCTACCCACTGAGCAACACCAGCTGGGGTGGGATGTTTCTCTATACCCCCCTGCCCTCCCGCTTCACCCCTGCCTTCTGCAGGGAGATAAAAGCCTCCCCCCCCCCCCCCCAGATCCTCTGCACCTGGCTGCCAGAGAGGCAGTGGCCAGGAGGCCCAGATGACAGGGACCTGCCAGGAGACGGGAGGGGGACGCTCACGTGGGCCCCGAAGTTGTTATTTCGAACGACCGGACGAGAGCCTGTGTTCGCCAGCAATTTGTCGGGACTAATTTTGTTTTTCTCCAATAATTGAAAATTAATGTCTTGAAGTGAAAGCAGATGTTCGTGTCATCTTTGGAATTGGGATATGAAATGGGGCTCTGTCCATGGGCTCATTCGTTTACCAGCCATTCCCCCCGCACAGCTCATGGGGTGATGGGGCTGACGTCACCCCAGGCCCAGGGCTGGGGGAGGAGGGAGAATGGTGCCCTGGCTGTTGGCCTGTCGGATGCCCCCGGCCCCGGGAAGGAGGGCGGGTGGGAGCCTTCCTCCCGGAGGGAGAGTGTGCGAGTAGACCTGCTTCCCTGAGCTCCGGGACCTGCAGCGTGTTAGGGGAGAGAATGGGTTCGGCCAGACCACGGGGTTCTCGGTGAGGGGGCACCCCTGCAGTAAAGCTGGTTAAGTAGCCCCCGCCCCACAGATGCCCCTGTAGTTGGGCCTTTCTGGGGTGTCTGCTTCATTTCTTCACTTTGTAAAAAATTGAGATGAGCTATAGGTAACATCAAATTTACCATCGTAACCACTTAAGGAAGAATACTTTTTCAAATTGATTCCAGAGAGAAGGAGAGAGAGAGCAAGAGAGACATCGATGAAAGAGAAACATCAATTGGCCTGCCTCCTTCCTGCGTGTGCCCTGACCGGGAATCAAACCCGGACCTCTGGGCGCGTGGGGTGACGCTCACCGGCCGGGGCGTCACCCTCTTTAAGCTTCCTGTTCTGTGGCATTCAGTGCGTTCACACTGTTGTGCACCATCGCCACAGCGAGCTCCGTGCTCAGTCAGCACCAGGTGGCGGTGCTTTGGGGGGCTCAGCCCACCGCCCTCCCGGGAGGCTCCCCGATTCAGGGCCGCGTTATTCCGGGTAGAGCTGGGAGACAGAGGCACAGACCAGGACGGGGCTCCCCGAGGAGCTGGTGTGTGTTCCTGGCGCTAGTGTGAGCCGTGTGGCTGGCTGGCGTGCCCGGAGCGAGGACAGACCTGCCCCGTCAGGCCTGGGGGCTGGGCCAGGCCAGGAGGGCGCCTGTAGCAGTGGAGCCGTCAGGTGGCCATTCTCAAGCGTAGAACGTTTGTCCTCTCCAGTGTCCTTGGGGGACTTCATCCCTCCAGAGCCGGAGGTGGGCTGGGTGTGCGCCTGCCCAGTGGCCCCCACACCTGCCTGCCAGGACCCAGGTGGCCCCTGACTCACCCAGCCCTGCGCACTGCTGCCTGGTTTGTCTGCGATGAAGAAAGGGGAGGGCCCTGGCCGGTTTGGCTCAGTGGTTAGAGTGTCGGCCTGCAGACCAAAGGATTCCGGTCAAGGGCACGTACCTCGGTTGCAGGCTCCTCCCTGGCCTTGGTCGGAGCGGGTGCAGGAGGCAACAGATCGATGTGTCTCTCTCACATCAATGTTTCTCTCTGTCTCTCCCTCTCTCGTCCACTCTCTAAAAATCAATGGAAAAAGATCCTCAGGTGAGGCTAAAAATAAATAAATAAATAAATAAATAAATAAATAAATAAAAGAAAGGGGAGGGAGTCCTAACCGGTGTGGCTCAGTGGATAGAGCGTCGGCCTGCGGACTGAAGGGTCCCAGGTTCGATTCTGGTCAAGGGCACGTACCTTGGTTGCGGGCACATCCCCAGTAGGAGGTGTGCAGGAGGCGGCTGATCGATGTCTCTCTCTCATCGATGTTTCTAACTCTCCCTCTTCCTTCCTCTCTGTAAAAAAAAAATCAATAAAATATATTTTAGAAAAATAAAAATAAAATATAATTTATAAAAAAAAAAAAAAAGGAAGGGGAGGGACAGCTGCTCCACAGGCCACTTTGGTGCCTTGGTTTCCGGCCCAGAGCGCCGACCCCTCTGGGCCCCAGGCCTGGGTCCTGCAGACGCTGGCGCTGCCCTGGGAGCCGCCAGGCACCTCTTCTCCCGTTTTGCCTGTAATTGAAGTTTGCCCTTTCGTTACCTAGGCACGAATTCTTCTCCGCAACGTTGTCGCTCCCTTTCCCGCTGTGAGGGTTATCTCTTCTGTTGATCCTAATTAAATAGAACATACTGTTCACCTAACTCCGGTGGCACTGAAGTTTACCTGCCGGCAGGCAGTGATGGCCATCCGGGCTGGGTTGGGAGCAGGGCCTGGCTGGCGCGGGGCGCTGCGGGGTGAGGGTGGGGGTGGGTGGGTAGTGGCTGTCATGTCCAGGCCAGGTGTACCTAACCTCCTGGGCCTGGGGGCTGCAGGACTTTGTAGCCAAGCAGCCTATAGCATCGTGCTGGTCCCTGCAGCAGAGGCGGCTTTGTCCTGCCCCTGGGGGCTGCCAGCTGAACTTGGGGCGAGGAGAGATAATCACCAGCTCCAGAGCGTCCCCAGGGAGAGGGTGAGGGAGGAGAGTGGGCTCCCAGGGGTGTGGAAGGATGAAAAGCGGGGGCAGGCTCCTGGCACCAGGGGTGGCGGCTGCAGAGAGTGCGGGGATCTCTGGGGAGCAGGGAGCGAGCAGGGCACACCTCCCGGTGCCCAGGACAGCTCTGCAGATGCCCTGCACCCTCAGGGAGGGACTGGCCTCCCAGGGGCCTGGCACGCCTGTGGGGCAGACTCAGTCCCTCACTCTTAGTCTTTGACCGTCTCGGAAGCCGGAGAATCCTGGTGGGAAAGGAAACCCGGCTTTCTGGGTGTGTCTGCCTGTGCATCCCACCGGGACCAGCACCCTTTCACTGTTGGGGAGCTCACTACCCCCCTAGCGCATCGGGGCGGCTTCTGCTGGAGGTTCCCATGTCCTTTCCCGGAAGCTGCAGCCTGCCTCCTCTCATCCGGGTGCGTGGGCCCCGGTCCTGGCTACTGGGGCCACAGCCCACACCTGCCCCCCAGCAGCCCTGTGGGGAGCCCGCAAAGCTCTCCTCTGCCCGTCCAGGGAAGGACTGGTTTGTGTGGGATGCGGCCAGCCTGCGGGGCTTCCAGCGCCCCATGCTCACTCACTCGGCAGTGGCCTGGGCCTGGGTTTCTGGTCCTTGTCGCCTTCTTTATATTTTAAATATATTTTTATTGATGTCAGAGAGGAAGGGAGAGGGAGAGAGAGATAGACACATCAATGATGAGAGAGAATTATCGACTGGCTGCCTCCTGCACGCCCCACACTGGGAATTGAACTGTGACCTCCTGGTTGGTGGGTTGATGCTTAACCGCTGAGCCACACCGGCCGGGCTGGGTCCTTGTGTTTCAAAAGGATTTTTAAAGTGAACGAGTAAATGTGTAAACTGCTGAGGGGATAAATGAACGGACGAGTGGAGGAGTGAACTGAACAAATGACTGCTCAGGGAGTAAATGGATTCCTAAGTGAACGAGTGAGTGAGTGAGTGAGTGAGTGGGTGGGTGGGTGGGCTGCAGGGGGCACAGGCCTGAGCAGGCTGGCCGCTGGAATCTGTGATGTCCCTGCTTCCCCCTCCTCACCCCCCCCTTCAGGTGTTGGGGAGGTGAGAGCTGCCCTCCTGGAGGCTGGGAGCCCGCATGTCCACCCTCGCTCTTCAGTGAGTGTAGCTACTGTTCATTGAAGGCTTTGTGCGAAGCATTGTGCTGGGTTGTAAAACATTGTTTTTAAACGATAAAAGCAATATGAGGTTTTTGTGCTCGTTTTATTTAATTTTTAATGTTTTGTTAATCACTCGAGAATATTTTCCCATTGATTTTTAGAGAGAGTGGAAGAGAGAGGGAGAGACAGAGAGCAATGTCGATGTGAGAGAAACACATCCATTGGTTGCACGAGCCCCGACCAGGGCCCGGGCGGGGGAGGAGCCTGCCACCGAGGTATGTGCCCTTGACCGGAATCGAACCCAGGATCCTTCAGTCTGCAGGCCGACGCTCTATCCACTGAGCCAAACCGGCGAGGACTCTCTTCACATATTTGAAGGAATGATTTCCACATCTGAAATAGTAATGCGATCCCCCACTTCCTAGAGATAAGCATGGTGCTTAGTTATCTCTCCTCCCAGACCTTTTCTGTGGTGCATTTACACTAAGACACGTGTGCACGTTCCCACACACGCCTGGGAACCTGGGTAGCGTCGTAGCCGCTGGACTACTCTTCCTGTTATTGCTGTCGTCACGAGGCGGTGAGTTTCCAATCCTGGTTGCGCATTAGCATCCTCTTAGGCACTTAAAGAAACGGCATCACCTGGGCCCCAGCTCTGTTGTTTTTGTTTTTTTGAAGATTTTTGGTACTTCAGGAGTGCAGCTGGGGTTCAGGACCAGGAGTCTGGGGGATCCCCTCATGTTCATGGGGGAGACCCACGCCCTGGCCACACTGCTGCGGAATAGACATTCCAGAACGTACTGACAGCCCTCTGTGGATGGACATGGAGGTGCCTCCAGTTCTTTCCTGTTACAAACGGGTGCAGGGAGAAGCCTCGTTTATAAATCGTCGTGTTTCTTAGGCCAGATTCCTGGAAGTGGAATAGTTAGTTAGGTCAGAGGGTGGTCACGTGACCAATTTGATCGCTATTCTCAAATTGCCCTCCACAAAGGGGGTGCCAAGTGACCCTTCTGTCATGATGTGGGAATGCACGTCTCCAAGTCCTGCCCACACAGGACGTGTGCTTTCCTCTTCTTCCTCTTCTTCCTCTCTTTCCTCCTCTTCTTCCTCCCCCTTCTTTTTGTCAGTCTGGCAGGCAAGAAACAGCTCCTTGTTTTAACTTGTACTTTCCTGATGACTAATGAAGTTAACCACTTTTCTTCATGTTTATAGACCATCTCTGTGTCTTCTTTAGGAAGGGGCACTGCACTGAATGTGGAGCTTGGGGGTTTGGGCATTTGTTTCCATCAGCTGGCTCTTTATTCATGTCTTTTTCTCCATCCATCACCCATCACCCATAATCCATCTTCCATCCATCCCTCCCTCCATCCATCCATCCATCCATCCATCCATCCATCATCCATCACCCATCACCCATAACCCATCATCCATCATTCATCACCCATCACCCATAACCCATCATCCATCACCCATCATCCATCATCCATCCATCCCTCCCTCCATCCTCCCTCCATCCATCCATCCTTCATCCATCCTTCATCCATCCATCCATCCATCCATCTATTATCATCCATCACCCATCACCCATAACCCATCATCCATCATCCATCACCTATCATCCATAATCCATCCCTCCCTCCCTCCATCCATCCATCCATCCATCCTCCATCCATCCATCCATCCATCCATCCATCCATCCATCCATCCATCATCCATCCATCCATTCATCATCCATCCATCCATCCATCCATCCATCCCTCCCTCCCTCCCTCCATCCTCCCTCCATCCATCCATCCTTCCATTCATCCATCCATCCATCCATCCATCCATCTATCCATCATCCATCATCCATCACCCATCATCTATCATCCATCATCCATCATCCATCATCCATAATCCATCCATCCCTCCCTCCATCCTCCATCCATCCATCCATCCATCCATCCTCCATCCATCCATCCATCCATCCATCCATCCATCCATCCATCCATCCATCCATCCATCCATCCATCATCAATCCATCCATCATCCATCATCCATCATCCATCACCTATCATCCATCCATCCATCCATCCATCCATCCATCCTCCATCCATCCATCCATCCATCCATCCTCCATCCATCCATCAGCCATCATCCATCACCCATCCATCCATCCAGCCATCCATCCATCCATCCATCCGCCATCAACCATCTATCCATTCATCATCCATTATCCATCAATCCTCCCTTCTTTCCTTGTCTTCCTTTTCTCCCTTTACTTTCCTTTCCCCCTCCTCCTTCCTTCCTTCTGTCCCTCCCTCCCTCCCATTCATCTAAATCTTGAGTATTGCTGCTGGGGTGCTGCTACCTCTGTAATGGCTGCTGCAAAACAAACGCTGGATGTTATTTCCACTTCTCACCTTTCTTCGTAAAAGAGAACATCTCTTCAGATTTCTTTCAGTTACTGCAAACGGGTTCCAATGTGTTAAAAAACAGGTACTAACTTCATAAAAGCAAACTGACGTAATGTGAACTTTTAAAAAGTTCGAGGCCCGTCGTTCTAATATCCAAACCTGGTACACACTTGTCCCAGACCACCTTACCTGGGTAGAGCTTGGCTTCCTGGCATTTGAAGTCGACACCACTACCTATTTGTTGGCTCATCCCCTCCATGGTTATTGAGCACCTACTCTGTGCTGGGCACTGTTCATGGTGCTGAAACAGGTGAACAGGCAGGCGGTTCTAGTGGGAGAGCGAGGGGCCATCTACAATTCCAGAATTTCTGGGGAATGACCCCAGGCAGGGAGAGGTGGGGGGGCTGTCCAGACAGGGCCAGCGGGAGGTGACGCTTGAGTCCAGGGTGATGGGAGGGTTAAGAGGGGAGCTGGGGGCTGGAAGCCTTTGTGATTGGTGCTCTGAAGGGGCTGGAGGATGTGGGAGGGGGGTCCTTCCCTGGGCTGAGAGGAAACCCCCCCCACTGGTCCAGCCCGCTGTGGTTTCTGTGACAGCCCAGGCCTCCGAGAGAGGCTTCTCCGGGTGGTAAATCTGTTCAATGGAGCTCTTTTGGGGACAGGGTGGGGGACAGGGTGGCTTCTGCTCCCAATCTTGCCCTGGGAGCCTCGTGAGGCTCCCCCTCTTCCCTATACCACGCCGTCCTATCTCAGCGGAAGCCTGTGAAAGTCACCGTGGAGGGCTCGGGACGGTCCCTCCTGGGCAGGCCGGCTGCGCGCAGAGTCCCTGCCTGTCTCGGTCACAGCCGTGTCCCCAGTGCCTGGCACCGGACCCATTCCCACCCCACCTGACAGATGGCCGAATGAGGCCAGGAGGCTCCCACGGCTCATCCCCCGTGGCCCAGCCCAGGACCCAACCCTGTTCCAAGCCAGGCTGTGACCCGAGCTCCTGGGGCGGGAGGTGGGGCGGGGGGAGCCGAGATTTCCTGGTGGGAGCTGGCCTGGGCCTCTGGCCTCCTGAAGTCTGTCTTGTCTGTAGATGTGGGTCCTGGGAGATGAGGGGAGGAGGATGGGGGTGGCTGGAGGTGCAGAAGGGTGGGCTGGGAGAGGGCCAGGAGGCGGGAGAGGAGGTGGGGAGGGGGCCCAGAGGAGGGGTCTCTGGGCTTGGGGCGGGGCAGCCAGGCGCTTGGGAACGCAGACCCTCCCGGGCTCTTGTCTGCCCGGACCACGTGGGCAGCCCTGGGACCCCTTTGAGGCGCAGTCCTGGGAACGAGTCGGCCGCCCCGCCCGCCGGGAGGGCTCCATGGCTGCGCGCAATAACTCAGGCCTGGGTTTGGGCACAAAGCGCCGCGGCAGGAGGCCGGCTGGGAAGGCGCAGGCTGTGGCTCTCTCCTGCGCCCCTGATGGGGACTGGGCTTGTTCCGCACCGCGGGGCCCCGCCCCTCCTAGTCTAGGGCTGGCGGGCACAGCGGGCGCCCCTAGAACTCCCAGTCCTAGGCCCCCGAGCTGGGGAACTGGGGGCGGGGCGGCGAGGGCAGTGCTGGCGTCTAGCCCGCAGCTGGGGGCCGCCAGCGGGTGGGCTGGGGCCCTGCCGGCCAGATGTGCGCCGTGGGGGACATCTGGGGCTGGAGCACCGAGGGGCCCTCGGCTTTGGGGCAGGGCTGGGGAAGCGCAGCGGACAGCAGCGGGGTTATGGACAATCTCAAATCAATTCCCTGATTGTTCTGAGCACTTCATGCCCGCTCACTCATTCATTTCGCTCCATCGCAACCCCATGAGGTCCTGTGATCACCGCCCCCCCCCCCGTGTACAGAAGGGGAAACTGAGGCACAGGGTGGGAAATTGAATTGCCGGACGTCCCAAGCTGGGGCTGGACAGGGTGTGAAGGCTGGCTCTGTGGCTCCAGAGCCATGAGTGGCCCGTGCGTGGCCGCCCGGCGTGCATGTGTGGGGGACCCGGGTGTGGGGTGGTTTGGAGTGTATCTGCAGATGCTTAAGAAAGGACAGACGGAACATTTGCAGGCAGATCTGAGTCACGATTCTGGGCTTGCCCCTTGAAACCACTCACTCATTCATTCCCTGGGTGGACCCTGCCTGACTTCATTCACTCCCTGGCTCTGTGCTCGCTCCTCCGCGGTGGCTGGGGCACAGTGACGAGTGACGAGGGCCAGGCCCCCCGTCAGAGAGCTGACAGTGGAGTGGGGGGCCGGGTCCCCCGTCAGAGAGATGACAGTGGAGTGGGGGGCCGGGTCCCCCATCAGAGAGCTGACAGTGGAGTGGGGGGCCGGGTCCCCCATCAGAGAGATGACAGTGGAGTGGGGGGGCCGGGTCCCCCGTCAGAGAGCTGACAGTGGAGTGGGGGGCCGGGTCCCCCATCAGAGAGCTGACAGTGGAGTGGGGGGCCGGGTCCCCCATCAGAGAGATGACAGTGGAGTGGGGGGGCCGGGTCCCCCGTCAGAGAGCTGACAGTGGAGTGGGGGGCCGGGTCCCCCGTCAGAGAGCTGACAGTGGAGTGGGGGGCCGGGTCCCCCATCAGAGAGATGACAGTGGAGTGGGGGGCTGGGTTCCCCATCAGAGAGCTGACAGTGGAGTGGGGGGCTGGGTCCCCCGTCAGAGAGCTGATAGTGGATGCGGGTCGGGTCATGAGGCCGGCAGGAAGTGTGAAAGTCACACCGTAAGTTGCTCGTGGGAGACTGCTCTGGCTGTCGGCCTCACCAGTGCGGTCCTGGGAGGTCATGACATGGAGGCCGCGTGTCAGCTGGCCGGGCGAGGGGAGGGACTCCCAGAGGGACGCTCTGAGCGCATTCCCAGGGCCACTCCCCTGCCTTGGGCCCAGCCCTGCGTGGGGAGGAGGGAGAAGGGAAGGCCATGGTCCCTTCCCACGAGGACCCGAAGGGGCGTGTGTCTGGAGGGGCAGGGACAAGTGGGGTGGCTCCTGGAAGGGTGAGGAAAGAGGGTGGGTGGGTGGGGAACGGGGTGCTGGCCGTGGGGTGGCCCGCTGGCCCTTTCTGGGAGTCCCCAGGGCCGCCCTGGGCTTGAGCTTGAATGACCCTGAGCCTTGCATAACCTCTGAGCTCAGCGCTTGGTTTCAGGGGTTCTGCTGGCCCCTCAGGATCCAGCGAGCAGCAGAAAGGGAGGCCGGAGGGCCCGCTGCCTTGCCCGCCTTCCACGGGGCGTGTGCAGCCATCGGTCAGGCTGCTCGGGTCCAGCATCCCCATGTCCCATGGACAGCGTCCTGAGCTCCAGGCCCCGGCTCACCGGGCCCGGGGGAGAGGGGCCCTGCACACCATTAGGTTAGGGTTGCAAGTGGAGGAGAGACCTGACACTCCATCGCTGTCACCGGGTCCCTGAGCTGCCCCACCCCCACGACCTCCGGCCGTTCCGTGAGCAAACAGCTCGTGCCCGCTGCGCCCGCAGATCAGACAGTATTGGGTACCTGCAAGGGCTTCATTCTGAATCACCTCAAAATGCCCCTCGCTCCGTGTGCCCCGGGGGCGGGGCTGGGTGTTCCCTACTTGGACTGCCGGTGAGGGTGAGGCTGGGCCTGTCCATGGCCTCTCTGTGCCTCTGTGCCTCTGTGCGGCCTTGTGCTTGTAAATGTATTTGTATTGATTTCGGAGAGGAAGGGACATCAGTGATGAGAGAGAATCATGGGTTGGCTGCCTCCTGCACGCACCCGCCTGGGGATCCAGCCCACAACCCGGGCCGGTGCCCTGATTGGGAATTGAACTGTGACCTCCTGGCTCCTGTGTCGATGCTCAGCCACGGAGCCGCGCTGGCCGGCCGGCTGTGCCGCCTTGTTTCCGTTAGGAGGGCTCCAGGGCTGCTCTCCTGTGGACACAGGCTTGGCCGGGGTGGCAGGAGGGGTTGGGCAGTCGTCAGGAACGGTGCCGAGGCTGACCGTGTGCCCAGGGCATGCTGACCGCTCCCCTCCACAGCCCTGGGAGGTTGGAGCCACTAGGTTTGCCCGCCTGCAGGTGAGGGTCAGCCTGAGGTCCAAGGTCACATGTTGCAGGCAGGCTGCTTGCCACCCTGGGGCCCGTGAATCACTCCCAGGGCCACCGTCTACAGGCCTGAGAGGGAGGCCTGAGAGGGAGCCGCCCCTCTCCCCAGCCCCTAGGGGCACAGGCTGGGCTGGGAGACAGACCCAAGAACAGCCATGAACTCTGAGGCTGGTAACATCACATTCCCCCCAGGACCCAGCTGGTGGCCAAGTGCACCCTCCACCCTCCTCCCCCTTCTGCCTGCCTGGGCCTGCCCCTGAGCTTCACTGGGGGAGAAGCAGTGTGGAGGGGCGGGGGGGGGGGGGGGGAGGGTGAGGTCAGGTCCCTGGGACATTTGGGTTGGGGGGAGGGCAGGGCACACCCTCAGTTCTGCTTGGTGGGAGGTGCTGGCTGCATTTCGGGGAGGGATCCTCCCTGCTGTGTGCCCCACCCCACCCCCAAACCCCAAGAGTCCAGCTGGCTCAGCCCAGGAATCTTGGATGTGGTGGTTGGGGGTGGGTGGCCTTGCTGAGGGACTCCCAGATTTAAAGGGCCCTGTCTCCCGGCCTCTCTCCGTTGCCATGCACACCGCCCCTCTGGCCCGAGGCCTGGCCGGCCTGGGAGCCTGCATCTGCCGCCTCAACATTTTCCCGGGGCCTGAGTTTGGACCCGGGGGTGCGTGGCCCTCCATGGCGGCGTCTCCAGGCTGCCCTTCACCGTGCCCGTCCTGGCTGAGAGCCTGGGAGCGGCTCCAACCCCCCCTGCAGCCCTCTCCCTGGGCACCGACCCTCTGCATTCCCTGCCCTGCACCCCCTCCTGCGAGGCTTCCTGGAACCCGGGGACCCTGGAGGTTTCTGGACCAGATCGAGTTGCCTGGGTGGTTCTTTCCGTTTTGTTTTTTTTTGGGCCGTCCAGGGTGGGGGAGCCGGGAGAGGAGCTGATAATTGGGCCAGCTCCAGCCAAGGGTGGAGGCAGCCCCTGACTCCCCGGGTGGAAGTGTGACCCCCAGCCCCTGCCCCTGAGGGGCTGGGGGGCCTGGCTTCCTCTCCTGGCGAGGACCAGCCGGTTTGGTGTTTCCTGCCTCCTCCCTTTTGTTTTGCAGCAGGAGGCCCCTGGGGGGACGCGGGCCCCTCTAGCTGCTCTCCCTGGCGACTGGGGCCTGGCTTGGCCTGGCACCGCCCGGCCCTGCTGAGCCTGGATGGGGTGAGCTAGATTGCTTCTCCCCACCCTCCTGGCTGGACAGCTGGGCCAAGGTGGGCCCACCTCTAGGCCTGTGCCAGAGGGCGAAGCTGATGCCAGGGCTCCTCCCAGACCCTGGGGCTGGCCGCTGGGGGGTGGGGCTCTGGAGGAGGCTGAGGGCTTGGGGGAAACGGAGCCCCAAGGTCATCGGGTGGGAGAGAGCAGGATCAGCCCCCTGGGGGCAGGAGCCAGGGCTGAGGCCGCTGGAGTTAATTCTGCGCTGCCTTTGAGGACCCCCAAGCCCTCCGCAGCCCTGCACTGCTGGCCCGCGCCCTCCAAGGCCCACTGCACACATGGTTTTGCTTTTCCAGGCATCCTCCCCTGGTCCCCTCCCTCTGGGTGCCTTCTGAGCTCCTCGGGCCCCTCCCCCAGCCCTCCTGGGCCCCCTCCTTCCTCCTTGACCCACTTTAGTCCCCTGTTGCTGGGGGAGGGGTGCGCACAGCCGGCGGCTCTGATCCTGGCTGCCTCCCCCAGCATCCCTCGGGGCGGGCTCTGGATGGAGCCAGCAGGCTGAGCGGCCGGGCCCCAGGGACTGGCACGCGGCGTGCTCCGAGTGGCGGCCTCCCTGCCCCCTCCTTGGACAGACAGTTCTGGACAGCTGCCCCTGCCCCGGCCCCTGGGAGGCCCTGCCAGGGCCGGGCTCCGGTTTCCCCCAGCCCCAGGGAGCTGTGGCTGCAGAGGTCCCTCCTTCCACCTCCTCCTTGGCGAGTACGTGCGCTTCCCAGAGGAGCCCCGGGCGGCCCAGGCCATTCTTCCCGCAAATCTCTGCTGGAGACACTGGAGCTGGGGTCCTGGTCTGTGTCGGCACTCGATCTGGGCGCCTCGGGGAAATTCACCCACCCTCTCTGGGCAGTGAGGGAGCTGGACCAGAGAGCTAACCTTCACTGAGCATTTACTACGTTCAGTATGGCACGGCATGCTTTCCTAATCCCTATCTTATTTATTTATTTAAATGTATTTTTATTGATTTCAGAGAGTAATGGAGAGGGAGGGAGATAGAAACATCAATGATGAGGGAGAATCATTGATCAGCTGCCCACTGGGGATGGAGCCGACAACCTGGGCATGTGCCCTGACTGGGAATCAAACTGTGATCTCCTGGTTCCTAGGTCAATGCTCAACCACTGAGCCACACCGGCCGGGCCTTAATCCCTATCTTAAAGGAGGGGCAATGGCAGCACAGAAAGGGAGAGTAACTTGCTGGGGGTCACACAGGCTGTACACGCTGGAACCACAGGGGTCAGAGCCTGGCCAAAAGTCTGATGGGAGATTCTCTCTGCTCTAACCTGATGCTGAGGCTAACTTCTGGGCTGCTGGTTGGCCTGCTAAGGGCTTGAGATCCCCCTCCAGGGTCCTGCATCATCCTGTCCCCCAACCCCCACGTCCCCTCTCGGGTCCTTGTGTCCTCAGATGTTGCCTGGGCCCTAAGCCTGCCCCCTGCTTGGAACTTGCCCCATCCTAGTGCTGTGGTCCAGGGGCCTGGCCCCCTGAGCACCTGTCCCAGCACAGGTGTGACCTGGCGGCCAGCACCACCAGCTGCAGGAGCCCTGAGCCCCGGGAGTTTCCCCCTCCCTCCCTGCTCGCTACTATGTGCCCAGCCCTGCTGAAGCCCCTGCGCATTCTCCCCCTCCTCCCTTCCCACAAGCCCCCGCAAACGACAAATGTAAGAAATGGTGTGCACTCTGCGAGGGCGGTTCAGATGGGGGAACCTGTCCCTAACCCCTGAGTTCCTGCTTTCCGCCCTGAGAGCTGACATCTGTCTGTCCTCTGGGACCCCGTTCCTGCCTCCATCCTTGTCTTGCTGAATCAAGGAGGGGCCGGAGGTGGGGTGGGGGCTTTGGGAGCCACGTCCGGGCATTTTTTCTTATTTGCCTAATTTCCTCTCTCAATTGTATCTTGTGATTAAACATTTTCTTAGCGCTTGGTCAGGGCCAGGCCGAGTTTCTTTTCATAAACATGGGCCAGTGAATGGAACCGCCCTGCGTGTGTCCGCGGGAGGCTTCATTTGCATAGTGATTGTTCTTGTGAAACCAAATAATCGCTGGCAGTTTATGAAACTATCAATACCTAGGGCTGGAGCCCCGCGCATGCGCAGACGCCTCCTCTCGCGCAGGGCAGTCCGTCCGCTTCCAGAGGACACTCAGTCCCAGTCCCGGGAAGAGCCCGTGCGGGGTGTTCTCTGCCCAGAGGTGTTTCCTAGGCTGTGGGTATTGCCCGGTGGGTGGAGCTTGTGCAGGAGGATAAAGGCGCCCACACCTGTGAACCCCATTCTAATAGGGGGCTTGCAGGGGGTCGTCCGCGCCAGGTGGGCGAGGTGAGGGCCAGGTGGGTGGGGTGAGGGCCAGGTGGGTGGGGTGAGGGTCAGGTGGGGGAGAGGTGAGGGCTAGGGGTCGAGGTGAGGGCCAGGGGGCGGGGTGAGGGTCAGGTGGGTGGGGTGAGGGCCAGGGGGCTGGGTGAGGGCCAAGTGGGTGGGGTGAGGGCCAGGGGGCGGGGTGAGGGCCAGGTGGGTGGGGTGAGGGTCAGGTGGGGGAGAGGTGAGGGCTAGGGGTCGAGGTGAGGGCCAGGTGGGCCAGGTGGGCGAGGTGAGGGCCAGGTGGGCCAGGTGAGGGCCAGGTGGGCGGGGTGAGGGCCAGGTGGGCCAGGTGAGGGCCAGGTGGGCGGGGTGAGGGCCAGGTGGGCGAGGTGAGGGCCAGATGGGCGGGGTGAGGGCCAGGTGGATGAGGTGAGGGCCAGGTGGGCGAGGTGAGGGCCAGGTGGGCGAGGTGAGGGCCAGGTGGGCCAGGTGAGGGCCAGATGGGCGGGGTGAGGGCCAGGTGGGCGAGGTGAGGGCCAGGTGGGTGGGGTGAGGGCCAGGTGGGCCAGGTGAGGGCCAGGTGGGCGGGGTGAGCGCCAGGTGGGCGGGGTGAGGACCAGGTGGGCGGGGTGAGGACCAGGTGGGCGGGGTGAGGACCAGGTGGGCGGGGTGAGCGCCAGGTGGGCGGGGTGAGGGCCAGGGGGCGGGGTGAGGGCCAGGGGGCGGGTTGAGCGCCAGGGGGGCGGGGTGAGGGCCAGGGGGCGGGGTGAGTGCCAGGTGGGCGGGGTGATGGCCAGGGAGCGGGGTGAGCGCCAGGTGGGCGGGGTGAGCGCCAGGTGGGCGGGGTGAGCGCCAGGTGGGCGGGGTGAGCGCCAGGGGGGCGGGGTGAGGGCCAGGGGGCGGGGTGAGCTGAGGAACCTGCAGACCGGAGCCCCGTCCTTGACGCTGTCTTCCAGCCTTGTCCTTCCGTTAAGGTTGCAAGCGGGTGGCCTGAAGCCGCGCCGCCCACGGACGTGTTTTGATTGGGTTGTTTGTACAGAACAACCTTTAGGAACCTGGAGATGCCACGGGAGCATCCGTTCAGAGTTCTCGCTTCTCTCTCAGAGCACTCCGCAGATCTGGCGCCGCCATGTGTGGGTCCTGCCTGGCGGCCATCCGGGCAGTGGGGGGGAGGGGGAGGGCTGCCCGCAGGTGGGGCACATTCATTCATCAGACCGCCCTGCGCATGCCTGACCCGGGGACCTGGGCTCCTGGTTGTCACGGCCTGTTGGCCCAGTGCCCAGTGTCCTGCAGGCCGGGGCCCTGGGTCCCTGCTCTGGGCTGTGGTGAGGAGACAGGGCTCAGGCCCTTCCTTGGTGAGTGACTGCCCTGGACCCCTGGCTCTACGGGCGGGGCTGTGGGCTCCAGGCCTCCCGATGTCCACGTGGCCGGCCGGGAGGGGACAGGTGTGGAAAGGGAGTCACTTTGGGAGGTCACGCCCTCATTCCCAGGAGCTGGCTTTTGCAGAACATGCCTGGCCTCCGCCCTCCGGCTTCCTGCAGGCCCGCTGTCCCCAGAAGACAGGTGTCCTGAGCTCAGGCTGTTCCGTAGGCTGAGGCGGCGCCCAGCTTGGTCAGCGGGCTGAGCCGGGAGGACTTGGAGCTGATTGTAACTCGTGTTCAGTCTGCTGGTGGTGGGTGGGCCGCCCGACCCCTGGCCAGGGAGGGGATGGTTTGGCTGGTCTCGGGCTCAGGCTGGGTTTGCATTTGGAGCTAAGGAAGGCTGCCTGCCCCACACGCCCCGACGCCCCGACTGCCCGGCACCCTCAGATACTTGGTTGCTTTTCTGGAGCTTCTGCTTTGCAGGAGGGAAAGGCAGGAACAACAGAGCTCGGGGTGATGCTGACGAATGCTGGCAACCTTTGCCCCTGGTCTCCCTGATGGACGCCTGGGGGAGCCACAGCCTGGCTCTTTGCCCCTCACACAGGGGTCTCACGTTACCCTCACTACGACTCTAAGTGGTCGTTTCTTATACAGATGAGGAAACCGAGGCCCCCGGTCACATGGCTGGTGGAGGAGCTGGTCACATGGCCGGTGGAGGAGGCTGGATTTGAACTCAGGCCTCCAGGCTCTGGGGCTGCCCTCCCTTTTAGGTTGTTCCACTACAAAATAGGAATTGTCCCAACCTCCTGGAGGGAAAACGGTAAGATAAAATGAGCAAAGACATAGTTCACTGTGACCTCTAACCTCTACTTATTCCAGCAGGCCAGTGGGACTCGGCACTTTGAAGTTTCTGGAACTCATTAATGCTTGATGGTGTCATTAGCATAACTCTTCCTCCACTTCCCTAGGCCCCACTCTCTCTGACCTGGGGCTGGGAGGGTCCCCTGGGGAGAGGAGTGCATCTCTCTTTCTCTCCCCTCCCCCTCTCCCCCTCTCCCCCTCTCCCCCTCTCCCCCTCTCCTCCTCTCCCCCTCTCCCCCACCCCCCCCACCCCCACTCCGAATTGGACAGAGAAACCTGAAGACTATTCTGTTTTGTGTTTTTTTAAAAATATATTTCATTGATTTTTTACAGAGGAAGGGAGAGGGATAGAGAGTTAGAAACATCGATGAGAGAGAAACATCGATCAGCTGCCTCCTGCACACCCCCTACTGGGGATGTGCCCACAACCAAGGTACATGCCCTTGACTGGAATCAAACCTGGGACCCTTCAGTCCGAAGGCCGACGCTCTATCCACTGAGCCAAACCGATTAGGGCAAAACTATTCTGTTTTTAAAAAAAATATATTTTTGTTGATTTCAGAGAGGAAAGGAGAGAGAGATAGAAACATCCATGATAAGAGAGAATCATTGACCGGCTGCCTCCTGCATGCCCCCCACTGGGGATGAACCCACAACCCGGGCATGTGCCTTGACCAGGAATTACACCGTGACCTCCTGGTTCATAGGTTGATGCTCAACCACTGAGCCACACCTAGGGCCTGAAGGTTATTCTGGAAGGAGGAGAGCAAGTGGCTAGGCCAGTCATTCTGTTTAGATAGAAGTGGCTGGGTGACCGGATGGTATTGGGTGGGATCCTTTGGGCTGCCAGACATTAAATCCAAGTTCACACAGCTTGAGCACGAGGGGATGTAGCAGCTCCTAGGACTCGAAGTCCGGAGGGAGTGTGGCTGCAGATTTCCTAGTGGAGCAGTCAGCGCTGTCAGCAGGGACCAGGTGTCTTCCATCTCTTCACTCTGTTTTGCTCAACACATTGCCTCTTGCCCTTGGCGTTGTCTCCTCATGGTGAAGAAATGGCTGTTGTGACACCAGCCATCACATCAATGTCCAAAGACCAGGGGAGAGAAACGCCCTTAGGCCTGTCTTTAGAGGGAGCGCCCTTTCCGAAATGGCGCTGCTGTGCCTCCCTTGTGTCTCGGTGGTGAGAATGGCACCGTGACACCTTCTAGACCCGTGGTCGGCAAACTGCGGCTCTCGAGCCACATGCGGCTCTTTGGCCTCTTGAGTGTGGCTCTTCCACAAAATCCCACGGCCTGGGCGAGTCTATGTTGAAGAAGTGGCGTTAGAAGAAGTTTAAGTTTAAAAAATTTGGCTCTGAAAAGAAATTTCAATCGTTGTGCTGTTGATATTTGGCTCTGTGGACTGATGAGTTTGCCGACCACTGGTCTAGACGGACCAAGGGCCAGGGTAGAGAGCTGACCTTGGATTCAGTGGCCTCTGGGCGCCCCGCACCCCGTTTGAGTTGGGTTAGCAAGGGAGACATGGAGGGAAGCTGCCGGGAGGGGCCGGTGCTGTTAGGGACAGGTGGGCTCAGGAGGCCTGTGCCAGCAGCTGCATGTCTTTCAGTGCAAGGTTCTGGCCCGGCCGGCGAGGCTCAGTGGTTGAATGCCGACCATGTCAGGGTTCGACTCCCGGTCAGGGCACATGCCCGGGTTGCGGGCTCGATCCCCAGTGGGGGGCGTGCAGGAGGCAGCCGGTCCATGATTCTCTCTCATCACTGATGTTTCTCTCTCTCCTCCCTCTTCATTCCTCTCTGAAATCAATACAAATATATTTTAAAAAGTGCAAGGTCCTGGAACCCCTTCTTGACTCCTGACGGCTGTCCTCCCCTCACCTCATGCTCTCGGCCTGCACTGTCCCTTTGCACCTCCCCCCCCCCTTCTCCTGCCTGGCTGACTCCTCATCCTTCTGGACTCAGGTTCATTGTCACCTTTCCTGACCCCCCCCCCGGGGGGGCCCCCACTGTTAGCCTCTCTCTGTCATGTTTGCTCTTCCTGATAGGAATGAATTCATGTGTCTCCTTGTGGACAGTCTTCCTTCTGTGCTGGATGCTCAGCTGGGGGTGACCGGGACCGGGTTCGGCTTGCCCACACCTGTGTCCTAGGTTTCAGGAGGGAGGCCAGGGGGCAGGAGTGGGGAGCCGGGGAGCGCGTGGCATGGAGTGGGCAGTGAGTGAATACGCATGGACGGGTCTCCTTGTCTCCTTCCTCCGTGCTTCTGCCCCTGTCCCCCGCCCCTGTGCTCTTTGAGGAAGAGGAGAAGCAGGAGGAGAGACGGAGGGAGGCGTCCTGTCCCCCAGCAGCTGGTGGACCTGCTTTCTCTTTACAGAGACCGGGGTGCCGGCAGGGGCTTCTCCAAAGGCTGCTTCTGCCAAAATCTCTGCTCCGGAGGCGGGGCGCCCAGCGGGGAGCCTGTGGGGGGCTGCCGAGGATGGGAGCTGAGGCCTGAGGTTGGCCCTGCTGGCTGGTAGGTCCAGTAGCTGAGGCCAGCGGGCAGGGTGGTTGCGTGGCTGCGTGGCTGGCTGTCTGAAAGTCTGGACCTGACCCTCGCCGACAGGGGTGAGTTGCTTTGCCCGAGGGCAGTTGGTTGTCACTGCTGAGAACCCCCACCCATGGGACTGCAGGCCCCCACTCTGGGTGTCAGCCCGCTCCTGGGGAGGCACTTCCGCTCTCAGTCTTGCTCCTACCAGATCTCCAGGCGGGCACGGGAGCCAGCTGGTCCTTCCAGGTGGAGAGAGTTGGCTGAGTCTCTTTGCAGTTCAGAGATTAATAATCTGAAGACGTGTGTGTGTGTGTGTGTGTGTGTGTGTGTGTGTGTTAATCCTCACCTGAGGATAGTTTTCCATTGACTTTTAGAGAGAGTGGAAGGGAGGGGGAGAGGCAGTGAGAGAGAAACATCGATGTGAGAGAGACACCTGGGCCGGGATCTAGCCTGCAACCGAGGTATGTGCCCTTGTCTGGACGAATTGAACCCGAGACTCTTCAGTCTGTGGGCTGACGCTCTAACCACTGAGCAAACTGGCTAGGGCGATCTGAATAATTTTGAGGAATTCCTTGACTGGAATAGTTAGGGGTTTGCAGGGGTCAGATGAAGTGGATCGTGGGACACACCCACACGGCGTTGCCATATTGTTGCCGTGGGACTGGGGAGGGGGACAGGAGGAGCAAGCCCAGGCCAGATTGGGCGCTCCTGAGGGTGAGTGGGGTCACACAGGGAATGGGGGACTCGGCCCCGGGCGGGTAGAACCAGATTCTGCGAGCCTGCCTCAAGCTCTCCCTAATTTAGGGCCTCTGGCTCACCGTTCTGCAGCCCCCTTCTCTGTAGCTGGTTGTATGCAAATGATGGCCTTGTATGCAAATGATGTGGGCGGGACTGCAGCCTGTGTCCACGGGCCTGGGCTTCTCGACCCACGTGGCCACCTCTGGGACCCTCCGGAAGGAAGGCGTTGGCTGCAGTGTGAGCCTCATGAGCAAAGTGTAGGCTATGGTAGGGCTGGGGGTCCCCCACCAGGATTTGGTCTCCCCACACCCCCCTCCCTCCCCCCCCAAGCGGAGCCCTTGACTCGGCGAGGCTCTCCCCGAGGCTGCTCGGGCTCTGGCTTCTGCGGCCTTTTCTCTTGCAGTGGGAAGTGTCGGTGTGAGTAATTATATATATTTTCACAAACTCGGACTCTGCTTCATTGAAACGTCTATAAACATGTCTGTATAATTCTAATGAGCTGCGCGCAGAGAGCCGTCAGAAAGTTACACGGGGCGGCGCGTTTGCCAGACTGTGGCCTGAAAGCCAAGGAAAATATTATGTTCTTCCAACAAGCGGACTCTTCATGCAGCCGGTTCCCAAGATAAACAGGAGATATTGGAGGACAAGTGAGATTTTCAGCAGCGATGGCTGAGCTGCTTGTAAGTGGTGTTCACCAGAGTGCCAGCAGGGTGGGTGGCTTGATTGAGTGATAAATGCTCTTCAAGGAAAATGCCCCAGACGAGGAATGCGGGGTCGGGACCCTGGAGACGGGCCATCGTGGTGCGCTCGCTCATGTCCGGGGGCGGGAGGCGCTGACGCGGTGAGCCGGCTGAATCAGAGGGCCGGTGCACTTCTGTCCCGCGGTTTACGCGCCGGTTCCTGAGAAAGTGTGGGCACGAGAGCCGTGGGCCTGCTTTCCAAGCGGGTGAGAATGACTGAGCCCTGGCGGGTGGCTCAGTTGGTTGGAGTGCTGTCTGGTGCTCCCCCGAAAGGTTGTGGGTTTGATTCCCGGTCAGGGGTGTATCGGAAGGCAACCGATCGCTGTTTCTCTCTCACCTGATATTTCTCTCTCTCTCAAAATCAGTAAGCATGTCCTGGGGTGGCGATTAAAAAAAAAAAGATGCTTTTAACCCTTTGCACTCGCTTGCTTTTTTCTCGAGCTGCTACCATGCTAACCGTGTCGAGTCACACTCGACGTCTGAGTGCAAAAGGTTAAGTTAACTTTCATGCATTCATCCATCCACCCATCCATCCAGCATCCATCCATCCATCCATCCGTCCGTCCATCTATACTTCCATCTATCCATCCACCCACCCACCTATCCATCCATCCACCCACCCATCCACCCATCCATAAATCCATCCATCCATCCATCCATCCATCCACCCACCCACACATCCACCTACCTATCCATCCATCCACCCATCCATCAGCTTTTCAGTGAGGTTATCGGTGCTCCCCAAATCACAGAGATAACCAGGGACAGAGTTGATAAGGGACCTCAACATTTGAACCTGGATTCTGGGCAGGCATTAGGTTTAAGATGCCCTAAAGCGATTCTCATGAAAACCTCTGAGAAGGTGTTTAGGGCAGCTGCACCCCTTCTCCTTTCCTCCTCACTTGCTGTGTCCAGATGTTTGCCTCTGATGTGCTCCCAGGAAAGGCTCTCTGAAGGTCCTCTCTCAGTCCTCTGGGCTGGATGGGCCAGAGGTGGGTGCCTTAACGCACCCCGCTCAGCCCGGTCCCTGGCAGGCAACACCCCTTTTTCAATAAGCAGGAGTTTTTATTCTGAGCAAATTCTTCCGAAACCTTGTTGGGCCTTCGAAAAGAGATACCTGGGACCACCTTGTCTTACAGGCCGGATGGATTGGACCTGGATGTTAGGGTCTGTTTTCAGTCACTTCATTCATTCCCTCCCTCATTCATTTCTGCCGAGGTGTGATTTTTTCTTCAAGGAGGTTCCCCTGGTCTCAAGTTTCCGGAGGCACCGGTACAATCTCGATTCCAATTAGCTTAATTGCGTTATGTTAGACTTCTTAGGAAAGGTTTTTTTCCCCTGCTGATGGCTGTGGTTCCAGGAACGTATGCCCCCACCAGCTGGCTTCCTTCCTGCTGTTCCCAAGCTTGCGTTTCCTTCAACTTCATTTCTCCAGGACTGGCTGACCCCTCCGTCCTGTGAGTTCCTGTGTCTTTGCATCAGTTTAATATGTTTTATTTTTTAAAAAATATATATTTCTGTATTGATTTCAGAGAGCAAGGGAGAAGGAGAGAGAGATAAAAACATCAATGATGAGAGAGAATCATGGATTGGCTGCCCCCTGCATGCCCCCTACTGGGGATCAAGCCCACAACCCAGGCATGTGCCCTTGGCTGGAATCGAACCTGGGACCCTTCCGTCCGCAGGCTGACGCTCTATCCACCGATCCAAGCCGACTAGGGCTAATATGTTTTTTTAATTTTTTTTTTTTTTTTTTTTTAGAGAGAGGAAGGTAGAGGGAGATAGAAACATCAATGTTGAGAAACGTTGATCAGCTGCCTCTTGTACACCCCCTACTGGGGAATCAAACCTGAAACCCAGGCATGTGTCCTGATCCGTCGCCTCTTGGGTCCTGGGGTCAACGCTCAACCACTGGGCCACACCGGCCGGGCTGTTGCATCAGTTTCTGTTGGAGTGGCCGAAGCAGGGTGGAGAGGACACCAGGAAAAAATTATATATGCGATATATAGGTCTGGCATTTATTTTTATTTTGTTTTTTTATGGATATTTAAAAAAATTATTTTTCAATTACTGTTGACATTCAACACGATTGTGTATTAGTTTTAGGTGCTCAGCATATATTTTACAAAGTGATCCCCACTCTGATACTTTGTCCTCTGGATACCATACATCGTTACTATTGGCTGTTTCCTTTGCTGTACTTTTATATCCTTTGCAACTGCCCAATTGTCCGTCTCAACCTACTCACCTTCTTCCCTCTGCCCCCCAACACCCCTCCCCTCTGGCAGCATCAGTCTCTTCTCTGCAAACAAAACAGAAACAGTATGCGTAACATTTCAGTGCCAATTGTCTGTACCCCTTACATCTGTACGATGGCATGCATCTTCTTATTTATTTATTTTTAAAAATACATTTTTTAATGATTTCAGAGAGGAAGGGAGAGGGAGGGAGAGAGGAGAGAGATAGAAACCTCAATGATGAGAGAGAATCATTGATTGGCTGCCTCCCGCACACCCCCTAATGGGGATAGAGCCCGCAACCCGGGCATGTGTCCTTGACTGGAATTGAACCCGGGACCCTTTAGTCTGCAGGCTGATGCTCTATCCACTGAGCCACACCAGCCAGGGCGGCATGCATCTTTTTAAATTCCTTCCTTGTCTGTGTGTGCATGTTTCAGTAAAAGAACCGGACCCAAATGTACCCTGAGTTCTGGCCCCGGCCCTCTTCCCTGTATCATCAACATCAGGTTTTTCACAAAGTTCTTTTCAGCACGCGGAGGAAGCGGTAACATCCTGACCGACACATAGGATGTCGGCGCAGTCCTGGTGCTGTTAAGTGATCAGGATTTCAGCCAAGGGAATATAATGAAATCCACATAAAAATTTATTTACCTAATGAAAATCCTGGAGTAATGCATAAGTGGTTCTCTGATAATAAAATGCAAATCTAAAACTATAACCAGGAGGACAATAATCCTCATTAAACGTATTGTCTAGAGGAAGCCCATGACATCCACTTAACAGTGATTTGATTTGTTTAGTAATTTCCACGTAATATTTAAACTTTATTCCGAGCCTTGAACACCCTCCCACGAGCGCCTCTCCCACCCGGGCGGACGGCAGTGGCCGGTGGGTGAGGGTCCCAGCCTGGGCACCCTGGCAGGGCGTCTTACCCAGGCAGCGCTGTGCCTGCCGGAAAGGTGGGGTCCAGGAAGGGAAAGCAAGGGGTTCAGTTTCCTTCTGCGTGGGAGACGCATGAAAGCTCCCGTCTCAGGACCAGGAACTCTGAGGCCCAGAGGGCGTGGGAGGGCAGGGCCTGGCCCTGGTGGGCCCTGAGCCCTGGGGCAGCCCTGTCTCCGTCCCACTGCTCCTCCCTCCTGGGGAGTGACCAGGGCCCTCACTCCAGCGCCCCGCGGGCGGATCGGCAGCTGCCCCTGGCCCAGGAGCACCCAGCCCTCCCCTAGGCCTGTGAGGACTGCCCCTTGGAAGCTGGTGGCGGGGGCGGGGAGGGGGGGGGGGAGACACCTGCTCTGGGAGCGGGCTCCCCTGGGATGGGAACCCGGCGCTGTCAGTGGAGTGACAGTGGGCGAGGTCCTCACCCCTGTGAGCTCAGTCCTCACCTGGGAAAGGGACCGAGCCTCCTTCTCCAGGAGCCTGAGGAAACCGGCAGGAGCCTGTCCGCCCGGGGCCACGGCCTCGCCGTGCGCTCAGAAGCCCCTCGGGTAGTTTGGGAAGCAAAATAGGGAACATTGGGGCCTGAGGCCTTCTGCTCAGTTTGAGGCTCATGATCTACACCCGAGACGAGAAAAATGAGCCTTTGGGATTTTAACTGTTCACAATCACAAAGTCCCAAAGCAGCAGCAGATTAAGGCTGATGTGTGTGTACACACATGTGCTTGTGTGTGTGCACATGTGCTTGTGTGTACACCTGTGCTTTTGCACATGTGCTTGTATGTGTGAAGTTTTCCTATCAGACATATGCTATTATCTTTTCTTTTAAGAAAATCTATTTTTATTGATGTCAGAGAGGCAGGGAGAGGGAGAGAGAGAGAGAAACATTCAATGATGAGAGAGAATCATGGATCGGCTGCCTCCTACATGCCCACTGCTGGGGATGGAGCCTGCAACCCGGGCCTGTGCCCTGACTGGGAATCGAACCGGGACCTCCTGGTTCATAGGTTGATGCTCATCCACTGAGTCACACTGGCTGGGCTCCCCTACCCTTTCCTTCTTCCTCCTTCTCTCTTTTTCTGTCAAGTTACAACTTTTCTCCCTTTGGGATGGTGCAGAGTGTTTGAAACAGATGAAAATGAAAAGAAGGTAACACATCACTCATGATCTCAGGCAGGAATCTCCTTGTGAAGGCAACACGGGCCGGGTAAGCCCGGAGGAGCCGGCGGTGCCTGCTCTGCGCCCTCACCCGCACGGAACCTGTTTCCTTGCCTTGAAGGCGGCGTGGACACCCGCTTTCCGCGCAGGAGTGGAGATCACACCAGATGGTGTGTGTCCAGCGCTGGGCTGAGGGCTGGCACGCAGTCAGCGCCTGATAAATGGGAAGGGTTCGGGGGCAGGAGGAGAGGTTGGGCTGAACAGAGGCCGGTGAAATGGAGAAGCCAGGCAGCCATTCAGGTGGGGATGCCAGCCTGCTGGCAGGCCCGCCAGCCGTAATGCCCCGAGCTTCCAGCCAAGGGCCAGCTCAGGTTACTCCCGGCCCATTAGCGATGCTGGTCAGAGCTTGGAGCCTCTTAAGTTCAAGGTCGATCACAGGCCTGGTCCCCCTCCCACCACCAGCCTCTCTTCTCCGCCCGCCAGGAGTCATTAGTCACCACCGGGTTGCCTGATGAGAGAGAGAGCGGCTGACTCAGTGCTGCTTCCCTGCACTCCGGGGCCACACCCCAGGGCCAGGCCCTGCTGGCAGAGGGTCCCAAGCGTCCGTCACCCGGAGAGGTTGAGGTTCCATTCACATCTCTGGAAAAGCAGTTAAATCCTGGCTCCGCAGCTCATTACTGGCTGGGCAAATCATGGACTGATCCGGGCCTCAGTTTTCTCATCTGTTGAATGGGGCAGCAGTAGTAGCATCTCATCCAGGAAGGGGAGACTGATCCTGTACCCTGCCTTCAAGTAGTAATCCTGTTACTATTCTCCCAGGAGAACTTCCTGGAGGAGGAGGGATCTGATCCCCCCTACATGAAGAAAGATGAGGACGGCTGAGGAGAGGGGGAGGCAGGGAGACGGGAGGTTCTACAAGAACCTAGCTCTCACTGACAGGGAGGATCTCCTCCCTTCTGACCCAGCTGGGAGCCTGGCAAGGGGACGGGCACTTGCTGGAGGGACGATGCGGGAACAGCATCCTCTTGGCCTGAACTAACTTGTCTTCAAAAATTCCTGCAGGGGCAGCTCAGGCCTACGAGTGACCTTTCTGCCCCAACGCACCCACAGTTTCGTGTATGGGGGACTGTCCCCTCCCCGTCCCCAGAGTTCCCGCCCGCCCTTGTTGGAGGTGATTTGTGGGGGAGCCAGGAGGACAGGGGCGAGCCGCTGATGGGCGTTCTCGTGCAGCCTCTGTGGGAGGGAGACTGCAGGGCATTGGGTGCGGCTCCGGAGGCCCTCCTGTGGGCGGCAGAGCCCACCTCACAGCCGCCTTTGAGGCTGCAGAGGGCCTGGGGCTGGGGGGGATACCCTGAGGCCTGGGGAGTCCACAGAGGGTTTGAGTGACAGTCCGCTGAGGCCTTCCCACCCCAGGAACCAGGGGGAGGGACCGAGTGTGCAGGGGCCGAGGGGGCTGCCAGCCGGGGACAAAGGCAGAGCCGGAGAGGAACAAAGGGCCAGAGCGGACCCCGGTGACAACCTGGGTGGAAGGCGCTGTGCCGGGCTTCCCACAATGCTTTGGAGCGAAACTCTTCGTTCACCCGATCAACCCCCCGGACCTTTCAACTTGCAAGCTGTACCCCCAGGCCAGGCGGGGGCCCCCTGTCCAGGGTGCGCAGCCCCAGGCTGGCGGCTCCCCTACCCTGCGCATGGGGTGAATTTGAAGCAGGAATCGGAGGCAAATCGGCTGCCAAATTTTGAAGCAAACATTTTTCTTTCTGGATTTAAATAATTGCATTGCATCGCCGGCTCTGTTTCTCCTCTCAAACCAGCCCCAAATGACATTTGGCAGGCGGACCGGGCTGCTTCCCTCCCCCTCGCCCCGTGGGCCTTTCGCAGAGTATTTTCCTCTACGTCTGGGTAGCTGGCTTTTAAACCCCTTCGTTTTTTTTTCTTTCTTTCTTTTTGTTCAGGTCTCAAATTTTATTCAATTTACATTTTATTCCATTTCAGGCTATAAAGTCTGCAGAAGTGGCCTGAGCAGGAGCAGGTTCTGGCGTGCGGGACACAGGTTCCCTCCAAAGCAAATAAAAGAGCCTCACTTCCGAGGTGAACGAGGCTCGCAGGGCCCGGAGCCGCGCGGGGCGGGGGTGGGGGTGGGGGTTGGGGGGGGGTGGGGTGGGGGGGTTGGAGGGGGGTACACCGCGCGCGGGCTGGTCGAGCCCCGTGTAAAAGCACACAGGTTTTACATGAAACGTGTTGCGGACATATGGAACCAATCGCTTTGCCAAGAGCTCAGTTTTGGGGATCGAGTCTTCAGGGCTCAACTTCAGTCCCACGCCACGCGGCGATTTCTAGTCGACCCATAAAAGCCCCTTTATGCGCTCCCAGTCTGAGGGGACTCTTAATACATTTTTAAATCGTTCGGCATTTTGAATTAATTTTCTTAGAAGGAAACGAGATTCTTAAATTGGGATCTTGTCGGGAAAAGACAGTCGGGTAATTAGCGAGCGCCGGGCCCCTTTCCTGACACGGAGGCCGTTGGTGGGGTGGGGGGAGTTGACTCCACACAAGGTGCGTGAGAAATCTATTTCAGAGCAGAGATTTCAAAGTAAGCAACACCATCTGTGCGTTAATTATTTCTCCTTATAAAAGGAGCGGCGCTAGTTTATGTGGGTTACCGCGTCAGAAAGTCACATCTTGAAGATGCCAGGAAGCGGGGCTGTTCCAGGCCGACTGGGCTCTGGTTGGCCGGGGGTCCGAGGACTGAAACCGGGCGACGCACCTGAGAGCCGGCTGCCTTCCCGGGGCGCTAGTGCTCAGGCCCGGGGTCGGGGGAGAGGGGGTGCTAGCTCTCAGGCCCGGGGGCCCCTAGCTCTCAGGCCCGGACGGAGGTGAGGGGGGGGCGCGCCTAGCTCTCAGGCCTGGGGGACATGGCCACCCGCCACCTGGGGACAGTCCTCGCTGCGCATGTTTAGGGACGGGCGGTGGGATGGAGCAGAGGATTGGTGCTCTAGCAGGGAAATCAGGGGAGGAGAAATGTAACACGTCCCCTTTCCGTCAGCCCCTTCCAGAGTCCTCACTATCCATCCGTCCGTCTGTCGATCCGCCCATCTGTTCCATTCCTCCATCTAACATATACGTACAGGGTGTTCCCAAAAATGTATACACATTAAAAATTTTTTTAAAAAATTGATTTGAGGGAGGAAGGGAGAGAGAGAGAGAGAAAAACATCCATGATGAGAGAGAATCATGGATCGGCTGCCTCCTGCACGCCCCCTACTGGGGATGGAGCTCGCAACCCAGGCGTGTGCCTTGACTGGGAATGAACCCTGACCTCCTGGCTCATAGGTCGTTGCTCAAGCCCTGAGCCACGCCGGCCGGGCTGTGTACATGTTTGAACAGCGGATTCTATTACGTGGGGAAGTGGGATGCATTTTAATAAGCACGGCCTTGATCATTACTCAAAGTGCGCATGCATTTCTGGGGACACCCTGCATGGCTGAGGGCCTCCTGGGCTCTGGGCTCACTACCAGGCCCTGTCCTCGCGGAGCATGCCATGTCGTGGACGAGGTGACACCTGGGAACCGCTCACCCCCACGAGCCTGTGAGTAGCCACAGGAGAGCCACGCCCTCCTGAGTGCAGACCAGCCCGCCCCCTCGAACTCTTGGCGATGAAGGGAAGATGGCTGTCCACTGTGCCTGAGGAGCTGCTGTTGGAGGTTGGCTTAGGTTTCCGTGATTTTAACTGGAACAGCCACCGGAGGCTAGTGGCCTCCGCAGGACCAGCATCCCCTGGAAGCTTGTCAGGAAGGTGGACTCCCAGGCCCCACCCCCAATCTGCGGAATCAGAGGTCTCCCTGCGTGGCGCCCAGGATCTGCATTTCAGCCGCACCTCCGGGCGATTTTTAGGCAGGTTTGCTGCAGAGGACAGGTGGGCTGTGGGTGTGATGGGAGCCGGGTCTCAAATGGACAGACTTGCCAGGTAAAAGCAGTGATATAGCTGAGGCTGAATTAGGGGTTGCTTGGTGGGTGGTGGGCCTGCACGGGGGAGGGGGTGCTGGTGCTGTGGATAGCGGTGCCCAGCTCACCGCGCCCGTTCGGTGAAGATAGCTGAGGCCAGAGCATTGGAGCACAGAGAGTTGGCCGATAGAAGGCCTGGCACTGGCAGCTGTGTGATCCCGGACTGGTGTACTAACCTCTCTGGGCCTCGGCAAAATGGAGATCACTATTTTTTGCTACTTACATATCTAATAGGGTCCAAGGACAGATGGATTCAAAAGACACGTACAGCCCAGCTGTGGTGGCTCCGTGGTTGAGCGTGGACCTATGAACCAGGAGGTCAGGGTTGTATTCCCGGTCAGGGCACATGCCTGGGTTGCAGGCTTGATCCCCAGTGTGAGGCGTGAGGGAGGCAGCTGATCAACGATTCTCTCTCTTCATCGATGTTTTATCTCTCTCTCCCTCTCCCTTCCTCTCTGAAATCAACAAAAATATATTAAACACACACACACACACACGTACACACACGTGCGCACACACACACGCACACACACACACGCACACACACACACACGCACGCACACGCACAAAACAAAAACCGGCATGTAACACAGAGCACGTGTGTACAGAGAAAAACCACTGCGCTATGTGGGTGGCCTCGTTTTTTAATTTATTTCCTCTAACTCCCTTTCCCGGTTCTCCTGCCTCCATGGTTATTAGGACCCCCCCACCCCGGCGCCGTGGTCCCTGTGACTCTGGGACCCCAGCCCTGGATTGAGGTCCGGGCCTGTGTTCCATTTCCCGCGGTGCCTCCCCGGACTTCCCCTCCAGGTCCCGCCTCTCTTTGCAGAGTCTGTGATCTTGGAGGCCCTTCCCCAGCTTCCTCGGACGCCCCTCCCCAGCCTCCTCCGGCGCCCCGATGGGCTGGGAGAGTGAGCCTTTGTGAGTGCATTTTAACCTCAGGTGTAGCCCAGTGCCTTTTGGGGAAAGTCTTCATAGTAATTTTAGCAGCATCTTTTCTGTTGTCTAGACCTAAGATCAGCATTTTTGGGGAAAGTGTTGAGAGAAACCCTCCCCTGCCTCCCTATGCCCTCCCCTGCCCACTGCCAGGGCTCCCCGGCCTCCCCCCTGCCCCCTCCCCCGCCCCCAGGATGTCAGGTGGTCCGAGCCCCAGCGCCGCCCCCCCCCCCCCTCGCTCTTTGGCAGCCACGATTCCGGTCCCTGGAAGACACCAGACTTGTTTTTCGATAGCAAACCTGGTGGATGCCGCTCTGCTGGGAAGGCGGGGAAGGCGCCGAGTGTCCCATCTCGGCTGGGGTGGCATTTTGGGCGGATAGTCACAGCTTCTTAGCTAAATCAGATGTTGCTTTTCTTCTTGGAAACCTTTTCCATCAACGCTGACCTCCAGGGCTGGGGGGAGGGCCTTGAGCGTCGTCATTGCTTCGTATAGATCCGTTGCTACGATTGTCGTGGTTATTAGGAATTTCTGTGTCCGGGACGGACATGTGGCCCAGGCCTCTCCTCGAGACAAAGACATTTACAAGGAACTCTCCGGAGGCTTCTTTTAAAAGATGCCCCGGGAAAGCGCGCTGCACTCGCAGGCAGGAGTAGCTCAGGGTGGAGTTTCGCCTCCTGGGTGGGATAGGGATCCCCAGCCTCTCTCGTGGCCTTTGGCCTCAGTGCCCAGCGCATGGGACCTGCGCCGACGGCCTGGAACAGAGCTGGCGAACGGGCTGCCCAGGTCCCGGGGGAGGGTAGCCTGCTTCTTTGGCTGCTCAGGATTAAAATGTGTTTGGAATCAGCAGGTAACACTTACGCTTCAGGCGAATTTGTGCAAAAACCCAGGCTGTTTCAGGTTTTCTTCGAAGTGATGGGAAGCTCTGCCAGCTCGGGCCCTGGGTCCGCACAGCAGGGGCGGCTGGCGCTGCCCGTGCACACGAGGCGTGGGTGCTGCCCGATGGCCACGGTGCCCTCCCCACCCCCTCGTGGCAGCTGCCTGGCCCGGAGGCCTCGGGCGTTGCCAGCACGCTAAGGGTTACATGGCGGTAGCAGTGACTGCTGTGGCCCAGCCCTGTCTGCTTGCTGTGCGACTCTGCTCTGGTCACACCACCTCTCTGTGCTTCAGCTTCCCCATCTGTGCAGCGGACAGTGGCCTGGAGAGGCGGTTTCCCACCGGGCCCGATGGACCAGCCAGGAGGCTGAGCGGGGGGGCCGGGGGGGCGGGTAGGGGCCTGGGCCCTGCCTCTCTCATCCCTTTTATGACTTGAGGTTGTGCGTGAGGCCGTTCCTGGAAAGGTGGGGGACCCAGTGGTGCTCAGCGGATTGGGGACTCGCAGATCACTTCCTGTTCTGGCCCTGTACCCAGGTCTGTCTTTGTCCAGCTGCTGCCTGGGGGCTTCCTATCTCCCCCGCCCCCCAGGAGTGGGTTGGGGTGGCAGCCCAGGGCTGGGCAATAGTGCTTTTACTACTAACCATCATGGCGGCATACGCTGAGCAGCATTACTCTCCCACGAAGGTAGGTGCTGTTCCCCCTACTTTGCAGATGAAGAAACCAAAGGTCAGAGAGGTTGAGTCACTTGTCAGAGTCACACAGCTGTGCACCTGGGCCAGACCCCGGGCCCTGGCCGCATGCTGCCCCACCTGAGGTGGCCTAGGAGGGGCCGTGCTGATGGCCGTGCAGGACAGAGGACCTCCGGAGAGAGGCCTGGCCTGTGCTCTGTGTTGCTTCATACGAGGCCCGGCCCCCACCTGCCCTCCTCCGGGCTCCTGCTCACACACCAGGCTTCCCTCCCCGCAGCCCCGACTTGGGCCGTGCCCCTGGGTTCAGATGAGGTGGAGGAATGGGGTTCGAGGTCCATCGAGCTGGGAGAGCTTGGTGTTTCATCGATCCATCGATGGCAGTATTGCTTGCAGAAGAACTCTCTGGATCAGCGTGTATAGCCAGGCCAGCCCACGTGGTGCTTCAGGAGGCACTGGAGGTTTGGGAGCAGCTGGCCGTTCTCGGGACCCAGCGTGCGTCCTGTCTGGCCTCGATGCCCGCCGAGAAAGGCGGGCGCCTGTTTGCACGTCATTTACCTGCGGGCAGCCCCTCGGGATGCGGGTTCGTCACTCTAAGGTGGTGATGGAGGAGGTGTGCCCAGGCCTCGTGGGAGGTGCCCCGCTGCTGAGGGCCGGGCTGCGACCGTGACCCAGCTCTCGGCCCCGGGCAGCCTCCGCCGGACCCCGGGCACAGCTTCCCGGGGGCCCTGGGGCTCCCCGGAGCGGGAGAGGGGCGTTCAGCTCACCCTGCTGGCTGTCCCTTCCGTGAGTGAGGAGGTGTCTGTTTTCTTCTGGCGAGGCCTCCACCCCATTTTCCAGGGCGTTTGTGTGGGTGGGAGGGGTGTGGACCCCTGGCTTCTGCCTGGAGAGCCCTTGGTCTTTCCCGGGGGGTTCTGGGTGGGAGACGATGCTGGGGCCATCCCTGTGCTCAGGGACCATCCCTCTCTCCTGTCCATTGGGGCTCAGCGGGTGCCCGTGACAGAAATGAGCCCAATGGGAGGGTGAGGGGGGCTGATGGATGAATGGAAGGAGAAGCAGGACCCAGCGTAGCGTTGGAGATGCGGAGCAGGACGGAATGGCTGTTCTCCGGGAGTGGAGCCCCGCCCCCTCTGTCTCCCGTGTCCTGCTGCTTGGGGACCCGTGTCCCGGACCGTCGAGCTGGGCCGATCCGGGGGAGGCATTTTGACGGACAGTCCATGGCGGCCCAGTGGGTGAGAGGTGGCTCCTCAGGGCACTGCGGGTGCCGAGCTCAGAGGCCGGGCTCCCTGGAGGGCAGCACACCTGCCGACTGTCACGCTGCCCTGGTAGGATGTCCTCCCGCCTCGGAAGGTTCCGGCAGCCCCGGGTCGCGGGCAGCGTGGCTGGCTGACGTGGAGCGTTTCCCGTGGAGGCTTTGGGCTGCGGGCGTGGGCTCACCATGCCCTGGCGTCTAGGGCACCAGGAAGGGAGAGGCCTCGGGGACCCCATTGCAGTGTCTTCCTTGTGAACACAGGGACCCAGGAGCCGGGGAGCCCCGCAGGGCCAGCCTGGGGGAGGGGCCCGAGGCGCTGCTTCCCGGGTCAGCCTGGGTGTCCCTGGTGGTGCGGCCGGGGATTTAAGTGGAACAATATGGAACTTTAAAAAATCAATTGCTGCCCGGCCGGTGTGGCTCAGTGGTGGAGCAGCAACCCATGAACCAACAGGTTGTTGCTGGTTTGATTCCCGGTCAGGGCACAGGCCCGGGTTGCGGGCTCCATCCCCACTGGGGGGCGTGCAGGAGGCAGCCGATCCATGATTCTCTCTCATCATTGATGTTTCTATCTCCCTCTCCCTCTCCCTTCCTCTCTGAAATCAATACAAATATATTTTAAAAAAAGCCTGCTAATGAATGCACAGGGCACGGAATTCCAAACGCCCCGGCCGGGTACTTCTTCTCCCTGAGGCCACTGGTGTTCTAGTCTCTTGTGTCTGGTTCCAGAGAAATCCTACGTACGTGCTCACGCAGGAAAAACGTGTGGATTTTCTCTCCCCTCCCCTGTACCAGTGGCAGTAACCAGGCACCCCACCCGCTCCGCTCTCCCCAGCCGGCTAGAAGGGATTGCATATCAGCTCCTGGAGCGTCCGTGTTTGTTCAAGTTAACTTTTTAGTATTGAAGTTGCACAGGCCAGGCTTACCCTTCAGCTCATGAACCTCATCAACCGCAGGCCAGCATCAGAGCAAGACGACCTGGCCCGCTTCCCGGAGCCTGACCCCGCCCCGGCCCCGGCCCCGGCGACCCCCAACCTCACGTGAAAGTTTGAGATTTGAATGCCTGTGTATTTATTTTCATGTGTTTTTGAAGGAACGGCCGGCAGCACATCGAGCGGGAGATGCCCCCGGGTGGACGCGTTGGATGAAAAGCGCTGTGCGGGGCGCAAAGCTCCTAAGTGGGAGGACACCCAAGGTGCCCGGGTGCTCGATTCCAGGGGTGATGGTGGGACCAGCCCGAGTTACCCCCTGGGGCCATGGGGGCTTTGTCTCCTCCTGCTGCTGCCCTCAGCCCCAGGCTCCCTGATTTGTTATAAGACATTGCTCATGGGGTGTGGACAGCCCCCTGGGACAGGTGTGGGGGGGGCTGGTATGTTCCAGTCTCTCCATAGCACCACTCCCCGTCTCTCCTCGGAGCCCGCCAGGTGCCTGGAGCCCCGGGACTAACCAGGTGGAGGGGAGCGTGGAGGTCTGGGGAGCGGGCCCTCTGCTCAGTGTGCGAGGTGGGCCTTAGCGTTGGAGAGGGCTGGGTTTGAAACCTGGCTTTGCCCTTGTCTGTGTGACCTTGGGTGAGTGTCTGAACCTCTGAGCAGAGGGCTCCTCACGTGTGAAGTGAGGGTGCTTAACCTTAACCGCTCCGCACAGGTGATGTGAGGGTGGCACAGGCCCGCTGCCTGGAGCCCGGCCTTGGCGCGCATGCGCAGCGGGCAGCCTCCTCCGGGTCCACAGGCGCCGAGCTGCCCGGGAAGTGGGAGAGGAGAGGGGACAGAGCTCCGCTTCTCGCCGTGGCATCCGTCCCAGCGAGCACATGGCTGTCCGCGGGGCGTGGGGGCGAACCTCTCCCTCCGCCGCGGCCGGCGGGGCCCAGGGCAGCTGTCCTGTTCCCAGGTCTGGGCTTCCCTGCTGGGGGGCTGGGCAGCTGCCAGAGCCTCCCGGGGCTCCGAGACCAGCTGCAGCCCCGGAGCCAGCCGGAGCCGCACCAGCTCGTCCCTTAACCCATTCTGTTCCTGGGAAGGCTGCTGTTCCAGGCCCTGCAGGGTCTCTGGTCTCCTTCAGCGGCCTCGTCGCCCGTCTCCAGCGCGCAGGCAAGGACTGTGGCTGAGCCGGGAGAAGCTGGCTGGGCCTGTTGAGAAGGTGCAGATTCCTATAAACATGCAGGAGACCTGCTCAGCCCACCTTGGGGGTAGCTTGTCCTGGGCTGGGGGTGGGGGTGGGAGTGGGGTCTCCTCCCCTTCCCTCCCCTATGACCCTCTCTGGTGTCTCTGCCATCATTTGAGATCTTGACCTAGGAAAGCCTGCCCAGGTCAACTCTAACCTCGTCTCCTACCTGAGTCTCGAATGCCCCGGGGTCTCTGTTCTGCTTGCTCCCCTGCCCTGCCAGCAGCCTCCCGGCCTCCCAGGGGGACGGCCTCCCAGGGGGACTTTCCCCGTAGCCTCTGCGGACAGAAGGCTCTTCCTCCTCAGGCGCTCCCTGCAGCGACTTGCACTGGTTGGCCCCTGTGTGTGACCCCTGGAGGCCACGAAGCCAGCTCGCCCCTCTTCCCCGTGACAGCTGTGGGGCCCCTGAGCCTGCCCCCCTCCCCAGACTGACCAGTGTCCATTCATTTGCTCTCCCTCCTAAGATGTGTTTTCAAGGCTCCCCATCACCCTGGGCCCTCTCCTTGACCTCCTGCCGTCAGCCCGGGAACTTCTTGCAGCGGACTTTGCCGCTCTGACCTGCATGGCCTCCCGCCCCCGCCCGAGGGCCGTGCCTGAGGTCCCACCTCTGTAAAAAAAGGGCCTATACATGTGTGGACAGTGTCCTGTAAGGCCAGCCACCCCAGCTGCCTTTGGCATTGCCAAGCGGGGCATTCTGCGTGGTTTTATTTTTCTCCTTAGTGTCCCAAGCCTTGCTTTCTCATGCACAGCAGGATGATGGGGCTGTGAGGATTTAACAGGGTGATGGGAAAAAGTGCTCAGCCTGGGGCCCGGCCCCTGGGCCACCTCGAGGTATTCTGCTGCCTAGCCTGGTCCTCCGTGTGCTCTGGGGGCTTGGAGCCATGGACAGAGCTTCCCGGTGCTCCCAGCCTCCCAGCGCGGTTGTGCTCCCATTTTACAGGTGTGCACACTGAGTCAGAGGTGCAGGGTTTACATTTGGGCTCTATGCTACGAGCCGCACCCCTCCACTGCCCTCCTCAGAAGGTTTGGGGGTGGGATGCTGGCCCTGGGGGGCGCACCTGGCCCAGATCCCTTTCTAGGGTATCTGCTTTCCAGCGAAGACCCCTTCACCTCATGCAAAGGCCCCAGGGTCGGGGGCGTTCAGTACCCGTGCCAGGCCCGCGTGGGGAATGGCTCCTCCCGACTGACGGACAGGTGAACTTGGCCCTGGATGGACACTCCAGCCCCAGACCCCTGCTGTCCTTGTCGCCACCTTTAAGAGCATGCTTAGGTGCCATGGGGCTTGGCAGAGGCCCTAAAATCAGTGCAGGGGGTCTGGGGGCTGCTTCTGGCTGTGTGCGCCCTCCAGATGCCCCTGCCCCCAGGGGAGCCACGGCATGCACCACGGAGGGGGGAGGGGCAGCCACCGGAGCCTTCTCATGGACACGCGGGGGCCGAGGGACCTGCTCCGAGCCGCGCCATTGAGTCACTGCCGCCCCTCTCGAGCTCTGCCTGGCTGAGCGCTGGCTGAGCTGCTGCCGAGGAGCCTGGCCTGGGGGGATAGCGGGGCGGGCGCGACACGGTGGCCACCCTCCTTTGCACCAGCCAGCCCTCTCCCCCACCCCCGGGCCCCGCGGCCGGCCCTGCAGCAGTGGGCCAGATGATGTGACCCTGGATGGTGTGGGGAGCGGCTCTGTGTGGGTGTCCTCGCGTGCTGTGTGGGCCACTGTGCTTGATAGGAGGCAGCCCACTGCTCTTCCTGGCCCGTCCCTCCCCCGTCCGAGGCAGAAAGTTAAATAAACACCGCCAAGTAGCATCACAGGACGCGCGGCAAATGGGCTCGGTCCCCACGGGGCCCACATCTGGCAAGCGTGGGCCTCGCGGGGCTGCGGGAAGAGACAGATGTGGGGGGCAGGGAGGGCTCAGTGCGGCCCCTCCCGGGCCGTGCCTCCTCCCAGGGCTCTGTGCAGACCCCTCGCCTTCAGCTGTCGCCCTTGCCTGGGGGAGGGGCTCCCCTAAGCCTTTCCGAGGTTGGCTCTCCCCGGCCGGCCTGGTGCTGGTGCTGGAACTGGAGTCTGGGAAACGGGCCATGCTGGTGAGACCCGGACGCCGGGCCCGGGTGCGGGAGGTGGCCAGGCGCACGGGGGAGTCAGGATCCTCCGTCCGTCCGTCCCTCCCTCCGCGTGAGACCATGCAGAGCCCCATGCTGGGGAGTTTGTGGCTGGCCTGTCCCTGGCAGCCTCTGCCCAGCCCGGCCCTTGTCACCGGGCACTCAGCCCTCCCTGAGCTGGACTGCTGTGACGTGGTTGGGAGGAAGTGAAGGGGGTGTGCCTCCTTCTCTCTTTCCCTCCGGCCTCCCTCCCGCCTGCCCTCCCTCCCCCTCTCCCTGCCTCCTTCCCTCCGCCCATCGTTCATTTATCAGAGGTCACCCAGCCCTGCGGCCCCCAGAATGTGGCATTCCGCATCCTTGAATCCTACTGCGAGTCAGGTGGTTCATAGAGAATGAGTGTTCCCTCCACAACTACACAGCTATTCCCGTCCATTAGGAAAAGGCTACTTGGTGTGTGTAGGCTGCATCCACTAGAAACATGGTGACCAGCACACAGTGTGGCTTCAGGAGCAGTGCTGCTTTGAGGGGGGCTGGAAGAAAAGGTATTTGAGTCCGGCTGGTGTGGCTCAGTGGTTGCGCGTCGACCTATGAACCAGGAGGTCAGGGTTTGATTCCTAGTCAGGGCACATCCCAGGTTGTGGGCTCCATCCCCAGTGGGGGGCGTGCAGGAGGCAGCCGATTGGTGATTCTCATCATTGATGTTTCTATCTCTCTCTTCCTCTCCCTTCCTCTCTGAAATAAATTAAAAATATATAAAAAAGAAATAAAAGGTATTTGAGTCAAAGAAGGGAGTTGATGTAAAGAAAGCATCTCTAACTCTCAGTGCGGGGCGGGGGACAGGGTGTGTGTGCGGGGGGCGGGGGGACCTGCTCAGGGAGACTCCTGCCACACCCACCTGGAAGGTGCAAGTCCTGGGGACGCCAGGCAGGTATGGGTGACACAGGACCTGCCTCGGTGGGGCCAGCGGCCAGGTGGAGACGCTCAAGGCCCCCTGAGGCCGCCTACCCGCGGTGGGTGGGCTGTGGGGCCGTGCTGGGGGACACGTCTGTACCAATGAGGGTCCCCTTCTCAAATCAGACTCCTGGAAAGTGTTGGCTCCTTAGACAGTGAAGCGTTCTGGTCGCCCCTCCCCCGGGACATGGTGTGGAGTGACAGGGTGTTTGGAAACGGTCATTACGGTGCAGCTCATGGAAGGCGTGGGGCTTTGGACGTGAAGGAAGCGATGGGGGCTGGTCTGTGTGTCCAAACCAGATGCAAACACACACACACACGCACATGTGCGCACACACACATGCACATACAGACACACATGCACATGCATGCGCACACGCACACACATGCATACACATGCGCACATCGGTTTTCAGTGAGGCTCAGTTTCCTCTTTACTTGTGTTTGAGGCGCAGCACGTGTGTGACCAGGGCTGGCTTTTAGGTACAGTTAGTGCAGAGGGTGGGTTGTTGGGGCCATAAAAAATAACTCGCTTTTACTTTATGGGACTTTTCTTCAAATGAATGCGGAAAAACAAGAGCGTGGGATTCCGGTCTCGCCGCCTCCTCCCTTTTCACCCCGAACAGCAGCCAGGCCTGGGCAGGTGCCCCCGCTCCCCGGGACCTCAGGCTGGCGGCCCGCCCCCCGGCCCCGCGCAGCGCGTCACTCCCCCGCCGCTCGGTGTGGGACATCGTGGGGCCAGGCCAGCGACTGCCCCGGCTTCGCCACCTCTGCCAGAGCGGGGAACTGGGGGCCGGGCACCCGGTGTTGCCACCGAAGCAGGACGTGGGAGCCAGGTGCTGTGGTAAAGTCACGGTGATCTGCCATGCGCCCTGGTGACCGAGCCGTCCAGGCGTGACTGCGCGAGATGGAATGTGCACGGGAACGCGGAGATTAACCTCGGGGGGAGCCGGGACTCTGCAGGAGGGCAGCCTGGGGGTCCCCAGAGGGGCGTTTTCAGGAAACATCCCAACCCCTAGCGAGTTGGCTGGGCGCGGACAGGGTCACTCTGTTCCGTGTCTCCGGTGGGCCGGCGCGGGCTCGGCGCTCGGCAGCGGTCTTTCGCTTTGCCTTCGGAACAAGGGGATTCTGTGGTCCCACGTCGGCCACGCGGGGCCAGGCCTCTGAGAGGGGAGCACGGTGCCCTGCGTCACCCAGCGGGCGGCGGGAGTGGGTGATGCCCGAGGCTCGCATGCCCAACGCGGACCTTAAGGCAGACCTCGCAGACTCCTCTCTGTAGGGCTCCGAAGCGGGTCCTTCCACCCCAGCCCCCCATCCGCCGTGGCTTCTCTGTCCCGCGGGCCCCGGAAGCTGCCGTCCATGCCTGCTTGTCCGGCGTCCGCTGGGAGAGCAGGTTGGGTGGTGGCAGCATGAGCCTTGGAGCTGTGCCCACCCGGCAGGGCTGGGCCGGCTTGGGCTGGGCAGGGCTGGGCTGGGCTGGGCCGGGCTGGGCTGGGCTGGACCGGGCTGGGCCGGGCCGGGCTGGGCCGGGCCGGGCTGGGCAGGGCTGGGCTGGGCTGGGCCGGGCTGGGCCGGGCTGGGCTGGGCTGGACCGGGCTGGGCCGGGCCGGGCTGGGCTGGGCTGGGCCGGCCTGGGCTGGGCAGGGACGGGCTGGGCTGGGCCGGGCTGGGCCGGCCTGGGCTGGGCTGGGCTGGGCTGGGCCGGGCTGGGCTGGGCCGGGCTGGGCCAGTGGGGCCGCGTCAGACTGCCCCTGCCTTACCTTTCCTTGCTGAGGTCATGCAGTTTGAGTTGCTCTTCCTGAGCTTCGTCTTGGAGCAGGGAATTCACCTTGGAAAAGGGGCCTACAGACTTCTAAGATTTGCAGCCTCGATGGCCGTTCTTCCTGAAGTGGGGTTTCCACGTCAGTGTCAAAGGAGCTCAGAACCGGATTTGTGGTTGAAGAAGAAACTCCCCTGCTCTGTGCTGGTCCCCTGCGCCCGAGCCTTCTCAGGGTCCAGGCCTGTGGACAGAAAGGCCACCTCCGCTCCGGGTGTGGGTGGCGGGTGGTCCCGGTGCCCAGGGCCTGCCTGCCAGCTGCATTGGCGCCCGTGCGTTCCTGTGTCCACACTGGTCCTTACTGTTGCCACTCGTTTCTGTCTCGCTCTGAGACTGAATTAATTCTGCATCCTCCAACATGTAGTATGTTTGCTCCTTCCTTCCTCCATCTCTCGGTTTGTTCGTTCGTTCATTCATTCATTCTTTCATTCACTCACTCACTGAGCTCCTATAATGTGCTAGCCCTGGGGGCACGGCGAAACTTGTCACTATAAATTCACAGTCTAATCGCTGAAAGTCAAGGTCAGAGTCGCTGTTCTCGTCTCCCCATAGCACCTCGCTCGGCGTCGGAGCTCGCCCGGAGACACTCAGTGCTTGTTAAGGTGGAAACGGTCAAACACACGTTGGCAGTTTGTCTCCAAAGCCTACAGACGGGCACACTCTTCGTCCCGCAAGCCGGCTTCTGGGAACTTCATCTAAGCAATCCCGGGCGAGGCCGTGCCACGTGTGATGTGCGTGGCTGTTACACGGGAGGAAGCAGCCTCGGTGCCCAACAGCAGGGCCTCGGTTCGATCAGGCCTGGAGCCCCGGTGAGCGGACCGAGGCTGCGGCTCATCAGGAGTGTCGGTCCCCGTTGGTGCTGTGCTGCCGTTAGAAACCGGTTCCAGGACGGTCCGAGTGGTTCAGGTTCATGCCTCGTTACAGCCGCGGGGAAGTTGCAACAATGTATTTGAACACAGAAACAGGTGCGCTCTCGGTGTCCTCATTGGAACTCACATGTGTTTCCTAGCTTTCTGTCGCACGTGGGTTACTTCGCTCAGAAACATACAAAAAGGAAAAGATGCCGGATCTTAACCCTTCACTGAGCCCGCGACTCAGAGGGTCCCGAGTCCGGCCCACAGGCGCGTGGGCTTGCTGCTGTTAGGCCTCAGGCTCGTCCCGCCGCCCACCCCCGGGCCTGGTGATGCCCGCAGAGCCCCCCGGCCCACCCGGCTCACAGTTGTGCCGTGTTACCTGCCGCGCCGGCTGGCACGTGGTGGCTTCGGCCTGCTCGCGTGTGCGGCTTCAGAGCAGGCCTTCGAGTCTGGAAAACACCACGCATGCTCATTTTTGGCTTTAACACGTTCCTTTGTACGAAGCCCATGACCCTGCCCCGCCGGGATTCATTCCAGGACAGGAGCCCTATGGTGCTGTACGGAGTTCCCCATGTTCTCCCCGCACATGGCCTCGTCCCCACCTGCCTGGCCTCCCCCGCTGGGGTGTGGGGTGGTGGGGACGCCCCGTCCCTGTCCAGCCTTGCTCTGTGGGCACTGGGGTGGAGTGGAAACCTGAGCTGCTTTCTGATGTCACCGGCTCATGACTGCTGGCCTCACGAGAGTTGACCTCAGCTTGCCCTGGGGTCTGTTTGGGGGTCCGGTCTCAGTGTGGAGAACAGCACCCCGCGCTTCGCCAGCCTGTGAGAGGGCCCTTGGGATAATGGTGAAAGCTGCCGCATCTGGTGGTGGTGTAAGGAGGCTGCTGTCTGCAGATTGGGGAGGTGTCTGAGTCTCGCTCTGTTAGATAGGGGATTCGAGACAGAGCTGAGATTGATTGGTGATGTCTGCCAGGGGCACAGGGATGGACACAGCCCTCACTTGCGACTCTTTCGTGTGCTGATTATTTTGCATCCGTGAAGCCAGTACAGTCCCCTTTGCAGACTTTACCCCTCCTCCCGATCACGGTGTCACAGGGACCCCCACGAATGATTTTTCTTCCTATCCGTGCCCCACCGCGATGACCCGTTTGTGCCGCCTCAGAACTCACGGCCCATCTCTGTTCTCTTTCAGTCGAAGAGGGGGAGGCCTCGGACTTCTCGCTGGCCTGGGATTCCTCCGTGACAGCCTCAGGTAAGCGCCCTGGGACTGGGGGGCGGGTCGCGGGGACCCTTCGGGCGACCAGCTGGGGAACTGGAAAAGCCCCCTGGCTGGTCATGGCAATCGTCCGCCTCCGGTCCAGACGACCCCGGGCAGCATGGTTTCCCATCAGCTCCGTATGGTCAGCGAAACCTATTACACACGGAGACTAACGTGCCCGGTTCTCGGGGCCACGTTTTCTCCTCGTGGGCACATTCCGATGGGCCACCGTGTCCCCACGGCTCGGGCTTTGAAGCTCGTGCTACGTTGCCGCTGCCACTCATTCCCGTCTAATTACTGAGAAGCCGCTCTAACAGGACATGGAGTGCCAGGGAATCAGAACCCCGAGGCTCCCCTCCCAGAGGGGGCTGGCCTGGGCCTGCGCCTCCAGGGGGGAGATGGGGGAAGCCCAGGCTGCTGGGGTGCGCGGCCATTGCGGGGTGATGGGGTGCGTGGCCGTCAGGGGCTTGGGTTTTCAGCGCATGTCTGCCCTTGCCTAAGCTCCCCCGTGCCTCAGTTTCCCCCACTATGAGAACAGGTGGATGCAGGAGGTTTTTCTAACTGGGAAGTCCTGTCATTTGGAACTGGTTTGGGGTCCTCGGAAGCTTCTGGGTGGCGGCTCTGGGGTTTGCTCAGCATCCAGCCAGCCCGTGTCCTGGGAACGGGCCCTGGCTCCCTGTCCCCTGTCCCAGGACCCTGGGCGCTGGCTGGGCCCCATGGGGGAGCTGGGGCTAGTTCCATCTGGTGGAAGCTTGGGCCTGAGGAGTCGTTTAGTCCAACGTCTCCTTTCAGCTGTGGACACTGAGGCAGGGGGAGGGATTCGCTCGGGCTCCGTGCTTCCACAGGCGTGGGGTTGGGCATCAGGCGTACGGACCTTTAACCGATGGCTACACAGCGCATTTGTGGTTTTACGGTCATTCGTGACTTAACATGAGGCTGGGGCCCCGTCAGTGCGAGAATGGAGAGGCACAGCGTGAAGCAGCATCGCTCGGGCCGGGCTGGGCCGCGCCGTGAGGGTGGCCACAGGTGACTGACGCTGGGCAATGCTGGTGTGCCTGGCACAGAGGGGCACGGGGAACGACACTCGAACCCAGGTCCCTGGACCCCCAGCCCAGGGCTCTTCCCCGCAAGGTCCGGGCGCTGCTGGGAGGACCTGCGGGTCCTGGCAGGTCCTGCTGACCCCGTGTGGGCACGGCTGTGTCTGCAGGTGCCTGGCCCTTGCTGACCGGGGTCCCTCCCTGGGAGGGGTCTCGTCTGAAGCCACATGGTGGGGGTGCTCAGATTCTCAGGAGGGGAGCCTGGCGTTAGGACACACCGTGGGGTCCTGGCTAGCCCTGTCCCGTGTCCTGAGTGAGGAGATGCACTCCCCGTGGTTGGAATGAGACTGTCAGCTCCACATGTCATCCGGGCGTCCTGACCGATGTGGGGTGCCATGTGGGGTGCTTGCCGCCAACTCAGAAGAGGGACCCCACTGTGCTCCCAACCCCCGCACCAGGAGAGCGCCAGCCTGCTGGGGTGCATACAGGGCCCCTCCCCCAAGCTGCTCTCCCAGCTGTGCCGAGGTGGCGGGGACAGGCGGGCCCAGCAGGGGTGGGGGAGGGCGTCGGGCTGTGCGGGCATGAGCCCTGTGCAGGGTGCGTCAGCGGCGGGGGGGAGGTGTCGCTGGTCTGCAGAAGGCAGGGGTGATGCCAGGAGGCTGAGGGACCCGACTCCCTGGTGGAACAGCGGCCTCTCTGGGAGCTCGGATGGCAGAGCCCCTGGGGCTGGCCCTTCCCGCCCGGATCTGAGTGTGCCCTGCCCGCGTGTGTCAGGGCAGATGCTGGGGGCTCCGCCGTGCCAGTCACTTTGGGTTTTCTGCTGGGAGACGGGCAAGGGGGGGCGAGCGGCGGGCACTCGATCACCCGCAGCCCGGGAGTGGGTGGCTGCTCCCTGCGGTCCATGCTGAGGAGCTTTACAGCGCGCGCGATCCGTGGTCCTTCCCGGTTCTGTTGGGCCGGGCTGGCGAAGTCCCCTGTGCTCCCTGCGCATGGCGCTTGGGAGGTGCTGGGAGCTGGGGTGGCAGGTGCAGGCTGGGAGGCAGCCCTGGACGCGGGCGATGCCACGTTTATTGAGCGTTTCTTGGTAGGTGCCAGGCAGACACTTGACAACGGCCTTACCCCGGGCCAGCGCGCCAACCCCACGAGGCGGGCGCTGCTGGGAGCAAGACCTCAGCCTCCCGCCCCGGCGGGTTCCGGGCAGCCATCTGCTGGCGGCGGGGCCAGCGCCTGGGTGAAGCTGCTTTCGCGTAAGGCTTTCCATCGTGTGGAGAAAATGTCACTTGGCCGCATCAGAAAGTGGGGGCAGGTGCCAAGGCCGATTATGGGGGAGCAAAGCCCCCCCGGGTCCCCTGGTGCTGCTGCTGGGAATTGCCAGCCTCATCTGGGGGAGAAAGAGGGAGGCTGGAGCAGTACAGTAGCGGACCCACGGTCCCAGCCAGCGCGCTGGGGGGCAGGGGCTCGAACCCGTGTCCTCCTGCAGCCGGAGCCTGGGGTTTAACCTCTGCAGTGCCGGCACTGGGAGGTGGGCAGCTGAGCAGACGGGAAGCCGCGGTATCATGGCGGCCCTGGGCTCTCCCTGGCCGCACAGGATCCGAGGTGGCCACGGAGGGTCTTTGGCTCCTCAGATCAAAGGAATGCAGCGGTGAGATGAGCAGCGAGGGCCGAGAGCATTGAGCAGGAGGAGTGCAGGGCCATCGGCACGGGGCGGCTGCTCGGTGTGGGGGCCCAGGCAGCCCGGGGTGTAGGTGGAGTTTGGGGGCAGGTTGGGCTTCCTTCCAACATGGCTGCTCTGGACCATGGGATGCAGCAGAGCAGGGTCCGGTTACTTGGGTAACAGATGCTCACTGTCGGGGCCGGGGCAGGTTAGCCAGACTGATTTCTGGCGCAGGGACAGCCACGCCTGTGGTTGGGGAGAAACAGCCGGTCCAATCAGCTGCTTGCAGTGGCCCAGCAGCCCGAGGCCTCATTGGTGTGATCAGCGTGTGAGGCCTTTCTGCCAGCCACGGGCCTCATTGTCCTGGTTAACGGAACCTTTACTCCCACGGAGGAGCTGTTCCCGGGAGCCAGGCCTCCTGCTCTGGCTGCTCACACAGACACCGAGGCACACGTGCTGGGGGCTCGCATCGAGGCCGCCCCGCCCGGAAGCGGCAGAGCCGTGCCGTGAACCCAGGCAGCTCACGCAGGAATGGAGCACCTCAACCGCCAAGGGCAGACCTGCCTGTGAGGAGGTGGTCCAGGCACTTCCTTTTTGAGGGGACCCAGAGGCTGGACGAGGGGGTCAGCTCTATGTCCGGCTCCTCCCGGGTCAGGGGGAGGAGTCTAGGGAGGCCAGGAGGCCTGGTTTGCATCCCGGAAGGAGGAGGGGTGGGTGTTTTGGGGGCCTATGGCCCCGTTTCCATCTTCAAAGGCTGGAGAACACTGTGGGCCAGGCCCTCGGCAGAGCCTCCTGCCCGAGCCCAGCCGCCGCCCTGCGCCCCTGCTGTGACTGTCGGGCAGGGGTGCGGTGTGCAGAGGGAGCTGGCGTCAGGGCCGCAGACTCTGCACCTACCTGCTGGGGCGGGTGGAGGGGGGCAGGCATCTGGGGATCAGGTGTCCTGGGGGCCTTTCAGGTCCCTTTTCTGCAGGTTCTGGGCGAGGAGAGGGATAGGGAGAGTGGTCTGTGTCCCTCTCCTGACAAAGGGGCAGCCCCTCACCCTGCAGCCCCCAGGTTTGGGGCACGCAGGGAAGGAAACAGCACAGCCTGCCCCCCCCACCCCCCGCTTCGCCCCCCTCAGCCGTCCAGCCTCCACGTCGCGACCTCTCGGAGCTGCCTCCCGCCCTTGTGTTTGCTCAGCGCATGGATTTATTATTTCAGCCGCTTCCCAGAAACTCCACCGCAGCCTCGTTCTCCTCCACGCCTGCTGCTCACGGTCCTCTCGGCCCCTTTCCCGGCTCTGTCTGTGAGCCAACCTTCCACCGAGAGGTCTGGGGGATGCCCGTGTGTTCGCGGAGCCCCATGAGGCCTGACCTCCATGTGACCCCTGCACCCACCCATCTGGCTGCGATCTGGGGGTCTCGGCAGCTGCCCCTGTCCCCGGCGGGTGGGCAGCATCTCCTAACCTGGGCAGTGCTGTGAGTGACAGCGACGCAGGCGGTCTTTCTCCTCTGGAGGTTTCCTTGGGGGCCCCCAGCGCCTTTCAATCCTGAAGTCAGGGCTGGGGAGCCTGTCCCGTCCTCTTGCCTGTCCCCCCCCCGCCCCCGCCCCATCCCTCACTTCAGTTTCTTCCTGAGCGGTCGCCCACCCGGCCCCTGTCCCCACCATCCCGTGGCCAAGGCCAGAAGCGGCCCAGACACCCTTTGGCTCCGCGGGCCGTGCCGTGCTGTCCACCTCTCGTGCTTGAACCCCCAACCCAGGCATTTTTCTCGACGAGGACCAGGGGACGTTTTAAAGGAGCAGAAAAGGGCCGAGCAGAGGTGGACCGTCCCCGTGTCTGAGAGACTTACGAGCTGCGCTTTACAGGGGCCAGCTGGGCGTTTCTCATTAGCTGTGCCGGCCTCTGCGGGGAACTGAGCCGAGTGGAGCCAGGCCGGCTGGGCAGGCGGACGCGGTGGCCCCGCGCTCACCGGGGGAGCGTGGCGGGCATGCGCCTGCGGGTCTGCTCGCGGACCCCCGGCCAGGCCGGCCCGGGCTGCGCCTTTGTTAGAGCCGCCTCCCCGGCCCGGGCGGCCTCAGAACCCTCCAGGAGGTGGTGGCGCTCAGAGGGGGCCGCTCCGTTACCATGGTGAGCAGTCCGCGAGGCAGGGCGCCTGTGCCTGGCGCAGGGGGTGCCCTGGGGTGCGTGCGCCCAGGTGCCCAGCCCCGGTCCTTCCCCGGGGGCCTCTGTGCCCCTCCCCCAGGCATCCTGGGCCCGGGCTGACTTGGGGCCGTTGTCCGGGGGGATGTGGCGTTTCCTGCCCACCCTTTCCTCTGGCCCTCAACCAGCCAGGGGCCCTGCCGGGCGCCCCATGTCACTTCCAGTGTCGTGTCTGCCCTGCGCACGTGTGCCGGGGGCCAGGGCGAGTGTGGAGCAGCGTGCGTGGCGCCTCTCCTCTGACTCCGGTTCCCTGTCCCCTGGCCTGGCTGCTGGTTCCACGTCCGGGGGTGGGGCTGGCTGGCCGATGTTCGCCTCTCTTGTGGACTTGGGGCTGCCTCCGGGGCAGGGACTCGTACCCGCAGCCGGTGCCCGGTGCTGCTCTGCCCTCCTCCCCTGCTCTGCATGGCTGTTCATTCACCCCAGCAAGCCCTGTGTCCCCACCCCCGTCCTCCTCTCCTGGGGCTCCTGGGCTTTCCGGGTGTCAGTAAAGAGGGAGGGCTGGCCCTGGCCGGCCTGGCTCAGCTGGTTGGGCGTCTTCCCCTGTGATAAAAGGTAGTGGTTCGATTCCTGGTCATGGCACATACCCGGGTTGCAGGTTTGATCCTCGGTCTGGGCACGTGCAGGAGGCAACCGATCGATGTTTCTCTCACATCAATCACATCAGTGTTTCTCTCTCTCTCTCTCTCTCTCTCTCTCTCTCTCTCTCTCCCTCTCCCCCCTCCTTCCTCTCTCTAAAGTCAATTAAATAAACAAAAGAGGGAGGACTGGTCCTACTTCCTCCAAGCCTGGGTGCTCCCTGAGGCCAGGACAGGGTCTCCTGGTATCACCGTCCCTCAGGCCCGAGGACCCCACACGGTGGTGGGGGGAGACCAGCAGGTCTTTGGCACTGAAGCCTGGCTGTAAACCGGGGCCACGGGCAGGCGTGCGTGTGCGTGCGTGTGCATGCGTGTGCGTGCGGGCGCGATGTGACAGTGTCCCTGTGATTTTGGGGAGGGAGGCCCGCTTGTGTTGCCACGTGTGGTTTACACCAGGTCTGCTCAAAATCAGACGTGCGTGCAGCTCCGCTCTGGCGATCTCGTTAAAGCGAGGATTGTGGCTTTGAGGGTCAGGGGGCGGGGAGCGGGGGGGGCGAGCGTCTGCCTGTCTGCCGCTGCTCGCACGGAGCCCTGCGCGGCGGACTGGAAGGGCTGGACGGGGAAAGCCCTCTTGCCGCTCCCCTTGGCGTCAAATGTCTGGCCTCGCTGTCCGTGGAGCGCATCCCTAGCAGCTCAGCCTACACGACACCTCCTCCGGGAAGTGCACGTGGGAGTCCCGCCACGGTCCTGTGCCTTCCTTTGGGCCGCGGGCTGGCCCTGCCCCGCCCTCCCTGCCCCCTGCTTGGCCATGGCCTTCCTTCTGTGCGGGCCCAGGTCCCTTGCTGCTCGGCTCCTCCTTCAGGCAGTGACCACGCCTGATCTGTGCTGCCCGAGCCTCGCCCGGCTTGGTGGCTGGCAGGGCCTGCCAAGGTGGAGACCGTCACCTCTGCCCCTTTGTCTGTATTTGCCCTCGGCAGGTCAGGGCCAGATCCTCGTTCACTTTGAGGTGGTTGGAGACACTAGCTGTGTGGCTCTGTGTAAGTTCCTTAACCTCTCTGTGCTTCCTTCTCTGAGCTAGGGGTAATCATCCTGCTTCCGGGCCGCTGTGGGGATGGTAGGAGGGACTCCACGCGGGCAGCACCTGGTGCTCTGCAGGGTTAACCCTGATATTGGTCCCGCATCAGGGGCACTTGGATCGGAGCTGGGCTCTGAGCCTGGATCTGTGCAGTGACCAGGGGTCGGACGGCCCCTCCTCCTTCCCCCTGTCTTAGCTGGCAGCCTCCAAGCATCGCCCCCGTGGGCAGGCACTCTCGTCTTCACCCTGTGGCAGGGTTGGGGTGGGACTGAGTCCTCAGGGGGCCACCCTCACTCATGCTGACCTGCTGGGCGGGGCGCTGCCCATTCCCAGGTGGACAAGGCCCTGAGGCTGTCACATGATCAGGCTCCTTCCCTGGGTGGGGCTTGACTCAGCCTGCAGCCTCAGGTCAGCGCCCAGGAGGAAATGGCCAAGGTCAGCCCTATCGAGTTGCCTGGCCGGCCCTGGCTTCCTGGGCGGGCGCTCTGCAGGCCCAGCTCCTGGGTTGGGTATGGTCCGCGCTGCAGCAGCCAATGTCCTGCTGGAGGCTGCTGTCAGCTCAGCTGACATTCTCTTAAATCATTGAGGCAGGTGTGGTGTATGCATGCATACACACACACACTCACACACACACACACTCACACACACACACACACTCACACACACACTCACACACACACACACACACACTCTCACACACACACACACTCACACACACACACACTCACACACACACACTGTCACACACACACACACTCACACACACACATATACACACTCACACATACACACTCATGCACACACACACATACACACACTGTCACACACACACTCACACACACACCCATGCACGCACACATGCACACACTCACACATGCACACACACTCATGCACACACATACACACACACTCACACACACTCATGCACTCATGCATACACACATGCACGCACACACTCACATGCACACACGCACTCATGCACACACACAATCACATGCACACACTCACGCACACGCACATGCACATTTACGCACACACATACTCACAGACACGTGCACACACTCACGCACACACACACTCACGCTCACACACACACTCACAGACATGTGCACACACTCACACGCACACACACACTCATGCACAAACACACACGCTCGCACACACACACTCATGCACACATTCACATACACACACACTCATACACACACTCACGCAATCACACACTCATGTCCTAGGCCGCACCTGGCTAAGCCAGGCCTTTCGTTTGCCTACACTGAGCACTCGCTGCCCTTGCTGTGGACGCTGTGTTAGCTGCTGGCTGCCACGCTAGGTAGTAGCTAGCATCTTGCACCGATACCGAGCCCAGTACAGAGGAGACATTTCGGCTTCTGCGAGTCTGCCGCTGGGCTCAGTGTTCGGCCAGCCCTGCGAGCTTCTGGGGCAGGGGCAGGCCTGCCTTGCTCACGGCGGTGTCCTCAGCAGCTCGCTATGATTGCAGCAACTGCAGTAGCAATAGAAACAATACCCATCTAGTGAGCGTCCTGGTGCCAGGCGGGACCGCACCCTGACGCTTCCTCGCCTGGAACCTCCTGAACCGCAGGGGGGAGGAGCCCTCTCCCGCCTCCCAGACGGGCGTGCACACTCAGAGAGGCCGAGGCGGCGCAGGCCTCACAGCCGCGGTTCCACCGGGGCCGGAGCAGGGATTGGAACCAGGTTGGTCTCGTGTGAGTCTGGGGCCCACTCTGTCGTTGCTAAGTCACGGTGACCGGGCCTCCGTGGAGATGTCATGGGTTCTGTGGGATGGCAAACACGAGGTGCTGAGAACCCCAACCAGGCTGTCACTGTGACTCACCATCCGGGAGCGGCCACCAGGGCTCGTGTGGGAAGGAGTGACTGGTGGTGGCACAAACCTGGGTGCCCTTCCACAGTGCATGACCACCGACGAGTCACTGCATGTGCATGCATGTGCACACACATGTACTTGCTCACAGACATAAGCACACGTGCATACACATTCACACACACAGTTACACACATGTGCCCTTACCTGCTATACACACGCACACACACTTACATCGGGGCACATACACACACATGTACTTGAGTATACTTACTCCCCCATAACACACACTCAGTGTACACATACAGACATTCACCTATGTGTTCCCCTACACCCCACACATGCACACACGTGCACAAACATGCAACACGTGTATGCAAACACAAGTGTGTGTACAGGTGCATGCACACACACATGTATAGTTGGCTCTCTGTATCTGTGGGTGTCGCACCAAGGATTTAACCAACTGCAGATTGAAAATATTCAGGAAAATAATCCCAGAAAGCTCCAAAAAGCAAAACTTGAATTTGCCATGCACCATGCACCATGCGCCACGCACCACGTGCCACACGCCACACGCCACGCTCCATGCTCCACACTGAGCCCGTGAGAAGGAAGTGACGTGCAGGCCCGGCCTGCCTAGCCGCTGAGCAAATGCAGGTTGCATGCAGGTGCCACGCCATCTTATGCAAGGGCTTGAGCATCCGTGGGTTTTGGTATCTGCAGGTCCTGGAACCAATCCTCCGTGGATACTGCGGGAGGACTGTGTGCGCGTGCTCACAGGTGCCTACACATACACAGTGCACATAGGCACACACTTACGAGCGTGTGTACAACCAGGGACATGCGCACCCCCCCCAACGCCCTCTGCACCCCTAGGCGTGCAGATGTGCAGTGAGGCCTGCCCCTGGGGTGTCTGTCTCCAGCAGGAGGATGGTGCTCCCCCAGGCGGCTGTCCACGGCGTCCAGCTGGCCTCCTTGCTCTCCGTGGTCTGTGGTTTCTTTGTTGGACCCTCAGGGCCTGAGACATTTTTTCCACCCAAAGATTCGCACCCCTGCTGCGGGACCCCGCGCTGGGCTGACCGACCGGGTGAAACGTGGACCCCAGCGCCCATCTGTCTGTTCCCCTGCCTGGCCAGCTCTGGCCCAGGGCGCCCCACCCCCAGCATGGACAGGACTGCATCTCCACCCTGCACCTGCCCCTTTAAGAGCCATGGGCCTGGTGGGCCTGTCCCCGGTGTCCGGCTGGGGGAGGCCGGACAGCTGTGGTTGGGGGAGGCTTTGCGAGCTCCCAGGGGCCTCTGGGAGCCCAGCGATGCTGGGGAAGCTGAAACAAAGGCCGACAATGGCCTCCTTCCCTCCCTGGCGGCCTCAGAGCGGGGCCTGCCTGGGCGGCCTCTGGGGGCCCCTGTTATTTCCTGTGCTGGCTGCGGGGCTCCTGGCCAGCGCACATGGGCAGGAAGCAGGCTGGGCATCTCCCCCCACACCCGCCGGGCCTGCTCCATGCCTGCCCGGCCCAGGCCCGTCCTGCCCAGTCTGCCCGGGCGTCCCAGGAGGGGAAACGTGACCCTGTTCCACTGACCTCTCCCTCCTGCAGACCCCACGTGCTCCACCATCTGTGCTGGGCCCTGTGTCTGCCCCCGAGCCTTTGTGGCCAGAGCACGGGGCCCACAGAACCGAGGCCCAGGCCGGGCAGGGAGCAGGGGCTGGTTTTTAATTAATTCATCGCGATTGTGCGAGAAATAAACTTAGATCTAGGGTTAGGGTTACCTTGAGGGTTAAGGTTAAGGTTAGGGTTAGGGTTACCAAGCCCTAAGGACCAAAAGGACCGGCGTTAGAACACGGGCTTTGGAGTTACAGACCTTTGTGTGAGTCCTGAATTTATCACCTAATTTATCACCTAATTACCGGGTGTCCCTTGTCCTGGGCCAGGCCACGGGGACACGCAGGTGTCCTGTGCTCCAGGTCCCGACACCTTGTAGGCGAGGAGACAGTGGGCAGTGAATACGCAGTGACTTAGCTGCTTGGCCGTGAGGTTGGACTCGATGGAGTTGTTCACCTGGCCAGGACGCCGTGTGCTGGTCTGTACAGTGGGGTGCTGAGGCCCTGCTGGGTGCCACGGTCCTAGGGGTACGTGAGCGCGTAGATGTCACGTGTTTAGCACGGTGCCTGGCACCCCCACTCCCCTAATGCCGGCCCCGGTGATTATTAACGAGACAAGATGATGTGGCCCACGTGGCACTGGGCAACTAATAATGTCAGAAGCCTCAGGTCAGGGTCACTATGCAGGTGAGCTTCCTGGCAGCCTAGGCGAAAAGAGAAACAGGATGGAGGGCCCCGCGCCAGCTCTGTCTGATTCCAGGGCTTGGGGCAGAGGAACGTTGGTCCTGCCTGGCACTAAGTGCAGAGGCATTGACTGTGCGTCCTCAGTCATCACTGAGCAAACAGCAGGCCGTGTCTCAGTAACGACGGGGCACACGACACACAGACATCTCTCTGAAGCTGACTGTGGAAACGCGCCCGGCTCCGGGCACACCCAGCCCTGAGTTACCGGCAGTGCGGCCGGGAGGGATCCGGGCAGCGACCAGGCCTCACCGGCTGCACCCCAGCCAGAGCTTTGCTGAGAGCCTGGTGGGATGCAGGCGGGGGCATTGCTTTCACGCAGGACCTTGGCGGGGGGGGGGGGGGCTCTTCACGTGTCTTAGACCTCAGAAAGTCCCTCCTTTTAAAAAACATATTTTTATTGATTTCAGAGAGGAAGGGAGAGAGAGATAGAAACACCAATGGTGAGAGAGAATCATGATTGGCTGCCTCCTGCACGCCCCCTACTGGGTATAGAGCCTGCAACCCGGGCATGTGCCCTGACCGGGAATCGAACCGTGTCCTCCTGTTCATAGGTTGATGCTCAACCACTGACCACCGGCCGGGCAGAGTACCCCCTTTTTGTGAGGACTACCTATCCCCAAATCATGGAGCCTTGGAACACAGTTTGGGAAGCCGTTTGCATCCTTAGGTTTTGAGCTCAGCAACTCGGCGACAGCTCGCCCACCGCGCCCCTTCTCCGTCCAGACTGTAGTCTGTCCTCTCAGCTGTGTGGACCTGAGGGCTGTCACTCAGGAGCAGCCGCCCCCCCATGTTCACTGTTGACAGGGCTATTGCCTTTGCTAGCTTTATCTGAGTGCAACCCAGCCTCCAGGAGGGGCAGAGTCCGGGAAACCGAGGCTCAGAAAGGTGGAGAGGGCTCAGGGCGGGGCTTCTCATTCGGGGTCTTTCCGTAGACACATGCCTAAATGCACCCCAACATGCTCCCCCTCTGCTCCGAGCGTGCGTATGACCTTGTCCTGTGCCAAGCCCCTCCTGCGCCCTCCCTGACCCGGTGGGCAGGACGGTGGGCCCGGCCCGCGGAAGGCCCGGCAGTGGCCACTGGCCCTGTGTCTGGCGGGTGCCCTGTGGAGTTTCCATGGTGCGCGCTCCTTTGGGGGCCCCTGGGTGGGACTTTCCATCTGGGTGGAAACCTGACCCGCAGGCCCGGGCAGGAGGAAATGCCTTCCCCAAATGTGGAGACAAAGAAGAGAGAGGCGGCCAGCCTGGGACTCCAGCCAGAGCCCCTGACTCCTGCAAAGCCACAGAGCGGGGACCCCCGGGGCCTGGGCCCGGCTGCCTAGGACCCGCCCCTCAAGGAAGGCCAGGGCCTGGGCGGGGCCGCGCTCCCCACTGTGGGTGGCTAGGGGGGCCCACTGCCCTGGGCCCGGCCGCCCTGGCCTTGAGTTGGGGTGTGTCTGCAGCTCCTGCAGAGATGGGGGGCAGCCAGTGGGTCAGTGGCTGGGCAGGACTAGGACTCGCCTCTCGCTGTCACTCTGCCCCTCGCCCCCTCAAGCAGGCGTGGTCTCATTGACGCCCCGAAGCAGCAGGTTGACCTCAGGTATGGTCGCGCTGCTCAGAGAGGCCCGGCGTCCTGCCTGGTGTCACACAGCAGGTGTGTGCGGAGCCGCATTGCCACCCCCACCTGCCGACGGCACAATCGCAGGTCATTATAGTGCGGCTGGTGGCTTGGCCTTTTTTGGGGGTGGACAGTCTCTCAGAATGCACATGGCCGGGAAGTTCTACTGAAGGTCTAGCCACCTGCTCAGCTGCTGCTGTCTCGGCCTCAGCACTGGTGTTGCAGGGCCTGTCCTGATGGTTGGTGACGGCCGTGAGCCCGAGTCACCGCCGACGGGATCCCGACAGGCTTCCTTCTGTCAGTCGCAAGCGCTATTGAGCACCTACTAAGTGCGGGCACCGTGCTCGGTGGCGAACAGGGCCAGCGGAGCCCCTGCACGCAGTTTAGTGGGGGAGGTGACAGTCAGTGGATAAATACGCACATGTTTACCCTGGGATGCGACCAGCAGGGTGGCCAGTTAGAGAGGAGGGTGCGGGAGGAGAGGACCATGTGGCGGGTGAGCAGAGAGGCCTGGGTCGAGGCGGCAGAGAGGGAGTGAGCCGTGCAGGCGTGAACCGTGTCACTGGAGCACATGGATCCCGGAGGACCCAGGGCCGAGGGGCAGGAGGTGAGGGAGGAGCAGGGAGGCGGCAGCAGCTTTCGTGGGGCTCGTGTCCTCATGGGCCCTGGGGGTTTGACCCTGAGTGACGGGAAGCTGGGAGAGTGGGGAGCGGAGGGACCCTGTGGGCAGGGGGAAAGCCCACCCAGGCGCTCATCCAGGGAGAGATGATGGCGGCGGGGGCAAAGTCGGGAGGTGAGAAGGGGTCAGGTCAAGAATTTCTTTTGGTAACTCAGCCCCAGCTGGTGTGGCTCAGTGGTTGAGCATCGACCTATGAACCAGGAGGTCACGGTTTGATTCCCGGTCAGGGCACATGCCCAGGTTGTGGGCTTGATCCCCAGTAGGGGGCGTGCAGGAGGCAGCTGATCCACGATTCTCTCTCATCATCGATGTTTCTCTCTCTTGCTCTCTCTCTCTACTTCTCTGAAATCGATAAAAATATATACTAAAAAAAAACAAACAAAAAAACCAATTTCTTTGGGAGGTTGGTCCGACAGAACTGGTCTCCAGATTGGGGGTGGGACTGACAGAAGGAGAGGAACCAGATGGCTCCAGGCAGCTGGGGGGCTGGGGTGCCTTTCATGGGATGGGGGTCCCGGGGGAGAGGGGAGCGTTGGGTGCGGATAACGGTGGTGAGGCTGCAGAGCTAGGCCTTGGCCGTGAGTTTGAGATGCCTCTTGGGCATCAGTGGGCACTCGGAGGACGGTCCCGATGGGGGGAGGCTGGGACCGGGGTGCATGTGGGTGTCAAGAGTGTGTGGTTGGCGCTCAGAGCTGGACGGAGGCACCCCCAACCCCCAGCCAGTGCGCCCGGACAGAACAAAGGAGTTTAGGTCCGGGTCCAGGGAGGCGTGCATCAGAGGCAGGCACGAGGGACGAGGGATGAGGGAGGAGGGACGAGGGAGGAGGGACGAAGCAGATCGAGGAGACGCTGGGAGTTCAGGGAGGTAGGAGGAAACCCAGGAGAGGCAGGGTCCCCCAAAGTCTTTCAGGAAGGAGGGGGATCACTGGGCAGGTCCAGAGCTTTCTAAAGTGGGGTGCTAGGACCTTGCTGGGACCACTCTTCCTATAGAGGGGGACACGTTGCCTGAGATTTCTGCAGATGGGAGGGGAGACCAGCCTAGCTTCTTTTGCTGGAAAGATTCTGGGGCGAGAAGAGATGGGGTTCAGGGGTTAATGAAATGAACTCGCGTCTGCAGACTGGCCCACCCGGGGGGTGTCTGCGCCGAGCCCCCTCCCCGGCTCCCGCTCAGGAAATGTGCCCACGGCCAGACCAGGGTGGCGTCCAGAAGCCGCAGACGGTCCACGGCCGTCCCGCTGTGCGCGAGCCCGCGGAAGTGGGCCAGCCGCACCCGCGCAGGATTAAAGGGACGTGTAATGGATTAAAGATCAAAAATGTTAATTAAGAAATGGTCTTTTCTAATAAGATGCCTTCAAGGGCACAGGCCCGAAAAGGAGGGGATTTCTCGTTTTGGCAACACGGTTCCTGTTGTAATGAAATTGGTTCCCAGGCAGCGGGGAGGACCCGGCCTAAGTCTCCTTTGAAAGACATCTCCATCCAAATTAATTAGCGCGAGAAGACGGAGGGCAGAGCGGCGGGCTGACAGGCGTGCGGGCCTGTGGGCATGGCGGGAGGGCTGCGTGAACTCACAGAGAAACCGTCCGTGTGCTGGCGCCCGCCGGAAGGGGGTGCCCCGGGGTACGTTTCGGGCGGGCCGTACTGAGATCTGGCTGCTTCCGGGGTGAGGGATGAGGCCTGCTTGGACTAGGCCCAACTCGATGGGAACTTGCTGTGTGACCTGGGGCTGTGTCTGCCCCTCTCTGATCGCTCCTTTTTTATCAGTTGTGGGTGACAGCAAAACTTCTCCTACCCGCCTCCCCACCTGTTGGATCAACTAGGTTCGTGGCTACGAGTGATTTGAAACTCGGAGCTCCGCGGGAATCCGTGAGACGACCCGTCCCTGTGTGCCTGATGCGGCCCGGCCGCGCCGAGTGCTGCTTCCCCCGGCTTCCCTGCGTCCCCGGCTGTGAAGCGCCCTCGGTTGTTCGAATGTCTCCAAAGGGCACCATCGCCCAACAGTTAAGAACTGGGCTGTGGAGCCTGCCGGGTCATTCATTTGAATCCCACGTCTGCCCCTTGCCTGGGACCTGGGCTCAGTCCCTTGACTTCTCTGAGCCTCAGTTTCCTCATCTATACAATGGAGCCAGTGGTCTCTGCCTCACAGCGTGACGTGTGAAGGGAGATCAGGGCTCTGAGAGACTGGGGCTCGGTGTGCGTGCTGGGGCTGTGGCGCCGATTACTCAGGAGCAGAGATCTATGGGACTGGGCCCCGTGCTGTAAAAGTACTGGGTCAGGCCCTAGCCGGTTTGGCTCAGTGGGCAGAGCATTGGTCTGCGAACTGAGAAGTCCCAGGTTTGATTCCGGTCAAGGGCATGTACCCGGGTTGTGGGCTCGATCCCCAGTGGGGGACTTGCAGGAGGCAGCCAATCCACCATGATTCTCTCTCATCATGGATGTTTCTCTCTCTCTCTCTCCCTCCCTCTTCCTTCCTCTCTGAAATCAATAAAAGTATATTAAAAAAAAAAATACTGGGTCATCCTAGCTGGTCTGGCTCAGTGGATAGAGTGTCGGCCCTTGGACTGAAGGGGCGCTGGTTTGATTCCCGGTCAGGGCACAGGCCCGGGTTGCAGGCTGCATCCCCAGTGTGGGGCGTGCAGGAGTCAGCTGATCAATGATTCTCTCCCATCATTGATGTTTCTATCCCTCTCCCTCCCTCTTGTCCTATCTAATAAAAGAGTAACATGCAAATTAACCATCACTTCACCATAAAGATGGCTGCGCCCAATAAGGAGGGAATATGCAAATTGATGGGCCAAAATGGCGGCGCCGGCCGGAGCCATGGAGCCTGCGGAGAGCGGGGGGGCGGGGGGGAGGCTTGGCATCCTGGGTTGCCCCAGCGACCCAGGATGCCAAGCCTGACGGGAGAGCAGAGTGGGAGATGGGCAGGAAAGTTTGGCATCCTGGGTTGCCCCAGTGACCGGGAGAGTGGGAGGAAGGCTGAGCGGGAGAGTTGGGGGAAGGCTTGGCGTCCTGGATCACCCCAGCACAGAGCGGGAGATGGGTGGAAAGGCTTGGCATCCTGTGTCACCCCAGAGTAGAGCGGAAGATGGGCGGGAAGGCTTGGCGTCCTGGGTCGCCCCAGCGACTCAGGATGCCAAGCCTGATGGAAGAGCAGAGCAGGAGATGGGGGGGAAGGCTTGGCATCATGGGTAGCTGGGGAAGGCAGTTGGGGGGACCAGGCCTGCAGGGAAGGGCAGTTGGGGGGGGACCAGGCCTGCAGGGGAGGGCAGTTGGGAAGGACCAGGCCAGCAGGGGAGGGAAGTTGGGGGGGACCAGGCCTGCAGGGGAGGGAAGTTGGGGGCAACCAGGCCTGCAGGGGAGGACAGTTAGGGGCGACCAGGCCTGCAGGGGAGGACAGTTAGGGGTGACCAGGCTGGCAAGGGAGGGCAGTTAGGGGTTACCTGGGCCAGCAGGGGAACAGTTAGGCGTTGATCAGGCTGGCAGGGGAGTGGTTAGAGGGGTGATCAGGCTGGCAGGCAGAAGCGGTGAGGGGCAATCAGGCAGGCAGGTAGTCCTGGATTGTGAGGGGGATGTCTGACTGCCTGTTTAGGCCCGATCCTGGTGGTGGGATCGGGCCTAAAAGGGCAGTCGGACATCTCTTGAGGGGTCCCAAATTGGAGAGTGTGCAGTCTGGGCTGAGGGACACCCCCCACTCCCTGTGCATGAATTTCATGCATTGGGCCTCTAGTATATGATAAAGAAAGAAAAACGTGATTTTGGAGGTTGGAAGTTGTTGGCCCCATCTATCCCAACATCGATGGCAGGGCTCTTCTGTGTGGCAGGCAGGGCCGGGAGCTGGTAGGTTTGGTACCTCCCTCCCCTCCACGCTGCCTGGTCCAGCCTGGCGCCCCCTGTGGCGGGGAGACGACCTGCCTGGCGCTCCGGTGTGTGTCTGCTTTTCATCATTTACACGGCACAGCCCTGGACCTCGGAGCCGGGACGTCCCGGGCCTCGTCTTTCCCGGCTCCTCTTCGGGCACGCAGGAGGGGAGCGGGCAGCAGCCGACAGCAGTCTGTTCTGAAAACCACGGGCGTCGAGACCTGGCAGTCGCCTCTGTGGGTCTGCCATGCTCTAGCCAGCAAACCCGTCACGGCCTCCCCATTTCTTCCACCTCCACCCTGAGCGCTTCCGGCCCCTCCGCCATCATCTCCGCCGCGCCTGGCCACTCGCCGGCTCCTGTGTGGGCAACTGCTCTCGTCCAAGGCAGGCGTCTCTAGCTCCACTTTTGTTTTTGTTCATCCTCACCCGAGGATGTTTTCCCATTGATTTTTAGAATCAGAGAGAGGGAGAGAGGGGGGGGGTGGGGAGAGAGAGAGAGAGAGAGAGAGAGAGAGAGAGATGTGAGAGAGACACATGGATTGGTTGCCTCCCACACGTACCCTGGCCGGGACTGGGGGTTGGGACTGCAACTGAGGTGCGTGCCCTTGACAGGAATTGAACCCAGACCCTTCATTCTGACGGCCGAGGCTCTAACCACTGAACATACCAGCCAGGCCTGGCTCCATTTCTGACCCGTTGAGTGCCCAGGCCTGGCGGGGCAGGAACCCGGCCACACTCGCGGGCCACTGAGTCTCAGTCACTGCTGCTCAGAACCGCTCTTTCTCAGGCATTTGATTTCCGCCAGCGTCCGGGCAACGCACCTCCAGGGTTAATCTGAGTCACAGGCGGGAACGCAGCTCCACGAAGGGCCAATGATGATTATCGCTATTATTATCTTTTCACCAACTGCCCTTTACAAAGGGTACGTGGCGGGAAGGAGGCGCCGGGGAGCACCCCGCCTACACGGGGGCTCATTAGGAGTCTCCCCGATCCTGTCGGCCTCGTCAGCGACAGAACAGCACGTGGACAAACCTAACTTCCCTCCCCCTCGATGCGTCCCAGGCGTGATTACAGCGGCCACACTGTGCGCCCCTGGGCGTCTCCTTCATCTGCAACAGAGGCCCTGCTTAGCCGCGTGTGGTAGGAATCGTAGGCGGAGCCGGGTCCCACCCTGGACAGGTGTCCTCGGAGAGCGCAGAGGAACTTTCCGTGGGAAGGAGGACTTGCCAGGTGCTGGCTCAGAGGAAGCAGGACAAAGCGGAGGAGATTGCAGGCAGTGTGCTCCCGCGGGGTCCTGGCCGTTACTGCGGAGGATGCGTCCCTTCGGGGGCTGGACCCTCTCTGCCCCGGGTCACGTCCCGCCCTGAAACCTTCCGGGGTCTCCGAGATCCCTCTGGGGGTCCTGTCTTGCATGCTGGCTCCAGTGGCTGCAAATGAGACGCCCCCTTGCTAGGGACAGGGCTTGGCCACTTTACCCCACCCCTTCCAGGTGGCTGTCCACACCTCCCTCCTCCTGCCGTGCAGGGAAGGCGGGGGGGGCGGGGGGGGGGGAGCACCAGGGATGAGAGAGCCAGCACATTGTTCTAGAAATAAGTAGCTGAGAACCCGAGTCAGAAATTAGTTAACACAAAGGAAGTCGGGCCCTGCAGGCCGCGTTGCAATCTCCGCAGGAAGTGCCCTGCCCAGGGGGCCGGTGAAGGATTTAAGTCCATTCCGCCGGGCACCATGCCGCTGTTGGCACCAAGTTTTTTCTTCCATTCCGCGCCCCCCTCCCCCCCCCAAGCCCCATCAGGAGCTGTCTCGTGGGGCAGCCTCAGGGGCTGCACTTTGTGATGCTAATAAAAGTGACCCAGGAACTAAGGCGGCCTCTGAGCTCCTGCACATGCATCCCAGCTGCACAGGAGCCTCTGTCCTTGGCCGTCCAGCAGGGTCAGGGGCTGGCGGCCCTCCGGCACCGAGCAGGGGGCAGATCCGGCAGCTCTGTGAGTGGGAAGGAGCCTGGAAGCCCCATTGTCCCCGCCTCGGGGGCCCCCGTGGGTGTTCTTCCAGCTTGAATGCCTCCAGGGATGGGAGGCTCACCTCCTCACAAAGCCGGCTGGACCCCAGCGACAGCCCCAACCTTCCCGTTATTGAGTAGTTACCGAGTGCCGAGAATTACGTAGTGAAACAGACACACTGAGCCCTCCCCGAGGCCAGGCGGCAGGAATAATCAGGGACCCTGCGTGGAGACCCCTGCCCTCCCCGTCGGACTGGGTGCTGGTGGGAAAAACCCTGTCAGCGCATTGAGGTTAGGAGTGCGAGAGACTCACGGTAGGTAGGGTGAGGGGGCCCTGCTGGGACCTCTTCACAATCCCCTCCTGGCCGGGCCCCACCTGCTCTCGCCGACCTTCCAACTCCTGAGCTCTCCAAGCTCGCTCCGGCCCCAGGGCCTTTGCACCAGCTGTGCCCGCCGCCAGGAACACCCTCCCTTCCCGTGACCTCCCCGAGGGGCCCTTCCTGACCGCCGCGCTGGAGGCGCCTCTTGGCCTGCGTCACTTCTGATCCCGTGGGCCCTGCTCGGCATTGGTCCCCTCCGAGATTTTCTGATACTTTATTCCCTTTCCCCCAATACCGTGGTCGGCAACCCGCGGCTCGCGAGCCACATGCAGCTCTTTGGCCCCTTGAGTGTGGCTCTTCCACAAAAATACCACGGCCTGGGCGAGTCTATTGTGAAGAAGTGGCGTTAGAAGAAGTTTAAGTTTAAAAAATTTGGCTCTCAAAAGAAATGTCAATCGTTGTCCTGTTAATATTTGGCTCTGTGGACTGATGAGTTTGCCGACCACTGCCCCAGTAGATTATGTCGGTTCTGTGGCCCGCTGTGTCCCAGCCTGAGGACCCTGCCTGGCACACAGAGGCCCACCCACGGCCATGGACTGCTGGCGGGTGAGACACGAGAGACCCACGCTGGTGCCTCAATGATGCGACGCGGTCTCTGCTTGATTGGCTCAAGTAGTGACAGGCAGCCCGGACCCTTTGGCTGTCCGGCTACAATTCCATCCTCTCAGCAGCCTCGTGCACTGCTGTCCTCCGGTTCTAAAGGAAGAGAGGGAGGATCAGAGAGGTTGAGTGATTGGCCTGGGGTCCCACAGCCCGTGAGTGGTGAGTGCTCGGTGCCGGAGGGCCGCCAGCCCCTGACCCTGCTGGACGGCCAATCGCACTCCTAACCTCAATGCGCTGACAGGGTTTTTCCCACCAGCACCCAGTCCGTCTCCAGCTGAGCTGAGGCCACCCACACCCTCTGGCCTGGTGATGAGTTGGTGGGGGGGTCTTCTCCTCAAAGCTGGCCTCACGGACCTGGCTCTGTGGCCATGACCTTCCAGAACAAGCCTGCTCACTGGTGTCCCCCTTCTGCTCCCCTCTTTATTTTATTTTTAAAATATTTTCATTGATTTCAGAGAAGAAAGGAGAGGGGGAGAGAGACACATCAGTGATGAGAGAGAAACATGGATCGGCTGCCTCCTGCACGCCCCACACTGGGGATCGAGCCCACAGGCCGGGCCTGTGCCCTGACCGGGAATCGAACCGTGACCTCCTGGTTCGTAAGTTGACACTCACCCACTGAGCCACGCCAGCCGGGCCTGCTCTCCTCTTTAAAGGACGAGGTGCCCAGGGCCAGAGTTCTCCCATGATGTCGCCCTTGTCAGGTCGGGACCAGTTCTGGAGGGGGCCCATGCCCCCGGATCTGTCCTACAGCAGGTGCGTGCTGAGAGGCGGGCATGCTGTGCAGGCCGGCGAGAGCATCGAGGCTCCCTCACCAAGGCCTGCGGATGCCCACGGCCTCAGCCCAGCGGGGCGGGTGCAGGCAGGCCCTCCGACGTGGGTCCCTGGGTGCAGCTGTCGGCGGAGGTCTGCGGAAGCCGCTGAGGCACCCCCTCCCCCCCACCACCACTTCAAATGCCTACCCGGGCGTGCCCTGCCACACGGGCCGGTTCCTGGGTTCCTGGGTTCCCGGGTTCCTGCGTTGTGGCCGGGGCGGGTGACGTTGCCATGCGGCTCCGGGCCCCACAGCGCCCCTCTGCAGGAGCTGGGGGTGGAGGCGGCACCCGGGCACGGGCTGGGTGAGCCCGGTGGGCAGAGCGAGGGGTCCAGAGACCACCCTGCTGGCTCCTTGCGGTGGGGTCTGGGTGGCACCTTTACCCTTCCCAGGCCGATTCAGGGGTGACTCGGGAAACTCGTCGGCGTGGGGACGGGGGCTGGGAGCCCAGGTCTGACCCGTGCAGAGCGGGCGGCTGCCCACGCGGCAGGCACTCTGGCGTTTGCGGTTGGCCCGTGAGGGCTGCCCAAGCGGAGGGAAGAGGCTCTCCGACAGGCTCTCCTGCGGCCCCTTCCCCTTCCATCCGCCTCCATCGGCGCTTGCCACGCTCGCCTGGAACCCAGGTCTTGGCCCAGCCCCCGAGTCAGGATTTCACCGCGTCCCGGCCTTCCTCGGGCCCTCGCTCTCCCTCGCCCTCCCCGGAGACACACGGCCTCCTTCCCCTCTCGGGAGGGACCCGACTGGCTGTCTCCCCAGGTCCTTTGCGCTGTGCTCCCCGCTTTTTCTCTCCTCCCGCTTCCTGCTCATCCTCCGCAGCTCAGCTCCCGCCAGCCCGCAGCCAGGCCGCCGACCTCCCTGCTCAAGGCCTCTCCCAGCCCCGCCCTCCCCTCTTCTATTCCTTAAAGTGCTGAATGTGTGAAGACGTGATTTTGCTTTTATTTGTTGTTCATCCTCACCCGAGGATATGTTTCAGTTGATTTTTAGAGAGAGAGGAAGCGGCGGGGAGAGACAGAAACATCAATGTGAGAGAGACACATCAATTGCACACACCCCGACCAGGGCTGGGGATGGAGCCTGCAACTGAGGTACATGCCCTTAATTGAAATCGAACCCGGGACCCTTCAGTCCACGGGCCAATGCTCTCTCCACTGAGCCAGACCTGCTGGGGCTGAGAAATGATTTTGATTCTCTGTGTCTCTGCCCCCCCACCCCCCGCCCCCGCCCGTCTCCCTGACCGGAGGGTGTGTCCGCCTCCTGCCCGCTGTGGGTCCTGGCGTGTTGCAGGTCTCGCTCACGTCTGTGAACAGGGGGGCGCGTCGCTGGCGGAGAGGAGCGTGCGGTGGCCCTGGGGCCGCCCTCCTTCCTGTGGCCGGTGTCTCCCTGTGAGTCAGAGCTGGCAGCGGGCAGCGGGGAAGGTGGCTCCCAGGGGACCCCGCTTCCCAGAACCGGCCGCTCTCTGCCCCCACCTGGCTCCCCCAAGGACGGAGAGCGAGGGGCTTCCTGGAAACCCTGCGGCGGCCCCGGAGGGCGGTGGGCCCTGGCGAGCGGGGCTGGCGGTGACGAAACCCAGGAAGCGACCCGACTGCACGCCCCGGCGGGAAGAGCCTCCGTTGCGTCCGGAGGAGAGAGGAGAGGAAGCCCCGCCGGCCAGGGTTTCCGCGTGGGAATTTTCTAGACTTTCCCTGGCTCGGTGCACGGAGGCGGGGGCCCGGACGCAGTGCCCCGGGCAGGAAGCGGTGGTGGGCGTGCATGTGTGTATGCGTGTGTACACGTGTGAGTGACACCCAGACACGGGGCTCGTGGGCCCCCCGCAGACCCACTCTGTGCTCCTGCGCGAAGCAAGTTCTTTTCCTGGAGCCGCCGTTGCAGAATCGTGATGGGGAATCCGTCTGTCAGCCCTGCCTCTTTCCTCCTCACCCTAGAGTGCTTTCTCCCGTTGGTTTTTAGAGAGCGTGCAAGGGAGGGGAGAGACAGAGAGGAGCATCGGAGTGAGAGAGACACATCGGCTGGTTGCCTCCCGAACTCGCCCGTATAGGGCAGGGGCGTCAAACTTACAACCCAGCCCTGGCCGGTGTGGCTCAGTGGATGGAGCGTCGGCCTGTGGACTGAAGGGTCCCAGGTTCGATTCCGGTCAGGGGCATGTACCTTGGTTGCGGGCACATCCCCAGTAGGAGGTGTGCCAGAGGCAGCTGATCGATGTTTCTCTCTCATCGATGTTTCTAACTCTCTCTCCCTCTCCCTTCCTCTCTGTAAAAAATCAATAAAATATATTTTTAAAAAAAAGAAAACATAAAACTTACAACCCAGGTGCATGCCCTTGACCGGGAATTGAGCTTGAGACCCTTGGGTCTGCGGGCCGACACGCTAACCACTGAGCAAAACAGCCGGGGCGCCATCCTGTTTTTAAGACAGCGGGACCGGACTTAGGGACGGAGACAGAGGCTTATGAAAATACAGGTTCCTGGGCCCCGTTTTCAGAAAAGGGCTGCGGCACGCGGCCTGCGTTTTAACTGGCCCTGCGGCCAGGGGTACCCCCAGAAGCTAGCCTGCGCCTGTGGGACCTCTGACGCACGCAGCGGCTCTCCGGTGCGCCCAGCAGCAAGGGGCCCTTCGCTGAGATGGAAACCCCGCCGCTCCGGGTGCCTCTCCGGGGGCCGGCGGACCTTGGCCCGGAGTGGGGACCTGCGCGGGCCCTCCGGGCGCAGCATTGGGGGCAGGCTCTCCAACCCCATCCCCGGGAGAGGTTCACAGCCCAGAGCCGAGCCGCTGGAGTGTGAAAAGGTGACAGATCGGCGTGCGGCTCGGACTCCGTTCTTGTCAAACCGTTGCTGCGTGTGTCCCGGAAAGGTGAGATCTCGTTCATCAGAGTCAGCACGGCGCGAACCTCCGCGTGGGGACGTGTTGACTCTGCCTTAGACCGGCCCGTGCGCGCAGGCGTCTTTGTAATCAGAGAGAACAGCAAAGCTTCGTTTTTGTGGGAAAGAAACACTCGGGGTAGAGAAACAGTTCTGGGGAGAACACCGGGCGGGGGGCGGGGGCACCGCTGTCCGGCCTGGTACCCGCCCGGCGTTGGGGAACGTGAGTTCCCGTTGGCATTCTGGGCAGAGCCTCCGCGTGGGCATCTCCGGGCTGGGCCCGCCTTTCCCGTAAGCTCCCGGCTCCCTGTGCCCTGCTTAGCGGGGTCTCTCCTGGGACCTCACTCCTGAGACCAGGCCTGGTGGGGCTCAGGGCTGCCTGCCGCCCCCCTGGGGTGGTGCCTTGGCCTAAGAAGGAGGTGCCCCTTCACCAGCCTCATCCCTGTTTACTGCCGCGGACATGGGACGGCCTTCTCCACGCGGAGAGCTGCGGGCTGTGAGCCCGGCCGGCGTGGCTCAGTGGTTGAGCGTCGGCCTAGGAACCAGGAGGTAAGGGTTCGATTCCCCGTCAGGTCACAGGCCCGGGTTGTGGGCTCCATCCCCAGTGTGGGGCGTGCAGGAGGCAGCCGATCCATGATTCTCTCTCATCGATGTTTCTATCCCTCTCTCCCTTCCTCTCTGAAAGCAATAAAAATATATTTTAAAAAGAGAAGACAGCTGCAGGCTGTGGCCAGGCCGTCTTTGCCGCGGCCTACAGCTCCCGGTCCACCCGTCTCTGCAGCGGGAGCTGGGCCAGGGGAGCGGAGAGCCAGGGGCCTGGGAGGCCCTCGTGCTCGGGTGGAGCGCCGGTCCCTCTCCAGCTGCGTTCCTTCCCTCTCCGGGACTCAGTTTCCCGTCGGTGGCTGAGGCTGTCACGGCACCTACCCCAGAGGACAGGAGGTCACAGCGGGTGCCGGCGAGCTGGCTCTTGTTCCCGGCAGAGAAGGGACTTCGCCGGAGAGGTTTCCGGATGCTGTTTGGGATTCTGATCCCGGCCACGTCCTGCCTGTGACGAGTGGCCATCGGAGGCGGCCTGCTGGGACTTCTCAGCCCCCGGCTCGCTGAGTCAGCCCCGCCCAGGCCCTCTCCTGCGCGGAGAGCGCGAGTAATTTTTTCCGCTCGGCCTGTGCCCCGGGAAGGGGGCCAGGGACGCATTTGCGCAGTACCTGGCCCTCCTTCCACGAGGCTGCTTTCCATTCTCAGCTCCCCAAAGGTGGCTTTCCGACTCCGCGTGAGTCACGGCTCAGCCTCCCGCAGGAGGGCCCGGAAATTGGTGAGAAGTCAGAGAGGGAGCATTGATTTTTTTATTTTTATTTTATTTTAAGACACGAATGTAAAAATCTGCATTTGCTTAAAAATGACTAACATGGCCTGGCCAGCGTGGCTCAGAGGTTGAGCGTCGACCTATGAACCAGGAGGTCAGGGTTTAATTCCTGGTCAGGGCACATGCCCCAGTTGTGGGCACCATCCCTAGTGGGGGGATGTGCAGGAGGCCGCCAATCACTGATGTTCTGTCTCATCATTGATGTTTCTCTCTCTCCCTCTCCCTTCCTCTCTGAAATCAATAAAAATATATTAAAAAAAAAAAAAAAAAAGGACTAACGTGGCGTGCCATCAGCAAAGGGCCCTGCCCCAGAGGGTCTGCTTTCCGGGATGGATGCCTAGACTTCAGTTCCTCTCAGTCTTCACCCATCCACCCACCCATCCACTCAGCAAGTAGATACGGTGCACCTACTGTGCACCAGGCACCCGTCTAGTGCCGGGGATTGCACAGCGCGTAAAACGGACAGCAGCCCCGAGCCAGGAGACCCAAAGCCTTGGGGGCTGTTTATTTTCTCCAGCCAGACACTCCCCTCCCTGCTGTGGCCCCTCCCCCTGCCCGTCACACTGGTCAGAGGGAAGGAGCTCGAGGCTGAGGGGGGATCTGCCACAAACCTGCCACGTGGCCCCGGAGCTTTCCCTCGGGCCTCAGGTCTGATAAAAGGCTGTGGATTGGGAGAGAGAGAGACATCCGTGATGAGACAGAACATCAGGGATTGGCTGCCTCCTGCACATCCCCCGACTGGGGATGGAACCCACAACCTGGGCATGTGCCCTGACAGGGAATCGAACCCTGACCTCCTGGTTCATAGGTCGACGCTCAACCTCTGAGCCACGCCGGCCACTCTTTTTGGAGAGGCTTCTTCGTCTAAAATCCCCTGATTCATTCACCCTCGGTGCTTTTAAAGATTTTAATTATTAAACATTTTTAGTGGCTCATCAATTGTTTGTTTACTTGTTTCAGAGAGAGGAAGGGAGAGGGAGACAGGAATAGAAGCATCCATGATGAGAATCATGGATCGGCGGCCTCCTGCACGCCCCCTAGTGGGGATCAAGCCCCAAAACCGGGCATGTGCCCGGACCGGGAATCGAACCTTGACCTCCTGGTTCATAGGCTGACTCGTAACCACTGAGCCACGCCGGCCAGCTTCAGCGCGTCCTTTTTAGAGATGGGGAAACTAAGGCTCACAGGGGCCTAAGAGGGTCCCCTGAGGTGACTGTGGGGCCCCCTCAGCCCGGGAAGGCCCCCTGCTCTTGTCCCCACGCCCCCTCCGGCTCTCAGAGGCCAGGTGGGACTCTTGCGGCTCCTGGAGAAGGTGGGGGGACCAGGCCAGGAGCAGGACGGGGCTCCCAGGCCCTTCCTTGTGCCGCTCCTCAACACGGCATGGCTGCAGGATGTTGGTACAGGTTGGGAAACAGGCGCAGGGACTGGAGGCCACCGGACTGACCCACGGCCACGCCAAGACTCAGGGACAAAGCTCGCAGGGCGACGTAGGCATCTCCTCAGTCCCCTTTGGTGCCGCATCCACCCGTCCCCCAGGCTGTTTCTCCGCCCCCGACGGAGCGGGCACGGCTGCCCGGACCCCCGTTGTACCTTCTACGAGGTGAGGAAATAGGCCGCTGGGCCCCGTGCCTTCAGCCCATCCCGCGGGCTCCCGAGTCCTCTCCTGCCTTTGATGCAGATTCCCCCGCTCTCCTCATCCTATCTGGGCTCTCCTCGACGAGCAGCTCGGCCACTTACAATTCCGGAGAGTTCTGTTGGTGGCCCGCGTTGGCATTAACAGAACCCGCCACCGCCTCTGACCCTATTGTGACAAGCTCGTGGCAGCGCCTCCGGGGACGCGGGGTAATTGCTCCACGCGGCGAGCCAGGAGTCCGCGTCGCGCTCCGCTCCGCTCCGGTGCGTTCGGAAACCGCCTCCACAATAGACGGTCAGGTGCGCGTTCGCTGAGCTTCGAGGGAAGGATTCCGACTCAATGCGACGCTCGATGAGGGAGCCCAGGCTTCCGGCTGGACGCAGCGTCGCTCCCGGTTCGGCCTGCCCGTCCCGCCTCGAGTGGCGACACCAATAATTCCTTCGTAACAAGTGCCTTTCCGAGGGGCCTGCCGCTGACAGCTAATGGGAGTTATTGCCCCTGAATGCATTTCGGTAATTACTTCCCCGAGAGCCGTCTTTGTGTTAGAAGACATTTCACACTTTGGTAACATAAGTGTTTGGGGAGCGCACGCGCAGTAATTACGAACAGGCTTTCCGTGAAAATAAGCCTCAAAAAATTATAAGCGCGAATGCTGATGTTGGTGAGAGTCGGGGAGGGATTGCATTTGATTCATGTATATTTATTCCAAGTGGAAGGACCTCTCCTGCATGGAAACTTCTCTCCTCTCTTCTCTCTCTCTCTCTCAAACAAAAGCACTCATGAGCCACGTAGCCTGCTTTCTCATTTTTGTGTAATGCAGACCCTGAAAAGGGACACGTTGCTTGAGACTGAATAGAAAGACCGCCTCGCAGATCCCGATAGGAGGCATTTGCAGTAATGGGAAACGAAATGATTCGAGGTGTGATCAATAAAAAATTAGCGGCGTTTAATCAAAGGTCCCGGCCTCCTGTTGACTGAAGACCATGGCGAGCCGCCGGAAACCCGGGCTGAGTGGCCAGCGAGGCCGCGCGGGGGCGGGCGGGTGGGGCGCGGGTGTGCGTGTGCATAGAGATGGCTGGGATGTGGGCCCTCCTGGTGGAGGAAGCCGGGTCCCTGGGGTGGGCCTGGAAGTTTCCATTTCTCTGCCCACTTGACCTTTGACCTGTGGCTCATCCTCTGCAGGTCTCCGCTCCTCGTTGTATGGGAATGTGTCTTGGTGAGTCCAGGGCTCCCAGCAGGCCTTGCTCTCACCGGCGGGTGTGGGCCCAGCGCCCTCGCCACCTAAATCACCGCCCCTCCCCCCCCATGGTGTGTTTCTGCAGAGGCCCCTCGGACGCGCTGTCTGGCCCTGTCGTGTGGGTTTGGAGACCTCCAGCATGCCTTGCGGCCCTGTTGTGGGTGGGCTCGGCCCCTCTTGGGGGCTGGAGGGAAATGAGCAGAACGCCAGCCTCAGCAGGCAGATGAGGTTAAGGGATGAAGGGGTGTGTGTGTGTGGGGGGGTGAAGAGCCCACAGCGCGGTGGGTCCATGGAGGGGCCCGGGGCCACCCCTCCTCTGGGTGGGGGGCAGGATGGGCTGTGGGTGCTGGGTGCCTGCAAGCTGAGAGCTGCCATTCGGCCTGTGCCTCCGTGGCTGCAACGCAATGAGAACTACTCCATCCGACCGCCCCTCCCCCTGTGGCTTCTTCAGGGCCCCTGGGACACGCTGCACACCCCGCTGTCCCCCTGCACAGCGACTTGTTACTTTTTAAAAAGTATATACATGTTTATTGATTTCAGAGAGGAAGGGAGAGGGAGAGATAGAAACATCCATGATGAGAGAGAATCATGGATCGGCTGCCTCCTGCACGCCCCCTACAGGGAATTGAACCTGCAACCCGGGCCTGTGCCCTGACCGGGAATCAAACTGTGACCTCCTGGGTCATAGGTCGGAGCACAACCAGCGAGCCAGGCTGGCCGGGCCTTGTTACTGTTTATAGGCGCGATACGGCCTCTCCACTGGGGCTGGGGGCGTGGGGTCCCCGGCCCCCCGGGCCTGCAAAGGAAACGCTGGGGTTGGAGGGTCCCCGGGGCAGCTGGCCTCTGGGTTGCAACACAGCTGGGAGCCCCGGGCCAAGGACAGGGGGTCCTTTTCCGCTCTCTGGGTCCTGCCTGGGGCAGCGGGTGGGACCGGGGCCTGTTCCTGGCTTTGCCCCACCGTCCCTTCTCTCCCCAGAGACTCACAGACCATGGCTGCCTCTTTAAATGTTGTGCTTTTGTTAATTCGCACCCGAGAATAGTTTTCCATTGATTTTTAGAGAGCGTGGACGGGATGGGGAGAGACACAGAGAGAGACACATGGATGTGAGAGAGACACATCCATGGGCTGCCTCCCACACCAGGGCCAGGAACCGAGCCTACAACTGAGGTACGTGCCGTTGACTGGAATTGAACCCGGCACCCTTCCGTCCATGGGCCGATGGGCCGATGCTCTATCCACTGAGCCACACCAGCCAGGGCCAGTGGCTGCCTCTTTAAGTGACAGAGTAGGAAGGGCCCTTCCACATGGCTTCATGCATTCCTTCCTTCCTCCATTCGGCCCTAGGAATCGAGCACCTGCAGTCTCCCGGGCCCCGTGCTGGGTGCGGGTGGGGCAGGGGGAGAGGGTCAGGAGCACCGATGCCGACCTGCTGCCCGGGGCCTGCTGGCCGCACAGGGGCCATCGCGCGTCCCGCAGAGGTAAGGACCGGGACTGCTGGGATGAGAGCGAGCACCCGGCCCGTGGGGAGCAAGCTCGCTGAGCCGAGACCCGGACGCGGGAGCAGATGGCTGGGCGGCCTGCTCACCTGGTTTACAGCTGACCTCCCGCAAAGCCCGCTCCGTGTGGCCGCGGTCGGCGCCGGGGCAGCCTCAGCGCTGTGCCGGGCCCGCCCCTGGTCCTGCCGCGAGCCGCTAAGGCGCACCGTCTAAAGTTAAACGTTTCTATTCTGAGCTCCATGCCTTAATGTGCAGGAGGGGCAGCCACGGCCCAGAGTCAGTGACCATGCATGGCCCTGGCTCCTGGCTCCTTCAGCCTGGCCTCTTGTCCTGTCTTTGGGGTACACACCCCTTCCTTGGCCCCTTCTCTCCCCCCTTCCCCCCGTGGGGCTCCTCTTTCTGCTGCGGCCGCCAGGGGGTGATTTGCACCCCAGCATCCTTGCCTTGAGCAATTAGGCGCGCCAGGCCACGGCGCTGGCCACAAACTAGCTGGATTTATTGAGCTCCCGCCTGCCCCTCTGGCCTCCCCCTCCCCCTCCCGTCTTCCTCCCGTCCGCGCCTCCATCTCCTCCTTCCCAGCGGCCATCGGAGACCAACATGACAGCGAGGCGAGGGCAGAGCGGTCCGAGCCTCGGGAGGCCACGGGGAAGGAACGGCGCACAATTTTCATGGTTCCAGGGTGGCCCCGTCCCACTGTTCCTCATTACTGCGTGCGGCGAGCCCGCGCTGCCGGGACCGGGAAGCGCGCAGGAGCCACACTGTTCACGCGCTGGAAAAAGAGAATTTTCTCCTTTTTGGCGGAGGTGTTGGTGATGGCTTTGTCTCCCGCTTCCTGCTCCTTCCTCCCTCCTCGCCTCCCTCCACCCACCATCTCTCCTTCCCGCCCCTTTCTCCCCGGGCAGAGCTGGGAGCTGCGGGCTCTGCCTTTGTGGGTGGGGCTTAGCACGTGACCGTCCCCAGGGGGTCGAGTCACAGACGCCCACAAGGGCGAGGTGCCGGTGACAGACGTCCGGCCAGTCGGTTCAGGCGCCAGCCGTGCTTTGTGCTTTGACGCAGCACTGGCACGCAGTAGGTGCTCAGTCCACGTTCACTGACCGACTAAAGACATGGACTGTGTGTCTGCTCTGGCTCCAGCTGTGTGGGGGAGGCCTGGGGTGAAGGCCCAGGGAGGCCGCCCCATTGGGAGCCCCACGGGCTGAGCAGGAGGGGACATCATTCCCATTTCCCAGGTGAGGAAACCGAGGCTCAGATGTATCCAATGTAACGGAGGTCGCGAGGCGTGGACTTGAACTTGGGTCCCAAATCTCCAAAGAAGGGACACGTTCACGAGTGCCCAGCGCACCTCCTGCCTCACCCTGGGCTCGAGGGGGCCTGTGGCTCTGGCTGGGCACGCTGCCCGCCCCCAGGCTGCCTCCAGCCTCCACGGGCTGTTGTTGTGCCCCCGCTGAGATCGTCAACCTTGACGTCAACCTTGAGTCATCGGGGAGATTTCACATAAAAATATGAATTTCCTTCTTTAAAAAAATAAACAGCTGAGGTGTCTGCACCGGGACCCCCTTTTTTGTATGGTGACCATGAGGGTTTGAGCAGGGGCTGCACCCTTAGGTGGGTGTACCCCCTCCCCTCCCCCAACCCCTCCCGGCTCATTCTGCTCATTTGCGTGAAGGGAGGCATTGGTCCACTGTGGTGAGTGTCCCGTGGGCTGTCTGACCCATCGGAGCCTCCGCCTGCCCGCCTGCCTGTCCCCCCGTCCGCCTGTCCGCCCATCCGCCCGTCCGCCTGTCCGCCCATCCGCCCGTCCGCCCGTCCGCCCGTCCGCCCGTCCGCCCATCCGCCCTCCGTAGCCCAGGTCGCGGGTGAGGAGGCCAACGAAGTGGAAGGTCTGGTCTGAGGGGAGAGATGGCCGTCACCCTGTGAATCATTTTGGCCTCAGGTTCTAGAATTCCTGACAACGGAGGAGACATCTTCTGGAAGATTCTAGTCATTTCCGTGGCCAACCATGGGCCTGTGGAGAGAGGGGCCGCGTACCCAGGCCCGCATGGCCATCCAGGGCGAGCGTCCCAGCAAGGCTCATGTGACGCAGCCTGGGTCACGTTCAGGGGTCACGTTCAGCGTGGGGCGACCGTGCTTTGAAATTCCGTGCACAGAGCCATCAGCGCTGACCGGAGAGCAGCAGGCACCCCAGCAGCTTCCTTATTTAAGAAGCGGATCTTGGACAGCAAATAGATGTTAAAATATTTGCCTGCAGCTCTGAGTGTTAAATGTCACCCCACTGTCCGCACTGCAAATAGTTTAAACCTGAAGATCAACAGTGGCTGCCTCCCGGAATTTGGGGCCAGCCGTGGGGGCACCAGCCGGGTGTCTGATTGGGTCGGCGGGCTCCCGGCCCAGCCCGGCGCAGCCCCTCCCGTCCCCCATCCCGCCAGCCCCGGCGTGCGTGTGTGCGTGCGTGCGAAAGTGTTCACGGAGCCGTGTCCTCTCCGGCAGGGCCAGGGGTTTGACCTCGCGCCCAGGTGCCTAAACAGAGCTGCCTCCCACCCTGGCCAGGGGAAGGAGCCTGGGGAAAGGGTTTGTAGGAACCAGGCCTGTCGGGCTGGAGTCTGGTTTCCTGTTGGAAACAATGTTGCTCCAGGCTGAGCACGTGGGAAACTGTAGCGACCTTGCTGGACGGGTGTTCTGTTGGGGGGCGGCACCCCAACTCCATCCAGGGGGACGGCGCAGGAAAAGGGCTTGTGAATTTCAGTTTATTACTGCTGTTTTTTAATCCTCACCTGAGAATATTTTTTCCATTGGGAGTGGAAAGGAGGTGGGGAGGGGAGAGAGAGAGAGAGAGAGAGAGAGAGAGAGAGAGAGAGAGACATCGATGTGAGAGAGACATTGGTTGCCTGCTGCACGCACCTGCTCAGGAGCAGGGACTGAACCTACAACTGAGGTACGTGCCCCTGACGGGGAATCAAACCTGCGGCCCTTCTGTGTAAGGGCCCACGCTCTAACCACTGAGCCGCCGTACAGGGTGGGGCTTGTGGAATTTAGAGCGACTTGTCCCCCCATAGGCTGGCGGGACACACCACGCAGAGGTCACTCACTCAAGGTCGCAGAGCCCTTGCTGGGCCTTGGGGGCCGGACGAGGACCTGACACGTGGCTCATTTTCCACTGAGTTGCTGCGGTAGGGAGACCTGTCGCAGGTGCTTGAGTCAGACACACACCCGCCACCTGTGGCCTCGCTTTGTCACCTCTCAGAGCCGCCGCCTCCTCTCCTGTGAGATGGGGCCGCGGTGGCGCTCACCGCCCGGGCTGCCGGCTGGCTGTGCTGGGGAGGGCCTGGCGGACAGCGAGGGCTCGGTAAGCGCTGCTGCCGCCCTCGGTGGAGCCCCGGGCGAAAGCGTGGGGTGTGCACGTTCTCGGGGGTCTGTCGGGGTGGAGTGTGAGGCCGCTTTTCAGGTGCCGATTCCGTCTGCTCCCCGTCCAGGCACGTGGCTTGGTCCTTCCCTGGGGCGCTTCATGCTGCTCCAGGCCGCCCCCAGGAGAACGTGGGTGGGGCCCGCCCGAGGGTCAGGTGCCCTGTTTGGGGGAGCTCTTCCCAACCCTAGGGCCTCGATGGGAAGAAAGGAGCTCCTTGCCTGGCCAGTGTGGCTCAGTGGTTGAGCGTCGACCTATGAGCCAGGAGGTCCCGGTTGGATTCCCGGTCGGGGCACATGCCCGGGTTGCGGGCTCCATCCCCAGTGTGGGCTGTGCAGGAGGCAGCCGGTCCATGATTCTCTCTCACCCTTGATGTTTCTCTCTCCCCCTTCCTCATTGACATCAATGGAAATATATTTAAAAAGAAAACCCAAATGAAGAAACCAGATTTGCATTCTTGGGTGACTTGGTGGGGTGGTGACTTTTGAAAGCCCAAGAGCTGACACTGAACCGCCTCCTCCCGAGCCCATAGGACGCACAGACGGCAAGAGAGCCGACGCGGTGGCGTGCGCTTCCACTTGTGGGTGAGATGCGCTATTCTGGAAAGCGCTGCCAAGGAAATACGGCCAAAAAAAAAAAAAAAAAAAGGAAAAGGATAGCAGGGGATCATTTAAACACGTCTATTAACTCGGGTGTTAAGTAAAGCAGCGCACGCGTGTGCTGGAGGGACGGAGTGTCTAGAGAGTTGGCGCAGTAGATGCCGCCGGGATTGCGCCTCCCTCCTTCCCTCCCTCCCTCCCCTGCCCTCCAGAACGTTTTCTTAAAAGTATATATTTTTATTGATTTCAGGGAGAGAGAGAGAGAGAAGCAGCAATGATGAGAGAGAATCATTGATCGGCTGCCTCCCGCACGCCCCCTACTGGGGACCAAGACCCACAACCCGGGCGTGTGCCCTTGATTGGAATTGAACCCGGGACCCTTCAGTCCGCAGGCCGATGCACTATCCACTGAGCCACACAGGCGAGGGCCAGGGCATTTTTTATCAGGGGAAGAGGCGGTGAGGAGGCACCGCACAGCCTCGCTGGCCGCCGTCACCACGGTTTGGTGGTGACTGACGATAGGGGAGGTTCCCAGCGACCGTGCTCACTTCTTCGCTTCCTCTTTCTCGCCGTCGCCGGAGCAGCAGCTCTGATTTCCGGAGAGAAGCAGGCTGCCTGGCTTTAGATGGGGCTTCTCTCTGGCTTGCCGGGGGTTGGCGTGTTCTGATGATAAAAAAAAAAAAAAAGGACCTAAACATTGTACATCCCTTAATTGGTAAGAGGCGAGCTGTTTTGATGGGCCACCGACGGCCACATTGATTTTCACTGCCTCGGCGCTGCTCCGCGCGGCGTGCTGGGCCCCGTGCCCCGTGCCCCGCCATGGGAGGCGGAGGCCGGCCCTCGGACCAGCTGATGTGTGTTCGCGGGTGCGTGGTGTCGGTGCTTGGGAGTGCGTGTGCGTGCGGCCGGGAGCAACAGAGCCCTTGCCCCCTGGCTGTTTCCAAATTGGTGCGTTTATGGGACTGGGGCTTTCGCCTCTCACCTTCGTTCTTCTGTTTGGTTTCGGGGACCAGCCCTCGGGGGCCTCCAGGTCGCGTGCGGAAGCCTTTCGCTGTAGCTGCAGGGTTGGGGTGACTCGCGCATGCACGCACGCTCCTTTGCACAGGCAGACGTGTTGGATCGGTATCTTGGCACGTAGCAGCGATTTCTCCCTTAAGTTAAATCAGCGCTGGTTTCTGGGCGGAGGTCTGACTTGCATACAGACCGTGGGCGGAGACACCACACACGCCACGCGGGCTCTTAGTCGGAGTCTCTGTGCTCAGTGGGTAGGTGTAACCCACTGGCGTGTTTTGGGATTGTGATCTGCTCTGTGCGTTACGCGGGCTTGTTTTGCACTTGGACGGACACGTCCTCCATGTGTCCTGTTCGTCTCTCCGCTGGAGGCCGGGTGCCGTTCCCCCAGCCCCGCGGGGACGCGCGCCCGACAGCAGGCAGGGTGCCGCGGGCATCGTCCGCAGGGTGTGGGCGCCGCTGCCCCCCGTGGCTGGCTCCGGGCGCCTTTCCTGTGAAATGGGAATAGCACATGGGGGCAGGGGCCCGGCCACATGCCGGCTTCCAGCTGCCGGGCGTGAGCCTGAGGAATGGGTCTGCGCGTGTAACTGCCGTTGACAGCGGGCAGGACGCGCCGCCAGGGTAAGACGTCCTCGTCCCGGTCGTGAGCTCACTTTATTTTTGTTGTTGTCCGTCCTCACCTGAGGATAGTTTCTCCCATTCATCTGTCTTTACGGAGAGTGGAAGGGAGGGGGAACGAGAGGGAGGGAGAAAGAGAGAAGCATCGATGTGAGTGAGAGAGGCCTATCAATCAGTTGCCTCCCCTGACCGGGAATTGAACCTGCAACCCTTTGGTGTCCGGGCTGACGCTCTAACCACTGAGCCACCGGCCAGGGCTTAACGCACTTCCCTGTGCAGATTTGGCGCTTGCTTGCACAGTGCTAAGTGGAGAGTAGGCATTTTATCTGAAAGAAATCGGCCCAGCGTTTCGAAGGCTGGCTCTCCCTGTCCACGCGGATACCGGGCACGAGCGAAGGCTCAGGTGCATCTGACACTTGCGAGCTGACTCCGTGGCCCTGCCAGCAGCCGTGCTTCCTGGTTCCCTGAGCCAGGACATCTGTGCCGAGAGCCCACCAGGGTCAGCGAGTTCCAGGCTTGGTGTGTGCACCGGGGTGGGGGGAGAGGGTGGGAGGTGGGGTGGGGGAGGGGGCGTGAACTTGGCTACACGATCTCCCAGCTCTAAATCGCAAGGCTTTGGGGGAAATGAAACGTTCTGTACGTCCGGAACAGCGGGTGGCGGCTCTGGAGACACGTGTAGGCGAATGGGTTTTGGGAGACAAATGCTGAGGCATTGTCACCTCCCTGATGGGTCACAGCCCCCAGGATCCATGCACAGGGGGACCGGGACAGGCAGTCCCCAGAGGAGATTTGCACCAACAACTAAAGAATCTAGTTGACGCCCTGGCCCGTTTGGCTCAGTGGATAGAGCGTCGGCCTGCGGACTGAAGGGTCCGGGTTCGATTCCGGTCAAGGGCATGTACCTCGGTTGCGGGCACATTCCCAGTAGGAGGTGTGCAGGAGGCAGCTGATCGATGTTTCTCTCTCATCGATGTTTCTAACTCTCTCTCCTTCTCCCTTCCTCTCTGTAAAAAAAAACAAAAAATCAATAAAATATATTAAAAAAAAGAAGAGAATCTAGTTAAGAACGAGGGCACCACATACTACAACCCACGCCCCCCCCCCAACCCCGATATTAACATACCGAGAGGCGCGCAGAACGCTCCCTGGGAGGCCGAGCAATTCAATGGGTCTTCATAAGCGCCGGGCACTTCTCTCCCAACCCTGTCCGAGACCCCGAGACCCCGAGACCCCGAGACCCCGGCCGCTCATGGGGACTGTGTCCTTCCCGTTGGCAGGAGGCCTGGACGGAGAGCCCGAGTGTGAGCAGAAGGCCAGCCGGGCGCTGGAGGACAGGAACAGCGTGACCAGCCAGGAGGAGAGAAATGAGGACGATGACGACATGGAGGATGAGTCCATCTACACCTGTGACCACTGCCAGCAGGACTTCGAGTCCCTGGCGGACCTGACGGACCACCGGGCCCACCGCTGTCCTGGAGGTAGGCTGCCGAGCGCCGCGATGCCGACAGGTGGCTCTGCGGGTAATTGGACGTGGCGACAGCTGGAAGCCTCCAGTGAGATCCGAGAATTAATCATGTAATTTTACAGCGAATGTCATTTTATTGTGGTGTCTGGGGTACCCTGGATCCGCCTTTTAAATAATTAACAATAAACGCGAGCGCGTTCCGGCCGGCGGGAACGGGGGGCGGCTCCCCTCCCTGTCCCCGGTCCCCGAGTCCGTCCTCCGAGGTATAGGGGCCTGCACCCCACGTTTCTGGAAGGCCGTTTCGAGAGGCTGACATGAAGAGGTTGTTAGTGCCCGGGGAGGCGGCTGAAGTGTGGAGAGCTGCGTGTAGCAGGCGCTCCCAGGCAGGGCTGGTGACGGGACGCGGGCGATTGCCCAGGCCAGGAAGAGTCTGTGCAGACACGGACCCGGGTTCACCCCTGTGCATGGCCTCCTGCTTGTCTGAGTGGCTGGTTGGACCAGAGGGTAGTCCTGGTCTCTGTGTCCTTGGTGCCTCGAGGAGGGGGCCAAGGCCAGTGGTTTGCAGGAGCGATTTCAGACTTCTCAAGTCGTGTGTGACTGTGTGTCTGGGGCACGGTGGGGTGTGCGTGTGCATGGAATGGGGGATGGTGACACATGTATTCCCTGGGGTGTGGCAGCCATGGTATCTGTGTTCCTTACACAACTATCTCCAGGCATCATCTTCCATTGAGATTGTTGGATGGAAATACCTTGGATGCTGGTTTATGGGGAAAGGAACCTAGAATCTCAGTCCACTATTCCAAAGGGGGCCTATTATCTGTTTTTTTTTTTTTTTTGGGGGGGGTGGTGGTGGGGGGAATCTGCTGGTAAGAAGTAGGTTGGGACTCAAAGTTCTCACTTTCCCCTACTTTTCATACCATCTTGGAAGTTTGAAAGCCAAGTATTTGGGAAACTGCTATGACTTTCCCTCAAGTGACATCCATACCTGCACCAGCCCTGGCTAGACCATGTGCCTGTTCTCAGTCTCTGAAGGGAACAGTTACCCCAATACAATGCTCCCAAGAGGACTCTTACAGGCTTGGAATTTCCAGGGGCTCAGCAAATCAAACCCCAGTCATTTGGAATTTGTGATATTTCAACCACAGGCAGAGGCGATGGCTGACTGTGGTCTTAGGATACTGAGGCACTGAAAGGTAAGGATGCTTGCTCGACCAAGGTCACATAGCGATTTGGTGGCCGAGCCAGGACCTCCTAAGGACCCTCAGCGGTAGACTCTGTCCTGCTTGAGAAATCGCAGATGCTATTGTATTTCTTCACTTAGCCACGGCCTGAGGTGGACTCTAACCTGTAAGAGAATGGAATACTGCCACTTACCTTTAAAGCAACCAACAAGCTGATCTTCTATAGGAAAGCCATTCCCGTTAGTTTGTAGAGGTGCAGTTCTCGGAGCAGGTCTGCTGAGGGAGGACACTGCTCAGCCGCTTTGTTCATCTCCAGCCCTCCCCCGAGGCCTTCCCGGCACTGCCCCGCGCCCCTCCCTCCTGTCCTCAGAGTCAAGGAGGTGTTTTATTTTATTTTTTAAAATATGTGTTTATTGATTTTTTTACAGAGAGGAAGGTAGAGGAAGAGAAAGTTAGAAACATCGATGAGAGAGAAACATCGATCAGCTGCCTCCTGCACACCTCCTACTGGGGATGTGCCCGCAACCAAGGTACATGCCCTTGACCGGTATCGAACCTGGGACCCTTCAGTCCACAGGCTGATGCTCTGTCCACTGAGCCAAACGGGTTAGGGCGAGGTGTTTTATTTTTAAAAAATATTTTTGTTGATTTCATAGAGTCAGGGAGAGGGAAGGAGAGAGAGAAACATCAATGATGAGAGAGGATCATTGATGGGCTGCCTCCTGCACGCCCCCTACTGGGGATCGAGCCCACAACCCAGGCATGTGCCCTGACTGGGAATTGAACTGTGACCTCCTGGTTCATAGGTCGACGCTCAACCCTTGAGCCACACAGCCGGTCTCAAGGAGGCGTTTATATCTGCCTGCCACACTTTGAAATTGGTGGCGTTTCTAGGTGGAGAAGGGAAACCGTGGGACTTGGGGGCTCTGTGTGGGGGGGGTCTGTGCTGGAATCAGCTCTCTGCGCTGCGGTCCCAGGCTGGACTCTTCCCAGCGCCGTCTCCTCTCTGAGCCCCAGACTTTGTCTAGCGTCATGGCAGCCCGTGTACAGGGAACCCATGTCGGTGCTGGGGTGTCCACCATAGGCCTGCCCGCTCCCTAAGCGGACCCCACTAACGACCTCCACGGGGAAGTGAGAGCCAGGACTATCCCCAACCCTGGAGCCCTGGAGGGAGTCAGGGATCCCTGGGAAGCGTGTGGGAGACGGCCTCGCTCGATAGCCTGCCTGAGACGCCCATTACGCCCCGGCCCGGTGGGACGCGCCTGGGAGAGGTCCCTGACGCGGAGATAGGTGAGGAGTGTGTCCCCCGGTCGCAGGCTCGGAGGGTTACCCAGCGACGGAAACCACTGGGGACCGCGTGTGCGTTGCCCACACGGGCCCCGACCTAGGACGCCCGCACCCTTCGTCCTGCAGTGGTTTCCCAACGCTGTCCCGGCCGTGTCTCTGGGGCCTTGGTGGGTATTGGGGCCTGTTTGGCTCATGGGCTGCCTCCTATATGCTCACCCACTCCTTAAAGTCTGTTTTATACACGGGGCTTCAGATAGGATGATTGGAAATTGGCTTCTGCTTTAAAAGTTTGGAATGGCTACAGAAAGGCAGTCACAGGCCCGCCCTGGCCGGGCTCGGGGTCTGCGGGGCTCGGGGTCGCGCTTCTGGGCATCCGGTCCTCAAGGAAGACACACTGGAGGACACTCGATGGCCCGACAGGACCTTTCCAGGGAGGGCCATGATCTGCTGGGCCCACGAGGGGCCCTCTGGGAGCCGAGCAGACGTTTCTGAGTCTTGTTTAGGGGGAAGGCGGCCCTCCCAGCTGTGGAGAACCTGGGGCCTGAGGGCAGACACCTGCGGTCAGCTGCCGGCTCCTGCCCCCTGCAGAGGGCTGTCCCCCTGGAATGTGGGGCCCGGCCTCCCAGGCAGGTGTGTGGGGGAGGTCAGCCCTCCCGTGTGCAGGGGGCAGGTGTGGGCCCATCTTGAATGCGGTTCTTCTTTTTAAACTGCTTTAGCAGAGCGACCTCTGGGCCAGTAGTGTGGCATTGAGTGTGTGTGTGTGTGTGTGGCGGGGGCAGTGCCTCGTTCCATAAGAATCAGGGGCCGGGGGCAATTTCAAATGAAACTACAGCCAGACACAGCTTTTTTGAATGCTCAAAAAAAAAGAAAAAAAAGAAAAAAAGAAGAGCCCTAGCCGGTTTGGCTCAGTGGATAGAGCATCGGCCCGTGGACCGAAGGTCCTTTGATTCCAGCCAAGGGCACATCCCTGGGTTGCAGGCTCGATTCTTGGCCTTGGTCAGGGTGTGTGCAGGAGGCAACCAATCGATGTGTCTCTCTCACATCGATGTTTCTCTCTCTGTCTCTCTCTCTCCCTTCCACTCTCTCTAAAAATCCATGGGTGAGGATTAACAACAACAACAAATAGGAGGAGGGGAATTCATTAAAATAGTGACAGCAAAACACACACACAAAAGTGCTCCCCGTGGCTGCATCTCACTGCTCAGCCGGGCTGCCCGCCGGGCCCAGGCCTGGGACCAGGGAGCGTGCCAGCCCCTTGGGCAGGGCGGACCCTCCTCCTGGCGCAGGCGAGTGCTGCATGAAGCGCGGCGGGGAGTTCATTACACCCCGTTTGTTCAGCTGTGGCCACGGTGACCCGGGGGCCCTCATCACAGGCTGGGCTCCTGGCGGCTGGCACCTCTGCCGCCTCGTGCCCATCTGCCCGCGGCCTGTGTGTGCCGGCTCGGCCCTCTCTGGCTCCGGCAGCGCGGGTGGGGGCCCACCTGCCTTACCGCGTAGGGTGCCCTGGTCCCGGTTCCATTTGGTCAGAACAGAGCGGGCACGTTCCAGCCGCTGGGCGATGCTCTGCCAAGGGCGCAGGTGCAGGGCGCCGGTGCCTTCCACCCGCGGAGCGCCCACAGCGCCTGGGTGCCAGCCGCCATCTCACCGTGCACAGGCCTGGGGTCTCGAGCCCCATTAGCACCCCCAGGTGAAGACCCTCCTGCAGGCAAACAGCATCCAGGCAAAGCTCCCGCATCCGACGGCCACGGGATGGACAAAGGCCAGGGGCCAATCCAGGAATTACGTGCCTGGGTTTGGAGGGGGCCTGCCCGCAGGATCAGCCGGCGGCGGACACAGAAGAGATCTGAGCCCTTACCCTGGGGTTTGAAGCTCCAATGTCGACGTGTCCACGTCCCCTGAATTCACCCGTTCGTGGAGCCTGAGCCAATGGAGGGGGCGGAGGACGGGCTTAGACTGATGGCTCCCCAGGAGAGAGGCCTGCAGGGCGGGGGGTGCCAGGAGGTGGATGCCCGGCCTGGGCAGGCTTCCTCTGACCTGCTGTCGGGGGCTGTAGGGTTGGCTCCCAGGGCTGTGGGACAGGCCAGGGGGACGGGGGAGCAGACGTGGGCCTGGTGTCCCTGCTGGGCGGTGGGGGCGCCGGGTCCCCGAGCAGGTGGGGTTGGGTGGGAGAGGGTGGCCATTCGGAAAAGAGGAAATTGGAGCCCTGCTCTCAACACCAAACAAATCCCAAACGGACCAGAAATCCAAACATGAAAAGAAAACTTAAAAATATGAAGAGAAAACAAGCAAGTTTAAAAAAAAAAAAAAAAGAATCAGAGGGGGAAGCCTTTTCTAAATATAACCCTCCGCCCAGAGGCCATAAAACAAAAGACAGAAATATTCCGCCGCATGAAAATAAAACGCGTCTGCACTGCCCACGCCACAGTAAATCAAGCCGGGGACACCCAGCGCCGGCCAAGGCGATTTTTCTGAATGTGCGAGGCGCCCCTACCAACGCCAGGAAAATACCCAATAAATCCACAGGACACGGGGCCCCGGCCGGGCTGCCCGAGGCCAGCGCCCACGTGGATGGGTTGTTAACGCACTGGTCCTTAGATAGTTTGAATACCTCCCATGTGCAAAGGACAGAGATGGAACCAGAAAAAGAAATACCACTGACCTTAAACCTTGAGAAAGATTCAGAACTGTCCATGTAAACCACAGAGATTACCTTTTTTTTTTTTTTTAACCTATAAGATTGTGTGCCCTTGATGCTGAGGCTTGGGGGTCTTGGTCTCCTCTCTGCCCCCAGGGTAGCCGCGGCCTGTGGCTGGAACACATAGTAGGTGCTCACTAAATGTTTGCTGATCTTGCCCCCAAGGAGGCCTCGGCCCGTGTGAGGGCCCGAGGTGTCAGATAAGGGAGACCGTGGGAATGCCCTGGATAACGGGCTTTGAGGCTGGAGACAGCAGGAATAAAGATCGGCGGCCTGTGCCCGGACATAGTAGGTCTTCAGTTAATGTGGAACCAGAGTGGGAGTTTAGAGCAGGAAGAGATGATTTTCCGTCATCAAATATCTGTTGAGCATGTGCTACGCGTGGGGGTGGAGGAGGCGAGTCCGTGCCCTCCGAGGCCAGAGCCAGGACGCGTTCCGGAAGCCACAGGGACCCCCACGGAAGGAGCGGCTTCCCGGTGGGCGCATCCGATGACCACAGGGCCAGGGGAGGGGGATGCCGAGGTGGGGTCCAGGGGCTGGCACTGGGCAACACTGCAGGTCCCTCTGAACCCCGAGACCCTGCGAGTGGCATCCCTGACACGACATCCTCACCCAGAAGGACAAAGAGCACCCCAAACAAAACGAGAAGCCAACCACATTTCTCTCCGCTGGCCGGGGCCTGCGTCCGGGGTGCAGCGGCAGGGGATCGGCGCGTTTTTCCTCGCGCTCCGCACACCACCCCGGCCGGCCTTGCAGCTGGGGTTGGGGCAGAGGCTGGGGCTGGGGCTGCCTCGTGTGGGCCGGGAAGGGAGCAAGGCCCCTGGAACCGGGCTCGGGCCCTGGCCTGGAATGAGTGAAGCTGTCGGTGGCGGGTTTGGCAGTGTGTTGAAACGCTGTGTACCAGCCCAGGGGAGAATGTACAGGGGATTCCAAAATGTGTCCTTTTCTGTTCAACTGTTCTATTTTGGAGGCGATGGCTAGGGTTTGGCTGCTTTTAGAAATGACATCAGTGCTGGGGGCCGGGGGGAGTAAGACTGAGGCCGTGAGGCAGCTGTGCAGGTGCGGGGACGGCGACTGGCGTGGTGGGGGCGCGCACACCCTGGCCCTTCCCCTCACCCCACCATCCTGGATGCCAGGAGTCTTGGCCTCGCCAAGCGGTGGGCTGTGCGTGTCAGCGCAGCCGAGGGACGGAGGTCAGATCTGTCGGAGTGGGTCTGCCCCTCTGAGGACAGGTGGGGGCTGCGTGGTGAGGAGGGGAGGAAGGAGGCCGAGGGGAAGGCAGGAGGGGACTGGGGAGGGCAGGAGACTGGCCTCTGCCTGTGGCCTCCCAACCCCTTCCCAGCATCTGCTCCCAAGGCAGCTTCTGCCTGATTCCCTGAACTTGGAACGAATCCATTGCACCGACCTGGCCTCCCCTCACCCCCTGCACCCCAGGGCCTTTGCACAACCTCCCCCTCCCCCTCCCCCTGGATGCTCGTATGCTCTTGCAGGCTTCGCTTGGAGAGCTCCTTCACCTCCTTTTGGGTCTCAGCTGCAACACCACCTTCTGAGCGTGGCCCTCTGACCCCAACCCCCCCTCAGCTAAAGCTGCTCTCCTTCACTCCCTAGCAAATCTCCCCCTTTGAGTTCCCTGACGGCCGTCACTTCACATTCTTCTTTATGATTTTATTTTGGATTATTGTCTTTGCTGCTGGAAGGTGACCTTTGAAGAGCAGTGCCTTTCGTGTGCCTGCATCCGGCTCTGGCCTGGCCGGGGCCTGGCGCACAGTAGGTGCCCAGGAGCTAGTCACTGAGTGATTTGTTGAAGTGGCCTGGGCGTTCCGTGGGTCACTCCCCGGGGTGTGCGAGGACCGGGAATTCTGTGGGCCGTCCCCTCTGGTCTAGAGATGGCTCCTGTCAGAGGCCACCGGCTCCCACACGGCCCTCCCACCTCCTTTCCTGCCCCTGAACGGCTGTGCCACCTGCTTCCTGGGGGCGGAGGACGGGACTGCGGACCAGACCGGCGGGTGCATCCTGCTGCTCTGGGGGATACGGCCCCCTCCCACTTGAGACCTTCCGTTTTTATCAACTCCCTACTGTGTGCAGGCCCTGGCTCGGTGCCGGGGATCGAGCGGGTTCCTTCGGGCGGGGGACATACGATAAAGAGGCGAGCGGATAAGCGCAGGGCACACTGGGGTGCTCATGGGTTGGGGTCAGTGCCGCTGGGTGCCCGCCCCAGGAGCTGCTGTCTCCCCGGGGGAGTGAAGCATAGGGTCCTGGGTGGGATTTGAGGGGCACGGATGGATGGAGTGGCAGGCGCGAGACCGGAGGCGGGCTTGGGGAGTGCCTGTCTTCCCCGTGGACGGGTGGCAGGGCTGCGGCAGCGGTCATGGTGCCGGACAGCCAGGGCACAGGCATAGGGCCCGGGACCCGGGCTGGGGAGTGAGTCCTCACCCGGTTTTCACTCTGGGCCACGGCGCGCCACCGACTCCAACCCGTGTCATTGTGGATTCCTGCGCAGCGATGCCGCATGTAGGCTGCTTCCGCTCACATCCCTTTATCAGGCTCTTAACAAACAGCTTGTCCAGTATTTACTTAAAAAGTTGTTTAAGCCCGTCCTGGCCGGCATGGCTCCGTGGCTGAGTGTCGACCTAGGAACCAGGAGGTCAGGGTTTGATTCCCGGTCAGGGCACAGGCCCAGGTTGCAGGCTGGATCCCCAGTGGGGGGCGTGTAGGAGGCAGCCGGCCCATGATTCTCTCATCATTGATGTTTCTATCTCTCTCTCCCTCTCCCTTCCTCTCTGAAACCAACAAAAAAATTTAAAAACAAAACAAACCAACAACGGTAACAAAAAACCAAATCACGCCGAAGCTGCCCGACGCCATGTGCTCAGAGGGAGAGAGCCGCACGGGGTGTGGCTGGTGAGGGCGGTACTGCTGGGCTGCGGGGCGCTTGGCACGGAGGGCACGTGGCCTGCCCCCTCCGCAGGTCACTCCCCGAGCGGCTCACCGGACGAAGGCGGGAGGAGTCAAGGGCAGCAGAAGGTCAGGGAGCTTCCGAGGAGCCGGTGTTCATTATGTATTTATTTATACGCACGTGCCTTCCATTTGCCGCCGCCGCCCGGACCCCGGAGGATGCGCTGGGGAACCGGGCCCTGAGCACCGAGCTATTTTTATGGAGACGCGGGGCGCGGTCCCGCGCTCCCCGCACGGAATTGGTATGGAGGCGGAATTGGGAGCTGGAGTCCGAGCCGGTCCCCTGTGGGCGCTGCGCCGGGATGCCGTGTGGCTTTGCAAACAGCTTTGCAGACCGTGCCGGGGTGGGTACAGCGGCCATTTGTGGGGACAACCCCAGGCCCCCAGGACCCCCAAGTGTTCCTCTGTGAGGAGCTCATGTCTAGCTGGAGAGAAGGCATGTGGTGAGACGCGGCTCCGTACCCCAGAGCACCCCAAGTGAAGCCTGGGGTAAGGGTACAGGGGCCCGTGCATTCCGACGAAGGTACTTCAGCCCGCGATTTACGCTCCTTCCAGGGCCCCGCAGGCCGGCGAGCCCCCCGGGAATAACAGAGCAGGCCTTCATGCCGACCGCGGCCCCCTGGACTCGCCTGCGGCATATGGGGACCCTCCCCCGGGGGGGCCTGGCGACTGCTGTGTGGGGTGGTGAGGAGGGCTCCCCGCTCCTGTTCTCGCCCTGTTGCCCTGAGGAGAGTGAAGAGCCGGCGCCGTCCTGCGCCCCGTGGGCTGCTCTCCGTGAAGGTGCTCACTGGGGTGCAGGAAGCCGGGGCCAGGGGTGGGGTGATCTAGGCAGATCGCCTCCCTTTTCTACTCTGCCGGGGGCTTCTGAACAGGGATCACCCCCCGAAGGCCGTCCCCAAGCGGCTTCAGGCTTCTCAGACCTGCAAGTGCGTGTGAGTCCGTGGGCCTGGTGGGGTGCAGATGACAAGTTAGCAGGTCGGGGGGTGGGGGGTGGGGGGGCAGGATTCTGCACTTGTTCCCAGGGCTGCAGGGGCTGCGGGTCCATGGGTCACACTTTTATTTTATCTTATTTCCCCATCACCCCGTGTATCCCCCATGCCCTCTCCCTCCTCCCCTCACTCCCCTCCCCACCCCACAACCACCACCCTGTTCTCTGTGTCCCTGAGTTCCCTCCCTCCCTCTCCCTCCCTCCCTCTTCTCTCTCTCTCTCTCTCTCTCTCTCTCTCTCTCTCTCTCTCTCTCTCTCCTTAATCCCTCTACCCCACCAGCACCTGCTCCCCAGAGCCGTCAGCCTGCGCTGTGAGTCTGTCCCCATTTTGCTGGATAGTCCAGGTTGTCCATCGGCTGCCACATCTGAGTGACATCACGTGGCGCCGGTCTTTCTCGCAGTGGCTTACATCACGTAGCGCGATGCTCTCCAGCACGGGCCACGCTTGGAGGAGCAAGGACCATATGACCGCTGGGCACACTCAGGGGCGGGAGGGGGGTGGGGGTGGGGGCCCGGGCCGTGGGAAGGGGAGTTTTCATGGGACCTAGGCTTTCTCGGGGCCAAGGCTGGACACATGGGCAGGTCCCTTCTTGGGACCACGGGCGGCTTGACGTGGCTTTGGGCCCTGCTCTCCCGCACTGAGTGCGTCCGGGCTGGAGCGGGGCTTGATCACGGCGGTGGATCTGTGCTAGCGTGTCCAGGCGGGCGGGGCGGGGGCGCAGAGCAGGCTGGGTCTGCAGTCCGGGCACCCCTGGCCGTGCCCATGAGATGCCAGGAGCTGCCTCTCTGATGACTGTAGTGCTTGAACACTACGCCCTTAAGGGCGGGCGGGCGGGCAGGCGGGCCCGGGTGAGAGCGTGGCATTGGACATGGCCCGGTTGCCATGGTCCAAGTGGCTGGCACTGTCTGTCTGGCACGGAGTGAGAGCTCGGTCTGCTTCCGGGCACTCAGGGAGGCGAGTTCTAATAATCCTGCCGGCTTCAGGGAGAAGCCCAGGTGTGAGCCCCGCTGCTCCTGGCGGGGGGAGAGGGGGGGGCTGCTGAGCCGCACTGTCCTGGCGTCGAGGGACAGCCCGGGGCACAGGACACAGAGGAAGCGTGCAGTATTCTAAGGTCCTCCGTTCCCCCAGCTCCCGAGGCTCCGTTTGCTCTTTTATTTTTGTTTTGTGTGTGAATCCTCAGTTGAGGATATTTTTCCATTGATTTTTTGGAGAGGGAGGGAGGGGGACAGAGAGAGAAACACTGATGTGAGAGACGCACATGGATTGGTTGCCTCTGGCATGCGCCCGACAAGGGCCAGGGATCAAGCCTGCAACCCAGGTACATGCCTTTGACCGGGGATTAAACCCGAGACCCTTCAGTGTGTGGGCTGACGCTCTAACCACTGAGCAACACCGGCCTGGGCGAGGACATATGTTTGTATTTTTATTGTTTCCCCCCATCACCTACAGAAAAAAGTTGTATGTTCTTAGTATGACACACAAAGCCCCAATGATCTCACCTTTGCTTGTGTCTCCAACATCATCTCTCGTTATAAATTCTCTAATCACCACCAGTCTTACTTGCACACACACACACGCACACGCACATATGTACACACATGCACATGCAGTACACACGTGCACACACACACACACACACACACTCACACACACACCCTCCAACAGGACTGAACTAGCTGCAGCTCCCTGTAGCACGTATGTTTTTAAAGCCCCCTGTGGCCGCCGTGTGGAGAGTGGACTCCCCCGTGAGCCGTGCTGGGGGCTGGTTGGTGAGGTTTGCTTTCGGGCCAGCAGTCACGTGGCCAGGCCCCCGTGGGCGCCGCTGCGTCGTTGGCACGCCAGGCCCAGCCGCACTCGGCTGGCTCCGCGTGCCTGGCTCCCTCTCCCCTTTGTGGGTCAGGCAGCCCCGGCCTCGGAGGCCAGATGGACCCGAGACCTTCGGGGCTGCTTAGAGTTCTAAGTCGCTGTACGTTTCACGGAAGTGACCTATTTTGCTTCGATCTCGCTCTTGTGTTTCCGAACGGGTGACAGAAAATGTGGCAGGGTCATCTGTTTTAATTTCCTTCTGAGGCCTGGACGCCATGGTCCCAGTGGCTGGCAGCGTCCGTGCCTGGCACGGAGTGAGGGCTCGCTCAGCTGCTGGGCACCGAGCGGTGGGTGGGAAGGCCACCTAGAGGTCAGCCGTTTGGCGGCAGCTGCCCCTCCAGCGGCGGGGAGCCCCCTCCAGGCGCTGGGCCGGGCCCCAGCACACCTGGCGCTGGCGGAGGGGGGCGGCTGAGGCCGCGGGCCCCGGCCCTGGCCCCGGCCCTCCTAACACAGCGAGCCCCTTCGAATGGGGACGGGCTCCGTTCCAGTGTGGCAGTCAGCTTGGCCAGACGCTGCAACAATGGCTGCCTGGGAGCTAGGAACCTGAAGGCTCCATCTTGTTTGGGGCTGCAGCCCGTCCATCTTATTAATCACGTGATGGAAACCAGTCCTGCCCGGCCGGCGTGGCTCGGTGGCTGAGCATTGACCGAGGAACCAGGAGGTCACCGGTTTGATTCCCGGTCAGGGCACAGGCCCGGGTTGCGGGCTCCATCCCCAGTGTGGGGTGTGCAGGAGGCAGCCGATCCATGATTCTCTCTCATCATGGATGTTTCTATCTCTCTCCCCTCTCCCTTCCTCTCTTTTTAATAATCAATAAGAAATATTAAAAAAAAACGATACCAGTCCTTCGAGGCAAACGGTGGCCTCCCCTGTGAAGGGAGTGGCGATGGGCCGAGCTCAGTGCCCGCAGGACCGCAGCCCGCCTCTTCCCTCAGGCGGCCATGGTGGCGGGCCTGTCCCGACGGGCCGCCTGTCTCTTCCCTTTCCACCCTGCCACGGCCCTTGAATCTGCTGTGCCCTTGCCGTGCCATTCTCTCTGCCTGGCACCCCAGCCACCCACCTGCCACCTTGCTTCCCTGGCAGAGCCCGACCTTCCTCCCCCAGCCTCCCGGCCTCTGAGTGGGTGGCCGCCCAGCTCCTTCTCTGGGGCTCCCAGGAGCACTTGGCCTGCTCCCTTGTTTTCAAAATACATTTTTCTCGTTTCATGCTTGTTAGACACATTCATTGTAGAAGATCCATTAAACAAAGACAGGCCAAAAAATAAAATAAAATCCAGCTGCAATCCAGAGATCCGGGGCGATCTCTCGGCCGTGGTCTTCCCAGCTTGTTCCGCCTCCTCCCCACTCCCCTGTGGACGGTGAACGCTCAGCGTGTGGTTGACCACAGCAGTGGTGTATCAGGGAGAGCTTCCTGGAGGCGGCGAGGTTGTGACAGCCAGGACGGGGTGATGCCGGGAAGGGTCTCCATCAGCCTCCTCCGATTGGCTGTACGGTGTTCCATGGGATGCTTGCGCTCAATGTCTAGTGCAGCGCCCTGTGGCTAGACTGGGTGCACCCACTCGGCCACCCACCCACCCACTTGTGAGGGGCCAGGACCTTGACTTCCTACCTTTGCTCGCCCAGGCGCTGGCGTTGACTGGCGGGTTCATGGACGTGTTTGTGGAATGAATCCTCATGCATGCTCACCTCGCTCCTCACCGAGCCAGAGCTGAGCTTGTATTTAAGGCCTTTTTCTTCTCCCACTGCAAGGACCCTCCCACCTGCCTCCAGAAAGGAGACTCAACCACTTGTTTGACCTTTGCAAGTCAAATCCGAAGGCTGGGGTTCGGGAGGGGGGTGTGGGTGGTGGATGGGGAGGCCACCTCGAGGTCAGTAGCATTGGTACCTGCTGGGAAGCGGCTTCCGCCTGGAGGGAACTGGGAGGTTCTGGATGGCCAAGGGGCCGCTCTGTGGTGAGAAGGAGGGACTGCCCTGCTTGGCTGTCTCCGGCGGCCATGTTTGAAGGCCTCCGTGTGCAGCCGAGGCAGCCGAGGCGTGCTGCTGCCATTGGTGCCTGGCGTGTGTGAAGACACACAAACCTTCGTGCTCCCTCCTGCAGACCTATTGGAACCCAGGGACAAAAGTCTTAGTTTAGGGACGCACGCATGGACTAAACACACGTTATTGCATCCTGTTCCACGCTGGTCCCGCCCCCACGGGGCTCACCGTTTGGGAGTCGGGGTGAAGGGTGACCAGCCGCCTGGGACTGAGGGGCTTCCCGTGGCGTAGGATTCGGAGGGCTAAAACTGGGAGAGTCCTGGACAGACTGGGACCTGTTGGTCACTCTCGTCAAACGGAAATGCAGATTCCTGCATTGCAAGGGGCAAGGGGTCGGAACTCTCGGGCAGGGCTGGGGGTTGGGGGAGGGGGACACAGGAGGGATCATCTGCTACGGGCCCAGCACACTAGTGGGGGCTTTCCATGGGGTTGTGACAGCCTGGACGGGGAGATGCCCCTCCTTAGGCCTTCAGGCACCTCCCCACCCCGGTGTCACCCTCAGGTGCTGGGCGAAGGCAGCTCTCTGGACGGTGGACCCCTGGGGCCCGGGTCCAATCACCTCGGTCAGCCTCCAGGACCAAGTCTCCTTTTGGAAGAAGAGGGTCCCCCAACATCTGTTTTGTAGGGGACACATGTCCTTCGCCCCTTGAGACCGAATGGAGTACATCTACAGCGTTTACTCAGACAGCCTCCTCCGTGGCCTGGGGGTGTCATTCCTCCATTTTTAAAAAATTGAATTTGTTGGGGTGACAGTGGTTCATAAGATGACATAGGTTACACGTGTGTCATTGTATGATACACCATCTGTGTGCCCAGGGCCAAATCCATGCCTCCATTTCTTCATCCATGCCTTCACTCAGCACGCGGTCCCCCCGCATCTAGTGTGCGTGTGCGTGATGCCCTCAGGCCAGGCGCCCAGGGCCCCGCACCCACGCAGGAGCCAGTAGATACAGCCCCTGCCCCCCAGCCCCGCAGCGGGGAGCCAGCCAACTCTGGAAGCCTTAGAATTTCTCCCCCAGGGCTGCTGTGGGGAGCACCCCCTTAAGGCAGCAGAGCCTCATCCATCCCCAGCTGGCCTCCCCCAGGGCTGACACCCCAGTGGGGGGCCAGGGCTCCCCTGCCGGGCACCTCTTGTCCCCAGAAGCCTGCGAGGGGCTGGGAGAATGGCATCCGGCACCTTCTCTTGCAAAAGGCCATTTGCCCATTGAAATGCAGCTTACTTCTCAAAGGAGGGCCAGGGCTTAGGAGGGCCACTGGGTGACCATGTGTTCCTGGTCCCTACAAGCCAGCCCCAAAGCCAGCTTCCAGCGTGGAGGTCAAGTCCTGGGCAGGGCTGGACACAGGTCACCATCCCCATGGGCGCCCCCCCACCCGCGCCCGCTACTGCATCAAAAGAAATGATTTTTATTTCTTAGGGTGCTTTAAAAATCTCCAGTCAAGGAAACCCCCAAGCTGACAATAGTACGGTTCAAAGGGAGTAAATTTAAAAAACAACACCACCACAATGACATTCCTCAGGAGGGTTTCTTTGTGTGCTCGGCCTTGGCTGGGGAGCAGGTCGCCTCCCCGCCCCTCCCCTCGGGGGCTCGTGGGGTGGGGGGAGGGAGGCCCTGGCGTTGAAGCCCGCGCTGGCGTTGGAATGTGCCTGCCTGTGTGTGGTGTGTGTGTTCTATCAACACATGTACACATTTATCACATTACATCTGCTTTTACCTTTAAAATTTTATGAACACGGGCATATGGCGCATTATCCTGCCACGGGGAGAGAGAGAGAGAGAGAGAGAGAGAGAGAGAGAGAGAGAGAGAGTGTGTTGTTCCTCGAGTGGCTGAGAAACTTGGAGAGGGGCGCCCGGGAGCGCGGGGCTGTGGGTGAGCGCCCTCCCCCGGGCCCCGCCTGGCCCTCGGCCCACCAGGCCAGGCATCCATTTCCATCCATCTCCGCCCCCATCACCTAGGCAGCTAATTCCTGGGAGCCCCTCTGCCTTATTAAAGTCACAGATCACTTTCCAAGCTTCACGCTGTCAAGACCAGCGCGCCCCCCGTCCAAACCCCCCCTCCCCGCCACGCTGCTGTCTCTCCTTGGAGGGCTGGGGGGTGGAGGTGCCGTCCTCCGGGGGGTCCCCCCACCCCGCCCTGCCCCCTCCTCCATCGGGCTGCCCGCCGCCTCGCCGCGATCAGCGAGGTGGCCTCGGATTCCTTCAGTAAAGCCCTTGGCAGGGAGACAAGGGCCGGCACAGCTGTGCTGCACAGCCCGGCGTCCAGAGGCGAGCGCGGGCCGGCCCACTCGAAGTGGCGGCTCCGCGCGGGGGTGCGAGGCCCGCTGCCGGCGCGGAGAACACGCCGCCGGGCCCCGGCTGCCGCGGCGAGGCCTCCCCCGCGATGAAATATGGACGGTCCCGCTTCCAGCGCCCGGAGACTCGCTGGCAGCGCCGGGCGTCTCCCAAGGCCCGCCTTGTGCATGCACCTAAACACTTCACTGAGCAATCTGTCAACATGTCAGCGACACATGTTTTGTAAAAAGCTTCCAGTGGGAGTAATGACTCCCACCAGGACTTCCAAAATGCTTTGAATTCAGCAGATTTCTATTGCGGGCGTCCCCTGGGGTGCCTTTACAATGCCTACATTTCAGAAATTTGAGCCACAGACCCCTGGGGGCTTCCTTTCATAATGCCTCGAAATGTAGGGTTATATTGTTGGGCGTCCCCGGGGGGTCTTTATTAATACCTGAATTCTGAGGAACTGGAAATTACACAGGGCGCTGCAGGGGCCCAGAGCCACACCAGGAAGAAGAGAAAAACTCTGTGGGGAGATTTTTTTTTTTGCTTCATGCAAGACTGAAAGAGAAGAATTTGCTAAAGGACAAAATTGAGTGTGTTTGAGCTCCCTTCATTTAATCTGCCTTCTAGAACGCGGCAGCAAAATCGGCGCCGGGGAGGCAGGGGGGGCAGGCGGCGCTCCTATTTTTAAGTCGCACTTTGATATGTTAGGGGCCGGAGTGTGCTCTCTTTAAACACCCGGTGTCCGGGGGCATTGTTTAAAAGGAATTATTTTTCTTTTTGGTAATTGGAAACACCTCTGCCCGGGCCCTCGCCGGGCCTCCCCTCTTCCTTAGCCGGGAAACGCCTAGAGGAGAGCGGGCTCCGGCTCTTTAGCGTTCACCGTGGGGGTCGATGTGCGATATCGGCCCCCTTGCCCTCCAGCTCCTCCTCCTCCCCTCCCTCCTGTGCATTAAAGATGAGAAAATCCGCCTTGGAGATCCACCCCAGAGCATCCTTCCCTTCCAGTTGGGCTGTCGGAGTAGGAGATGTGGAGGGGGCCTCCAGCTTTCTGGCAAGTGTTTTGTGGCTGAAGTCTTGGAGAGACAGAAGGGGTGCCCTCTGCCCCCCACTACACACATGCACACATGCACGTCCACATACACGCACACACACACACACACACTCACATGCACACAGCATACACGTGCACATACAGCATGCACACACACTTGCACGCACAGCATGCACACACACTTGCACGTACATGCACACACTTGCACATGCACACACGAACACACACTCTGCAGTTTCTGTGCGGGGCCTGTTCCACATCTACCATCCGTGCACCCACCTTCACTATTGTTTTTACAGGTTACAAGCCTTGGCCATGTTCGGCCTCGGGGTTAATTTGCACTGCTCTCCCCGCTTCTAAACCTGGCGCTCAGCGGGCTGGCTGAAAGAGGCCTCGCTATTCCTATTACAGCCTCATTGACGGGGCAGGAAAATAACACTGGGAAAGCTAACTTGCATCAACCAAGGCCAAGAAATGCTAAGTTGCTGATAAGACCCTCCCTCCTCCCTCACCCCCCCTCCCTCCCTCCTCCTCTCCGCCCCCCTGCTTTCTGCCAGAGTGAGTGGCTCACACAGGGGACTGGGGAACGCACATTCTCCCCCCTCGGTGAGACTCCCAGCCGGTGCTCAGCCATCTGTGGTCCCGAGGGCCCCGCAGAGGGGGCCTGCGGAGGGGGGTTAGCCCGCCAGGAGCTGGTTGGGTCAGACACTCACCAAGATCCCCTGCACCCACCCCTAGTGGGCTGATTAATTAAGCGATTGCATCATTGATTCAAGGTTTGCTATCGGGTGCCAGGGCGCTGGCTGGCGCGTTCCTCAGCTCTGCTTCCCTCCCCCGGGCCCTCAGTTGTGGGATCCGTTCTCTTTTTCCAGCTGGATTTTCCTCCTTGGTGTCCACACGGGGCCCCATGTCCCTTTCCCCCCAGCCAGGACGCCCTGGTGGCTCCTGGGGGGCTTGATGGGGCTGGGCTGCGGCTCACAGCCCTGGGCCCATCCCGGGGAGGGGCGGCTCTGCTCCCAGCCGGCCCGTGGGTGTCAGCAGGGGCTTGGGGACCCAGGGACCAGGAGCCCGTGGCGCTGACTTGACATTTTTAGCGGAAGGCCTTTGTTCACCGACTTCCAAGCAGCTTTGGGTTGGAGGGCATTCTGCTTTTTTCTCTTTCTTTCTTCTCCTTTTTAAAAATTTTATTTTAAATCCTGGGCCTATTTTTCCTTTTCCTTTCAAAGTGATGAAATAGAGTGTGACCCTGGGAATCCCATGCTTGCCATCTCTCTCCCCAAGTCACCTCTCTCGTCCGACCCAGGAGGCCTGGCTTTCCCAGCAGCCTCTGGGGCTCAGGCTGGGCCGCAGACTCCCAGGGGAGCCCGGTGCCCTGCCCGGGGCCTGGAGCCGCCTCCCGGGGTAGGAGCCGCCATTTCCGTGCCCTCCTTCCTCCTCAGACGGTGGCCTCTTTCTGGGGAGGCGGGGGCCGGGGGGGGGGGTCCACCCAGATGCTTCCAGGACCTCTGATCTCCGGAGGGGAGAGCCACCGCGGTGGGTGGCAGAAGGAACGGGAGAGGAAGGAAACTCGACCCACCTCGCAGGAGCGCAGGCTCTTTCCAGGGGAGCCCTGTGGCAGGAACCCCCAGAACTACCCCTGAGTGGAAGTCTCGTTATAAGAGCCAACTCACGGCGCGGGGTGGGGGGGGGACTGGGGGGGGAGTTGGAATAAATCAAAACCCAAAAACACAAAAGCAACCCCAAACCCAAACAATAGAAACGCCTGCTCCTGCGTGCCTGCGGGTACACAGCCGAGGCCCTGCTTCGGGAAAGGGGGAGGAGGGGTGGGGGGCTGCAAACTTAGCTCGTTTAGGAAACCCGTCCCGTTGGCCCACAGAGACGGCGAACCCCTCCCGCCACTAAAACCATGTGTTTCCAGGGAGGAAGGCGGGGGAGGCGGAGCCCTGGAGCCCCAGATGCCTGGGGCGGGGAGGCCAGAGAGCTTCCTCCCGGGGAGCCCCCGTGTATTTTATTTGTCCCACCTCTCGGCTCTGGCCCATTTATTTATTTATTTATTTATTTATTCATTCATTCATTCATTCATTCATTCATTCATTCCAAGGGGCTGTTTTTGGCGGCTGCCTGGACTCCTTTGTAGCGAAAGCCCCCTTTTCCTAGAATTTCTCTCCTTTATTAGAGTTACAGCTCAGCTTTGTGCGGGCCCGGGGGAGCCGGCCAGCCGCTGGCAATCTCTCTCAGACACCCAATTACCCCCTGACGTCACCGCTCCTGGCCCCGCTCCCCCGGGTGCCTGCGTTTTTTCCTGTGTAACACTAATAGCTGCCTAGCTAAGTGCCTGTCGGCTCCTTGGCAGAGCAGTTGGTTGTGTTTTCGGCTGGATACTAAATCCAAAAACTATGTAAAAATGTCAATAGGTGAGTGCGCATTGATTTTGGTGAGTCACAGTGATATTTGAGCCCCTTCGGGGACTCCGTCTGGGGAAGTATTTTACAAGAAAGATAATATAACAGAAAATTACTGGAGCTCCCCGGGTCTCCGGTGGGCTGCGGAGGGGCCTGCTAAATTGCTGGAGAATCAACAAATGCTTTATTAATCCAAATCTGTGGCTTTTTTGTTCTTTCTTCTCTTCGGAAGGCTGGCGTTTTAATGATGCCGGTGGTGAGGCAGAGCCGCTCGGCTGGGGCACCCTGGCTGGGAGTGAACCCCAGAGGACAGGAGGCTGGAGCGGGGCGGGGTGCTCCCCGCCAGCATCCTGGGGGTGCCGGGCCGCGCCTGGCCCGCAGCTCGCCAGGCTGAGGTCTGTGCGCGCAGATAAAGCGAGGGGCCGAGGGCCTGGAGCAGCTGGGCCCGGCCGGGCTGACTGGGAGCAGCTGATAAGGGCCCAGGAGGCGCCCAGGCGGCCGGCGTGGCACCGCCAGAAATCTGACGGGGTATCGGGACGGCCAAGAACATTAACGGCAGCCGGGGCCGGAGGTGGCTGGGGACCTGGGCAGAAAGATAATGGTAATGGATGGAATCAAAGTCACAGCACAGCCTGTTTTCTTGGCAATTAATCCCCCCCCCCGCCCCACAACTTGTACCCCCCTGGCATTCCGGAGCCCAGGGTGCCCGGGAGCCGCCTGTGCGCTCCCGGTGATCAGCGCCTGCCCTCCTGGCTCGGGGCGGGAGCGGGAGGCCGTGGCAGACTGGTTCTCAGAATCTCTCCCAAACAAACAAGTTGCCGAAAGAAAATGCACTGAGAAGTTGAGGGGTGTCACTCCCGGGGCGCATCTGATCTTGCTCGGAAGGGAAGGGGGAATCGATGTCTTTGTAAGCGTGTGGGGTGCTGTGTTGCCTGGCCAGGCAGGACAATGTGAGCCGGGCAACCCCCCCTCCCCCCCGCACACGCGGACACACACACACACACACACACACACACACACACACACACGCCTCCCACAGGCGGCTGCCGGCGAGATGCGGCGATAATGGGGCCGCAGTTTGCGCCTCTCCCGCGTGTGCCCCTTCTACCCTTTGTCCCTTGACAAGTAGCCCTTCTCAACAATGGCCCGGCCAGCCTGCTTCCCGCCCCCGCTGCCCGCCTGCTCTGTGGGTGAGGCCTTTTGTGGTGCACACGCTGGGACACACCTGCTCGCCCGGACGCGCGTGAACGCACAGCAGCCGGGGCCCTCCTGCCACTGCACGCCCGGCTTGCTGGTTCCTTAGCGGGTCCCCGTGTGCCCCAGGGGCCCCCCGAGTTGGCACCAGGGTCTTCAGGAAATAAAACACCCCCCCCCCAAATCCTTTAAAATGGAAACGAGCGCGTAGTAAAATGGTGCCTGGGTCCCGCGTGCGAGGTCCCGGCCTCCGGGCAGCTGGAGCTCTCAGAGGGAAGCAGGGAGGAGCCCCGCCTTGCAGGTGGCTCCACCTGGTGCTGGGCTTGGCGCAGATGCCAGGACCCCACGTGGGAGGCCATGCAGGAGCCCTCCTCTTGAGGAGGCCCTCAGCCAGGGGACTTTTGCCCCCATCTGTGGCGAGGTGACATGGGCTCTGTCCCGGCAGCCAGGCGACAGACAGAGGGACCCAGTGGGCAGGTCTGCGAGGCCCTGATCTTATTCTGACCCCTGGTGGGGCCCACCCCATCCTGCCTTAGTAGGCTGCTGGCAGCAGGGCCTGAAGGTGGTCAGAGGGGGCCTCCCCAGCAGCCCGCTCCCCAGGCCTGCATTCCTCCCTCAGCCCCCTGAGTGTCTCCTCCGCGGGGTGGGAGGGAGGAGGCGGGACAGGAGCCCCTGGTGACTGTGAGCATCAAAGCCCGGGCAGCAGGCCGGCCTGGGCTCTGCGGGCCAGCAGCTGTTCGGAGGCCTGGAGAGGAGGAAGGGGCTGGTCCTTTGTCCCGGCAAGGAGGCCTCCCAGGCCCAGGCCAGCATGGCCGGCGGCCCCTTAACCTTCCACCCTGGGGGGAAGGGGCTTGCCTGAGGTCAGGCTCATAATGAGGCCAGGTCCCGGCTGTCCCCTGCCTGGGCTCCGGCAACAAAGGCGCAGTCAGGCTGCACAATGGGGGAGAGGCGGGGTGGGGGCGGGTAGGTGCCTCTGGGCCCAGGGTTTCCTCCCACCCCACCCCATGCCGGGCACTTCAAAGGGGCCGCGGGAGAGGCCAGCCCTGCAGGGCGCCGAGGTCTCCTGCCCCCAGAGCTGCCCGGAGGTGGAAAAACACCTTGAGAACGCCATGGAGTCAGGGGTTTGGAATCTGGCGCCACGGGGAGCTCTTGGTATGGGGGCCTCTCGGGCAGCCTTGATTCACTTCCTTTGTCTGGAGCCAGAGCTCATTATGGGCCAGTTCTTTAAATCAGAGCCTCTCAGATCATCATCAACAACGACACCACCACATCCCTGGTAGGAGGACGCACGTCACCGAACTCAGAGCGTGTGCTCGCCCCGTCGCAGTGACATCCTACCTGCCCGGCGGGGCGGGCGGGGGAGCAGGCACCAGCACCCCTGCCTTCAGGTGGGAGGGACAAAAGGAAAGAGCCGATGAGCGGACTCGGGGCTCGACGCTGGACTCTTTTCCTGATCCCTCGGAATCCCCACGGCACTGCTGAGAGTCGGGCCATGGGACCCATTTCACACGTGACCCACTGGGACTCCCAGGAGGGAAACGCACCTGCCCGAGATCACGGGGCTCCGCCGCTGCAGACCCCGCGGCTCCTGTTCTTGGGCTGCCTCAGTGTTCCCCTCTGCAGAATGGGGCTGACGGTAGTACCTCCCGCAGGGTGTGCTGGGAGGATGCGCTGAGGTCCTGGGCGCCCAGGGCTCCGAGTGGGCGCCCAGGGCTCCGAGTGGGCGCCCAGGGCTCCGAGTGGGCACCCAGGGCTCTGAGTGGGCGCCCAGGGCTCCGAGTGGGCGCAGTAAGTGCTCAGGAGGCAGGAGCTGCCGTGTTGAAGGTGTCGGGTCTGGGCCCAGAGCTGGTGATCTTTTTGCCGAGGGACCAAGAAGGGAGCCCAGGGCCGGGGAGGGACGGTACGGGCCACAGGGTGAGTGGCTGTGGCTCCGGGAGCCAGAGGTGCCTCTGAAGCCACTCTTTCCTGTTGGCAGATTTTGTATTTTGTCAGCTTTTGCTTAATTGCAGAGCCTCGTTTCTTTAAGAAAAAAAAGGTTTTGATTTCCAGAGAGAGGGAGAGGGAGAGGGAGAAGGACAGAAACATCGATGCGAGAGAAACATTGAGCGGCTGCCTCCTGCACGCCGCCTGCTGGGGATGGAGCCCGAGACCCGGGCCTATACCCTGACTGGGAGTCGGACGGGTGACCTCTGGGTGCCTGGGTCGACGCTCAGTCCACTGAGCCACGCCGGCTGGGCGCGCCTTGTTTCTGTGCACGATCCGGGACCCCAGTTTGTATCTGGGGAACGCTCATGAGTGTTTTCCTCGGCCCTCCCAGCACGACCCCAAGAAGCTGGGAGGAGTCACGAACTGTAAGTGGCTGTCTGGTCCCCCCCCCCCCCCGCCCCTTGCTGTGGCCCAGGGGTGCCTGCCCTGGCCAGCGCGCCAGAGTCCCGCCCCTCGGAGGCCAGCCTGGGCCCTGTGCGTGGGGCACCCTTCGTGGGAGAGGATGGTGGAAGGAGGTCCGCGGGGTGGGAGGAGGTGGAAGGCGAGGGCATCTCGGCGCCGGCCCAGCGCAGCTCGCCACCCTGCTGCGAGGAGCAGAGGTTGTGTGGTCACCGCGGTGGCAAGGCGGCGCTTTGGGGAGTGGCTGGACCGGGAACACCGGGTTCCGTTAGGAGTCTGACAGGTCGGGTCCTAGTGTGCGTGGACTTGCCGTGAGGACTGAGTGGGCCGTCCCCAGCCACCCGGCGGGACGAGGCGCGGGCTCTGGTGCGGCTGTCACGCTGCCGCTCGTCACCTGTATTTTCGGAAGCCTGTGTCTGCCAGGCCCGGTGCTGGGCACATGGCGGCACGGAGATGAGCAAGAACAGGGGGTGTCCACTCCGTAGCACCACCCTGCGGGCCCCTCTCAGGCACCCCATCTTTGAACCCCCTCCGCATCCCTGTGGGATGTGTGTTTTGGGGATCCCTTGTTTTTATCGACAGAGACCCCAAGCCCCAGAGACGTTCAGTAACTCGCGGCCGGCTGTCCAGCGGGACGTGGCGGGGCCTGGCCCGTCGGGCCACAGCGGCTGGATTCCTGGGCGCCGGGTGGTCCCGTTCCACGGAGCGAGGGTGTGCCCAGCGTCTGCCCGCTGGGAGAGGCCCCGCGTGGCTGGTTTTCTTCCTACAAGTTAGACACCTCCGCCGGGGGCTGGCCAAGGGGGCGAGGGCCCGGGCAGACGGGAGCACGTCTGTGTATGCTCCTCATGCAGGGCGGGCAGGAGGGACTCACCGTCATAATAAACAGTGCAGTCACATACGCAACGTGCAGGAACACACCGGTGTCTCATGCTCACCGCTGTGAGCTCCTTCCACCCGCCCCTGTACCCGTGTATCGCCCCTACGTCTGTGTTGGAGGCTGTGTTCAGGCCGCTCTGAAGGACCCCCGTCTCGGTCGGGCCAGATCCTTCCCACCAAGGAAGGGCCCCCCACAGACCCCGCCTGGCGACCGGAGGCCAAGAGCCAGCAGCTCCGGCGGCTTCCGAGAAGGGAGGGATCGATGACCCCGATCAGGTGCCCGCGCCTCCGGCTGGAGCCACTGCTTCGGGGGCGTCGCCCCTCCTGTCTCCACAAGCTCCCCAGGGCCCCTGCCTGAGACGAGGCGGCTCGCAGGAGTTCATTACGTGCGTCTGCAGACCTGCAGGCCCGCTCTGAGCCTCCTCCCCGCCCCCGCTGCTCTCCCCCAGCCCGCCTTCTCCAGCCCGGGGTGCTGGGCGGGGCCATCGTCGGGCCTGGGCCTGGCCACCCAATTCAGTCCTGGGCGGCGGGAGCCTCGGGGGACGCGCCCTTGATTTTCTGTGCCCGCCTTTGGAAGCTGGTGGCTGGCGTGCCCTGCCCTCTGGGAGGGAGGGACAGAGGCTCACTGTTGGGAGCCCCTTGCCTTGCAGTCTGACCCCGTTCCTTCTCATCGGGAGCGCCTGTGGGGCGCGAGGGGGGACAGTCGGGGTGGGGTGTGAGGCTCCTGACAGGCAGGGCCTCGAGTTCTGTTTGGGGCACGAATGATGATTTGCTTAACCCGACAGCACCTCATGCTGCCTCCACCTCTGGCCTGCGCCCTTTTAGCGAAGGTGCTCATTGCTAGCGGTGCTGCCCTGAGGTGTGCAAAGAAGACAGTCTTTAACCCGACCTTCTGCCCGTCCCCGCCACCTGTGGGTGTGCAGTCTTTCCTCTCTCGGTGAGTCTCCGTTCACCACGTGGCTCACACGTGTACACGTGTGCTTGAAGGTGCGCCTGCTTTGTTCAAGTCCTTAGCCGTTTTCCATGCACCGGTTTCCCGCCCCGGCCTGGCCTCGCACCCTTCACGCAGGAAACACACGTGGGCTCTCATCGCTGGGAAGGCCCCAGCCTGACGCCCCCTCCGGGAGGCACCGCCTGCCAGCGAGGCCTCTTCCCACGGGGGCTCTGGCGGGGGATCGGGGTGGGGGGGCGTGCACTTGGCCTCTCGGGCCCAAAGCTCCATGGACTTCCCTCCACCGAGCAAGAGGGCGGCTCCCACGTGTCTTTTCTGTCTGAACGACCTCGCTGGCGCGTCCCCTTGCTGCAGGCCGGGCCGGGCCTGAGTAAGTTCTGGGGAATGCATTTCAGAGTCCACGCTGCAATATTGGCTCCGACTGTCCGCTGTGGAGGAGAAGGGGAGTTGGCGTTTGAAGTTTAATCCAGCGTCTACTTAAGCCGGGTCCCTGGGCAATGCTTTTTTCCGCCGCTGAGCTCAAACAGCCGGTGCTCAGGTTTGATCCGCTGCCCCACGGAGCCCTGCCCGATGTGAATTTGAAGTCTCCCCCCTCTCGACCAGGAAGACTTGCAAAAAAAAAAAAAAATCGCTGTGCTCTGCGGCTCCACAGCCACGGTGGGTCCCCCACTGCCTCGGGGAGTCCCTCTGGCTGCTGGGGGACTGGGGCCCCCCCCAGCTCCCGGCCCCTCGAGGGGATCCCGCGTCCCTTCTCTGGGGTCTCCGAGGAGCCCCTTTGAGCTCTCTCTGCCGGGGGACGGTGAGCGCTGGGGAGCCTGGGAGTCCTGTCTGGCATGCGGGGGGCCGAGGAAAAGGAGGGAAAAAAGGGAGGGAAATGAAAGGCGTGAGTTTGTCGGGAACTGGCGTCGGCGGTGGACACAGGCGCCGCGGCGGGACGGAGCCCGGCGGCCTTCAAAACTCTCCTCTCCCCTCGAGCCGCGGGACTGAGGCTGCGGGCAGTAATTAAAGGCCCCCCGGCCGCTCACTTTCTGCGCCCGGGCCTTTGATCCGGCTCCTGTCGGCCGAGGTTCCCATTGTCCCTGCCTGTCTCTCATTCTCTTTTGATGGCAGACACGATGATCTTTGATTCCCCAGTCGGAGGTGGGCAGGGGAGTGGGGCTGGCCTTACATAATGCGGCCTCACATCTTATTTTTAAACGAGGGCATAATCAGGCCCGGGTGGAGGCCGGGCGCGGCGTGCACCCCGCTTGGGGTGGGGGGGCTGCCTGCCCCGGGGCCTGGCCCGGCCCGGGGTAGGTGGGGCGGGCAGTCAGTCCCCAGCAGCTGAATGAAGATGCCTGGAGGAAGCGTCCCCCCCACCTCTTTCTAAATATAACCTGGAGGGAGTCTCCCTGAGGCTGCCCTCGTGGCCGAGATGTGCTGAGAGCAAGCAGGACAGCCAGGCTCCGGCTGTTTATCAGTGGATGTTAATAAACCATACGGCACGGCCCACGGGAGGAGGGATGTGAGCCGGGAACCCAGGCGCCGAGATAAGCGGAGGTGCTGTGCCCGGCGAGGGGCGGCGGGAGGCCGCGGGGTGGTGTCCCGTCCGATACATTCGTACGCCCGGCCCTGCTCCTTGAGTCCCACCCAGCAGACTCGGGGCACCTCCCAGTGTCGCGCCCCGTGGGACGGACAGAGATCAGAAATGATGTTTTTAAAAAAAATACATTTCTTTATTGATTTCAGAGAGGAAGGGAGAGGGAGAGAGATAGAAACATCAATGATGAGAGAGAACCATTGATCGGCTGCCTCCTGCACGCCCCCCACTGGGGATCGAGCCCACAACCCAGGCATGTGCCCTTGGCCAGAATCGAACCTGGGACCCTTCAGTCTGCAGGCCAACGTTCTATCCACTGAGCCAAGCCGGCTAGGGCAGAAATGATGTCTTTTTAAAAAATATATATATTTTTAGTATATGTGCTGCCGAAGCGAGCACAAAAAATATATTTTTATTGGTTTTAGAGATAGGAAAGGAGAGGGACAGAGAGATAGAAACATTGAGGAGAGAGAAATATTGATCAGCTGCCTCCTGCACGCCCCCTCCTGGGGATCAAGCCCGCAACCCTGGCATGGGCCCTGACTGGGAATCAAGCCGTGACCTCCTGGTTCATAGGTCGACGCTCAACCACTGAGCCACGCCAGCTGGTCCAGAGATGATGTCTTGGTGATAGGAAGCCTGCAGTCCAGGCCTGGGGTGGGGACGTACATGGCTAACTCGGGGTTTGCAGGGTCAGGTGATGGGGGGTCAGGCCGGTGGGGGCCACGTGGAGCTGGGTAACGGAGGTCACGTGCCTGCTCAGGGCACAGCAGCTCCTCAGTTTTGTCAGCTCTCCTGGGCGCCAGGCAGGGACATGCAGAGTCCCCCACACTGCCACTGTGCGATCCAGAGAGGGGTCCCCCTGATCAGGGTCACTGGTGGGTGGACGGGCTGCTGGGCCCACTCAGCCCTGAGGCTCCCATGCCTGACGCAGGTGCCCGGGCAGGAGGGGTGCTCAGAGTGGGGTGGGTCACCCCCTCGATGGCCACTCTGTTGAAGTCCTGACCCCTCCTCAGAGCTACCAACACAGGGTGCAGTGGTCATGGTTGTCGCCACAACATAAACGCTGCCGTTGGTAGAGTGCTTCGGATCCGCTGCCTCCCACTTCATCACCCAGAAGCCCTGTGAGGGAGTACGGGGCCATCATCCCATTTCACAGATGGGGAAACCGAGGCTCCGAGAAGGTCTCATTTGCCCAAGGTCAAACAGCCAGGAAGCTGTGGGGATGGCAGTTGGATCCGGCAGTCCTCCCTCCCGAGTTCATGTTCTCCGTGAGTGACCCGTCAGCCCAGCACCCCCAGAGCCTGGCTGGCCCTTCCTCCCCTCCCATCGCTCAGGCCCTCTGCCGCTCCCTCGGTGACATCCCATCTGCCGGAGGCTCTGTTCTGGCCCGAGGCGGTGCCCCCTGGACCCCAGGCTGGGCAGTTGCTGCAGGGGGAGGGGAGGGGACTTCTCAGGCCCCCACGGTGCTGCAGACCCTGGCTTTGCAAGTGTGGCCTGGGAGGGCTGGCAGCCTTAGGCGCTTCCCCGCGGCTGGGCCTTCTGTGCCCAGGATGAGCCCCCCACACCCCCTTTCCCTGAGCAGGTGGGCTGGGCTTTGCTTGGCTAGGCAGGGAGCTCAAAGCAAGCCCCGGCTCTCTACTCCCGCCCTGGCTCCTCTCTCCAATGGCTGAGAGAGCATCGGAGTCCGGTGGGCAAGGGGTGTGAGAGGAAGCGGGCAGGCAGGGACATGGGACAGCCCGGGGGCGGGGGAGAGGAAATGGGTGCAGAGGCTGCAGACAGGACAGAGGGCAGAGCTGGTTCCTAAGAGGGAGCCCAGAGGGAGGGGCTGGTAAGGAAGAGAAACGGGGTGGAGCGGGGAGGCAGGGAGGAAGGAGGAGAGAGGCTTGGGCAGGGATGCAGGGGGTTCTGTGTGCGGCACAGAAGGGATCCTGACGTTGGAAGCCTAAGTTAGGACCCGCAGCCGGCAGGAACCCGGGCAGGCGCCTGGCGGTGGTGGCGGAGGCCGGCGGGGCAGCTGGGTGTGCCGCGGGCTCCCCTCACTGGCAGACGGGCCGGAGCTGTCTCTTTGGAGCCCCTGACATTGTGGGGAAGCCCTCGTCTGAGGTCCCCTTGGCCTCTGCGTTGCTGTACACGCATCGGGGGCCATGGCGTGTAAACCGGCCCATTGCTTTGTGAAGTCTTTTGCGACGTGAACCAGACAGCTTAATGCCCTGGAGTGTTCCTCCCCTCCCCCACCCCACCAGCCCGGTCACCCAGCTCAGCTTCCAGGGGAGACCAGGAAATAGAACCAATCTCATTCGCCACTGAAACCTGGGGCAGCAGAGTCTGGGTGCTGGTGGGTCTCCCCAAACTGGCGCGGCACGGCGGCTGCTGGGAATGAGGGGCCCTCCCTGCAGGTGCCCTCCCCCACGCCCGCACGTGGTCTTCCTGCTTTGCTCACCTGAAGCCTGGACCCTCAAATCAGGGAAGCCCTTGGTGTCTTCACTGGATATGCTGGCTGCGTCCTGGGGTTCACAGAGCCGCGGACGCCGTGGGACATGGACTTTCTCAGAACCTTCTCTCGCGTCTCTCCCCACTGGCCTTGATGAACATGGTGCTTGTCTGGCCTTAAAGGCTGTGCTTTTACAAGGGCTGATGCTCCAGTCCTGCCTCCCGATGGTCCAGACCAGCTTCCTGATGGTCCAGACCTGCCTCCCGATGGTCCAGACCTACCTCCCGATGGTCCAGACCAGCCTCCCGATGGTCCAGACCTGCTTCCCGATGGTCCAGACCTGCCTCCCGATGGTCCAGACCAGCCTCCCGATGGTCCAGACCTGCCTCCCGATGGTCCAGACCAGCCTCCCGATGGTCCAGACCTGCCTCCCGATGGTCCAGACCTGCCTCCCGATGGTCCAGACCTGCCTCCCGATGGTCCAGACCTGCCTCCCGATGGTCCAGACCTGCTTACTAAGGCTCCAGACTTGTATACCGATGGACCCTGACATGAATGCCGCTGGGAAGACGGACCTACTGGGTTCCGAAGCAGCCGGGCTGGCAGTGTGGAGCCAGCGTTCACAGTGCCTCTGACCGTTTGTGTGGCGTGAGGACTGACGTGTGTGCCTCACGTCGGGTTCTTACAATGCTTCTTACTCATCATTCATCCGTTCGTTCAAGAAGTCATGGAGACTGGTCTCCCCAGACGGTGTGCCCAGGCACCCGGGCGCCGCCGCAGCCCACAGGAGCTGTGATGCATGAAAATGTCAGGGGACCACAGCAATGCTCAGCCCCTGCTGGCGCGACTCGACCTTCCAGCCCGAGGGGTCCCCGTCGGCGGGACGGCGCTCTGCATGCCGCTGTGTTGGTGGCGTCCTGTCTGCGAAGCTGGGCGTCCGGTGGCCGCGTGGGTAAAGCAAGCCTGACACGACAGCCACCCGGAAGGAGAGGGAGGACGGCGGGTCTGGTCTGATTCCCAGGGGGGAGAGGTGGCTGTCGCCGGGGGAAGGCGGCCTCGGGCCTGTGGGCTGGATGGGGACTTGGCCTTGGGACAGGGGAAGGCCAGAAAGGGACTCGGCGCAGGGCTGTGGCGTGAGTGGACGCACCACAGAGCCCCTCCGCCGCTGTGTCTGGATTAGACAGGCCGTGGGAAAGGCGTGGAGGCCACTGCGTGACCCAGGCAGACACCCGCCCGCCCAGAAGGCGTGGACTCCAGTGGTGGCAGTCGGCGGGGACTCTGGGGACAGAGTTGAGACCTGGCTGAAGGTAGGGGTGAGAGGCACGGCTTAGAGGGTCAGCGGTCCCTGTCACGTGGTCTGAGGTCCCCGCACAGCTGCCCCATGCCCATGAGCAGAAGTCCCTGCCTCCCTCATCCGGGCTCCGAGGGGCCGGCTTCCCGCTTGCGTGTCCAAGCCCCACCGAGAACGTGGCCGTTGGTGGCGCCCCCCAGCAAGGCGGTCCTGGTGGGCCCGGAGCGGGTGGAACTGCTGCTGGCAGGTCTGCCCGCTGTGTGACCACCTGCAGCCACCTGCCTGTGAGGCCTGGGTACCCAGCGTAGGCCCGGGGTGCCAGGAAGCCAGGGCACCGCCAAACACGCCTGCCTCCCTGTGGGATGGCTGGGCATCTCCTGGCCTCCATGGCTGGAGCCTCTCTTGTGGGCTCGTGGTGGTGATGGGTGTCCAGACCTGGGCAGGGGAGTCTCCGTGCGCTCACAGGTGCACACCCACATGTGTGTGCGATCCCAGTTAGTGCCTGGCGGGGCTCCACGGGGCAGGTGGGAGGGCAAGGGACACCCCCGTTCCCTGCCCACCTGTACTTCCTGTTCCCTGGGAACTCAGTCTGGTCCGCGGGTCCAGTGAGCATACGACATTGAACTTGGGGCCAGAGCCGTGCTGTTCCCTTTTGCTCAGTGCACCAACCATCCATCGACCCATTCATTCATTCATTCATTCACTCACGCCCTTGTGCCGCTAGCGTTTATTACTAACCTGGCTGATGTTCTGAGCTGGAGGGCAAAGTCGCTGGAGAAGGTTTCCTGGAAGCGGGAGCACTGTGCTGTGTGTGCCATGCACCGACACACACGAACATGCGTGCACACACATGTGCCTCATGTGCAGGCGTGTGCACATTCGGTCATATGAGCAAAGCCTTGGTGCCAGGAACAGGCGCCTTGGAAACCCCGCCCCGTGCGGGTCCCCGGCTGGAGGAGAGAGGCCGCCGGTGGGCAGAACAGACTTTTCAGCTTGGCTTCGCGAGCGTGTGAGCACTTGGGTGTGTTTTAATTAACTAGAACATTTGCCTGGAAATGAGCAGCGGCGGCAGCCGGCGCAGAGGCAGCTGGAGGGGGCGGGGCTGTGGCCGCCGAGGTGGCAGAGGCTGTGCAGCCAGGCGCTTGTTTCCGGGCCCCGTCCTGGCGAGGGCACCATGGAGCGGTGGGGTGGCCGGCCGCCGCTGGTGCTGGTCACTGGCCCAGCGGGACGGGGATCCGGGGAGTGGCTGGGTTCGTTAGGACAGCGGTCGCCACCCTTTTGGACCTCATGAACCACCAGTGGTCCGCGGACCATCAGTTGGCAACCGCGAGAATTCCCAAGACCCCTCCTCACCTGATCCCAGGGGGCCGGGGTCATGGTTCCAGCACGTGGGTGGGGACCTGCAGCTCCTGACGTGCATCCACGGGCTTTGCACCCCTGAGCCATCCAGCACGGACTGGCCCTCCTCTCTCTGTTGCGCAGCCCAGCCCCTGGCACATAGTGGGGCTCTGTGTTTGTTTGTTGCATGGATGACTCAACACATAGAGCAGCACAAGGCGCAGAGAGGTTAAGCGATGGCCCCAGGGTCACACAGCACATGGGTAGACCAGCTGGACATTTCGACGTTGTCCCCGGTGCTCTCCCCACGACCCCGTGCTGCTGGCGGAGGAGGTGCATGGGGAAGGCGAATCCACGCACCGCAGGAGTGGGTGCCTCGCCCCGTCTCGAGCGGTTCCTCCAGCTGTCCACCCACCATCTGTCCATCTGCACGGGCTTCTCCCACCTAGAGAGGCGGGGGGAGCGTGGTGACGACTGGGGGGAAGGGCTGAGACATCCCTTCCTAAGACATGGGCCACCAGGAGCTCAGAGCTCGGAGTTACAGGAGTGAATCTCAGCTCACACGGCACACTCCCCCCCCTGACCCCCCCCCCGGCTCCCCTCCTCTGCCACCCGGTGTTCCAGGGCCTCAGAGCGTCGCCGGGGCTGCCGTCCACCCCTCGGCCCCCCAGAGCGGCTTGCGGGGGCTTCGTCGCTGGGCCTCGGCTTTTGCTTTCTCTTTGTCCCATTCCTCGCTAGGGCCCTGCCGGTTATTTTGCTGAAATACAGCTTCGTTCATGTCTCCCGCGTGTCCAGGACTCCGGGGCGTGGGCTCCGGGCCGCACTGCCGGGGTCAGATGTAGGCTTGCCCCTTCCCGTCTGTGATTCCACTGAGGGTGTCACCTCTCGGAGCCCCACTCTGCTCACCTGTACAGCAGGAGAGCGCACGGCACACGACTCCTCACACTCGGCCGGGCTCCCGACCCTGCAGAGGCGCAGCCGGCCGCTGCTCACCCGAGGGCACTGTGTCCCGGCACGCGCACCCTGGCTCCTGGCACGCGGAGCGCAGACCCGCGGGAGGAGAAGCAGAGTTCGTCTCGTCTCCTCTCTCCCTCCTCCTGGCACCTGCCCCGGGTGAGGGCAGGGATCGCAGCGCTGCTGACAGCGGCCTGTCTTCCTGAACACACAGCCGCCCACGTGGTGAAAGGCTACACGGCAGCACTCCCGCTGCACCTGCCCTTACTGTTACCACTGTCTTGCCCTGGTCTCTATCCTCTGTCTTCAATAGCTCTGTCATCGGTATCTGTCATCACCTATCACACCTACCTACCTTCATCTGCATCTATCATCTACCTCATCTCTATCTATCATCAATATCTATCATCTAGACCAGTGGTCGGCAAACTCATTAGTCAACAGAGCCAGATATCAACAGTACAATGATTGACATTTCTTTTGAGAGCCAAATTTTTTTAACGTAAATTTCTTCTAACGCCACTTCTTCAAAATAGACTCGCCCAGGCCGTGGTATTTTGTGGAAGAGCCACACTCAAGGGGCCAAAGAGCCGCATGTGGCTCGCGAGCTGCAGTTTGCCGACCACGGATCTATACCTATCATTTATCACCATCTATCTATCTGTCATCCATATCTATCATTTATATTTATCTATCATCTATATTTATAATTTATCACCATCTATCTGTCATCTATATTTATCTATCATCTATCTGTCATCTATGTCTATCATGCCTATCTGTCGTCTATTTGTAATCTACAGTAGGTCCTCGGGTTACGTCAGAGATCCGTTGCTACAGCGCGACGTAACGCGATTTTCGCCGTAAGTTGGAACCCACCTACATAAGCACCTACGTCACTCACATGGAGCACATACACAGCAGTAATGAAGTGAAACTAAAAAAAATTTAAAAGATAACAATTCCTGACCTTCACTTGTGGTAAATAAATAATAAAAAACACAAAGCACATATGTACATATGTCAAAATGATGGAACTTTTTTAAATAAATAAATGGGAGATGGCGACGTAACCACGAAATGATGTACGTCGAGTCCGACGTAACCTGAGGACTGCCTGTATATATATATATATTTGTCATCTAGATCTATCTATCTATCTATCTATCTATCTATCTATCTATCTATCTATTTATCTATCTCTCTATCTATCATCTATCTGTCATCTATATCTGTGGTCTTTATCTATCATTGGTCTCTCTTATCCACTGGACTACTGTCCTCTATTCTCATGCCAGCCGCCTTTCTTGTCTTGACCTTTGCTGTGTCCTCGGCCCAGAATGTTCTCTCCACCCACCTCTGGCCTTTTGTTTTTTCCCACGGTCTAAGACCCAGCACAGGCCTGTCCGCCGTGGTGGTGGCTCCGATCAGCCGGCCAGCACTGAGCTCTCCGGGTCCGACAGGGACCCTCTGTGGTCCCACCCCGGCCTGCCCTGCCTTCTCCGTGTTCCTCGGCCCCCTCTTGGGGGTAAACTCTTGAGGGCCGACCCCACTCCTTCTCACGCACACACAGTGCCCAGACGTGTTGAGCCCTGTCAGTGCGTGTGGAGCGGATGGCTGCATGGGAAGCCAGGCAGGAAGAAGAGTTTTGCATGTATGCATGTGTGTGGAAGCATGTGCACACATGCACATTATATGTATGCATGCATGTGGTGATGTGCCTGCACACATGCGTGTGGAACTGTGCACACACACGTGTGCAGAAGCATTTGCACACATGCATGCATACATGTATGTTCATGTGCACACCGGGGCCTATGTGCATGTGCGCACATGTGCGTGTTTGGGCTTACCAGCTGATGCTCCTGGTAACTGGGTTTCTGAAGGCAGACGCCGCTTTGGTCTGTAATTGGCGATCAGAGCAGTGGAAGACGGGCCCGTGCTGCCGCGGACGGACGCCCCGTAACAAGCCCGGCCTCGGTTTGGCTGGAGGCTGCCGCGTGCTCGTCTGAGCGGCTCGCTGCCTGCGAGGCTGTCGTGTGACGATTGGGTGATGGAGCCTCGGGACTGTGCCAGGCGCAGTCTTCCCCGCAGTCGGGAAAATGCCGAGGGAGAGCAGGCGGAGAGGACCGGGGTGCACCTGAGGGGTCGGGATCCCACACTTGGAAGAGCTGGGTCCCTGCCCTCTGGGGGCCTGCGGAAGCCTGGCCTGTCTGAGGGGATTCCCCGTGCCTGCCTCTCCTATGTTGAGCATATGTGTTGTCGGTAACATGATCCGTGCAGACGGTCAGGTGGGGAGTCATTGCCTGGGCACCAGGGCGGGCGGGGGCCTCACCTGCCTCACCTGCTGGCGGAAACCTGCCCCAGGCTTCTGGGCTCCAGCAGGGCCCGGGCAGGTGTGGGGCTGCCCCAGGGCCTGTGCAGCCTCCAGGCAGGGCGCCTCCTGGTGGCGGTTGGCATGAATACCACCCACGTAGAGACTGGGTTGTGGACACTCTGGGGAAATGGGAAAATGCTCACGTTTTTAAAAAAAATTTGTCTTTATTGTTGAAAGTATTACAGATGTCCCCCCCCCCGCCCCCATTAACCCCTCAACCCTACTCCTGCCCCCTCCCCAGGCCTTCCCTGCACTATTGTCTGTCCATGGGCTATGCATGTATGCATCGAAGTTCTTTGGTTAATTTCTACCCCTCCCCACCCCCGCCTCCCCTCTGAAGTACAGCGGTCTCTCTCATGCTTCAGTGTCTCTGGATCTATCTTGTTCGTTAGATTCCACACGTGAGTGAGACCATGTGATGCTTGTCTTCCTCTGACGGGCTCTCTGGGCTCAGCATAATGCTCTCCAGGTCCCTCTGCTGTCTCCAAGGTGAGAGAGCCTTCTTTTCACAGCTGCATAGCATTCCATGGTGTACATGATGCTCCTGTTTTTCTCAGGAAGCTTTCCATGGGAAGTCACGACCTTGGTCAACTATAGGGCACCCTGGCATGGAGCCCCCAGACCCTCAGGCCAGGCAGCCACGGCCCCCCCTCCCCCGGCCCTGCTGTGTGACGACGGGACAATGACTTCTTACCCCTCGGTGCCTCGCTTTCCGCTTCTGCAACGCAGGGATGGCGACCAGCCCACCCCCTGGGGTCAGAGACACTGCGAGTCCGTAATCCCTGCTCACAGTTCTGAATTCTAGAAAGCCCGAAGCCTGGGTGTGTTCAGTGTTCCTGAAACTCACTTGAAGGGGCTGATGCGAAGCTATTTCTAGTCTTTATTTAATTCGCGTTGGTGACTACCTTTTGCTGCGGAAATATCGATATGTTTGGTTGCTTCTGAGGTGTTCCCCATACCAGGAGAGGGACAGCGTAACCTCCTAGAGACCGCACAGTTGAATTCTGGGACCCGTCTGGCTCCGGGAGTTTGCGGGGGAGGGGGAGGGAGTGTGGACCTGCACTGGCCCAGGGTGGGGGTGGGGAGAGCTCACTGGAGCGTCCTGCCACCAACCACCGAGTGGCAGTGCGTGGCCTTGGCCTTTCCCGTCTGCTGTCCCCGCGCAAGCTGGGCCTCCGCTGGCCCGGGGTCCATCCTGGCCCGGCGTGTGCACGGTGCGCCCGCACACGCTTGCTGGTGCCTTTCCCCCGGCGGGTTGTCCTGGGACACGGAGGAAGGGCCAATGGCTGGCCGGCCCGGGGGTGGGGCGGGTCCTCGGCCACAGGATCGATGCCCTCGGCTTGTCCTGTGTCAGAGGTGGCTGCTGCCAGGCCTCAGCTCCTCGTGGGAGCAGGGCCACGAGGGACCCCTCACTCCCTGTCCCTCTGCCTCTCCCGCCCCCGGGGCCACCATCCCTGTTCTGATGGATGAGCCCCTGCAGGCTGACACCACCTCTCCCGGCCCCCTGGGCGGCCGGGCACCGCTAATGAGGGCCGCCCGCCTTCCTGGCCGTGGGGATCCCGTCGGCTCCGACACCACCTTCCGAAGGGACGGCAGGGAGCCGAGCCCGTCGCCCGCGAAGGAAGGCAATTAGGGAAGCGGGAGCGGCCTCCCTTTCTTTGTGTGCGGGTCTCCCGAGAGGACATTTCTGTTGAGACGCTTGCCCCCGAGTTTCGGGTCTGACTCCCCACAGGCGCTGAGCATTTCTCCTGGCGGTGCTTCTGCCCGTGTGCCAATCCATTCACACCCCAGCATGTGCACGTGTGCGCGCACACACACATGCATGCACACACGGGAACACACACACGCGGGAACACACACACGGGAACACACACAGGAACATAAGCACACGTGCACACATGCACACACGCGCACACACACCATGCTCTCAGAGCCTCGCCTCAAGCCGGCGTTCTCAGCGAGCTGCGCTCTCCCTTCTGTTTGGGTGTAAAACTCCGCAGCTAAGAAAACCTCCTTTTCTGATGAACCAGAGTCGGCGCTGGCTCAGAACGAGGCGGCACGCTGTTTCGTTTGGGTTTCATAGTTTTGGGGGCCGTGGGAGCTGGAGCCCTTGGAGAAACTGAGTCTCGGAGAGGGGGGTCCTTGTAGGAGATGGCAGGGGACAGGCGTGCAGGGGCAGCGGTGGGGTGGGGGCCTGGGGGTCTGCCCGGCAGCCATCCTGCTGGTTTGGAGGAGGGGGCACCTCTGTCCTGTCCATCGCCGTGGTGCCGGGGCCTCCAGGGAGCCGAGTGGGAAACGAGGCAGGTTTGAGACCGTTCTTGGCTCCCTTCCCCATTGCCTGTGCGGACTAAGGCCTCCCAGTTGGGGGTCGGGCACTCCCCGAACTAAACACTTCCCGGACATCATGCCCTTTGACCCTCAGGTCGGGGGGGGGGGAGGGAGGCAATCACTGGTACTAGCTTCACTTGATAGTTGAGGGTTGTGGCTCAGAGAGGGGCGGTCACTTTCCCCAGGTCACACAGCATGTGTGTGGCAGAGACCTCCGCTGCCCACGCCTCTCTCCTCCTTGGGGGTCTGGTGCTTTCTGGGGGGCAGAGCTGGGGAAGCCTGCAAGCACTGGGGAGTTAGCAAAGGAGCTGAGTGCCCAGGTCCCACTGCGCTTACCCAGGAGGCCTCAGGTGGCTCTGAGCCTTGGCTGACCCCCAGGAAGCTGAGCGTGTGTGTGTGTGTGTGTGTGTGTGTGTGTGTGTGTGTGTCTGTGTGTGTGTGTCTGTGTGTGGTCAGCTTGGGCCCTGCCAATCAAATGGGGAATGGGACTGGTCACAGCCACCACCAGCCCAGTGGGACCTGCTGGGTGGAACCCATGTCCAGGCCCCTTTTCTGAACACTCCCTGGGGGTCCCGATGAGCAGCCCATGTGGCAGCCCCCAGGAGGGGTGCCTGTGGGAGGGCAGGGCGGGGGGTAGGAGTGCCAACCTGGGAGCACTCAAGACTTGCAGCCTCAGCTCCCCATTGGGAGTTGTGGTATCTTGAGCCCCCTGCTCCCCCACTTCTGGGCCTCAGTTTCCAAGTCTGTGAAATGGGCAAAGGCCCTTGCCGGCCCCCCTCCCCGCATGGGGGCGTTGAGGCCCTTGTGAGCCTCTGTGTGGGGGAAGCTGCCCTCCTGGGTCGGGGTCGGGTGGTCTGAGGCTCTTGCTGTCCCAGGGGCAGCCACAGCCCCCTGCCCGATAGACTGTCCTCCCCCGCCCCTCCCTCCAGGAGCCTCGAGCCAAGCAGACTCCGTCACAAGTCGCCTCTGCCCCTTGTCGTCCCGCGACATCAGCCCAGGCTCCTCAGCTCTCTGAGCCTCAGTTTCCCTTTCTGTGACTTGGGGACGACCATTGCCCCGTCCAGGGCGCCGCAGTGAAAATCGAATGGAGACGGCGTTTGGAAAAGGCTGTCGGACTCGGGGGGGATGCCTTCCTTCCGGGGGTTCCTGTCAGCCCGGTCGGTTCCTCCTTACACCCGTTTAGTCGCTGTGACTTGCTGTTTGGATTCCGCTTCCTCACTCTGGGGATGAGGGCCGGGAGACATGTACTAGCAGGTATAGAAACACCCACGGTGAGAGAGAATCACTGATCGGCTGCCTCCTGCACGCCCCACACGGGATCCAGCCCGTAATGCAGGGAGGCCGGAGGCTGCCAGCGCTGCCAACACCGAGTTCACCTCCCGTCCCGCCGCCCCGCCCGGCGACCTGCAGCCAGGCCGGGTTAGACCCTGACTCCGCCACGCCCGAGCCCTGAGCTTGACCTCATCCTCCAACACATGGCAAACGAGGAATCCAGCCGGGACCTCCTGGTTCAGAGGTCGCTGCTCAACCACCGAGCCAGGTGGGCCGGCCCGGTAAGCGAGGGAGTGCCGGGAAGCCACCAGCTGTTCTCGGCTGTGCCCCTGGCCCTCTGACCATTCCTGGGCGCCTGTGCCCACGTGCGTGGACGGAAGCAGCAGGAGCCTTTATGCGGCTTGTCTTTGCCGGGCAGTTTCCTGGCACGTCTAGTTTACGCGACACAGCTGTCCCAGGCGGCAAGCAGCTGGTGGCTTCCCGGCTCTCCCTCGCTTACCGGGCCGGCCGGTGTGGCTCGGTGGTTGAGCAGCGACCTCTGAACCAGGAGGTCCCGGCCGGATTCCTCGTTTGCCATGTGTTGGAGGATGAGGTCAAGCTCAGGGCTCGGGCGTGGCGGAGCCAGGGTCTGACCCGGCCTGGCTGCAGGTCGCCGGGCGGCGGCTGCGGGACAGGGAGGTGAACTCCGTGTTGGCAGCGCTGGCAGCCTCCGGCCTCCCTGCCAGGCCCGGGGAGGCCCCTGGCTCCTGCCCACCGGCATCGCGCACCCCGCCTTTTTCCCCTTGGCCCCTTCCTGGCCGCCCGCTCCCCCTCCCCGATGGCCCTAATGACTTAGCCCAGGTGGCGTGTTGCGGGGAGAAACTACTCCGGGGAAATAAGAGTCCTTGCTACCAGCCCGGGCCTCAGGTGTGCGCGCAGCGGCCTCTGGGGCTGGTGAGCGGCGCCTCCCCCTTCCCCGCCCCTGCCCCCCCCCCCCCCCCGCCCTCCCCCCCCCCCCCCGCTCCAGCTGTTAGATGGGAGCCCAGAGCCATGTATCATGGGCCTGTGTGCATATGTGTAGCCTGGTGTGTGGGGGGCTGTACACGCACCACCCTGCCCGTGTGGCTGTGCGTGGGTGACTACAGAATTGTGTGTGTGTGTGTGTGTGTGTGTGTGTGTGTGTGTGTCCGTGCTGTGTGTCGGTCCGTGTGTCTGTCTCTGTGGGGGGGAATCTGGTGGGAAGGGGAGGTGTTGGCCGCCTGGGGCATTGGCAGGGACCTCAGTCCCCTCCTTTGCTGGTTGGAGTGCTTTGTAGAAGTCACGCACGTGTTTAGGTAATTCAAACAAAAGCCAAAGGACAATGCGGTTCAGAGGGATGACGCCGGACCTGGGGGGCGCGTCCCGTCTCCCCGGCCTCGCCGTGTTCTGATTGCGCGTGGGGGGCACCCTTTGTGGGAGGAGACGCTGACATTGGCCCGTGCGCTGCCGCTGTGCTGTGTGCTGCGCTCCGGGCCCACTCGGGACGCCAGGCCATTAGGAGCTGATTAAATGAGCTAATTTTAATTTGTTCAGTGGTTACAGATGCACAGACCTTTCCGTGCCCTTTTCTTGAGGCTCCGTTTATTTATTAATTTTTTTTTCCTGAAAATAAAAAGACCTTCAGGATCCCTCTGCTCTCCCCATCCCCCTTTAAGAATAAACATCGGAAAACATTTCTAACAAGAACTGGAGTTGGGAGAGATGGGCGTGCATGTGGGCTTCGTCGCTCGAGGTACCGTGGGGTCGGGGGGGGTCCCCCAGTCTGTGACGTGGGGGCCGCCTCGCCTGGCTGGGCAGAAGGAACGGAGGTTCAGTGGAAATGGTCAAGGACGTCCGTCTCCCCTCCAGGCCGTTGCATGTGCTGGGGCGTGCATGGTCTCGGTTTCCACCCCGGCGGCATTTCCTCGACTCCTTCTCACTCATCCTGCTGGTCTCAGCATAAAGGCCGCTTCTTCCAGGAAGCCCTCAGCCCAGCCCCACGGGCATCACCGGTCAGAGCAGATATCACAACACACAGCGCCTGTCTCCATCGCGAGGCTGTGAGGCCCCCGGGGCAAGGACTGCCTGCCTGCTGCCCCGCGCCCCCCGGCACCATGGTGCTTCGTGGGCGGCAAGCACATCGCCAACATCTGGCCACTGACCGTAGGAGGGAATGCGGGTGACACCTGCACTCCCCGGACTCCTCTGCATTCCAAGCTCCTGGTGTCAGGGCCCAGGGGCCCCCGCTCCTGCGCTGCCCGCCCGCCACGTGTCCCTGGGCCGGGGAGTCGGGAGTCGGGCCTAGGTCTCCAAAAATGAACGCGTTTGCTCGGCGTGACCCTGACCCCAGGCCCAGGAGGCAGCTCAGGCCCAGGGACACGTGGAAACCGCCCGAAAGTGGGCCCTGGAGGACGTGCCGGCCATGAGGGTGTCAGAGCACAGGAAAGGGGAAGGGGGCGCTGTGGCCGCCGCCGCCGGGCACCCCTGTCTGCCCAGCGGCCCGGTCCCTCCCTGCTCTCTGACTTCTCACACCGCCTCTCTCCCGGCTGGGGCACCTTTGAGCGAGAGAGCGAGCAGCGGGCTGTTCCCCGGAGCTGAGCAGAGCCAGGGCCCGGCCCGATTCCCAGGCCTGGTTTCCATTTGCCGAGAGCTCCTTCCCGCAGACGGCACCCCACCCACCCCACCCGGGCCTCGGAGGGGCTGTCCCCCGCCCTGTCCTGGCAGCTCCGGCTGGCTCTCCGTGTCCCCCTCCAACCCCAACCTCAGTGCCGGCCCAGACCCCTCGTCTCTGCAAGAGCCCCAGAGCCCGTGGCGGGGGGGTGGGGAGTCCCACTTCCCGGCACCCCTGGGGCCTGGGGCCCTCAATTGGGTCAACATCTGGCCGAGTGGCCGAGCCTTTGGCGTCCTGCCTCCTCCCCGCCCCCCTCCCCGAGGCCCTTTCTCTCCCTGCTCGCTGGATGCTACGCCAAGAGCCGCGGCGGGAGCGCACGCTCGCTCAGCCCATCCTTCCCGGCTGAGGCCGAGGGTGGGGATGCGTCCGGGGGCTGAGGTCACCGGTGGGGCAGTGGGAAGCGCCTCCGGCCCTCGCCTGCCCGCTGCTGGGTGTCGGGGACAAGAGCAGCGACCGGCTTGTCCTGGGGCGCCCCGGTGAGCAGGGGCCGAGGTAAGGGGGGACAGGTCTGGGGGAGAATGAGCAAAACAGGCCAGTGTCTGCACCGGACGCCAGGAGTCCCTTTAGCGGCTCCCCGCTCGCCGGGAGGGGGGAGGACGGGGAACCCGGTCCAGAAGGAAGGAGACTTCCTGGATCCAGTGGCAGAGGGAAGGCCGGGCCCAGAGGCGCCGGCCGCCAGGTGTTAGGTCTGCGTTGGGTCCTCCAGCGTGGGGGTGGCGTGGGGCCCGCAGCGAGCACCCCGACTTGTGGGTCTGGCGCCGCGTTTGCTTCTCCCTGTCCTCCTCCGCGTGCTCCGCGTGCGGCCTCCTGGCCCCGCTGGTTCCTCGAGGAGGCCTGGCTGTGTCCCTGATGATGCCCGGGTGCCCTCGGGCTGGTGTGACCCTCAGCGCACGCCCCCGCCCACGCCCTCGTATCTGCCCCACCTCCGACCGCGGTGCCTGGCCTGGGCCCAGAGTGCCGGTTTCTGGGCCCAAACTTGCCACCCACCCACACAGCCAGCGTGGCCGGGCCATCGGCTCCTCCCCAGCCACAGAGGTGAGGCCCGAGAGGCACGGAGACAGGCCTCTGGACTATCCGTCACCGGCTCCTGATTCCCGTGGGCCTCGCTCGCGGGCGGGGGGCCTTCCGTGGCCGGCCTTCGCCTCGGGAGGGAGCTGGCGGGTTCCTCTCCGTGTGCGTCGTAACCAAGCTACCGAGATGGCAAACTCGGATTCCGCGATTGCACAGCGTTTCAGAAGCAAATGGATAGGGTAACGTGTTATTATTGGCTACCGGGTGACAGCTATGTTGGCAGCAGTACCAATCCTGCGTGGCGTTGCTGCCGCAGGCGTGAGAATGGCGCGACGGGGTAGAGAGGCGTGTGTGTGTGTGGGGTGCGTCCTGCACAGCGTGGGGGGCCCGGGGACCCTCCCTCCCTGGCAGTGCTGTGCCTTCTTGGAGGATGCTCAGCCCTGGTGAGCTGTCGCTGAAACCAGGACCAGAGAGGTTGAGACACCAGCTTCAGGTCACACAGTGAGTCGAGGCCGGGGCTGGCTCTGAGGTCCCTGGGGGAATGGATAGCTTGACCTGTGAACTCTGAAGCAGGGCCAGAGCCTCCGCTCTGCGCATCCCGTGGGCATCACAGGAATTGGGGTTTGGAAGGGACCCAGAGGAGCCTGCTCGGACTCGAGCCTCGCTGGGCCCCCTGCCTTCCTCCAGGTCCCGCCCGCTCCTTGCTCGCTGGCTGCGGGTCTGCTAGTGTCACCTGTCTCTGTGTAGAGCAGCACTCCGCGTCCTTCCCTGTCCCTCCCGGGGCCACCTGGCTGTGGCAGATGGAGGGAGCGCTGCATCCTGGGTCTCCCCTCTTTGCCGCGAGGCTCGTGGAGGGCAAGGACTGTGATGCTCACCACCGTCCGGAGCCAGGAGCTGGGCGGCAGCGGAGGCCCTGGTGGTGTTGCTGAAGGAAAAAGACCGTAACCTGCAGGGCCCCTTAGACAAGCGCTGCCATGCCCAGGGGCGGCGTCTCGCACTCCTCCCCGCGGGGCGGGGGGGGGGGGGCAGGTGCCCCCGAGGGCTCACGGTGACATCACTTCGTCCCGCTGAGGAAGCTCATAGGGAGTGAGTGCCCCATCACTGGGAGGGTCCAAGCCTCGTGACAGAGGGGATGTGAGGACCGAGGGGGTTTGGGGCCCCTCGCCGGCTCTTCTGTGTTTGGGCTCCGTGGGAAGACAGCGGGCTCGGCTCCCTCTGTCACCGACGTCACTACCCCCTGCTCCACCGGGGATGGTGGTGTGAGGGCGTGGCAAGCGGGGAGGCGCGGCTCGGCAAGAGCGGGTAGCCCGCGGTGACCCAGGGGCTCCCAGCACCGCCTCTTGCTGCCACTGATCTGGAAACGACACGTGGTGATACGTTCACGGAGGGTCTCCCGTGCGCCCGGCGCTGGGCCAAAGTGCTTAACCTGGATTATCCGGTTTAATCCTCACCGCACCAGCGGAGGCCGCATCCTCTGCCCGGGCGTCCCTGCGTGAGGCTGAGCGAGGCCCAGTCACAGACCCGGCCACACAGCTGGCCCGGGGGAGCTGGGACGCGCACCCAGCCGTCTCTGGCTCCGGGGCTTCCCGGATGCGATTCTGACCCCTGGGAGGCAGGCTCCGCGGCGGGCCGGCACCCGGAGGGCTGGCTGGACTAGCGCTCAGTACGGGTTTGGAGAAGGAACGAATGAACGAAGGAAGGAAGGAATGACAGGAGCTTCCCGAGGTGAGCAGGGAGTGCTCACCTCGTCGGGGAGGGAAGGGGAGCCCAGGGCAGGGGCACAGGAAGGGGCGACACACGTGTGCTTGGCCGGCCCCCTTCCACCCAGAGACACTCAGGGGCCACTGGGCTTATTTCTTGTGGAGGCGCACTTGTTCGTTGGGTAATGAGGTGGGAGGTGAGTGTTGGAGATGCCTGGTGGGGAAGACACACATGCACATGCATGGATGTGGGCACGCTTACACACACATGCACACACACACACCCTCACCCAACCGCTTGAGGGATGACTCCTTCCACAAATAAAAATGTACCCCCCCCACCTCAAATCACAGAGCTGAGCCTGTCCCTTTAAGAGTGTGGAGTCTCAGTTTATTATCTTACTAGAGGCCCAGTGCATGATTGAATCATGCACATTTAGCGGGGGAGCTGGGTGCCTGTCCGCTGGTGCACCAGGCCTTTCAGAAGCCTCCGGCGGGGCTGAGCGGACAGGCACCCAGCTCCCACACTTTTGCTTTCGATCTCGGGGGAGCTGGGTGGTCTGCGGTGGGTCTGTGGGTGGTGAGCTCGCTGCCCCAGAGGCCCCTTCTGTGCCGCAGCACAGCCATGGCGCAGACACTGAGCTCGAGCCGCCGCTGGCGACGCGAGCTCAGCGTCCCGCCGGCCCAATCGGCCACCCCGGCCACCCCGAGTCCCGCCCCCCCGCGCCTCCTGGCCAATCGCGGGCATAGCGAAGGTACGGTCAATTTGCATATTTGTCTATTATTGGGTAGGATTAGATCTGCATGTTTGTTGTGCGCTGGTCTGAATAAATAAAAGCCACCGCCTCCCCCCGCCCCCAGTGTCTCCTCATTCTAATGCACTCCTCCGGGGGTTCAGGCCTCCATCCCTGCCCTCTGCCCCCCCACCCCCCCAGTGTCTCTCGTTCTAATGCATTCCTCTGGGGGTTCAGGCCTCCATCACTGCCTCTCTGCCCCTACACCCCCCAGTGTCTCCTTGTTCTAATGAATTACTCTGGGGACTCAGGCCTCCACCCCTGCCCTCTGCCCCCCACGCCCTTGCTTTCCCCTTGGCCCATGATGTTCTTTCAAGAGGAAGAATGACCAACGCGCTCACCCTGGGCCTGCACTAATTGCATCCTGCCTCAATGTGCGGCCCCCAGGGGCCTCGGCGACACTGGACGGGCTCTGCAGAAGGCGGCCGCTCTGGGCCCAGGCGGTCAGGCCAGTGGTCAAGCTCATTAACTCCTCGATTCCAGCTGGAGACCCACCCGCCGGAGGGGCCCCTAGCACCTCTTTCGGTCTAGCTTTTCATTTCATCCATCCATCCGTCCACCATCCATCCATCCGTCCGTCCATCCTCCATCCGTCCACCATCCATCCATTCGTCCGTCCATCCGTCTGTCCGACCATTCATTCATTCATCCTTCCAGCCAGCCATCCATCCATCCATCCGTCCGTCCGTCTGTCCGTCTGTCCATCCAGTTATTCATTCAAACCATAGTTAGAAATCTATCCAGCCATTCATTCGTCCATCCACCCATCCATCTGTCTGTCCATCCATCTATCCATCCATCCATCCGTCTGTCCACCCATCCATTCATCCATCCATCCATCCATCCATCCATCCATCCATCCATCAGTCCATCCATCTGTCCATCTATCCATCCATCCAACCATCCATTCGTCCATCCATCCATCCATCCATCCATCCATCCATCCATCCATCCATCCATCCGTCCATCCATCTGTCCATCTATCCATCCATCCATCCATCCAGCCATCCATTTGTTCATCCACCCATCCATCCGTCTGTCCATCCATCTATCCATCCATCCATCTGTCTGTCCACCCGTCCACCCGTCCATCCATCCATCCATCCATCCATCCATCCATCCATCCATCCATCCATCCATCCGTCCATCCACCCATCCATTCATCCATCTGTCCGTCCATCCATCCATCCATCCAGCCAGCCATCCAGCCATCCATCCATCCATCTGTCCATCCATCCATCCATCCATCCATCCATCCATCCATCCATCCATCCAGTCGTCCGTCCATCCATCCATCCATCCATCCATCCATCCATCCATCCATCCATCCATCCAGTCATCCATCCATCCATCCATCCATCCATCCATCCATCCATCCGTCCGTCCGTCCATCCATCCGTCCAGCCATCCATCTGTCCAGCCATCCATCTGTCCGTTCATCCATCCGTACGCCCAGCCATCCATACGCCCAGCCATCCCATCCTTCATGCCTTCATTCCCTAGTTGCCAGGTGTTTCCTCTGGGCCAGGACCTGACGTGCACCTGTTCATCCATCCATTAATTTATCGACTTGTCACACAGATAGTTCCCTCCCAGCACCTGTGGGGGCTCCCAGGGATCCTGACATGAGGGGCCCCTCGGCATGGTCTCCAGGCGAGTCCCTGTGGGGAAACCCTTGTGTCACCCTTGGAAGGCCGCGCGCAGGGACAGGTGCAGAGCTGCTCAGATGTGGGCTGGCTGAGGGGGTGAGCAGCAGGCAGCTGGGTCCTTGCCCTGCGCGGCTCTGGCTGGGGGCCTGGCTGAAACACTCATTCATTCATTCGCTCGTGGCCCAGTCAGCAAATGCTGAGGACCTACTATGTGCCGGCGCTGGAGCAGCTGGTAACCAGCCCTGCCAGGGACAGGGGCAGCTGCAGGCCTGGCTCCCCCCTCAGGGACTCTGCTCGTCCGGGCTGGGGTGGGGGCAGTGTTTCCCCTTCGCAGATGCCCGGGGGGAGGACGTCCTCACACCTGAAGGGTGACCCGTGTGTGCAGGGGCCTGGGCGACCGATGATGCTCCCTCGGTCGTCTCTCTCAGTTTGCACGTCTGCGCCCTGCCAGTCTTCTCATCCTCCTGGGTGTGTGTGTGTGTGTGTGTGTGTGTGTGTGTGTGTGTGAGAGAGAGGGGGGGGGTCCCCAAAAACCCAACCCTACTGACATTTTCCCTGAGCCAGGCAGCCAGATCCTCTTGGCTCTGCCTTGGGCCGGTCCCTTCCTTGAGCCTGAAGGGCCTCAGTATCCCCATCTGCACAGTGGGTGGTTAGCGGGGCCCGAGGACCAGGCAGGGTCTGGGTGGGCAGTGGCCGTGAAGGGGCATCATTGGGGGTCACCGTGGCTGGAGCAAGGGCTCAGAGGCTGGGCCGGGTGAGGCAGGCTCCCTGAGAACAGTGGGCGGCTTTGGTGGCTTTTTGGGAGAATTATGGGATCATTCCGGACTCGCTCCACAAACTGCTGTGGGACGCGGCCCGTGCCCTCTCCGAGTCTGTACATGGGGCAAAGGATGGTGCCCCAGCGCAGGGTGGAGGTGAGGCCTGAACGAGGCTGAGTCTGTGACCAGCTTGGCACTGTGTCTGCACACGCCGAGGGCGCTGCGGCGGGCGGCTGCTGGGAGGGGCTGCCAGTCTGAAGTTGAAAACGGGGCTCCGTGTCCTTGTGTCCCAGCCCGGAAAGATCCCAGCACGGGACTCAGGGCTTCCCCACGGACTCGAAAATAAGCAGCAGTACCAAGACCCATGGTTCAGGGCGAGACATGGCCAGCCCAAAGGTGGGGCCGAGGGGTCGAGAAGGAATGGCCGGGGGAATCAAAGAGGACTTCCTGGAGGCGGTGTTTCGGAGGCGTGTCAGCCAGGACGGAGCGGGTTTGGTCGATGCCGCAGTGGCGGGACAGGCTCCCAGGAGCGTTGCTCACCTCCCTCCCCATCAAGGAGCAGGAACATCCACTCCCCATCAAGCCTCGGGTGGGGCGCGCTGTGGACGCTGCGTGCCTTTTCCCTCACGTGGCCGAGGAGACGCCTGAACACCTCTTAGAAGCTTCGAAGACTGGCAGCTGAAACTCAGCGAGCGGAAGAATGCTGCCCAGACAAGCTTACTCCCAACCAAAGGATTGTTTTCTGACTAGGACAGAAAAGCCTCACCTATGCTTAATAGTTTTAAGTTGTTCCGGGTACCAATTAAACTTTTAATTTTGCTGTTCCCTCTGGCAGCTGGAGGATGTGTGTGGTTTGCGTTTAATCAGAGTTTATTTTTTAATTTTTTTTTATTTGGGTGGTGGTGATGGCGGTTCTGGGACAGGGGAGGAGACGAGGAGACCATTTCGGGGTTCCTTCTGGGCCTGTGTCTGGGGGAGAGGCGCCAGGCACTCCGAATTTGGGGTTCCCCGTAGGGCCATGATGGATGTCTCTGGAGTGCCAACCAAGGCCCCCCGGCGGCGGTCGGAGGGGTTGCCGCCGCAGTCCCGCCTGGAGACGCCAACGCCAAGTGAACTCCGTGGACTCTCCCCCAGTTTCCGCAGCAATGGGGTGAGTTTTTATTGACTCACAGAGCACGACCAAGCAGCGCTGCATGAATTAGCAAACAGCTGTTTCTAATTGGAGTGTAGAACGGTACACAGAGGAACTTGTTTGTCTGTTCGCTCCTTTCATTGGTAATGAATTTTAATCACCGCTACAGGTGAGAAGAATGTAGGAACAAGCTTGTATCTCGTGGAAGAAACAAAGGAGAGACAGATGTAACAGATTTGCAGCCTGCGATGAAAGGGAGGTTTGCTGCACGCTACATGCAATTAGCACGCAGCTGTTGCTGGTCCCGGGTCCACGCACGCGGCCGAATGTGGGCTCCGCCGGTCTCCGAAGGGAGCCCAGAAAAACAGTGATTCAACCCCGAAAGCATGTGGCTCTCCCTCCGGGCGCCGAGCCCTTCGCTCCGGGCCTTGGCGGGGCTGTTTCCAGAAAGCTCCGAGATGACTTCAGGGGCATCTCCCTCCTCCCTCGAGGAGGTGGGAGGCGGCAGGGCGATGTTGGGGTGCGAGGGAGGCCAGGCCAGGCGCCGATGGGGGGCCCTTTGGAGCCCCTCCACTAACTACAAGCGCCCCATCTTTGGGGAGTCTCTCAGCGGGGAAGATTGGGGGGGCTTTATTTCCCCCCTAGTCTGTTTAATTTCTGCAATGAAAGTCAAGCTCAGTTGCGTTCTCAATGCCAGTGCTGAGTGAGTGTGTAGTGAAGGAACAGCCGGGCGGGCTGTGAGCTCCCGGGGAACGGCGGGCGCCTCCTCCTTGTCCTGTGGGCCCAGCGGCCCTCTGGGATGGCAGTGCCCTCTTGGGGGAGGGGTCAGGGGAGTCGGAGGGTCTCCGACCCACTCCACCAGGAGCCTGGAGACCCAAGTCCAAGCCCTTGCAAAGCGCTGGTGCCTCAATTTCTCCATCTGTACAATGAGGGGGTGGGCTGGGTGCCCTGGACAGTTGCGTTCCTCTCTGACACCCTGGGGTGGTAAGTGCAGGGGCCCTGGGGCCATGGTGCAGGGCCAGTAGCCTTTGCTTTGAAAACCACCTTTTGGCCCGGCTGGTGGGGCTCAGTGGTTGAGCATCAACCTTGAACCAGGAGGTCACGGTTCCATTCCCGGTCAGCGCACATGCCCGGGTTGCGGGCTCCATCCCCAGTGGGGGGCGTGCAGGAGGCAGCCGATCCATGATTCTCTCTCATCATTGATGTTTCTATCTCTCTCTTTCCCTCCCCTTTCCTCTCAGAAATCAAGAAAAATATATTTTAAAAAGTAAATAAAAACCATCTTCCGCAGGGTAACTCTTGGTCCTTAACGTAAGACCCTCCTGATAGTTACTCAGACCCAGACCCTCCCTGACTCATGCCCCGGGGAGCCATCACAGCGGTGGCCTCTGTCTTCCCCTCTGTCTGCCCTGTGGCCTCAGGTTGAGCAGGAGCCAGGAGCCAGTGACTATATTTATACAAGAGAGAGCATTTCTCGCATAGAACTCTTTATAAATATTCACTTATTTCATCTGCTTAGCAACGGTATAGGTGGGACTGTTCTTATCCCCATTTTACAGATGAGGAAACCGAGGCAGGTCTCTTCGTCTAACAAACAACAAGTGCTGGCGAGGATGTGGAGAAAAGTGAACACTAGTTCATGGCTGGTGGGAATGCAGACTGGTGCAGGCAACTATGGAAAACGCTATGGAGTTTCCTCAAAAAATTAAAAATGGAACTTCCGTTTGACCCAGCGATCCCACTTCTGGGAATACATCCTAAAGCCCTCAAAACTCTGCCCTAGCCGGTTTGGCTCAGTGGATAGAGCGTCAGCCTGCGGATGGAAGGGTCCCGGGTTCGATTCTGGAGAAGGACACGTACCTTGGTTGAGGCTCCTCCCTGGCCTGGGCCCTGGTCAGGGCTCGTGCAGGAGGCAACCAATCGGTGTGTTTCTCTCACGTCGATGTTTCTCCCTGTCTTTCCCTCTCCCACTCTCCCTAAGAATCAATGGAAAAATAGCCTCAGGTGAGGATTAACAAAAAAATACACACACACAAACAAAAACACCTCAAAACACCGATCGGAAAGAACAGATGCACCCTCTGTTCACAGCAGCGTTATTTACAGCAGCGAAGGTTTGGAAGCAGCCCAAGTGCCATCGGGCGATGAGTGGATAAAAAAGCCGTGGGGCCTCTACACAATGGAATACTATGCAGCTGTCAAAAGAGGGACCTCTTACCTTTGGGGACAGCATGGATGGACCTGGAAAATAGTATGCTCAGTGAAATAAGCCCATCTGAGAAAGACAGACATCACATGATCTCACTTATTTGTGGACTCGAATGACCAAAATGAACTGACCCAAAGCAGGGAGGCATGGGACAGACTGACATACCTCGATGTGGGGGTGGGGGGACAAGAAGAGATAAACCAAAGAACTTACACACTTACATGCACAGCCCGTGGACAATAGGGTGGTGAAGACCTGGGAAGTGTGTGGGGGGGATGGTGGTGGGCAGGGACTGGGAGGAGGGGGGGAGAGGGAGAGAAATAGGAGACATCTGTAATACTCTCAACAATAAAAATATATATTAATAATAAAAAAAAAAACACACCCGGCGGAGGCTAATTAACTTGGTGGAGCTGGGAGTCTAAGTCCACGTGTCCTCTTAGCCGCCAGGCAAACATCCGTGTCCCCAGGGCTGGACCCCACCTCACGGGAAAGAAGCAGGTGGCTGGCCGAGCGGGACTGCCCGTGAAATGTGCCCCATAAACATGGCGGCTGACGTTACCACTGGTGGTGCTGATTAGCACTCGCTCTTCTTTTTATTGTAAATATTTTTACTGATTTTTAGAGAGAGGAAGGGAGAGGGCGGGAGAGAGAAGCATCATCCATCCGCGGCCTCTCGCTCGCCCCCTACTGGGGTCGAGCACACAACCTGGGCCTGTGCCCTGACCGGGCCTGTGCCCTGACCGGGCCTCGAACCAGGGACCTTTTGGCGCCGGGACCACACCCAACCTCCTGAGCCAGGGCCGGTGCTCTTTCTTCTCACTGGCAAGCAGTGCTTTCTCTTCAGCAGCTCCAGTGACGGACCCTCTGCAAACCCTGACGTTCACGTGTGCCGGGCGAGCAGCTCCGAGCCGTGGTGCATTGACAGAGCCGTGCGCCCCCGCCAGTCCAGGGTCGGAGCGATCCCCCGACCTCGGCAGGTTGCCTGGCGCCCGTGGTACTCGTCTCCTGGCCCCCCCTTCCCCCTCCCCCCCGCCTCGGCCCAGCGCTCATCCACTCTCTGGAGCCCTGCGCCTCCTCAGGACGGTCCCGTAACGGAGATCGGCGCCTTCCCGCAGTCCATTCCCCTCCGCTCCTCACAGCGGCTCTCCTTCCTCAGATGCGGACAGTGTGCCCGGGCGGGCGAACAAACACGGGTCTCAGGGCAGGTGGCACGAGGTTCGGGAGCAGGTGACCATCCTGGGCCTCACCGGCCTCGGGGGGGGGGGGGTCCTCCCCGGAATGCGGACGGCGGGCCAGCCCCGTCCTCCCGCCACTGAGGCCCCCAGGAGGTCCAGACCGGGCCTGCGCTGGAGCCTGAGCGGGGCCCCTCCCTTCTCACCTGCGCCGGCAGCTCTTCTCCAGCTGACCGCGGAAGCTCACTCAGACCCGCGTCCTGGTGCGGTCATCTCCTGGGGAAACTGAGGCACCGGCTCCTCATCTGTGCAGTGGGAGGGGCCCTGGTTCCCCGCGTTGGTGGTCGCAGGACACGCTCCAGGGCAGCCTGCGTGAGCCTGAGCTCAGACATCGAAATAGTAAAGGCGGGCGTGGGGGCGGGGCCCTGCAGGTCCCCCGCGGCCCCCCCGCTCCAGCCACCTTCTCCCGTGGCCCCTTTGTCTGCGCCTGGAGCCTAGCGAGCAGGGCTGGGAGTTACCAGGGAGGGCGGGTATTTCTAATCCGAGGTGCTGATGGCGCCTGCGTCCTTGCCGTCCGAAGCGCCCCGTAACGTGAGACCCCAAGGGAGCAGGTGCTCACGCTGGGAGGGCGTGCGGGGCGGTGCCTGTGCCGGGCGGGGTGGCTGGGCTCCAGAGGTGGGGCGGCTGCCGGGGATGCGGGGCTCGGGGCCGGGAGCTTTGGCAGTCGTGCCTGCTGGCATCGGGCAGCCCTTCACACGGTCAGGGGTGCGGGGGGCACCAGGGTGGGGGTGCGGCCTAGGAGCAGGCTCAGAGGCAGCCCTGAGGGGCCCTGCCATCTCTCGAGGTCGGGGTTGGCCTGGGACAGCACAGGGAGCTGAGAGGGCCCGGTGTCCCTGTGAGTATGAGTGCGATGGCGGTGACAGTGTGTCTGCAGGGAGTGTGCGTGAGTATGTGAGTGCGTGTGCATGTGTGTTTGTACGAGCGATAGTGCATGAGTGGATGTGCATGTGTGGCAGAGTATGTGATCGTATGTGATGTGTGAAGGTAGGTGTGGCTGTGTAGGTGAGTGTGTGTTTGGGTTTAAGTCTCTGTGAGTTGTGGGGTGCTGCGTGAGCTGTGTGCGTGTGCATGCTGTGTCTGCCTGGGCCGGGATGTGGCCCCCTGCCCCCGCCCCCCTGCAGCTCAGACCCTCCGGCTGCGTCCAAGGCTGAGCCGGGCTGGCGGGGCCGGGGCGGGCCGTGCTGGATGTCCCAGTTACCGAGCAAGGCCAGTGCGGCCGAATCTGAGCCCCTGTCTGCCTCTCCCCTGCGCAGAGCAGCCTGCGGTCGGTTTCACTCGTTATTAAGTTTTAAATCCACCGCCGCCCCTTGAGCCTGGCACACCCTCTCGCCCAGCCCTGGGCTTGCCGTGCTCGGGGACCCTCCGCGGCTCCAGGTGCTGCGTCCGTGCGCCTTTGTTCTCCCAGAAACAGCCAGTCCCTGTTTGTTTCCTGTCCTCTGAGGCTGGGGGGGCCAGCAAAGGCCGGGGAGGAGGTGGGGGTGGCTCCGGCCCCGGGGAGGGGGGCCTCACGGGGCGTCTGTGTGAGGAGAGCCCCGCCCCCCAGTGGATGGAGGGGCCCACAGGCTCTGAGCTCCGTGACCACCTGGGTCCTGGCCCCTCCTCCACTCAGTCCCATCAGGCACCCCCTCCCCGGCCTTGGGTGGCCTTGGGTGAGCGTGGGGTGGAGGGAAGCAAAGAAAAGAGCCCCTTAGCATGGTTTGGGCTGGAAACACAGACCATGCTCCGTGGCCTCCGCCCGCTCCCGCGTGTGCCCTGGTGTCCGATGCCACGTGCCTGTGGCTTCCCGCCTCGTGTGTGTCTGCCACCGGGTGGAGCCGTCCGGCTTCCTCGGGGGCCCCCCATCCCCAACGACGTGGCGCAGCCCAATTCGTGAGCACGCGTGTGTTTCCTTGCGAAGCGGTGCCCATGCCCCCGGACCAGCCAGAGGGCTGCCCGCCGGGGCAGGGGGTGGGAAGGGAGGGGACCCCAGATCTCCATCCGGCGCGGGAACTTGTCTCATGTCCGGTGGCTCTGTCCCAGCAGCCCCTGCACCCCCTCAGGGAAGGGGCCAAGCCCGCCCTTCCCGCGGGGACACCTTGTCCATCGAGGCCCAGGCAGGTGTCGCCGAGGGGAAGGGCACGGCCCCTCCGTTTCCTGCCGCCGGCCCCCGGCCACCCCCTCTGCAGGCTGGAGGGCCCCCGGGGCCACTGCCTTCCCGCCCCCCATCCCCCCCGGCCGGCCAGCTGCAAGCCTCAGCCTCGCCGTGGAGACGCTGTCTCTGTCCTTGTCTCGCGGCCGCCCTGGGAATCGCCTCTAATCCGCTCTCCGCCTCCCCCGCCCCGCAGATGCTGACGACGACCCGCAGCTCTCCTGGGTGGCCTCGTCGCCCTCCAGCAAGGATGTGGCGTCACCCACGCAGATGATCGGGGATGGCTGCGACCTGGGCCTGGGCGAGGAGGAAGGGGGCACGGGCCTGCCGTACCCGTGCCAGTTCTGCGACAAGTCCTTCATCCGCCTGAGCTACCTGAAGCGGCACGAGCAGATCCACAGCGACAAGCTGCCGTTCAAGTGCACCTACTGCAGCCGCCTCTTCAAGCACAAGCGCAGCCGCGACCGCCACATCAAGCTGCACACGGGCGACAAGAAGTACCACTGCCACGAGTGCGAGGCCGCCTTCTCCCGCAGCGACCACCTCAAGATCCACCTGAAGACGCACAGCTCCAGCAAGCCCTTCAAGTGCTCCGTGTGCAAGCGCGGCTTCTCGTCCACCAGCTCGCTGCAGAGCCACATGCAGGCGCACAAGAAGAACAAGGAGCACCTGGCCAAGTGCGAGAAGGAGGCCCGCAAGGACGACTTCATGTGCGACTACTGCGAGGACACCTTCAGCCAGACGGAGGCGCTGGAGAAGCACGTGCTCACGCGGCACCCGCAGCTCTCCGAGAAGGCCGACCTGCAGTGCATCCACTGCCCCGAGGCCTTCGGCGACGAGAGCGCGCTGCTCGCCCACATCCACCAGGCCCACGCCCACCAGAAGCACAAGTGCCCCATGTGCCCCGAGCAGTTCTCCTCCGTGGAGGGCGTCTACTGCCACCTGGACAGCCACCGGCAGCCCGACTCCAGCAACCACAGCGCCAGCCCCGACCCCGTGCTGGGCAGCGTGGCCTCCATGAGCAGCGCCACGCCCGACTCCAGCGCCTCGGTGGAGCGCGGCTCCACCCCGGACTCCACCCTGAAGCCGCTGCGGGGCCCCAAGAAGATGCGGGAGGACGGGCAGGGCTGGTCCAAGGTGGCGTACAGCTGCCCCTACTGCTCCAAGCGGGACTTCCCCAGCCTGGCCGTGCTGGAGATCCACCTGAAGACCATGCACGCCGACAAGCCGCAGCAGAGCCACACGTGCCAGATCTGCCTGGACGCCGTGCCCACGCTCTACACCCTCAACGAGCACGTGCTCAAGCTGCACAAGAACCACGCCTCCCCCGCGCTGCCCTTCGGCGGCCTGTCCGCCTTCCACTGCAACTACTGCCCCGAGATGCTCGCCGACATCAACAGCCTGCAGGAGCACATCCGCGTCTCCCACGGCGGCCCCGGCGCCAACCCGCCCGACGGCAGCAACGCCTTCTTCTGCAACCAGTGCTCCATGGGCTTCCTGACCGAGTCCTCCCTCACCGAGCACATCCAGCAGGCCCACTGCGGCGTGGGCGGCGCCAAGCTCGAGTCCCCCGTGGCGCGGCCCGCGCAGTCCTTCATGGAGGTCTACTCCTGCCCCTACTGCACCAACTCGCCCATCTTCGGCTCCATCCTGAAGCTCACCAAGCACATCAAGGAGAACCACAAGAACATCCCGCTGGCCCACGGCAAGAAGTCCAAGGCCGAGCAGAGCCCCGTCTCCTCCGACGTGGAGGTGTCCTCCCCGAAGCGGCAGCGGCTCGCGCTGAGCGCCGACGCCATCTCCAACGGCGAGTACCCCTGCAACCAGTGCGACCTCAAGTTCTCCAACTTCGAGAGCTTCCAGACGCACCTGAAGCTGCACCTGGAGCTGCTGCTGCGGAAGCAGGCCTGCCCCCAGTGCAAGGAGGACTTCGACTCCCAGGAGTCCCTGCTGCAGCACCTCACGGTGCACTACATGACCACGTCCACCCACTACGTGTGCGAGAGCTGCGACAAGCAGTTCTCCTCGGTGGACGACCTGCAGAAGCACCTGCTGGACATGCACACCTTCGTGCTGTACCACTGCACGCTGTGCCAGGAGGTCTTCGACTCCAAGGTGTCCATCCAGGTGCACCTGGCGGTGAAGCACAGCAACGAGAAGAAGATGTACCGCTGCACGGCCTGCAACTGGGACTTCCGCAAGGAGGCCGACCTGCAGGCGCACGTCAAGCACAGCCACCTGGGCAACCCGGCCAGGGCGCACAAGTGCATCTTCTGCGGCGAGACCTTCAGCACCGAGGTGGAGCTGCAGTGCCACATCACCACGCACAGCAAGAAGTACAACTGCCGCTTCTGCAGCAAGGCCTTCCACGCCATCATCCTGCTGGAGAAGCACCTGCGCGAGAAGCACTGCGTGTTCGACGCCGCCGCCGAGAACGGCACGGCCAACGGGGTGCCCCCGGCCGCCGCCGCCAAGAAGGCCGAGCCCGCCGACCTGCAGGGCATGCTGCTCAAGAACCCCGAGGCGCCCAACAGCCACGAGGCCAGCGAGGACGACGTGGACGCGTCGGAGCCCATGTACGGCTGCGACATCTGCGGGGCGGCCTACACCATGGAGGTGCTGCTGCAGAACCACCGGCTGCGCGACCACAACATCCGGCCCGGCGAGGACGACGGCTCGCGCAAGAAGGCCGAGTTCATCAAGGGCAGCCACAAGTGCAACGTGTGCTCGCGGACTTTCTTCTCCGAGAACGGGCTCCGGGAGCACCTGCAGACGCACCGCGGCCCCGCCAAGCACTACATGTGCCCCATCTGCGGCGAGCGCTTCCCCTCGCTGCTCACGCTCACCGAGCACAAGGTGACCCACAGCAAGAGCCTGGACACGGGCACCTGCCGCATCTGCAAGCTGCCGCTGCAGAGCGAGGAGGAGTTCATCGAGCACTGCCAGATGCACCCCGACCTGCGCAACTCGCTCACGGGCTTCCGCTGCGTGGTCTGCATGCAGACCGTCACCTCCACGCTCGAGCTCAAGATCCACGGCACCTTCCACATGCAGAAGCTGGCGGGCAGCTCGGCCGCGTCCTCCCCCAACGGCCAGGGCCTGCCCAAGCTCTACAAGTGCGCGCTGTGCCTCAAGGAGTTCCGCAGCAAGCAGGACCTGGTGAAGCTCGACGTCAACGGGCTGCCCTACGGCCTCTGCGCCGGCTGCATGGCCCGCAGCGCCAACGGACAGGTGGGCGGCCTGGCCCCGCCCGAGCCCGCCGACCGGCCCTGCGCCGGCCTCCGCTGCCCCGAGTGCAGCGTCAAGTTCGAGAGCGCCGAGGACCTGGAGAGCCACATGCAGGTGGACCACCGGGACCTCACGCCGGAGACCAGCGGGCCCCGGAAAGGCACCCAGACGTCACCAGTGCCCCGGGTAAGTGTGGCCGCCGGAGCCTGCGCCCTGCGCCTTGGGGCTCGGCCGGTCCCCACAGGAGCCCCCACGCTGAGCTCTGTGCTGCCTGGGGGCGCCCTCTGCGGTGGCCCCGAGGAGCAGCTCGCTCACGTGGTGGGCGGGCACCTCTGTTTTGCGGTGGGTTTAGTAGGAACCCCGTGTCGCCAGGGCCCCTCCAGCTGTGTGACACGCGTACATTATTGATCTCGCTGAGCCTCCTTCGCCAAGAGCTCATGTGGGGAAGGGGAGTCGTTGTCTTGGCGTGATAGAACTGTGGGGCCCGTGATGTCGGCCCGTGATGTCATCTGGGGAAGGGCCGGCGCAGTGGCTGATGCAGTGCATGTTGCAATCATAAGTCGCACAGGGCGCGCTCCCGTCCTCCAAGCGTGTGGGGCCCGGTGAGAGCTCCAGTCGTAGTGCTGTCATCCATGTGATGGCTGGGGAGGGTGGGGAGGGAGGGTGGTCCTGAGGGGAAAGCCGCTTTGCTTCCCCAGCTTTAGAGCCAGGAGTCCTGACGACTCACGGAGGTGACAGCCCCATCGAGGCCCAGGCCTGGCGTTCAGGGCTCAGGCGTGCTGGCTCGAACCACCGGCCAGTACCATCCACAGCAGCAGCAGTGCAGTTAGTGCAGTTGCTGGTACATGAATGCCCTAGAAATGGTCCCGCTTACTGTTATCAATAACGATCCATTGACTGATGGATTGTCTTGAGTATCCATTCAAATTTGTCTTGGGTTGCCTAGCAGCCAAGGAGTTAGAAATGGACCCTGCCATGGGAGGTCCCAGACCAGGGGAGTCACAGGCCCATATCCAGTGGTTTCAACGAGGCAGCGGCGTCTGGGCTACTGGAGGGTCCACACGGGCTCTGGGGACAGCGGCCAGTGGGCACCTGATGGCGGGTCTGGAGCCGGCAGGGCCCTCGGGTGTCAGACAGGACGTTCTGGGGATCCCCATGGACTCAGGTAGTCTTGTTCCACACACACCTCAGGGGTGTCTCCCCCTGGAGGGCCGCTGTTGGTGCCGCGGGCAGGGAGGTGGGGTTTAGGGGCTGGTCCCTGCCACAGGAGCCTGTGGGGAGACAGGGGTGTTTGCTGTGGGCTCAGAACTGGGGCCTGGGCCAGGGAACACTGAGGGGGAGAGCTGGTGAGGGAACGAGGAGGCTGGAGAGAGTGAAGGCAGGCTGTGCAGTGGGAAGCACTATGGGGGTCCCTGGCCCAGCTCCCCAAGCTAGGTCCTGATCGTGGCCCTTCCTGGTCACTGCTGCCCGGCTCTGTCCTCGGCCTCAGCGTGCTGGCCGGCCAGTGTGGGAGGACCTGGGAGCATCTGGGCCTGAAGTCAGGGGGCTGGGTTAAAATCTCTCCCGGTCCCACCTGTGACTTTTTTTTTTTTGGTTAATCCTCATCTGAGGATATTTTCCCATTGGTTTTTAGAGACTGGAAGGGAGGGGGACAGAAAGAGAGAAGCATCGATGTGAGAGAGACACATCCATTGGTTGCCTCCTGCACGCACCCCAACCAGGGATCGAGCCTACAACCGAGGTACATGCCCTTGACCGGTATCGAACCCGGGACCCTTCAGTCCGCAGGCTGATGCTCTGTCCTCTGAGCCACACGGGCTTGGGCCCCACCTGTGACTGATGGCTCTGGCCTGTCCTCCCGGTCAGGCCAGCGGGTGATAGAAACAATGGCGTCAGAGCCGCAGCATCCTTCCCCAAAGCGGACACGGGCGGCCGCTCTGGGTGTGTCTCGGCGCTGATGGGCGGGGCCTGCTCCGCGTCAGGGGTTGAGTGTTGTGACTCATTCCCGGGCTGTGTTTCGCGCTGAGGATGGAGAGCGCATCGCGGACGGATGTCCCTGTCGTTTTCCCGTGTGTAATCACCACAGCCGTCTACGGCAGTGGTCGGCAAACTCATTAGTCCACAGAGCCAAATATCAACAGTACACTGACTGAAATTTCTTTTGAGAGCCCAATTTTTTAAACTTAAACTTCTAACGCCACTTCTTCAAAATAGACTCGCCCAGGCCGTGGTATTTTGTGGAAGAGCCACACTCAAGGGGCCAAAGAGCCACATGTGGCTGGCGAGCCGCAGTTTGCCGACCACGGGCTATGGGGATGAGGATGCCCAGAGCTTCACCTATTCAGTGCGCCCAGAGCTCACGAGGAGGCGGAGGCTCAGGACAGTCAGGAAGTGGGCCTCGAGCCCCAGGCCGTGAGCCAGGTGATGGGTGGTGCCACGGCCCGGCTTGACCCACCCTGAGCCCAACCTCCTTACGAGCCGGGCGAGGCCGGCGGGGGCGGGGTGTGGGGTGGTCACCCCCATGCCCCGGCTGGGCCCTGCTCTGCCCCCTCCCGGGTGCACCCGGCCCCATCCCTGTCTCTCGCGCTGCCCGCCGCGGCGCTGGGCTGCTGGAGCCGCCTCCTTCCCTGTCTCAGGCCTGGACCCCACCTCAGGTCCTGCTTCCTGAAGCCCCCACTGGGTAGGTATCGGTTCTTATATCGTTTCCATGGCAACAACCTGGGAGCCTTGCTGTGACCTCTGTCTTGGCAAAGAGAGGATCCAGGCTCAGAAAGGGGCGCCGTGGACCCCAGGATGCACAGCTGTGCGAGGCGGCGCCGGGGTCAGACCCGAGGGGCCTTGTTGGCGGCGCCCGGCGGGCCTTCCTGTCGGCGGCCAGGCCTGCGGGAGAGGAGGGGAGCTGGCGGCCCCAGCTCGAGGCCTGGGCAGAGGGGCCGTGTGCAGACAGGAGCGAGACAAAGCCCGGCACCTCCCCGCGGAGGGCGCCGTCTCCAGGGCCTGGCCCCCTGCCTGGGCACGCCCGGGGGCAGGGGCCCAGCTGTCTGCCAGCCGCCCGCCCGCCCGCCCTCCCCCAGGACTCCCGCAGGCAGGAGCAGGCTCTGGGGGCTGCCGGGGGCTTGGGGGCTGGCAGGCTGGGACCCTCGGGAGCGTATCCATAGCAACCAGCTCTCGGAGGACTGGGTTCCCGTGGGGCCGAGGCTGCTGTTGGCTGGAGCGTGAAGCATTGAGGTTTCCGCCTCCCCCTCTGTTTATGGGTAATAACAACATCACCCCAACTCCGGGCCACGGTGCCGCGCAGGTTATGGGGTGCTTCCCACTCACTCTCCGAGCGGGAATAGGCGTCCAGATCAGAGGGCTCGCCCAGGTCACACCAGCTTCCTGTCACCTGGACCAGAGCCGTCCTCGGTGGTCCGGGGCTGGCAGCCCCGAACGGCAGCTCAGACAGAAGGCTCCGGCGGGAGCCTGCCGGGCCTGAATCCCTGCACGGGGCTGTGGCCAAGTGGCTGAGCCTCTTGAAACTCCACTTTCTCATCCCTGCAGCGAGCTTGCAGCGATGGTGAGCATTCCGAGTAAACAGTGCCTGCACACAGTAGGTGGTGAGCGATGGTGAGCGTTCCGAGTAAACAGTGCCTGCACACAGTAGGTGGTGAGCGATGGTGAGCATTCCGAGTAAACAGTGCCTGCACACAGTAGGTGGTGAGCGTTCCGAGTAAACAGTACCTGCACACAGTAGGTGCTCATGAGCTGTGGTCACATCCCGGAAGCTCAGCAGCTCTGTGTCCTTCCCCTCTCCTGCCCTCCTGACCCCGTGTCCGCATCCTCTAGGGCAGTGGTCTGCAAACCGAGGCTCTTGAGCCACATGCGGCTCTTTGGCCCCTTGAGTGTGACTCTTCCACAAAATACCACGGCCTGGGCAAGTCTATTTTGAAGAAGTGGCGTTAGAGGAAGTTTAAGTTTAAAAAATTTGGCTCTCAGAAGAAATTTCAATCCTTGTGCTGTTGATACTTGGCTCTGTGGACTAAGGAGTTTGCCGACCACGGCTCCAGGGTGTTCTCCTTCTGCCAGGGCCTCTGCGGCTGTGCAGGGCCAGGCTGGGGAGGCAGCCCTGGCCTCAGGCCCTGGGCTCAGCGTTGCTTCTCCTGGGCCCCTGCCCTTCCCTGGGAACCGGCGGATGGGAAAGCAGCTGCTTTGAATGCCAGGTTCTGTGTGTGATTGTTGCCCAGCGGGGCTGAGGCTCCAGAGCGGGAGGGCGTCTCTTGGGGATGGAGAAGGGTGACAGACAGAGAGGAGGTGTTGGGGCGAGGAGGGGGCAGCGGCCCAGGGTGCAGCGGGAAATTAGGGAGGGAGAGAGAGAGAGAGAGAGAGAGAGTCCTCACCTGCTTCTCCCCGTGCTCGTCCCACCAGCCTGGGGACCGACAGCCCTGCCGTTGCCCTCTGCTCTGGACATGGGCGCCCCCGCCTCGCAGGCAAGGCCACAGGCCGTCTCTGTGCCGGGCTGCTGGGTCCACGCGCACCTTCGCGGGTGCGGTGTGGTGAGCCTGTGTGTGTGTGTGCACATGTGGGCACAGGCGTCTGCGGGAATGGTCACGGGGGTGCGTACCTGGGTGGGGCTGTGCACACGGCGTCAGAGGCTGCAGGTGCATGTCGGGACATGGAGATGGTGGGCGTGGCTACGGAGGGTCCAGGGAGGATGCCGAAACTGTGTTAGGGACAAGACTGGATGTCAGCCAGTGTGAACTTGGGGTCTTCACTCCTTGGGGGGTGTTGCGGCTATGCACCTGTGATGTGGGGAGCTGGTTGTTGTGTGGGGTGTGGGGGTGTGTTCAAGAGGGGCTTGTGTGTCACTGGTGAGTTTGGGTGAGGAGAGCATGGGGTGTACATATGTGTGTTGCATGTGCATGTCCAAGCCTGTGTAGATGGCTGTCTGGCTGGATAGATAGGTGTGTGTGTGTGTGTGTGTGTGTGTGTGTGTGTGTGTGTAGGTAGGTGGACAGATGGGTAGATGAATAGGTGAAGAGAAGGATGGGTGGGTAGGTGGAGGATGGGTGGGTGGGTGGAGGATGGGTGGGTGAATGGGTGAAGAGGAGGATGGGTGGGTGAATGGGTGAAGAGGAGGATGGGTGGGTGAATGGGTGAAGAGGAGGATGGGTGAGTGGAGGATGGGTGGGTGGATGGGTGAAGAGGAGGATGGGTGGGTGGAGGATGGGTGGGTGGATGGGTGAAGAGGAGGATGGGTGGGTGGAGGGGTGGGTGGAGGATGGGTGGGTGGGTGGGTAGAGGATGGGTGGGTGAATGGGTGAAGAGGAGGATGGGTGAGTGGAGGATGGGTGGGTGGGTGGGTGGAGGATGGGTGGGTGGATGGGTGAAGAGGAGGATGGGTGGGTGGAGGATGGGTAGGTGGATGGGTGAAGAGGAGGATGGGTGGGTGGATGGGTGGGTGGAGGATGGGTGGGTGGGTGGGTAGAGGATGGGTGGGTGAAGGGGTGAAGAGGAGGATGGGTGGGTGGGTGGAGGATGGGTGGGTGGATGGGTGAAGAAGAGGATGGGTGGGTGGGTGGAGGATGGGTGGGTGGATGGGTGAAGAGGAGGATGGGTGGGTGGGTGGAGGATGGGTGGGTGGATGGGTGAAGAGGAGGATGGGTAGGTGAAGGGGTGAAGAGGAGGATGGGTGGGTGGATGGGTGAAGAGGAGGATGGGTGGGTGGGTGGAGGATGGGTGGGTGGATGGGTGAAGAGGAGGATGGGTGGGTGGGTGGGTGGAGGATAGATGGGTGGATGGGTGAAGAGGAGGATGGGTAGGTGAAGGGGTGAAGAGGAGGATGGGTGGGTGGGTGGAGGATGGGTGGGTGGATGGGTGAAGGGGGTGGTGGGTGGATGGGTGAAGAGGGGTGGGTGGGTGGTTGGTGAAGAGGAGGATGGGTGGTGGATGGGTGAAGGGAGGATGGGTGGGTGATGGTGATGAGGAGGATGGGTGGGTGGATGGGTGAAGAGGAGGATGGGTAGGTGAAGGGGTGGAGAGGAGGATGGGTGGGTGGAGGATGGGTGGGTGGATGGGTGGAGAGGAGGATGGGTAGGTGAAGGAGTGAAGAGGAGGATGGGTGGGTGGAGGATGGGTGGGTGGTGGGTGAGGAGGGGTGGGTGGATGGGTGAAGAGGAGGATGGGTGGGTGGGTGGAGGATGGGTGGGTGGGTGAAGAGACAGAGGGCAGGCAGGTGGAGGTGGGTGGATGGACTGGCACACCCTCCCGCGGGCAGCCTCCCTCAGCTTCCTCGCATGGCCCTGCTGTGAGCTACGCGTGGCGGGGGAGGGGGGCAGGCCCGCAGGCTTCGCAGGGAGCAGCTGCTCTGGAATGCAGCCTGACCCCGTTTCCCTGGCTGGAGAGCTGGTTCGGAAGCAGGCGGGAAGAACACGGCCCACAGCGACTCGAGGGGACCAGAGCCATTCGGGGAACCCCAAGCAGGGCTGCAGGACCTCCTGCCTCTGCGCTCCCCTCCCTCCCGCCTGGCTAACTCCTTCCTGTTTCGGTTTCCAAACAGAAAAAGACCTACCAGTGCATCAAGTGCCAGATGACCTTCGAGAGCGAGCGGGAGATCCAGATCCACGTGGCCAACCACATGATCGGTAAGGGGGCCGCTTGCGCTCGCCGGCCGCGCTGGGGTCGCGGGCATGAGTTCCTGTCTTCACGGCCGGCTCTGAGGGCGAGGGCTGGGACGTGGCTGCTGTGGCGGGGCATTTCGGATGGGAGAGCGAGGGCCGGAGCTGGGCTCCTTCCCCATCCAGCCTCCAGGCCCGGCTCCGCTCCCATCACAGTCGCACCCCGACAGCCGCTTCACCTCCGTGTCCGGGACGAGGTGCTTTCCCGCGGTCAGGCACTCGGGCCCTTGTGCTTCCATTTCGTATGTCATGACGTTGAACGGACTTAATGGCTCACACCTCCCACGGAGCATGGCGGCTTCCTCAGGCCCATTGTCCCAACAGGACACGCACAGGTTCACGTGACATGTCCCTGTTCCTCTTCCAGCGGGTTGCACTTCGCAAAAGCCCGCCTTCCCAGGAGGGGAGCTTTCCACGTCCCGGGGGCCCCACGCAGCCCAAGAGGTGGTGTGGAGGGAAGCCGTGGGGTTCATTTGCCGTCCGTGGGTGGGCGTGGTCCCCTGGCAGGGGCCCCTGAAGAGAGGGGCGGTGGGGGTGGCGGCGCCGGCTCAGAGCTCTGCAGTCCTGCTGTCCGGGGTCATAGGTGGAGGTGTGGCCACCTTCTCCAGGACCCTGCCGTGGGAGACGTGGGGGTCAGTCTCGTCTTGAGTTTCCTGATGATCACTTCTGCCCTCCTTCTCTTCCTTGTAGTCTCTTCATTACAGTCTTTTTTTTTTTTTTTTAATATATTTTACTAGAGGCCTGGTGCACGAAATTCGTGCACGGAGGGGGGTTGTCCCTCAGCCCAGCCTGTACCCTCTCCAATATGGGACCCCTCGAGGGATGTCCGACTGCCTGTTTAGGCCCGATCCCGATGGGCAGTCGGATCCCTAAACGGGCAGTCGGACATCCCTCTCACAATCCAGGACTGCTGGCTCCAACTGCTTGCCTGCCTGCCTTCCTGATTGCCCCTAACCGCTTCTGCCTGCCAGCCTGATCACCCCCTAACCACTCTGCTGCCAGCCTGTTTGCCCCCAACTTCCCTCCTCTGTCAGCCTGGTCACCCCTAACTGCCCTCTCCTGCAGGGTTGATCACCTCCAACTGCCCTTCCTTGCAGGCTTTGTCCCTCTCAACTGCCCTCCCTTGCAGGCCGGGTGCCTCCCAACTGCCCTCTCCTGCTGGCCATCTTCTGGTGGCCATCTTGTGTCCACATGGGGGCAGGATCTTTGACCACATGGGGGCAGCTATATTGTGTGTTGCAGTGATGATCACTCTGTATATTACTCTTTTATTAGATAGGATAGAGGCCTGGTACAGGGGTGGGGGCCAGCTAGTTTGCCCTGAAGTGTGTCCCGGATCAGGTGGGGGTTCACTTGGGGTGTGGGGCGGCCTGAGCGAGAGGCCTGTGGTGGTTTGCAGGCCCGGCCACGCCCCCTGGCAACCCAAGCGGAGGTCCTGGTATCTGGAATTTATTTTCCTTCTACAATTGAAACTTTGTAGCCTGGAGTGGAGCCAAGCCTGGGGCTCCCTCCGAGGCCGGCAGCCATTTGTGTTGGGGTTATAATTGAAACTTTGTTGCCTTAAGCGGGTGGGCCCGGCCAGGGTGTGCGGAAAGCTTTGCTTCCACTGTTGCTGGCGGCAACCCTGGCCTGCTCTCTCAAGCTCCATTCTGCCGCCATTTGTTTGAATTTGTTTACCTTCTATAATTGAAACTTTGTAGCTTGAGTGGAGGCTTAGGCCTGCAATGGCTGGCAGAAAGCTTGGCTTCCTCTGTTACCTAGGAAACCTTGCTCTCTGTGGCTGTAGCCATCTTGGTTTGGGTTAATTTGCATACTCGCTCTGATTGGATGGTGGGCGTGGCTTGTGGGTGTGTCAGAGGTATGGTCAATTTGCATATTTGTCTATTATTAGATAGGATTGATTTTTTTACAGAGAGGAAGGGACAGGGAGAGAGAGTTAGAAACATTGATGAGAGAGAAACATCGATCAGCTGCCTCCTGCACGCCCCCTACTGGGGATGTGCCCGCAACCAAGGTACATGCCCTTAACTGAAATCAAACCTGGGACCCTTCAGTCCGCAGGCCGACGCTCTATCCACCGAGCCAGACCGGTCAGGGCTCATTATAGTCTTAACAGCGGCCATGCCACAGAGGAGTTTTGAAAAACCTTTGCATGGTTGTGAACATAAAAACAAACCATGGACGGGTACTGGGAATGAGTTCTCACGCACCGAGCACACCCATGTGTACGCCACCCGCTGAGGAAGCCAGCCTGTCCTGCACCCAGAACCCCCTGCGTGCCCTCCCCCCCTCCCCCCCACAGAAGGTCACCCCCATCCTGGCGCCCAGCAGCTTAGGTTGCGCTGGCCTGTTGGTGCTAAATGAGTTCGTGCCGGCTCCGCTCATTCGTATCGGTGTCTTTCGCCGTTCACGTGAGCACCTGTGGCTGGACGCTGTTCCTGTTCACGGGTGTGTCACATGCCATCGTGTGGCCACATTGCCATCCACCCGCTCCCATGGGCACCTGGGAGCTTGTGTTTGGAGTCATTTCCCTTACGCGCTGCGTGAGCGTTCCCGTAGGTGTCGGTCATGGTGAGCGTGTGCATGCCGTTCTCCATGGCCGTCTCCAGGGCTGGCTGGGTGGGCTACAGGCTGGTAGTCGGCTCACCTTCAGTGGGTGGGACCACTTTCCAAATCGGCTGTCTGACAGCATGCTCCCCCAGCAGCTGTGAGAGGGACCACCTCGGTGCTCAGGGCGAGTCTGGCCCCTGGTCCCCCCTCCTCCACCCCCAGATATAGCATCGCCGTGCTCAGTGGGTGCAGGGGCCCAGCATCCCAGGGACCAGGAGCGGGTCCCCCGAAGGCCATGACCCTGACCTTGTGTGTGTTGGGGCTCCCCCGTGGTGAGGGGACGCCAGGGGCCCAGGATGGGCAGGCAGGGCCCTGAGAGCTGGGCCTGACGGGGGGACTGGCGGCTTTCTCATTTCCTCCGTTTGAAAGCGCCCTGCCCATGTCGGGGAAGAAAACCGCCTGTCCGTCACGGCCACCGAGAGCGTGTCCAGGGGCGTCGGGAGGTGCAGATGAGGATGTCGGCAGGTGTGGGCCTCGAGCAGGTGCGCACACTTCTGCTTGTGAGCGTGAGGGGCGCGCCTGGCTAATGGGCCCGCAGCGATTTCAGAGGCGCCCCTCTCCGGCGCCGCGCCTCCCCTTTGTGGGGAGCCTGGAAGCTGCGTGGTGTCTTCAGGTGGCAGGCGAGCGCTTCCTCTTTTTTAAGTTTATAAATATGTTTGTATTGATTTCAGAGAGGAAGGGAGAGGGAGAGAGAGAGAAACACTCATGATGAGAGAGAATCATGGATCGGCCGCCTCCTGCACATCCCACACTGGGGATGGAGCCTGCAACCCAGGCATGTGGCCTGACTGGGAATCGAACCCTGACCTCCAGGCTCACAGGTCCACACTCAACCACGGAGCCCTGCCGGCTGGGCAAGAGGCTTCCTGTTGACTAGGGTGGTGGGTAATGTGAAAGGAGTGATGGGCTTGTGTGTGAGTGGGGGGCTGGGCGTCAGGGGCCTGCCCAGAGGGGGACAGGGACCCTCACGCACACCTGCTCTGCCATGCTATCTGCTGGCCGGGGAGCCAGGGGCCTGGGGAGCAGGCAGCAAAGAGCTGTGGTCTCAGAGCTGAGGTGTCAGCCCAGGCGAGACGTTTATGCACTAGCAGGTCTCACGAGGCACGAGCTAGTGACCCCATGGGCGCTGTACCCGCTCTGGGTCTAGCCTGCCCCCCACCGCCCGCCCTCCCCTGGCCACGCCCACTTGATTGATCCGAGAACATCGGCTGAGCAACAGCTGCAGGCGCATGCTGGGTGGTCTCTGTCCCTTCCCGCGTCCCCTGGAAGACGCCACAGCAGACCCTGCGCAGCGAAGGGCGGCGGTCACGGCGGGGGAGGATGGAGCAGGGGCCATGGCTGAGCCCACACGTGCCAGGCCCCCCGTGCAGGTGCCACTCGTCCGTCTCCCAGAGGAGGCTGCCCGCCCCCCCACCTCCTCCCAGCCAGGAACTCAAGGAGCCAAGGCCTTGCCTGTCCAGCGTGGCTCAGGGGTTGAGCGTCGACCTATGAACCAGGAGGTCACAGTTCGATTCCCCGTCAGGGCACATGCCTGGGTCTCTTGCTCGAGCCCCAGTAGAGGGCGTGCAGGAGGCAGCCGATCCATGATTCGCTCTCATCACGGATGTTTCTCTCTCTCTCTCCCTTCCTCTCTGTGGCCCGCCAGGGCCCGTGCTGGAGGAGACCCCACTCGGCACAGTGTGGGGGCTCGGCAGCAGCTGGGTCTGTGTGTCCCAGTCCCCACCAGTCCCTGCTGTGTTTGAAGGGGATACTTTGTGTCCCCAACCTGGTGTCTTGGGCTGAGGCACTGGGGAGCCATTGAAGCTTCTGGAGCAGGATGTGGCCTGGACATGGCTGCGTGCTGCAGGGATGTCAGTCTGGCGGCAGTGCTGAGGAGGGTGGGGGAGGACAGAGGCCGCCTGGTCTGGCCCAGAGGTGAGGGCATGAGACGGTGGGGGCTAGGGACAGAGAGGGGGAGGTGAGAGGCTATATTTGGCTTGTGCCTTGTGCCCCATCGGCCCTGGTGACTGGGAAGGTGGCAGGGCTGACAGTGGGAGGTGTGAATGGAGGAGAGCCAGGCACCGGAGCCCTGGCGGGGGCGGAGGGAGGCTCTGTAGTTTCAGAAAAGCTGTTGGGGCCCGGTCCCCGTGGACAGCTTCCCCTGCTAAGTGGCCCGGGCCCAGCGTGGCCGCCTGGCGCTAGTGGCACCAGGGGGCCTGGGCGGGCAGAGCGGCCCGTTCAGCTGGGCGGCCTTCTCATAAACCCGGGGCCTGGGGTCTGAGCAGGCCTCCCCGCGGACCCGGCTGCTGGAGCCCTCCCCGGGGGACGCTAAACGGGCCTGTTTATAGCGGGGCCTCTCCGTGGCTGTGCAGCCTCCGGCTGGCCGGGAGTTACGATGACTCGGGGACACAGACACGTCGCCTTGGAAACGTGTCCCCAGCACCCCTCTCCGGCGGCAGCTGGCCGGGCAGTGGTGTGGAGCTCACGGACGGGAGATGGCCTTTTGAAATCTTCTTAGCACTGGGGTCGCCTTTGAGTCCCCCTCCCCACGGAGAAGGAGGCCCCCCTGGGCTTCCCCAGCTTTTAGACACCCCTCTCCCCCCAGGCCCCCGCCCCCCCGCAGCCACTTCACACACTTGGGACAAGCACAGCTCTGTCTTGCTGGCCTCCTGCCCGCGTGGCCTGGCTCTGCCCAGCCACCCGTCCCCACCTCCCATCAGCCCCCCACTGCCCCCGGCCCCCCAGATGCTGGCAGCAAAGGCTCCCCGTGCTCCTCGGGGCCTTTGAGCAAGGGCTGAGGGAGAGGCCTGTGGGCGCTGGGCAGAGGCAGGCCCTCCGGTGGCTGGAGAAGGAGTTGGCCCCGGTGTGTTGGACATGTATGTGCGAGGCGTGTGTAGCCCTCCCAGGGCACTGGGGGGCCTCAGACCCCCAGGAGGAGATTTGCGGGGGAGACCTGCCCCCCCCTCGTCCGCCTGTGGACATTTCTCCTCTCAGCCTCTGTCGGATGAGCGGCTGGGTATGGGGGCTGAGAACGTGTCCTTGAAAGAATGAACTTGCTGTGACCTGGGTGGGCCCCCCAGGGAGTGAGTGGTCGGCTCTGGGCCCTGGTGTCCTTGCTCAGGGCTCTGTGGGCCCCTGGGGAGCCCGAGGAGGATCAGGGGGGCAGGGACCAGCCTCGGGGACCTCGTCAGGAACGCTTGCCCTCTGCGTCCTTGGGAAGTGGTGTGGCCCTTCGGGCCGGCAGCCGGGCCATCCCTGGGGCATCGGTCATTCTGGACTCGGTGCTTTCTTGGTCCCCTCAACCCCTTTCCAGGCGCCTCTGAAGGGCCGGGCTTTGCTGTGGGCGGTGAGCGGTGGAGGCGCGTAGATCGGCCTCTGACCCCCTGCTCAGGCCGCCCCTCCGTGCCGGGCCGGGGTCCTTTCTGTCTTCTCTCGGCGGCAGGATGGGCCCTGGTCCACCTGGCGGGGTGTGTGTGTGTGTGTGTGTGGGTGGGGGGGAGAGAGAGTGTGAGAGTGGGTGTGTGGGAGAGGGAGAGAGAGAGAGAGAGAGAGAGAGAGAGAGAGGGAGAGAGAGGGAGCTTTTTTGCCTTCTAAGTCTCCAAGGAGCACCTCCCGGAGCCGCCTCTCCCTGCGGAGTTCGGTGCCGGTCAGGCCGGTCCTGCCACAGCGCTGAGCTGTGCAGGGAGCCTTGACCCAGCTCTCCCCTCCTTTCTTACTCCCCACCTCCCGTAAGAGGGCATCGTCGCTTCCCCCCTTAACAGCCCCGCCCGGGGTTCGGGGTGCCAGCTGTGAGCGCAGCCGGGCCTCTCCCACGCAGCGTGCACGGACCCCGCCAGCCCCCGCTCCCTCTCATCGCGCCGTGGTGAGGACGCGGGCTCGGAGTCTTACTGGGGTTCTCTCGTTCACCCCGTTACCGGGTAGAGGCTAGGAAGCACCGTTCCGGGGGATCCCTTGTGCCTCCTCTTCTGGGCGCCAGGCAGTTGGAAAGTTTTGTCATCGGCACATATGTCCTTTGTCGCCCGGCGGGTGGCCTGTTGGGCAGCGAACGGAAAACCGACGCCTGTCCGTCCACCTGCCCGCTGGGCCGTCTCCAGGCCTCTGGGAGCCTCGGGCTCGTCCCCTGGACTGGCAGGCGCTCTGTCCCAGGTCGCGGGCAGACCCAATGTGATGTCTGTGGCGGCTGGTGTCTGGGTTGAGGGTCAGCGGGGAGGGGTGTGGGGGTCCAGTCGGGGGGTTGCTGACGGTGGCTGTCTCCTGCCCGCCTGCCTGCCTGTGTTCTCTGACCTGCTTTTTGCTCTTACCCTCTGCCCACATCCGGGTCTTGCGGCTCAGACATCTGAATAACATGAGAAAACACAAGGGCCTTTAGTCTCCATCGGGGGCCTGGCTATCAAAAGCTTCCTCCTGCCGCAGGCCCCCTGTGCCCGGGCCCACCCCAGGGCTCCCCTCAGAGTGGGCCCGCGTCTGCAGGACTTGGAGGGTGAGGAAGGAGGGACGCTGGGTATTTCCTTGCTCTTTTGATTAAGGCATTCAGTGATGGATAGCTCATCCCTCTTCTCTGTGGCCACGGAGCTCTCAGATACGGAGGGAGGACCCGCTCCGTCATTTGTGCGAAATGAAAATTCAGGGCCCTGTGTTAGAAAATGAAGACTTCCGCCCGGCCGCCATGGCGTGGTGGTTGAATGTGGACCTATGACCCAGGAGGTCACGGTTCGATTCCTGGTCAAGGGCACATGCCCGGGGTGCGGGCTCGATCCCCAGTAGGAGGTGTGCATGAGGCAGCCCATCCATGATTCTCTCTCATCATTGATGCTTCTATCTCTCTCTCTGAAATCAATAAAAAATTTTTTTTTTAAAAAGAAAGAAAATAAAAACTTCCAAGATCAAGCTATGAGACCAAGTTCAGGGCCCTTAACGCAGGCCCCTGTGCAGCCATACACATCTCGCACCCACGAAACCAGTGCTGTTTAGAGGCAAGAGTCTCTGAGTGGCAGGAAGCCCTGGGGACTTGGGTGTGTGGGCTGCGCTTGTGCAGGTTGTGGGTTGCACAACTCTAGGGGGCGCCACGCACACCCTCTACACGGGGCCCCGCCCGCCTCCGTGTGTCCAGATTCTCCCTCTGCCCGGGTGCTGTGACCTCCCCTCCCACCCTCCTTTCTCCTTGGCGTTTCAGGGACATGTTCCTTCGTGAAACCGAGGTGCCAGGCTTCGTGCGGGCGCTGCTGGGGCCGCTTCCGCTCCTCCGTGCCGCGCGCCCGCCGGCGGCTCCGCTGGTAACCTTTGGGGTTTGCGCGTAAAATAGAAACTCTCTTTGTAGGTCAGTTTGTCAGTAATTTTGGCAGCTGCGGGGCCACCGGGGGAATGAGGCTCGGTTCCCACTTGTCTCTCCTGCTCGGTTTGGAGACTTTCGCGGAGGCCTTCTGGGAGGAACGCTCACCCCGCCGGAAACGCCAGCCCGCTTCCCCTGACCTGGTTTCCAGTCGGCAGGAGCAGTCCCGCCCGCTGCACACGCAGGGCCGGAGAAGGAACCGGGTCCTCGCCAGCCCGCGGAGGCTGCTGCCCCGGCCGTGCTTTCCGGGCAGGTGGGCTTGGGTGAGGCTGCGAGGAGTCGACGTTCCTGCGGAACCCGCCACTCACCTGAGCCGCCACTCACCTCCGCAGTCCTGGTCCTGCACCACCCCTCCTGCCCTCGGTGCCCCAGCCCCCAGCCTGGGCTGTGGATATTCCGGGCATCTTCCATCGCGAGAAGCTCCCGGAGCCCAGCTGTGTGGCCCCTGCTGCAGGAGAGGGGGGTGGTGAGCAAGTCCTCATCAGACCTGGCCTCCACGGGCCTGGCAGCGGGACTGGGGCGCGGGCAGTTAGGTGAGGGGGGGCTGGTGGGATCGGTTGTCCAGAGAGAGCGGTGTTCAGGAAGTGCTCAGACAGGTGCCTAGCGAAGTCCAGGAGGGCTTCCTGACGGAGGTGGTGAGGCCCTGGACTCTGGCCCCCCCTCTATTATTTGGGGGGCCCCTGTGAAGTACTTTGGAACAAAGCATCTCTAGTTCAGGACCGGAAGCGGGAAATTCAGTCCCACCCAAACAGTAATTCGGCTCCAACTGCGAGTGCAGGACCTACTGCCAGGATCCGAGTTGCAGAACCTCTTACCTCCCCCCTCCCCCCGGTTCCCTTCCTCCTTCCCTCTTTCTGTAAACACCGATTCAGAGAAATTCGTGGATGGCACGGCCACGCGCGGACCCCGGCCCAGGCCGCTGAGCATTAGGGGACATCCTGAAATGAAGCCGGGAGCGCGGGCCCGGCCGGAGCCCCCCTGAGCGATGATGATTTATTTCGGGAACGTGGCAGTCATTAGTATCGTCGGTGTCGGAGCCGAGCGAGCGCCGGGCGGGTCTGCGGCCGAGGGAGCCTTCGGGCCATTACGAGCTAATGGCTCAGTGTGGGCGAAGGAGGCCGCAGTCAATCTCCGAGCTGGCGGGTAATAAACGCGCTGGTCCCTTCCCGCTCCCGCCCGGGGCGCCTGGGCTCACGGGCTCACGGGCTCACAGGCTCCTGCTCCGGACCCAGGCCCGGCTTCGTGCCCCTGCCCCGGGGGCTCTCACGTCCCTCCTCAGCGTGGAGAACGGAGGCTGCGAAGAGGCCCAGGACTGTGTCCATCTGGCCCAGATTTTAGAAGCCTGGGCTCGCTCGGGAGCTCTTGGTTCTGCCGGCTTGGTTTCCGGGCGTCTTCCTGAGTGCGGTGCAAAGCCTGCGTGACACGCTGGGTGGCGCTATCGAGGACTCTCTCAGCGTCAGAATGGCAGGTGCTCGGATTTATGGGGTCCTGAGACCCCAGACTCCAAGTCCCACAGAGCTCGGGACCTCAGCGCTGGGGACTCCCCCGGCCCCCGCTCCCCCCTTCCCTCCTCCCCCGTGGTGTCTGGAGAGCCGCACTCCTACGCGTGACCACAATGCAGGCTTTCCACGCCAACCAGGCGCAGTCCAGAGCGCGCTGTCCTGGAAGTGCGATTGCAGCCACGTGTGTGACGTACATATGGTACCAGCCACACCAAAGACAAGCCCACGGAAACATGCTTTACCTTCTTTATTTGACTCCGGTGCCCACATTACTGGTTGTACCATATCATCAATGAAAAGTGACGAGAGTTTTTGCCTTCTTTCTCTCATACTAAGTCTTCAAAATCCAATATATATATATATATATATATATATATTACATATTCTTATTGATTTCAGAGAGGAAGGGAGAAGGGTAGAGAGAGAGAAACATCAATGATGAGAGAGAATCATGGATCGGCTGCCTCCTTCACACCCCACACTGGGGACCAAGCCTGCAATCCGGGCCTGTGCCCTGACCGGGAATCAAACCGTGACCTCCTGGTTCATAGTGACGCTCAACCACTGAGCCCCGCCGGCCGGGCAATCCAATGTGTATTTTGCAGACAGCGCATCTCTGCCTGGACCAGCCCCATCTCAAGGGCTGTGGCTCGTGGCTGGCGAGGCGGACAGTACGGCCCTGGGTGGGACGTGGGGGCTGCAGGGCTCCCCTTCGTGGGAGGCTCCGGCATCAGTGGCAGAGACCCTGATTTCCATCCGGACTTTGGAAACCGGCAATTGCCACTTGCCGTCTTGCCAGCCCTCCCTTCATCACAGCTACTCCGGGGGTGGCCCCCAAGACGCCGCTCCTGCGCGGAGGGAGCCCCGAAACCCTCAGGTAGAGCCGGAGGCCCAGGCAGCCCCACGGGGAGAGAGGAGCCCCACAGCCCAGGCGCCCCCTTCCTTCTTGCTTCTGGCCTTGGGGGAGCAGAACCCTGGGCACTGCCTGCTGGCACGTGGCCTCCCGCCTGCCAGTGCCCAGGGGTGCAGATGGTGGGGGAGGGGCACCAGCTCTCTGCCTGATGCCCTCACCCCCCCCCCCCTCCTGCCGTCCTTCGAGGTCACCTTCCCGGCCTGGTGCTGTGAAAGTGCTTCTCAGGGCTCCTTCCGCAGCCCCGGGAGATAAAGCCAGGCTGTGGGGATGGTACGCAGGGAGCCAAATTCTATTTATAATATTAAAATGAGTGCATTTGTGCCTTGCTGTTCTCCAGGGTTTTTTTTTTTCTCGTAAGGAGAAAAACACAAATTAGCATTTTTCCATTTCCATATATTGACTAGAAAAATCGCCTGCTCTCAATTAAGACCTATAGCTTTTGGGATGTATGCAACAATTTTATAAAATATTTACAGCGAGATTTGCATTTTCCACGGTGCTGCGGTTTTTCTTGTGTTTAGGGAAAGGCGCCGAGGCCTGGGAGAGGAGAGGGAGGAGAGGCGCTCTCTGGAACGCAGGGGCAGGAAGGCTTCCGGCTGTTTTTCTTGCCTTCGAGGTTTCTGAGGTCGTCTTTGATAATTACCTCCGGCCAGCCATCCACCCACGGGCTATAGTATTTGTTAGCCACGGCTCCTTTTGACAAATCTATCACTTTCCCTTTAAAACTTGCGGGAATGGAGCTGTGTGTGGCTGTGGTGCGAACATTTCTTTCCGAACGTAAAAGCACGCCGTAAAGAACATAGCGATTTCCCGGATAATTTGCAGTTGTATATTTTATGTTAATTTCACCGAAAATACTGCGCCCCTGCCAGGCTTAGTAGCGGCTCACTGTGATATGAATAATTTCTAGTGAATCATTTTTTTTCCCTTCATTTAAGATTTGGCACCTTTTTAAGATTTTAATAATAGCAACAAGGAGGAAGATTTAGAACAAGTAGAAACATTAGTGCCAAAGAAATTCACGTTGAGCGCTAATGTGAGCTCGCACGAATAATTACATGGAAAGCAGTTGCCACAGATGTTTTTCCTTGTAACGTAATAACTGTTTACCAAACTGTTTATTTTAGGCCTTTTGGTTTATAATAAAATATTTATCCATTCTCAGCTGTAATAAAAAAATATTGACGAGATGCTATAGAGGTTTGAAAAGACGATTGATCTGTTTATTTTCCAGGAAGCGAGCGTGGTATCAAAGTTCTATTTCGGTGGATGGGTCAAGGTTAGCGGAACCGGGGTCCGTTTTAGAGTCTGTTTCCTGATTTACTGGTTGAAAGCCGATTAGGTACAAAAATTAGTATTTTGTTAGCCTGTTGTTGGGTCGGGATATTGGTAGATAGCGTAATTTAAATTTTTTTTATTTATTTATTGAATTGAGAGAGAGAGAAACATTGATTTGCTATTCCACTTATTGATGCATTAATTGGTTGCTTCTTGTATGTGTCCTGACTGGGGATCGAACCCACAACCTTGGCGTATCGGGATGCCGCTCCAACCAATTGAGCGATCCGGTCAGGGTCTAGAGAGTGTACTTTCAATAGAATCCTTAGATCTGAGTCCCTCTAGTGTACTGGGGAATATCAAGCTGCCGTCCATATGAGTCAGAGGGGATCTGGGGGTGGGGGCGGGGGCATGAAGGTGCTGTTGTCACATTTAGGTTCAGGCAGGAGCAGGGGCTGCTGGGAGGTCAGTTGGGTCCTGGGTTACAAAGATTTGACCTTGATTCTCAGCTTCTGTCTGCAGCCAGTGAGGAGGGGTGCCCAGTGTCGCTCTGCCCCACGTGAGCCCCCGCCTGGAGCCTGAGTGGCCAGGAAACCTACCTCATTGGGAAGGAACCCAGGAGAACCCCCCAACCTTCCCTACGCCTCCCTGCCCTCCAGCCTGGATGGGGAGGGTCCTGTCTGCGTCTCCCAAAAGGCCAGGGCTGGGACAGGAAGGAGCCTTAGGACCCTATCAAGAATGAGGCCACCTCGGAGTCCCGGAGTCCCTGCCCGTCCTCGCCCGATGCCCGGGGCCGCTGACCGCTCCCGTTTTGTAATAACCAGCCGATCCGGCCTCTTGCTCCCTGGAGGCTCCGTGTTGCAGTGGCCGGAGGGGATGTCTGTGGGCTGGGCGTTTGGTGTGTGACCTTGAGAGTTTGTGTGTCATTTGTGTCTATTTGTGTCTCTACCTTTGCATGCCTGGGAGTCTTCCTTGATGTCCTTGCACTCGTCTGTGTGTGTCTGTGTACGTGTGTGTGCGTGCGTGTGTAGTCAATGCATTTGATGTTTGTGGTTTTGGGTTTGGGTGTGTTTGTGGTTTTGTGTGTTTATTTGATTCTGCATATGTGCATCGGTAGGGTTGTTTCTCTGTGTATGTGCAGGTGTGTATGTGTGTGAGGGACAGGTAGCACCTTCTGCTGTGTTTCTGGGTCTAGGTGTGTGTGTGTGTGTGTGTGTGTGTGTGTGTGCGCGCGCGCGCGCGCGCGCGCCCCCCCCCCCCCCCCCCCCCCTGCGCTGAGGAGCCAGCCCCTTCCTTGGTGAGGTCCAGGCTGCCCAGGAGAAATGGTGGCTGTGCTATCACAGGTGTGTGGCCACTTCTCTCCCCCAAACTTTCCGCAGGAGGGAGGGGGAGGGGGAGGGGGTTAAGAGGGAGGAGTGGGGGGGGGTGGGGGGAGGGAAGAAGGTGGAGGTGGGAGGTGGGAGGTGGAGGAGGCGGGCAGAAGCTCCAAAGGGAAGGAAGTGTGGAATTTTTAAGACGGAGACAACGGGGCGGGGCGGGCCTCCCAGCCCCCAGCGGTCTGCGAGAGGGAGATGGCTACCTTCAGCTCTGAATCCAGAGAGCGCCTTCCTCTTGCTGGGGCGGCCAGTGCCAGGGCCTCTGCCCGGAGGCGCCCCCCACCTCGAAGCTGAGGGGCAGGCGGCCTGGGGGAGCGGCTCTTCAAGGACTCCTTGTGCTGCTGGTGGTCTTGGTTTGGGGTTCTATTCTCCTGGCGTGGGGCACCCCAGTCATTTAGGACAACATTTTCATCCTGATCTCCGGCAGGGGAGGGGGCAGCCTTGGGGGGGTGCTGTGGGGCCCTCCTCAAGGGGGTCCTGTGATTAGCTCTGCAGCCCCCCAGCACGCCCGGGAGGGGAGAGCGTGGCAGGTGGGAGATGATGCCGAGGAGCCCCTGGCGAAGTCCCCGGAGGAGCCGCCTTCTTCGAGGGGCCACCCCAGGGGGGGCTCGGGGCTGCTTGGAGAACCAAGGCGTCCCCCCCTCCCTGGGAACTGCCTGGGGCGCAGACCTAGATTTCCCACGTCATAGACAGAGAGCCTGAAGCCAGGGGGCACCTGGGACCTGGACGTCAGGGCAGAGTTAGGGAGCTGGCCGAGGGGAGGTGCTAGGAGAGTCCCAGATGGACTTTCTGGGGAGAGTCCCAGGAGGGCCCAGCGGGGGCAGGGCCGGACCCAGGGCCAGGCTCCCCCACAACCTCTCCGGGTGCCATCTGCTCCCTGCCGAGCTTTCGTTCTGCCCCAGGATGCATCTGGGGTCCGAGAGGATGGCTGGGGACGGGCTCAGGAGGCTGCGGCCGCCACCAGGGGTCCCCCTTCCGCTCATGCCCCACACAGCCTCCCTGTCCCTAGATGAAGCTCCATCTCGATGTAAAGGATGTAGGTTTGGGTTGGGGGCAAAGGATTGATCCCCCCGAATGACCGACTTCCTCCCCCAGGAGCTGTTTCTACCCCAATACCTGCTAACCTCCCCCCTTGGTGGACATCGGGGACACTGGGCGGGTGAACTGGGAAACAGGCGTTAAGAGCCACCTGCTAGAAAGTGATACAAAATGAACAAGAAATGGGGGGGATGGCCCTGTGGGCCGTGGGTCTGGCCACGGGGTGCCACGCCTTGGCCGGGGGTGTCTGACCCTCCGGCCGGCTTTGTCTCTGTCTCACGGTCCTGGCCGCCGTGCCGGCTCCGGCCAGCGCTGGGGAGCAGGTAGACTGGCCCCGAGGAGCTGGCCCAGCAGCTGCTTGTTAACGTGTTGGCTCTCACCGCTCACGGGCCAGGCCGGGGACACCGTTCACTCCGCAAGGGACTGGCGCGGAAGAGTTCTGTTTTTCTAGAAGTTTCTAGATGCAGGTCCCAAACGGCACGCGAGTGCTTTATTGGTTGAGTCAGGGGTGTGGTGGTGGTTGTCATATCCCTTCTGCTCATCGGTCCTGTTCCTTATAACGCCAGGCGAGTTGCCCCTCTGTGATAAAAAGCCTTAAAAAAACGCCAAAACCTCAAGGAATCTATTTTCCTTACGAGAAAAATAAAAGTGCGGAGACAGAGAGAAGAGAGCAAATCACCCTGAATCTCACCCCGGGAAAACGGCTGCTCAGCACCTGGCGTTGGCCGACCCTGACCCTGCGGTACACGGTACACGTGTAAGCGCAGCTTTAAAACTGCGCCGCAGTCGGACGTGTACGGGAAAGTGGCTCTCGGTGAGAATGGCTGTCACTGGTGTGTAACTCACACGCAGAAAAGCTCCCCGTCACAGCACAGCTTCCCCAGTTCCCCACAGGGAGGCCAGCAGCGCAGGTCCTGACCTGGGTCACCTGGGCCCAGAATGCCACCTCGTGTCCCCGCCCGGTCCCTGGGGCACCCTGGGCCCTGACCTCCGACCGCCCGACTACGGCCCCGTTTCCGCTCCCTCGTACGCCTGGGAACACTGCGCCCGCTCACGCACCTGTTTATCTCGCGTGGAGTTACAATGTTGGTACCGCCCTGTCACCTGTCCCCTCCGCCGTGTGCGTTTTAATGTCGCGTGTCCGCACACACGCCTGTCCTCCTCCACGTTCAGTGGCTGCGTGGTGTTCCCGGCTCGGAAGTGCCGCGGTTTGAATCCCCGGTGGGAGCCGTTGGCGTGTCAGTTACAAACCTCTTCCTGGGGAACGTCGTGCCGCGTGGGTGACGGTCGCCTTGTCCCCCGGGGCGGTGGCCAGCGAGGCCATGGCGGGGGCGGGGGGCGGGGGGCGTGCCCACGGCGGGAGCCAGGCTGCTGCGTGGAGGATGCTGGCACCACTTCAGCTTACCAGCTGGGCCTCATCAGCGGCGGGTGTTAATTACTGGGAGGCCCCGGTTCCAGGGGCGGGCGGGGCGCGGGGCGCACGCTGAAGCAGGGTCACCTTGAAACAGACGCTTCCGGGGAAGCGGAGCCGAGGGGAAGACCACGGGAAGCCGGGCCCGGCTCCCCACCAGGCTCCCCTCGGTCGCCTGCGGCCTGGGGCACCTGTGTGCCACTCCGCTCCCCGTGTCCCCACACACGTAAGCGCCGTTTGAAAACGCTGTGTCGAAGTCTGCCGTGTGTGCGGGACAGTGGCCTCTCAGTGAGGAAGTGACCGTCATTGACGTGTGACTCACACACAGAAAGGCTCGCCCGAAAGGGTCCGTGCGGCCCCGCGTGGCAGCGGCTCAGGTGACTTTGTCCTGCCTCTGATTGGGGTGAGCTGGGAGCAAGACCACGGGGCTGTGGCTGACCCCCTCCTGAAGACCCTTGGCCTCCCAGGCAGCTGGCCAGGCAGCTGGCCGTCCCGGGGATGTGGCCCGAGGGAGCACCCTGGCTCGGGAGCGGGGCTGGGCAGGGGGCTGCCTGGCAGAGCCAAGCGGGGGGAGGGGGGGAGCCCAGCCACGCAGCGTGCTTAGGTTGGGAGGCGCACCCCCAGACACCAGCCAGGTGAGCGCAGGGCTGCGGGCGGTTGGAGCCAGGCTGCAGGAGAATTAAGGGACCGGTTTCCACTGTGATTCTCCTCCGGGGCGGCCTCCCGGATCTGCAGCGGGAATCGGTGTGTCTGACTCCATCGTTTCCCAGGCTGCCTTCCTCCGAGCACGTTGTGCTGGGAAAGGAGACCTCCCCGGCCAGGTCGGCGTGGACCAGAGAGAGATATAAGCATATAGAGATCCCCTTTGCCCCTCCCCGCTCCCTCCCTGCACAGGTGTCGCTGGAATGTCCCCGACCTTGGCTGAGCTTTTGTGGACACACTCCCTCGTGTTGGCGCCAGGCCGCGCATGGCGGGCGCCCGGGTCCGCGGAGCCACCCTGCCCGGCTCTCGTGACGGCGAGGAATGCGCTGTTAATAATGCATCGGTGGAACTCAGCTGTGTGGGCGCCAAGTAATTACCCCACGGCCGCGCCCCGGCTCCGGTGTCATCACTACTGGGCTTCATTAACAGTGCAGCCGCGTCGGTGCTGCGCGCCGCCTGTATATATATTTTTTCATTTAACTGATCAGCCCTGCTCGGGCACAGAGGTAATTTGACTTTTTGAAACCGCTGAGCCCCTGCGAATTCCTTCCCCTGCTCCTCGTGCAGCTCCACCAGCTGATCAGCCCCTGAAGAACAAAAGGTTTATCTGGAGCCATGAAGCATATATTCACCAGCTTCTGGCGTCTGGATTAAAAAAAAAAAAAAAAATCAAAGTCCTCCATTGAACACGTTAATACTGAGCAAAACGCACACAGCCAGACACTCACCCTGCGCAGGGACTGGGCGTTGGGGAAGAGGTACCGGATCAGGCCCGGAGCTGCGTGGCTTAGCCGGAGCGGAGCGGGCAGCCGGGCGGGAGAAAGGGTATCGGTGAGCGGATAGGAAAGCAGCCGGAGCCTCGCCAGGGCTCCCGCCTGCCGGCTTCTCCCTTTGTCTGGTTTTGGGTGGGGGGCTGGCCAGAAGCTGGGGTGAGGGCACATCTTGGGGAACCCGGGGGAAAGGGGTTGGGGGGACCTTGGGAAGAAACGCCCAACTTGGGGGTGGTGGCTTTCCTTTGTTTCCCCGATTCGCTGTGGGGAGTGGAAGGCCCGGGAGAATCTCAGAAAGGGGCTCCGTCGCCCTGCCGGTGTGGCTCAGTGATTCAGCATCGACCTATGACCCAGGAGGTCACGGTTCGATTCCAGGTCAGGGCACAGGCCCGGATTGCGGGCTCGATCCCCAGTGGGGGCGTGCGGGAGGCAGCCGGTTCATGATTCTCTCTCATCATGGATGTTTCTATCTCTCTCCCCCTCTCCCTTCCTCTGAAATCAATAAAAATATATTTGGAAAAAAAAATAAAGAAAAGAAAAGGGGGCTTCCTCAGGCACCTCAGCATCTCCCAGCTCCTTCCTTCCATTCCTGATGGGGAGCAGCACCCCAGAAGACGCAGGAGCCACCAAGTCCCAGGAGCTGACCATTCATCACGGGGCGAGCGGATAGGCGCTCGATGGGCAATGTCTGCCACGGTGGCAGCGGGAGGGGGCCCACTTGTCTGTCAAACATGGTCCCTGAGTTTCTGTCCTGGCTGTGGATCCAGGGAGACAAAGATAGGAGTAGGATCCTTGTCTGCCCCCCGGAAGCTTTCAGGGGGGCAGTGCAGCTACGGAAAGCTTCTCACGTTAAAAGCAATTGGTGATGAAACGCCGGAGCGCACGTTGGCGTCGGGAAGGGGCAGTGGAGGATGGAGTGGTCCCCTGAGGTGCCCGGAAGGATGGCACACGTGGGCTCTGATGAGACCGGCTAGGGTGGGGTTTAACCACTCGGGGAGCCACGGATGGTGTAGAGCAAGCATGTCAAACTCAAAGGCTAACACGGGCCAGATAAACGAGGCGTGTAGCCCATGGGACGCGAGTGTGACATGCTTGGTGTAGAGCAGTTTGCAGCAGCTCCTACCCAGGTGGAGGGAAACGGCGAAGAATTCAGCCTTTCTTCGAGTGGCCCCCGAGGGGCCCTAAAGGAACCGTCATCTGGGGGTGGGGGGTCAGCCGTCCTGGGTTGGTGTGAGTGGGAATAGATATGTGAGGCAAGAGAGCTGTCAGTGGGGGTTTGAAAGAGGAGGGGTATTGGAGCTGGGCCTCTGCAGGGTGAATAGGAGTTCACTAGAGGGATACAGACAGGTAATTCCAGATGGTGGGCACACAGCTCAGAGGCATGAAAGCGAGCAGGAGGCTCCTTGAAACACTTCTCGCCAGGGTCCCCAGTGGTTCCCGACTGTAGGAGCCGAGAGCGTTTGTAGTCCTGTCAGGCCACTGCCCTGTTGACCACTCCCTGTCACTGTCCTGGGGGATATCAGACGCCCCCCAGAGCCATGATCTGCAGTCCTGGCCGCCTTTTCTCTCATGGCCCACACTCACTGCCAGCTGCCAGCTGGCCATCAGCTCAAGGTGCCTGAAAATGTCGCCCCCTTCCCTGCTCCGGGGTGACAGTCTCCCGGCCCAGTCCCCTGCCCCAGCAGCAGCCCCTGATCAGCTCCTTCCCCCACCCCCACCGCCCCTGCCCACATGGTTGTGGGCCCCTGTTTTGTTTTTTTTTAAGAGGGGTAAGGGAACTGGGGGAGGAGCCAAGAGAAAGGAACTATGTGTATTCATGTGTGTTATTTCAGTCCTTTCTCCAAGTGCAGGGTCCTTTCCTTTCCTTTCCTTTCCTTTCCTCTCCTTTCTCCTCTCTCCTCTCTCCTCTCTCCTCTCCTCTCCTCTCTCCTCTCTCCTCTCTCCTCTCTCCTCTCCTCTCTCCTCTCTCCTCTCTCCTCTCTCCTCTCTCCTCTCTCCTCTCTCCTCTCTCCTCTCTCCTCTCTCCTCTCTCCTCTCTCCTCTCCTCTCCTTCCCTTTTCTTTTTAAAATATAGTTTTATTGATTTCAGAGAGTAAGGAAGAGGGAGAGAGAGAGAGAGAAACGTCAATGATGAGAGAGAACCATGGATCGGCTGCCTCCCCCACTGGGGATGGAGCCCACAACCCGGGCCTGTGCCCTGACCGGGAATCCAACCGTGACCTCTTGGTTCCTAGGTCGACGCTCAACCACTGAGCCCCGCTGGCCGGGCTGTTGGGCCTCTGATGCCCAGGAGCTGGCTCTTCCTGCCAGCCCAGCCCCGGCTCCGGCCTGGCCCCCGCTTTGGGGTTTCTCTTTGTCAGACATGGACGCCTCCACGTTTGCCCAGCGTGCGGCCCATGCACGCCCTTCCTTGCTTTGCTTGTCTAAGAGCAGGGACTGGTCCCAGGGCCCATCGTGGTCGGGTCTCAGGGGCGGGGATGGGGGATTCGGGCTTTCAGGAGCGCGTCGGGCCCTGAACGTTGTCCCCAAGGTACATGCACACGGGCCTTGGCCAGCAGCCTCCGCCCACGTGTGGGAGAATTGGTCGTCGCCTCCGTTTGGGGCGGGAGTCTGTGCTCCTGTGAAGCATTTTGGAAACATTTGGGCGCTGGAGCCTCTACAAGGGCCCCTGTCCCCATCGTGCCCGGCGAAGGAACACCCACCAGGAATGCAGTCGCCCTTCTCCTGGCAACTGGGCTGGGGTTTCAGGAACAGTGCCTGCCGCCGTCCTCGCCGAAGATGGGCCAAGCACGCGCGGGCACCGGGGACCCCCTCCCAGGCCTCCGGCCCGGTTCTCCCTGGTCCCGGTTCTCCCTGGCCCGGAGCTGGAAGGCGGGGGAAGGAGTGTGTGAGTGCCCTGCGGTGGAGGGAGCAGGCCCGCGGCGAGGTGCTTGTGATAGGAGAGCGGGCTCCTCAGAGATCCCCTGGCTCCGAGCTGTGATCCGCACACCACACGCGCAGACAGCTGGTCGCCCAGCGTGGGCCGCGCCTGCCGCTCGGCGCGGGCACATGGCGGGGACCAGGTAATGCTCTGATTTCCCCCGTGCAGATGTGGCCAGGAATATCTTAATTTACCCATGTGCTGGCATGCGAGGGGGACGCTGGGGCGGCCGCGCGTCCATGCGGGGAGCACTGGGCGGCCGGGGCTGCATCTGCCTAAAGTGGCGCGGAGACCCTGGCCGCCTTTTGTTGTGCGGAGGGGCTCGCACGACTCTTAATGATTTAATTAGGGACGCCGTGCCAGGGATGCTGGGGGCGGGGACATGGGTAGTTACCGGAGGGGGAGTGGTAATTACACGGAAGCGTGGTTTGCACCATGCCCGTTACTCCGCCAGCCACCGGGCGGGCAGCGGGCTCGGGGCCTGGCCTCGGAAGCTCTGATGGAGTTTAGGACCCGCAGAGGCGCGGCCACCTTCCTCCGGGCGTGGCCACAGCGCCAGCCGGGCTCTGGGCGAGGTGCCCGCTTCGGGCTGTGGGACAGACGCTGTGGTCCCCGTGCAAGGATGGGGAAAGGCTCTCCGGGCTGGCCCGAGGGCACACGTCGCTCGGGCTGGGAGCCACGGCTCGTGTTGCTGGGCACCCGGGCGGCCTGCCCTGTCTCCGGCCCCCAACGCGGGTGACTGCTCGCCCGCATTGGTGTCGGCCGCCGCGACATGCCTCTCGTGACGGACACCTTGTCATTATCCCTCCTGGCGTTCCTCCCGTTAATTTCCTGGGGGCTGTTCCACTGGATAGATGCGTTGAGCATGCTATGGCTCTCTCTACACACGGAACGGAGCCGCCTTTGAACAGGCAGCCGGCTAATTGCCGGTAATTGGCGCTCTGACGCGAGGCAGAATGGCCGTGCAGCATTCCACGCGGCAGTCAGTTAACAAATTCGCCGGTTCGGGCTGCAGGCATGCCCTCCGTGGCAGCGGCGGGCCGCGGCTCACCGTGGATAGATTTTTAAAAACACACACCGCTAAGAAGTGGTGACGTCTCCCCCTTTCCTCACGGGCGGGGCAGCACGGCGGGAAGGGGTGCCGGCGGGTGCGTGGGTCTGGAAGACAGGAGATGCTGGGGGCGGGGCTGGGAGCGGGAGGGCCGGCCTCGGCTGCTCTGCTGGGGGCCTGAGAGGCCCTGAGTGAGGTACCTCCCCACCCCTTGTCCGTGGTCTGGGGGCACCCGTGGCCCTGGCCTTCTGATGGTAATTAGGTGGCGTCTGCCCTGGGCCTTCCATTCGGGTCTTGCCACCCTAAGGAGCTCTGGGGAGAGGTGGGGTGAGGTTACCTGCAAGGCCCCCTGCCACAGCCGAGAGCAGTGGGACTGGGGAGGGTCATCCTCCCCGGGTTCCGTGCCCATTCTGATCCCCGCTTTGAGGAAGGCATGGCGGACGGCACCTGGAGACGCGGGGGAGCAGGTGCATTGGCTAATGAGGTGATGGGGGGCCTGGCATGGATGAGACAGGAGCATCTTCCATCTGGAACAACAGAGGCCCCCAATTCCTACGTGGAAGCCCCAACACCCAGCCCCTCCGAACGTCACTGTGTTTGGAGAGGGGGCCGTTAAAGAGGTGGTTCCGATAGAAGGGGCATGAGGGTGGCCCTAATCCAGTCTCACTGGCGTTTATGAGAAGAGGAAATTTGGCCCGGCTGGTGTGGCTCAGTGGTTGAGTGTTGACCTATGAACCTGGAGGTCACGGTTCTATTTCTGGTCAGGCCACATGCCCGGGTTGTGGGCTCCATCCCCAGTGGGGGGACATGCAGGAGGCAGCCGATCAATGATTCTCTCTCATCGTTGAGGTTTCTCTCTCATCGATGTTTTTATCCCTCTCCCTTCTCTCTTTCTAAAATCAATTAAAACATATCTATATATAAAAGCCTAAGCAACTGTTATGACCCTACGACCAGCCGGTAGCTATGATGCACACTGACCACCAGGGGCAGGTGCTCAACGCAGGAGCTGCCCCCTGGTGGTCAGTGTGCTCCCACAGCCTACCTCCTGCGGCCAGCCAACCTCCCGGGCCCGAGCGGATCAGCCCTATTGGAACGGTGAGACGGGCCCTGAATGGCCCGATTGCGGGCCAGGCTGAGGGACCCCACCTGTGCACGAATTCATGCACTGGGCCTCTAGTTTAAAAAATAAAAAGAAGAGGCAGTTGGGACACCCAGAGCCATGAGGCATGCGAGCTGTCGGGGGAAGGACCCCGTGAGAGTGCAGCAGGGAGGAGGCCGTGCCAAGGAGAGGTGCCTCGAGAAGCCTACCCGGCCGACAGGTGCCTTGATCTTGGACTTGGAGCGTCCAGAGCTGTGAGAGTGGATTTCTGACCTTTAAGGCCTGCCCAGTCTTAAAGGTCAGAAAGTTTTGTTGGGTGTCTGAGCAGACGTGTGCAGTTCATGCCAGCAAAGCCGTCAGAGTGGGGTGGGAGGGGTGTGGGATGAATCTGTTAGCCAAATCCAGAAAACCAAAGGCAACAGCCCCCTTCGAGCTCGAAAAGCCTCGTTTTAGGACAGAGAACAGGAAGCTCCAGGCGCAGGCATGGGGGCAGCCACCCAGAGTGCAGTCCGTAGCAGAGGCATGTGGATGGGAGTGGGGGGCCTTGTCCTGTCTGCCAGTCAGTGAGCAAGTGCCACGGGGGCCTCCGGGGAGGGCGCTCCTTGGTAATTTGCAAACGAGCCATCTCAGCTCCCATTTAAAAAAAAATATTTTTATTGATTTCAGAGAGGAAGGGAGAGGAGAGAGAGATAGAAACATCAATGATGAGAGAGAATCATTGATCGGTTGCCTCCTGCACACCCCCTACTGGGGATCGAGCCTTCAGCCCAGGCATGTGTCCTTGACTGGAATCAAACCTGGGACCCTTCAGTCCGCAGGCCTATTCTCTATCCACTGAGCCACACCGATCAGAGCTCAGCCGCCATTTTAACGGAAGACATAGAGGTGCGCGTTCATTCCCATGTCTTCCTCCCTGGGCATGCAGGACAGGGACGTTTTAAACGTGGGAGTCCATGCCGTGCCCTCGAGGTCACTGCAGCCTGTCCCAGGCTGTGGATGTGCTCAGGGAGCCAGCCAGTCTGTGACGGACACATTCCTCAGCACTCGGTCCTCACTTCTTTCTGCCCCATAGCTCCGGCACAGCATTAAAAAAATAATAATAATAACTGTTTTTATTTATTTTTATTTTTTTGTTAATCCTCTCATGAGGATGTGTTTCCATTGATATTTTAGAGAGAGTGGAAGGGAGGGGGAGAGACAGAGAGAGAAACATCGATGTGAGAGAGACACGTCGATTGGTTGCCTCCTGCACGCACCCTGACCAGGGCTGGGATCAAGCCTGCAACTGAGGCACCTGCCCTTGACCGGAATCGAACCCATGACCCTTCAGTCCGCGGACCCACACTCAATCCACTGAGTCAGACTGGCTAGGGCTCTGGTCCATAAGTTTAAAAGAATTTAATTTTCTTTTAATTTATGAAGCAAAGGAGCAATTAACTCCTCAATTATGCGGCGCAATGTCGCTGTTTCCAGGCTCGCTGAACCTGGTTGTGGACAAACACGATGGACACGTGATGGTTTGCGCACGGGCCTGGGTCACACGGTGCTGGGCGCCTTGGTCTTCCTGGGTGTAGCCTGGGTCCGGCCTCCACCCCTGAGCGCCTTCCCCTCTGGCCAGCGGGCAGTTTGTGGAGGTGGATGGTACGTGCTTGTGTCTGAATTACATATGCAGTACGTGGGCACTTCTCGGGCGGGTAATGTGTTAGTAGAGATAATTACGGCATTAGAAGGAAATTGACAGGTTTAATCATTTTGTGCCTAAACAGATTTGTTTTCCAACAATTTCGAATCCATTGACATTTCACACAGCACGGCAATGGTCTCACCATTGTGACTCCCCTCCCCACCCCCTCCCGCCATGGAGGGTGTAATTAGCTCATCACAATATATTTTTCTCACATCAGATGGCAGCTTTATCGGAAGGGCCCAGATGTCGGTACTCCCGGCCATATTATTCTGCCTCGTCTTTCCTCCAAGGACGGGGACAGAGCACATGAGGAAACCTTCTGTCTGCAGTTGGCCAAGCTGCCCCAGGCCCTGACCCCAGTCCACTGAGGCCTGAGTGTCCTGCCCCCTCCCTGTCCCCTGAGTTGGTGGCCCAGTGCTGGCCTGGGTGGCCTGTCCCTGTGTCCAGCCAGCCAGGCCAGGGGGAGGCATCTGAGCTCAGATCTGACCAGGGCACCCCGAGAACCTCATCGTGGGCGGGTTTCTGTATGTACCATAAACAAACCCCCATCATGCTGCCACGACATTCCCGCATGGCTCTGGATGGCGAGTGTGGGTCCTTGAGGAAGTCCTGGGAGACTGAGAGTTAGTGGCGGTGATCGGTCCGTGATGACATTCATGAAGGTGAGTTACAGGTGGAAACTCAAGATGGCATTGAGGCCTTGTCATCCACACAGAGGGATCTTTCTCTACTCAGAAAAGGAACCCCGGGCCCAGCTGGCGTGGCTCTGTGGTTGAGCGTCTACCTATGAACCAGGAGGTCATGGTTCCATTCCCGGTCAGGGCACACGCCCGGATTGTGGGCTTGATCCCCAGTGTGGGGCGTGCAGGAGGCAGCCGATCCATGGTTATCTCTCATCATTGATATTTCTATCTCTCTCCCTTTCTCCCTTCCTCTCTGAAGTCAATAAAAATATATTTTAAGAAACGAAAAGGAACCCTTGCACCTGGAGAAAGGATTGAAATAACACACCAGAGTATACATCCTTCCCGTCTCTCGCCTCCTCCCCCAACTCCCACCTCCTGAAGTCGCTCGCTCCTCTTCCTGATTTTTTCTGGACTCATCTGGGCGTATACACGTGCATTATTCCATAGGTGTCAGTCGTGTTTGTTATTCCGTGTCCTGCTCACTTCCCTTTCAGCGTCACGTAGCAGGGACAACGCTCCTTACCCACCCCCTTGGCAGTGTTTTATTGGGTGGCTGCCCAATACTTCATTTAATCGCACCTCTCTGCGTGGAGCCAAAGCCTTTGCCGATGGTGACGGAAGGGCGGATGCCTTCTGATGCTGGGAGGGCTTCAGAGAGGAGGTGGCATTTGCTAGAGGGTTCCGAGGAGTGTGCTGGAGCTGGTGGGGTGAAGTTTGTAAGGTTGTTGATGACAATTTAATTGGGAGGGAAGCCACGTAGGATGCAGCGAGGCTGAGGGAGCCTCAGTGGACTCAGGGGGAGACTGGAGCAGGCTCGCACGTCCCTGCTGCCTGGAGGAACCTCCTCCGAGGGCTCACCCTGCCGTTGGAGACGGGGCCACATTCCGGCCTCCACAGTCTAACGTAGGTGTGGGTGGGCTCAGGGGACCACCTGAGCATGGTGGGTTGCAGCTGGAAGACATGCAACTTGTACAAATGACCAAATGCTTTAGCCAAGGGATCCCAGCATGCCAGGAGAGAGAGAGAGAGAGAGAGAGAGAGAGAGAAGAGAGAGAGAAGAGAAAACCCACCCACTTGCTGGAAACCCTGGCGATTGCCCGGAGAATGTTGCGGGGGGCGCCCGCCGGGTGGCATGTCAGCTCCTGATGGAAACCCGGGTTGGCAGGCCCCGTGCGGAGCGCGAGTGCCTGTCGCCTGCCAGATCGCATTTGGATTGAGCGGCTGGCACTCCTCGAGCCTCGCTTTAATAGGATTGAAAGAAAAGAAATGTTACTTTTCATCGCACCAGACAACAAAGAGAAACGGGGAAAGGAAAATATTATTTCGTTTGAACAAATTACCGGGAGACCCTCTGGGGCGCTGTCAGGGAGTTCGATGAGGAAAAGCACTTCAATGCCCTTCCATCAGACTTCATGTTTAACTGCGATTCTCCTCTCGGCTCAGATGTGTGGGGAGGGTCCAAAGACAATTAGCGCCCACCTCAGACACGGCATTCAGATTCCACCCGCCCGCGCTGGCCCCGCAGGAAGCGCTAATGCCTAGGACGCGCCCCCACGGGGCAGAGAGTTCAGGATTCTTATAAAAACACAGAGGCTGATTCCATTTCGGGGTCTCCACAGACCCCCTGGTGTCACTGCGGTAAGTGTTATGAATGTTGTTTTAAGTATTATAATAGCCATCCCTCCTGACAGGCAGCATCACGCCCCCCCCCGCCCCCGCCCCCAGGTGGTGTTTGCCTCTGACACCACGCAACTGTTTGCTTTTCCCACAGTAAACCCTCTGCTCCCAGCTGCTTCAGCAGCCACGGAAAAGCGAGGACACGGCGCACTGCGTAAGGTGCTTCCCATGGCCCTAGAGTGAGGGGCGAGCCGTGATGGGGGGCTGGGCGGAGGAGTGGACCCCCCCTTCCTTCCCCTTCTTTTCCCCCTGAAAAAAATATTTTTATTGAATTCAGAGAAGGGAGAGGGGAGAGAGATAGAAACGTCAGTGATGAGAGAGAATCTTGGGTCGGCTGCCTTCTGCACGCCCCCTACTGGCGATCGAGCCTGCAACCCGGGCACGTGCCCTGATTGGGAATCGAACCTTGACCTCCTGGTTCATAGGTCCACGGCTCAACCACTGAGCCACGTGGACCGGCCCCCTTCTTTGTTGTGTGTGTATGTGTTTGATGGTTTGTCCACGTTCTTAAGGAGGACTGCTGTGGCTGTGGCGGCTGCGTGCATTTCATGGTCATAAGTATCACGCCAGGCCTTTCTCCCAGCGAGCACTGGGCGGCCAGGCCCCGGGCCTCCTCCTGGCGGGCCCCTGGGACCCCCGTATTCCGGTCACAGACTGGTTTCTGCGCCTCAGGATCCAGAGCGCCCCGTGTGCTCTCTGAGTGGGCTCTCCGCAGCCTGCTCCATGGAAGCCACATCTCACTAGGTTTTATGAAGGTGAAACTCTTCTACCCTCCTGCGGGGTACCCGGGGGATGGGGACGCATGGCAGCTTATCAGGTTTTTGCCTCTGGCCAGCAACTGGGGGCGTGGCTAGTGGTTAGGGGCGTGGCCATAGAGCAGGGGCATGGCCAGTAACCTTGTGGGAGGTTTAGCCAGTGACTGGGGGCGTGGCCAGAGACCAGGGGCGTGGCCAGTTATTGTGGGGGCGTGGTCAGTGATGGGGGTGTGGCTGCAATGCCCTGTGAGAGGCGTGTGGTTCAGAACTGGGGTTTCGGTCTCTGAGGTGAGAAACCAGCGCGGGGCCCTGCTTTAAGCTGTGGAAAGACTGCGTGGCTACCCCGTGGAGGAGCTCAGCAGGGAGCAGGAGTGGGAGCGCCGGCCCCGTGTGCAGCCACTGATGTTCTGGCCAGAGAGGTGGTGCGTGGCCGTGGCCGTGGCCGTGGGTGAAGGTGGTCAAGGTGCACCTGGAGAGGCAGGTGGCCATGCCCGCTGGGAAAGTGCTTTAGGTTAGGAAGATGGGGGCACCGAGTGACTCATGCCTCTGAGTTCCTACAGGGGTCCACCTCTGCCTGTGCCCCCCCTGCTGTGTCCTTCCCCGGGGGAGGGCCTCTTGCTTCCCAGGACTGACCCCTAGGGGGTCTGTCTCCTTCCCCCAGACAGTCCCTGAGGAAGGAAGAGCAGGCCTGGCTGGGCTCCCCATCGCCCCGCCCTCCATGTGTTACCTTACTCATTCTCTAGCCCCAGTTTCCCCAGCTCCTCATGGGGAAGGGATGGGAGTAGCTCAGCTAGCCCGACCCTTCCTCCCCCCTGTCCCTCCCCCGCCCCCTCCCTCTCCCCCACACCAGCCCGTCCTCCAGCCACCACTCCGAGGTCCCCCAGGCCCGTGGGGTAATTGAGCGCCAGCCTTAGTTACAGACCAGGGCCAGTAGGTAGCTGATTGTCCGGTCCTCGGTGGGCACCTGGTCCTCGGGTGGGCGCTCGACAGGTTCCCGTGATGGGGACGGGGTGGGGGGGGCGGGGAAGGAGGGGGCTGGCGGATAATTAAAACGCCCTGAGGGCCCGGTCTGGTCCGCTCGGTGCAAGGGGCCTCCCGGTGCCTGGTCAGCAGGCTTGTGTGTGCACGACCCGCTGGAAGGTGGGCGCTGGGAGGGCGTGGGGGCTGCTTGGTCAGAGCATCCCAGTGCCCGGCTGTGGGGTGAATGAACGTCCAGTCTCTCTCTCTCCTCTCCCGTGGAGAGGCAGCGCCGTGGTGGCTCCGTCGCCTGGGTCTCTCCCACTCCCTGCATCCCAGGGACCATCAAGGGATCCCCAGAAGTATTGCTCAGATCAAGGGGAACCTCCCGGACTCCCAGGTGTGCTGGGTCGTAGAGGAAGAGGGGCAACAACGGTTTTGTCTGCAACACACATACACACGCACACACACACTCGCATGCGGCACACATGTGCACACACACTCATGCATGCACACGCACATGCATGCACACACATATGTGTGCACACACACACGCCCTCTGTCCCTACCCAAACCAGATGAACATTTGAACGCCACAGCATTTAGCTCCAGCCCTGGCACGGCCGGAGAATGACCTGAAAACCTGCATATTCCAGGGAACAAAAGGTCCTTGCGTGGCCTCCCCGAGCAGGGCCTCGGCCAGGGTTATCTGAAGGCCGCCTGGCAGGGGGGGGGGGGGGGGGGGGAGGTGGCGGGAGGGTTCTGGGCCTCTCCTCCCTCCAGGGCCCGGTGCCTGCTGTGGGAGCCCCTGCCCGCTCCTTGGCACAGGCAGCGAGGCCCAGCCTCCGGCCCGCAGCCGCGCACCAGGCGAGCGGAGCCGAGCGGAGGGGGAGTGGGCCTGCTGAAACAAACTCTATTTTCTGCTCGGCTGTGGCGAGGGCTCCCGCGGCCGCAGGCTCACGGAGTGAAGCAATTTCAGGCTGCATGAGTGTCTGCTTTTCCCTGGAGCAGAGACGAAAACCCCGCAAGCCCTTGGTTTCTCTGCCTTAATATCCTGTTCTGGAAAGTGCGGGGAGGGGAGAGGGCCCTTAGCCAATGGGAGGGGCTCTTCCCTGTGCGCATGGGGCTGGACGGAGGAGAGAAGCGGGGGGGGGGGGGGGGCGGGGGGTAGCGGAGAGGGGAGCCTGGAGGGGCGCCTCTGGGGGAGGGAGAGGACCTTGTCCCTGGAGGGGCCCTGTGTGGGCGGCCACTGCCCACAGAGACCCCCATTCCTGTCTCGGGGTGTTTGCTGGGACTGGTGCCACCTTCAAAGGCCTTGGACAATGGCGTGCAGGCTTCCTGCCCAGAGGGGCGAGGAGTTCGGAATTCTGTTGCTGTGTTTGGTCTCTGTCATCCCACAGCTCCGGCACTGGGCCCTGTCCCTTCCTGCCGCCGCCCCCACGGTGCAGGTGTCCGGCTCACGTCCAGGCCAAGCAGGCTCGGACCTTCTCCCCACCTGAGAGCAGGTTCAGAAGCAGCGCTGGGAGCTGGGAGCTGGGAGCTGGGTCTCCAGAAACCAGAGAGGCTGTTGGGGCTCAGAAGGGCCCCCCCCCCCCCATCCCCATCACCTAGGAGGGAGCTAGAAATACAGCATCCAAGGCCCCCCAGCCCCCCCACCCCCACCCCCGTCCTGTCCAACCGGAATCTGCATTTTAAAGACAGGCCACCAGGGCAGGCGGGAGGGAGGGAGGAGGCCGGCACCTTTGCTGCAAACACAGATGCCCGGTGTCCCATCCCAGCGCCCTGATGCTATGACCCCTGTGGCGTGTGCCTGTCCTGGCTCGGTGCCCCCCGGGTAAAGCGGGACCCTCCCTTAGGCTGCTGACCGGGTTGGACGTAATGGTGTGTAACGTATGCCATCCTCAGCCCACAGCCCAGGCGGGGAGCACGCGGGGCGAGGGCTGGCGCTGGGAGGGAGGCTGGGTTTGCGCTGGGCTTGTCAGAGGGGCTTCACGGGGAGCTGAGTCCCAGCAGGACGCCCTGGGGATTATCAGGTGGAGGAGGGGGCTGGGGAGCCTGTGTGAATGCTGGTGGTAGCCATGTTTTTAAAGTTAAAAAAAGTAACGTGTTAAAGGCAAGGGAAGCCCCTGGGATCGCAAATGAGGGGCCCGCAAATGAGGGGCCCGGCTTCTCTCAGCAGATCCACCTTGTGAGGGCGGCTGGGGGCGGGGTGAGCCGCTGTTCCTTTCCCAAGGGGGGGGGGGAGCATCGGGCCCAGGATGGCCCCTGGCAGAGGCTCCCAGCCCTGGGCCGAGGAGGTGGGAGGAGGCGCCCCGGCATCTGGGCCTCCTGGCAGCTGAGTCAGCCTGTGATTAGCAAGTGGGGCGGGAAGAGGTGCTAAAAAGAAGCCTTCCCTCCTCCTCCTCCTCCTCCTCCTCCTCCTCCTCCTCCCCTGGCATGTTTTGAAGGGAGTTCAGTTATGAGACGATTAAAATGTTATTTTGATAATTAAGCCCACAGCTGTTCCGAGGGCAGCAGGGGCAGGCGGCGTGCAGGCGGCAGAAGGCTCTGGAGAAAGCAAGCAGGCGGGGAGCGTGGTGGAGGGAGAGTGGGCACCAGGCCTGGGGAAGGGCCGGCTGGAGGGCCGAGGGCCACCCCACTCATCATGTCCGAGGTGGCTTCTGGGTGACTGGAGGGGACAGTGGCTCAGGAGGCCCCTTACGTGGGTCAGGGTGACCTCCTGCCCCCCCTCAAAGTGTCAGAGAAGGTAGCCGACAGCGATGCCTAGATGGGTGGTTCTCAAAGTGGGGTCCAATGGGGCCCACCAGCACCGGGCTTTGCACACAGCGGGCTGCTGACACATAGTTTCTGAATGAGTGAACAGAAAGGACACATAGTAGGTACTCAGTAAATGGCGAATGAAGCAGGAAAGGGGCCAGCCAATGCCTGTTGAGCAAATGAATGCATGACTAGGGAGGGAGGCTCAGGGCCTTCCTTCTTGGATAAGCTTGGAAAAGCTCTGCCTGAGGAGGGCCCCTCCAGACCAGACTGTCTGTCCACCCCTCCCCTCAGCCCTCCTGCTCTCACCCACCAGTTCCTGCAGGCTGTGCCCAGCCAGGCCTCTGAGCCTCTTGCCCGCCCCTCGCCCGGCTGTGTCAGGGGTGGGAACAGTTGTACAGGGGGTGGTAGGGATGGTTGGGGTGGCCTCCTGGGGAGAAGCAGGAGGGAGCCCGCCCTGGCCCCGGGCCCCTGGTGTCTTGGCCGTCTTTGCATCTGCAGAATCCTTTCAACTCCGCGGCCATCGTTCGGCCCTGGTCTGGAGTCGGCTTCCAGAACAGCTGTTTCCTCCTTGGTCAGGACACTCCCCAAAGAGGGCGGACGTGCAGAGCGTTCCCGATGCCATCCAACGGGCTGTCTGCATTCAGTGCAGGGACGTGGTTGGGGAGGAGTGTGTGGTAATTAAGCATACTGTTTTGGAGCAAAATGTAGCAAACTATTTCACTCTCCATTAGCAAAGCACCTCTCTGGATTCCCCATGAGGAAGGGAGGGAGGGAAGGAGAGAGAGAGAGAGAGAGAGAGAGAGAGAGAGAGAGAGAGAGAGAGAGAGAGAGAGAGATATTAAAGAAACAGCTCAATAGCCATTCAACATGATTACTGGAACCATGAGGGGTTTGATTTCCTGCTCTCTTGCGCTCTGTGACCACAGCGAAGTCTCCTACCCTCTCTGAGCCACAGCCTTCTGGTCTGTGAGACGGCATAATCCCACCCTCTCGCGGGGCGCTGTGGGGATCACACAAGATCGTGAAGGGAAGGCAGGGTGCCCAGCACGCAGTGGCCCTCCCTGCGTTGAGGCCCACCGTGGCCCGGAGGAACAGCGGGGCTGCGTGCTTTATGTTCTCTTGGTCCGGGCCTTGTCACCCTGAAAGACACACCTTGCAGACCCGACCCCTACCTGCCTGAGGGGGGACATTTGTCATTCATTCATGCATTTGGGCCGACCATCGCTGTATTTGATACTGCAGGGCCGGAGAGCAGGGGGAGGGAGGGAGGGAAACAGGGACAGACCCCTCCCTGGGAGGAGCCAAAGCTTTACAAGCAGCACAGCGGTCAGGCCTTTTAAAGTTGCAAGAGCGCAGACCCAGCCTCAAACTGGCTTACGGAACCAGGGGATGGGGCCACTGGGCCTCGAACAGGAAGTTCTCAGGCCCAGGTGGGCCCCCTCATCAGGAGGGGGGAGTCCCCAGATAGTAGGACAAATCGCCACAGTCCCTGCAGGCTCTTATCCCAGTAGCTCAACAACCCCCATCTGAAAATGGTCTCTGATTGGCCAGGCCTGTGTCACATGTTCATCTCTGAACCAATCACCTTATCCAGAAGCATGGAGAACACTGATTGGCCAGGCCTGGATCCATGGTCATCCCTGAACCAATCACCTTATCCAGAAGCATGGAGATCACTGATTGGCCAGGCCTGAGTCACATGCTCACTAGGGCGTCAGGGGTTGTTGGTAGGAGAAGGGAGGTAGAAGCCAGCAGGACTGAAATGAGGTTCCTTTGGGGGGGGGGGGGTAAGCCGTCTCTCCTGGTGGGACAGCAGACAAGTGGGAGGTCAGACGCTGGCCGACCACGGAGGGGAGGTGCTTGGGCCAAGACATGATGGATTCTGGTGGAGGCCCGTGGGCAGAGGGGCCCCTTGCCCTCTCCAGTTTCCCGACACCCCGTGCGCCTGGTTTTCTGGGGTCTGCACTGGACGTCCACCCTTTGGCCCCTCCCCAGCAGTCTCCGCGATAGTGCTCCCGGGTCTGACTCCCGTGGGGCCCAGTGAATGGTCATCAGACTCGGGCCTTGCGTTCCTTTGCACCCGCCCGGCAGCGTCCAGCCGGCTGTCTGGGCAGCGTGTGGTGTTTTCTGGGCGAAGCCCCGAGCTCACCCCGTCCCCGCTTTGTGGGATGAGTTGTCAGCCTCACGGGGGACTGCTCCGGGACCTCTGTCCCTCATTTTCGTCGCCGGGGGGATCCAGGCCGGGCTGGGAAAGGAAAAGCTTGGCAAATGCCATCTGAAGTCACCTCAGCGGCAGCCCCAGCAGGTGCGCTCGCTCAGCTCAGCTCCCCCGCAGGTGTGCGGTTCGGGCTGTCGGTGGCCGGGCCCGTCCCAGCCCTGCTGTGACTCGTTGCGTGATCTTGGGCAAGTCTCCATCTTCCTGGGCCTCGGTTTCCTCATCTGTCCACACAGGCACGTGAACAGTTTCCAGGGGGTGTATGTGTACACGGGAGTGATGCCATCGACTCTGGTGCCAGCCCTTTCTGTCCCCCTTGGAGACACCCCGTGAGCTGCCTCTCTCCCCGTGGCCGTCCCCTGTAGCCAGTGGGGGCTCGGACCCGCGGCCTGGAGATTTGTAGACTGGCCACGCCTCCCCTGGTCACCCCCCCTCGCCGCCCCTGCCCTCCGAGGCGGAGCTTGGCTGGGCCACCACCTCCCAGCGCTGGCCGCCGAGCCATTAGCCTCCCTCCTCACTGGCTGGGCATCAGCGCAGTAATCACTTTCAGATTTGCAAGCATTAAATATTTTAATTTAATGCCTTGGCTCCCTTGTAATTCATGCACTTAATTATATGATAATTACTCAAATGAAAGAGATACAGCTGCTGCAGCTCCGTTCGAGGGAAGACTGGGTTTCTAGTTGGACTGATTTGGGGAGGTGGGCGCCCCCCGAAGCTCTTCTCTGGGCTGTGTGCTCTGTAATAGCCCCTTCTCCCCCAACTAGTGCTGAAGCTGGGCTGGGGGCTGGGGTGGGGGAGCGGGTAACCTGCACCCATCTGCTCTAGGAACGGGGTGTGGGGCCCGCCCTGGCTGGGTGACCCTGGTTCCTGGGGGTGCTGCTGTGCAAACAGAGACCCGCTGACTGAAGCGTGGGGAGAGGGGGTCTTGGGGTCTCCATGCTGGTGGAGAACCAGGGAGTCTGTCTCCTTAGTGATGGGTGTCTCCTCTGAGCATCGCTACAGAGAGGGGAGAACCTGGGCCTTTTCCCACTGACCACGGGGTTGGCAGAGGCAGATGGGGAGGGCTGGTCTGGGTGGGTGGTGCTTCCTGCTGAGAGCCCCTTCTTTGTCACCCAGCCCCGCCTCTCCCCTCCTCATCGGTCCCCTCCTCCTGTCTTCCCTTCCCTTTTCTATTTTTTAAAATTTATCTTATTGATTTCAGAGAGGAAGGGAGAGGGAGAGGGAGAGAGAGAGAAACATCAATAAGAGAGAATCATGGATTGGCTGCCTCCTGCACGCCCCCTACTGGGGATCAAGCCCACACCCCAGGCCTGTGCCCTGATGGGGAATCAAACCATGACCTCCTGGCTCATAGGTTGACACTCAACCCCTGGGCCACGCTGGCCTGGCCCTTTTCTTTTTCTATTTTTCTCCCCTTTTTCTCTTTGACATTTAAAATAGTTGGTATTTTGCGAGAACACTAATGTGTTCTATTTGGCAAGTATTGCAGCTCCCCCCGACCCTCCCATGTTTTTGGAGACCCCGCTGGGTCTGATGCTGACCAGGGAGTGACTAGGGACCCTCTCCAGTTGGTGGCACCAGCAGATTTGAGGATCAGATGGCGTTGCCCTGGGCCAGGCCCTCCTTGGGGCTGGGCTGGTGGCCCAGGTCGAGCTAAGCCTGCTTCCTTGGGGAGAAAAGCCCTCTTCTCACCAAGAATCCAGCTGAGCCCGGCCGGCGTGCCTCAGTGGGTGAGCGTCAACCTGTGAACCAGGAGGTCACAGTTCGATTCCTGGTCAGGGCACATGCCCAGGTTGCCGGCTTGATCCCCAGTGTGGGGGGTGTGCAGGAGGCAGCTGATCCATGATTCTTTCTCATCATTGATGTTTCTCTCCCTCTCCCTTCCTCTCTGAAATCAATAATAACAACAACAAAATATTTAAAAAAAAAAAAAAGAATGCAGTTGAGCGCCAGTTAGAGTGGCACTGAGGCCGGGCAGGGCTCCGTGCTCTGGGTACAGCTCTGGAGAAGTTGAGTCAGGAGTGGGGAGCGAAGAATTTCCAACCAACAGTGAGTTCAGGCTCCTGGACGTCTCTGGGCCTCTAGGTGAGGGTCCCCCAGGTGCAGGGGGGCGGCTCGCCGCGCTGGGCCCGCACTGGGCGCATGTGCAGGCCTGGGAGCTGGGTGGCGGTCTTGCAGGAGGGCGCGGGCACGGGGAAGGGGGGCCCGCGGTCCGCCCCGCGCACACAATCTAGCTCGCTTACAGCAGCTGCGGCGCCGTGCTGCTAGATTAAAAGCAGCAACCAGCCCCGGAATGGAGTGTATTAGCTCGCCCGCTGGGCCGCGCTGGGGAGAGGCCCACACAGCTGTCATCTAGGCCAAGTTTCCACCCGCCGCCGCCAGGGCTGGATGGAACTCGAGAAAAGTTAGCTCTCTAAGCGAGGCGGCCGCTGTGCATCGGGAGCCGGGAGGGGCGGGGGAGCTGGGGGTTAGGAGGCAGGAGGAGGTGGGGATTGGTGGGGGTCCTGCCCGGACCAGGACTTCGGCCAGGAACCCAGGCTGCTGCCACGGCCCAGGCAGGCGACCTCCCAGCCTTCCTCTGGGCCTTGCTCCGGGCGGCTGGCGGGGGAGTTGGGCGAATGAGAAGGACATCCAGGGGTCCCACATTATGTCCCGAGGGCCCCCTTGCTCAGCGCCCCGGGGCCATGCCCGGGCTCCCTGGCTAAGATGACAGGGTGGCTCTCCGGCTTGGGGCCACACAGGTCTCCCTTGTTCCAGTCGCGTGCTGCCGCCGACCTCGGTTTCCTCCCGGCTTTTTTACTTTGATTTTTATTCTTCTAAGGGGTGCCTTCTCCTCTTAGGAGACAAGTGGCTCTTGGCAGGGGCTGGCTCCGGCCCCTGAGTCTGCTGGAGGCTGGGGGAGGGATGTCCATTGTCACAGATGCCACTTGACCACTGGAAGCCCATCTGGACACAGCATCCTTAGAACAACCAGAATGCCACGGGCAAACCGAGTATGTTCTTTCCTCCCTTCCTCCCCCACTCCCTTCCTCCTATACTTTTTTTTTTTTTTAATATGTCCTTATTTTGCAAAAAAAGCAAAATGGAGGGGTTATATGAGTCTTTACCAAAAAAGAGAGAAATACATGCAACTAAGCTGCCACGACGAGGATGACTAGACCCAGTGCAGCAGGAGCTCGCGCTGGCAGTTGTGTGCGGTGCCTCAGAGCGATTCTCCCGTGAACACACGTTCCCTGCATCCTCGCTGAGCAGCCCGTCAGCTGTGTGTGCGTGTGTGTGTGTGTGTGTGTGTGTGTGTGTGTGTGTGTGTCTTGGGCGGGGGGGGGGGGGGCGCTGTAAATAGCAGGTGCACTTGATCACTGAGGCAGCACAAACCCAGGCATGGAACCTGCTGGCGATGCTGCCGGCGTCACATCCCCTGGGACGCTCTGCTGTCGGGACGAGGCCTGGCTCCCGAGCCGCCACGCCATCGCGCCCTCTGCCCGTCAGGGGCTGGGCCACGAGCTCCGCTGGCCGATGCCAGGACCCGAGGCTCCCGAGCAGAGGTGGCGACGGCGGCATCTTTCCTGACGCGCAGTCGGGTCTCAGGCGTTTGCCTGGGTTCAGGGCCGGCCTCGCAGGTGGGATGGGTGGGGCCCGGCTGCAGGCCGGGGCGAGCGGGGGTGCAGGCCGATGCCGTGGGCGTGGTGCACCCTGGTCCTGGGCTGTGGGTGGGGCAGTGCACAGGTGTAGAGGCCAAGGCCCCTTGGCGCTGAGTCCCGGCGGCTTCTCCTCCTGGCCGCGGGGACCCAAGGAATGCAAATGAGCAATTAGGTCCAATTCCTCTTGTATCTTTAAGCGTTCGAGAATGCATGTACAGGCCAGGTCTGTTCCACAAACTCTCGGCTCCCCTTGCATACCTCCCACGCCGGGGAGCTCACCCCCAGGCTGCAGTTACAATCTACAGTTTTCTGCAGTTACAGGCTGCAGTTACAATCATCTACAGTTTTCTTGGCCCCAGTTTGGAAACGCTGTCCTTTTTTTGGACAAAGACTTTCCTCTTCTGGGGAGAGCCCCAAGAAGAGACCATAGCCGCCCCCGACCGGTCGCTCACCAGGTGCCAGACATCGTGCCGAGCCCTGCACACACCTGCCTCCTGCCTGCCTCCTCCCGAGACCGAGGGGCAGGTATTGTTTTGCCTTCTTTTGACAGCTGAGGAGACGGGAGGTCAGGGAGGTGACTAGCAGAAGGGTCAGGCGGATCGTGGTGGGCAGGCGGGGACCACGATTACATCTTTCTGGCGTCAAAACTCGTGACCTTACTCAGTGCCCTTCCCAAGCGAGCTCAGCACCCGCCCGCGGTTCTCTGCGTGCTGTTCTTGCTTTCTCCCCTCTCAGGCTCAGTTCTGCCCAGCAACGTTCTAGCCGCACGATACGGGGCGCATGTGTAGGGCCCTGACCTTTTAGCCAGGGGTGACCTAGCCAGTTCCTCCCAGCACCGGGAGCCGGTAGGGAAACTTCAGGGTGTATAGTCTCTCAGATTCATAAAACTACTAATCTGATAAACCGGTGATTGTAATTTATCCACATACAGCAGAGCATGTGCCTGAATTGCCCACCGGGACTCAGGCCGGTAGAAAATAGCCCGCAATTACCAGGAGCTGGGCGAGCTGGGCCGCTGCAGCCCCGCGGTCTTGGAATTAGGAGGAAGAATGAATGCAGCCAGCATGCATCCATTTTCAGCAAGTGCTGCATGGATTATTAAATTTATTATCAATAAAGTTATTCATTGGGACCCTCTACCGCACTTAATGCACCTGAAGTGAGAAATTAGACGTGGGTTTAATTCTGGCGACGGCAGAAGATTCCTGTGCAGCAAATTTGCGGTAATAGGAGAAAGTTAATACCCGGCAAAAAGGAATCAATTTAGCTCTTGCTATTATATTTGGGGAGAACAGGTTGGTGTTCCTTCCTTTTTTATTATAAAAAGCATACAGAGGCACTTGGATCCCTGGTTCCAGTATTGCTTTCAAAGAACATTTAAAGGGAAGTTATGCATTAGGGATAACATGCAAAATGTGAATGATGTATGCATGTAATGTCTCTATGCATTTATATCTATCTATAAAATATGAACATATATATATACATATATATATATATATATATATATACACACACACACACACGCATATATATATATATCTGTGCATCTCCATCCATCCATTCATGCACACACAAAGTTAGTTATATGATGTACTGGTGAATATTTAACAATGAGCTGTCTACAAAAAAAAAGTCTGCCTTGTCGCGTTTGCCCATTTCTGTGGTGTAAATACTCCCACTGCTGAGTTTGAGCTGCCACTGTGACTGCGCTGAGCATGGGGCTAAGGAAAGAAGCAGGTCACATTGGCTCCTGCACGCCGCTGTTTTCCATCTGCACGGGTCACATCCTGTCTGTGATTTAAGGAGAAAGAAGAAAGGAGATGTCAGTTTCACCCATCAGTTTGAGCCCTCAGTTTCCTGTGTGTTTCTCTCGGGGACCCATCTCCTTTGGCGAACTTGCATTGTATTTTATGCACATACAGAGCAGGCCTCCTCCCCGGGAAAAAGGGTGGCTTTATCTTCATTAAATTCCAAACGACAAAAGGCAAAACCTCCAGGAGGGAGAGGGAAGGCGAGGCGGAGGCAGGAGGGGCTCGGCTTCCGGGGCATCAGAAACGCGGCGCGTCTTCCTTCGGCGCAGGGTGGACTTGCCTGGGTTTTCATCCAGCCATTGTTCATGTTTACCCCGCGCCGGCACACGGCGGCGCGTCCGGGGAATCTCAGCCGTTGGAATATACATGAAAAGAGTTCCGTTCCACTTTCAGAAGGTCCCCGGATGGCTCGGACGAGGCCCCGCGGCCCCGCGGTGGAGCCGGCGCCGCATTCTTATTCCTCGCCACCCCCCGCACCCGCGGTCGCGTGCGCGCTCAGACCAAATGAAAACTTGACAGTGAGCCTTTTGATTTGCGGGGAAACCTCCACCGTGCTGCGCGAGGGAAGGGAAGGAGGCCAGACCCGGCTGCATACTGTGGCGAGCTTGAAATCCCAGCCCCACCGCCGCGCCGGCTGATTGGAATCCTTGGACGCCGCGTCCAGGAACTGGGCTGCGAGAGGTTGGCTCCCAGCTCCTTCTGCCTTTTTGAAAGAAACACCGGCAGCGGGGAGCGCCACTTGAGGCCTGGGTTTCATCTGTCCAGGCAGCAAGGACGCGCGGAAGCGACTGCTAAGCCTTCCCAAAATGCTTAGGGCCCCTGCCTAGGAGGGGACTCCAGTGGGGGAGTGAGGGGCGGGCGCGATGGCTCCGGGGACGGCTGCCACTCCTGACACGGCCCTGGCACTTGCAGGCCGCGGTGCTGTTGCTGTTTTGCTCGTGGCCAGCCTGCTGCTTGGGGGGCAGCGGAGTTGGAGGCGCAAACAAAGCCGCTCGGCACCCATCTTCTGCGTGCTCCCCCCTCCCCCCTCCCCCCCCCCCGGGCTGCAGGGACAGGGTGCTGTTCTTCTGGGGACGCCTTTCACCCTGGCCAGGTCACCACAGCATTGAGGGGGCCAGAGGCTGACCTTGAACTTACGGATGTCCCTGTGGCGAATCCGTAACCAGCCTCGTTCTGTTTGTTGGGGGAATGTCTATGGGTCACGTAGCTGGGGTTGGGGGGAGTCTCCATGTCACTGGCCGTGGTGTGAAGATGCTCCTCGTGGGTGAGGGGCCCTGAGGGGACATCCCTGTGACGGGCAGGGTCTCCGGTGCCTTCGCCCAGCGGCGTCCTGACGAATCGCGTGCGGACAGGAGACTTGGCTCAGAGGCACAGATGATGGGGCGGGACCCGGTCAGCAGGGCAGGGGTCCAGGGCGTGCCGTCCGTGGGAGGACACGTCGCTGTCAACCTCTTTTTCCCGGAGAGGATGTGACGTCCTGGTGTTTTAAGTGGGGAAGGTGCGTGCGCGTGGGGGAGAGGTGGTCAGCACTGCGGAGACGGGTGGTGGTGGAGCAGTTTCTGCAGCAGGGAGAGCCTGGGAGGACGTGGCCGGGCCTCCCGGTAAGACGGGGGCAGCGGGGGCTCTCTGGCCACCTGGCCCTGGCGGATACTCGTGCCCGCCCTCCCTCATGGCCAAGGGCCCCTCTGCTCTGCCTTCTGTCTTCTTACTTCCCGTGTGCTCGGCCCACGGGTCCCTTGACTCAGAGGCGCCCGCCCACCTGGGCTAGTTTTCTCCGGCGACCTGACAGATGCGCCCGTGTGTCCGCGCACTGAGGGGGAGGGACAGAGCAGGAGAGGGCCTGCCGAGGGTGCAGCCCTGGCTTCGGTCCTTTAGTGGAGGGAGGCTGCCGTGAGGGCGGAGACCTCGCTGGCCTCAGTTTCCCCATCTGTGAGACAGAAAGCACCCCACCCCAGACACACACCTGCCTCTCAGTGGCGCTTAGGAGGTGAGGACACGGGGGATGATAGAGAGTGTGCACTCAGACCCCCAGAATTGTGCATCATGGGGGCATCCTGGTTGGGCATGTGTTTCTGAGGATCTCAGGAGCTCAGATTTGGACCCACCCTGGGCAGGCCCCACCCTGGGCAGGCCCCACCTCTGAGATTCACGGCCAGTGACAGCCATTGCTAGGCCTCGCCGAGCGGGTCCCCCGTCCTCACTCCCAGACACACCTTGGTGCTTCTTGGTGCCAAGACAATTCAGGGAAGAGCAGGAACCTGGAAATTTCTCAGCTGGAGAGCGATGTAAAAATAAACGTCTTCCGTGGGCGGAAAGGTTGTCAAACACACGCTGAGCCTAACTGAGTCCTTAAGACGTGCAGTTCCTGCCGATTTTTGTGGAGGGTGTGGAGGTGGGTGTGTGTGTGTGTGTGTGTGTGTGTGTGTCTGTGTGTCTGAGAATCCCCGGGAAAATTGGGCGAATGCCTACTTTAGAGATGTGTGAATCAGTACAGGTGCCTGGCCTGCCTGGCATGGCTCAGTGATTGAGCGTTGACCTTTGAACCCGACCTATGAACCTATGGCTCAGTGATTTAGCATTGACCTTTGAACCCGACCTATGAACCTATTGAACTCGACCTATGAATCGGTTCAATGCCCGGTCAGGGCACAGGCCCGGGTTGCGGGCTCCATCCCCAGTGTGGGGCGTGCAGGAGGCAGCCGATCCGTGATTCTCTCTCATCATGGATGTTTCTAACCCTCTCTCCCTATCCCTTCCTCTCTCAAATCAGTTAAAATAATTTTTAAAAAAAGTAAGTACAGGAACCTGGGCCTCTCGGCGAGCCCACTCTTGAGCCAGGGGCCTGCTGTCCCTCGTCCACTTCCGGTCACCAGGCTGGAAATGAGCCAGGGGCCAGGCACCGTGTTTTGTGCCACGGGACTGTCTCCCGGAGTGGACGGCGCAGCTCTAGGCCACACCTCTCTCGTGTCCGGGTGCCGGGCCCAGTGGAGCGCTTCCCGTGTAGCAGCTCCTTTAAATGGCCCTCCGCCGGCAGCTGGGACTCAGCCCAGGACCGCAGGGCCCGCACGCTCCCCCAGGAGCCCGGGTTAGGGACGCCCGCCCTGGGGAGCTGACCGCGGGCTCGGCACTGCTTTCCCCAACAGGCTTCACTGCGTTTTCCGAAGGCAGAGCTGGCCTAGAGGCCCTGGCCCCGCAGGCCACCCTGTAGCTCCGAGGGCCCAGCGGCCCACTAGTGTCTCTGTGACAGACGCCCACCCTTCCCCTCTCGGGCTGCTCCCCGGTTGAGGACGGCCCCCTGGGGTCCTGCCTCTCCTGCGTTGGGGTCCTGGTTCCCAGTCCCGGGGTCCTGCCCTGCCGTCTAGCTTCCAGCATCGATTTATTTCCTCGCACCGGAGGCCCCGACCTGTCTGGTAGCAGCGAGGGCTGGAACCGAGGGCGTCTCCAGGGTGGGACCTCCACCCCCCCGCCATGGCCTGGCAGCTCTGCCTGCCTGGGAGCAGAGGTGCCCCCACTGCCCTGTAGCGGATGAATAGTTGCTCTTCCATCAGGTCCAGCCCCTGGCCGTGCCACCCTTGGCCACCCATGCCTCTGTGTGCCCACTGCCAGGCTCTGGAGTCGGGGCTCAGAGCCCTGCCCTGGCACCGTCTGCCGCAGCCCCCAATCCACCTCTGTCTGGTCCCACCCCGCCTGCTTCTGGGCTGAGACGGGCAGCCCGGGAGGGGGCGGGCTCTGGCAGTGCGTCTGGCCGTCCCTCCTGCCAGGGACTTGCTTGTCTGCAGAGGGATTAGCGGGCATTGACGGGGCCTCATCCCCGGAGCTCCTGGCGCCCCGGGAACACCTCGGATGGCAGCGTGCAGGTGGCAAGATTAGAGCAGACCCTCCTGCCGCCACGCACGCCCTGGTCACTCTCCAGGCCGCCAGCCTCAAGGTCATTTTCATGTCTAACCTTTTGGCTCCTCCAGCCTCAGAGAAGGCCCGCCGCGCGTGACAGCGGGCACCCACGTGGCCCGGGTATTCGGAGGAGGAGGGCGCAGCGGAGAACAGTCCGACGTGAGCGCCGGGCACTGGCGGGCTCGCGCTGCCTCCCTGCCTGCTCCCGCCGATACTTCTGCAGCCGTTGACGTGTGTTGAGTTACGCGGGCCGGGCCGATCCCGCGGTCCCGTTTCCGGGATGTGTTCACCATAAAGCGCGGTGTTGTGGAGTCAGTGACTGACTTCGAGAAAGCACCGGCGTTTAATGATCCTATAAATACAGGCGCGAAGACGTTTTAATTATAATTTTTGAGTTATACGGGGTTCTGTCAGTACACGGGCATCTGTGGAAGACTCTGTGCTCTCGTGAATGAAGAGGTAGCTGCAGGGTGCTGGCCCGCAGCCCGTGGCCTGGAGGGGAGGGGAGGGGAGGGGACACCTCTGCTTCGTCTTTGGGATGAGAAGAGCCGCAGGGACTGTTTGGAAGTGAGCCGAGCCCCAGTCGGTCTGCAGTGTGACGGCGTGTCCGAGGGAGCTGAATGGGTTGTCCTGCCTCTGCGTGTGGCTGGCCTCCCTCACGCCCTTAAGGCCCCCCCGAACCCTCCCCCCCCCCAGCGGGAACGCTCCAAGGGCAGGGAGCTGGCAGGGGCTCGGTGGGCTTGGAAACTGAGCCCTCGGAGGGGTGGGTGAAGACAGTGGGTAGGGGAGACGAGAGGGAAGCTGGCCAGGGCTCTTGTGTTATCGTAGTTGGGACGGGAGCAGCCTTTGGGGCGTCTCCTTCTTTATGTTGTTTGTTTCAGTGCCGAGGGGTCGGACTGAGGGAGGGAGTCCACCTGGACGGGGGCATGACTGTCATCCATCTGACATCAACGCGTCCGCCATTCACTCACCTTCCTGCCATCCACCCCCATGCCATCCACCATGTCTCCTCCACCCTCTACCCATCTATCCATCCACCCATCCATTATCCATCCATCCATCCATCCATCCATCCATCCATCCATCTATTCATGTATCCTCCACTGTCCAACCCTCCATATATACATCCACCTATCCATTCATCCTTCTATCCATCTATTCATTCATCTACTCATTCATCATTCATCCATCCATGTTTCATCCATTCTCCACCCATTCATCCATTCATTCTTCTATCCATCCATCCATCCATTCATTCATTGACCTATTCATCATCCATCCATCCATCCATCCATCCATCCATCCATCATCCATCCTCCATTGACCCATCCATCATCCACTTTCACATCTGTCTGTCCATCTCCCATCCATCTAGACATTCACCCACTGTGTATCCATCTGTCCACCTGCCACCTCTCCATCCACCCACCTGTTTATAACCCAAGACACATGATCGTGTCGGAATTAAAAGCACAGATTCTGTAGTCAGATTTCCCGAATTTGAATTCCACCCCCATCGCTCACTAGCGCCATGCCCCGGGAGAAGCTGCTGACCCACCACACACACCGTGTTGAGCACAGTGCCTGGCACACAGTACATGCTCAGTACACGGTGGTGGTGTTTCCTGGGTGACACCGTGTGCTGGACGCTGTCCCTGCGGCCAGACTGAACTCTTAGTGCCGCCGGCACAGTCTGGAGAGGTTCCTGCAGGGGACAGGGGCGTCTGTCCCTGGGCTGGCGTCCAGCAGAGCTCTACAAGCTGGGCAGTGAGGACTGTGAAGGAGTGGCCAGTGCGTTCTGTTGTTAGTGCTGTTTTTTTGGGGAAATTCCTGCTGTTAATGGAGGTTTGTTTGCCCTGTGTCCAGGAGGGTCTCTTAAAATTTTTTTTAAAAATCATGAAACAAACATATCAAATATAAAAGAAAACCACACTCCTTGGTGAGATGTCCGGGGGGTGGGGGTGTCCGAGGGCGCCCTTGGGATCTGGCCCGGCCGCGAGGGGGAGCCCACGGTGCTGTGGACTCCGTGTCCTCACTCGGGACCGCGTGCAGCTTCCACTCTGCCCCGCCTCCCGGAACGCCGCCTGTTCCCCTGGGCTCAGCGGAGCCGGGAAGTGTGTCTTCGCAGATGCGGACTGACGCGCCTCTTTTATAAATTCCCGGGCATCACGATTGATTTGGGGCCGAGGATTTCGAATCCGATCTGCAAGGCTCTGGAGATTTCCCGCCGCAGTAATAATGCACTGTCATCCTTAATATCTCCAGCCCCTGGCACCACATTCATATCCTGCGATACTCTATCAGGCTGCCTAGGCGTGGCTCCGGCACAGCCTGGGGGGGATGGGGGAGATGGGGGGGTGAGGGGGTGGCTGCTGTGAGGGCCCCACTGTCCCCTCCCCCTCCCCCAGGCTGTCTCCCCACCTGCAAACCACACCTGCGCCCTCAGCTGAAGGGGCCTGAGGTTGCGTCCTGGGGGCACCAAGTGTATTCCTACCCCGCCGCCCCCCCCCCCCCCCCCCCCCGCCCCGCATTGCACAGTTTTCACTTGGGCCCAGAGAGGGGTGGGACTTGCCCAAGGTCATACAGCAAGTTGGTGGGGGCTGGGAGAGCTGAAACCCTGGTCTCCTTTGCCCTCTTTCACCCTGTAGTTCAAGGGTCACCCGGTCTGTGTCCCCAGGGGCCAAGCATTAACCAGGAAGTGAAACAGAGGGGTGTGAGGGGGTGTGAGTAAGCTGGGCCACTGTCTCCCCCAGGCCAGGCCCTTCCAGGGGCTGCATCTGGGAGAGTCCACAGCTTCTGAATTTTGTAGACAAGCCCCGAATCCAGAATCTATATCACCTTTCTTGCTTTAAAGAAAAGTTGGGTCCAGCCAGTATGGCTCAGTGGGTTGAGCTTCCACCCATGAGCCAGGAGGTCACAGTTCGATTCCCGGTCAGGGCACATACCTGGGTTGCAGGCTTGATCCCTGGTAGGGGGCGTGCAGGAGGCAGCCGATCCGTGATTCTCTCTCATCATTGGTGTTTCTCTCTCTCTCTCTCTCTCTCTCTCTCTCCTCTCTCTCCCTCTCTTTCTCTCTCTTTCTCCCTCCCTCTCCCTTCCTCTCTGAAATCAATAAAAAAATATTTTTTAACAAAGAAAATAAAACAAGGGAGTGGAGCAGCCGTTTTCCAGGTCACAGACTGCTGGCCAATAGCCAGCCATGGTGTCCACGTAGCCGGTCATGGTCATGGCCAACAGAATGAAAGAGGGAACGGTCAGCAGAGCAGAGAAATAGAACGGGAGGGACGGGGAGGAGTGCGGGGACCTCCCACTTGGCAAGTGTCGTTCCCTGAAAGAGTGTTGGTCTCCGCGTGGGGAGTAGTGCGGGGCCAGGTCGTGGCGTGTGTGCACCTGAAAGCTTAGAAAAGCACAGGCTCGACGGCTGCATAGATGCTCCCAACCCTCATGGCTCCTGCGCGCAGTCCCCTGGCCAGTGAGGCCGTCTGACTCGGTGGCCTCATCTGTACAATGGGTGATAGACCGCCCTGCCCAAGGCGTGGTGGGAGGAGCAGTGAGGGAAGCCCACAGCGCACAGTAGGTGCTGCAGGCCAGCTGTTACCTGGGCTGCGCATGGGCTCTCAGACATGGGGAAAGGAGACGGGGCCAGATCCGCCCCCCCAGGGCCTCCCCTGCCAGCCTGGGGGTAGGGGGGGAGGTCAAGGTTTTCAGGGATCCCCAGGGACAGTCCCGGGGAGCCCCAGCTGATGCTCAGCCTGGCACTAAACCCTGCACGGCCTGGGGGCCAGGTCTGCGGTGCCGTCTGGTGGACCCCTGGCAGGCGGGTCCCTCCACCTTCCATGGCCCCCAGAACCATCTCTGCCTGCCTCATTGCCCTCCCTGGGCCGAGCGGAGAGCTTGGGCTCCAGCAGTGGGAAGCCTGGTGGGTGGTCTCAGCCACCGACCTGTGACCCGGGGCATCTGCATCTCCCCTTGCTGGCCCGTTTGCACCTCTGTGCCTGTGACTCTGTTTCAAACCCTGCAGCCCGGCCCACCTCTGTGACAATAACTACTTCTTCCCCTGCGTGTCCCCCCCGCCCCCCCCCCCCCCCCCCCGCACCTCCCGCTTTCCTTAACGATGCGTGACAGGTCTGGGAAGAAGTGTTAACATCCAAAAAATAAAGAGGGAAAGAAGCAAATGAAGATGTTGTCAAGGATGCAGGGGCAGCCGGAAAGGACACCTGAGACTTATTGTTGGCGGGAGGGGGAGGGGGGAGGAGGCAGGCGTGGGGGGCTGGGGCGGGGCCGGGGCGGGGCCTGGGCAATGGAGAGGGACCCGCTGGTGTCTGGGAACTTTCCCAGATCGGGGCCTGGCCCTGAGGAGCAAGGTCACAGGACGTGGTGGGGGGTGCGCGCCCCGAGGTGAGGGGCCCTTCCCGCCCCTCCCGGCCCCCCCTCTCCGCGTGCAGATGGCCACATTTGCGGGTTAACTGGAACAGCTGGAGACGCATTATTAGTTCCCTGCTGCTCCTTCATATTTGCTAGGGGTTTTTTTTTTAACGGCAACATAATTTACAACTCGCGCGCTGGTGACAGAGCCGGCTCGCTCTAAATCCGAGTCAGATTTATGCTGCGCCGCTGCTTATCAGTGAATGAAGTCATAATTATTGCTTTGTACCATTAAATAGCATAAATATATAAACTGGTATACAAATTGCAGGCGACGTCTCCTCTGGGGAGCTCTAGACCAAATTTTAATGTCGCGCATTTGTCTGGGATGGCAGTTTCTAGGGTATATAATAATGTTGATAAATTTTTCTGTAGCAAGTGACATTTGAAAGCATTAATTTTGATGCTGAAAAAAAAATTTCGAAGGATGCCCGGCCCCGAACTGGGCTGTGTTTCGAGGACCCGCCAGGTGAGGCCCCCCGCCCCTCCATAAGGCGGGTGTCTCTTTAAGAGCACGGTGGTGGTGGGGGCTGTGGAAGGGGGACATGTGTCACCTCCCAAGGCCCCTGGGCACAGGAGATCACCCCCTCCTCCCTCAACTCCCGAAGGAAGGCGGCGGATACATTTTCCATGGCAATGATGATAATTAATTTCAAAAAATTCAAATCGATTCCTTTCTCCCTGAAATGTGAAGTGTGCGAGGGAACGCGGAAGGAGGGCGCGGAAGGCGCGCCGTCGGCGGGAGGGTCCGCGTCCTAACCTCCTTCCCAATTATGTAAATGCTGCGCCGGGCGGAGAGAATCCCCGTCCTAATTAGAGATGCGGCACCTGGCCTGGCCCGGCCTCCCTCCAGAAGCCCAAAGCCCGTGACAGCGCGTGGCATTTACCTGGCGGGCTCTGCGGAGAGCGGGTGGCCGGAGGGAGGGCACCCCCTCCGCCCTCAGGAGGGGGCGTGGGGACTGGGATGCTCTGGCCACTCGGGAGCTGACAGAGAGAGAGAGAGAGAGAGAGAGACTCCGCTTCTCGCTCTCCAAACCTCGAGCCTGGGCGAGCCCTGTGGCCATTGTGAGTCCTCTTTCTTACTCTCCCGACTCCTGTTTCCAGCTCTCCAGGGGGTGACATGGCCCTGGTGAACGTGGCAGGGCCGGCACTGGCCCAGTTCCCCCACCTGGCCCCTTTATGTGGGGCGGTGCAGGGGCTCATTCTGGCAGAGAGCTGCCTGGTGGTGGCCTGTGTCACTGCCGGGCCGGAGCACTGAGCTGCCAGGACGAGACCCTCCAGACGTCTCCCCTGCCCTGGGGTGTGGCGACTGTCAATGCCACAGACGAAGGGGCCCCGCCCACTTGGGAGCCCCACTGTCTCCACGCACAGAGCCCCCCGCGGCCTTTGTGGTTCGGGGGTTGTTTGTCACCTACCGCTCATTTCCAGCCTGGCTGACGGATCCACATCTCCGTGGGTTCCCCTGAACTTCATGATTTTCCTTGGGGTGCTGGGAAACTCGGTCCCCCCCACCCCCGGAAAGGATAGCAAACAGACGCAGATGTGTGCCCACCATTGGCAGCGAGGGAGCTGCGGCTCAGAGATGTTAGGCGACTTTCCTGAAGTCACACAGCGTATCGGCGTCGGGCAGCCGAGCCCCCTCGTCGCAAATACGCTTTCTCTGCTTTCGCTCCGTCTTTGGAAACGAATTCTCCTTCCCGGGTCAGTTGCTGAACTCGGAGCACCCGGCAGGTCAGGGCGGGGCGGTGGAGGGTGAGACAGTAGGGATTGGTGGCGACTTCAGGGAAGAGTCCAGAAGCACGAAACTCAGCGTCTCGCCTGCAGCCTGTGTCCTCCGGCATTGAATCCTGTGCCTCAGAGAACCCTTCCTTTAGCGGCTGCTGTGCATCGCTCGTGGTGTTCTGCTCTCAGGTTTCAACCTTGAACTTTCTAAGAAGTTCTCACGTGCCGCCTCTGTCTGTCCTCCAGCTCCCAGAGAAAGGCCTTTCCCGGGAGGATGGGGACTTGCCCTTCACCTCCTGCTCCGAGGGACCCTGTGGGCTCTCTGATCCCACCTCCTCCTCTCTCAGACCAGGACTCTGGGCTCAGAGAGGGAAAGCATCTTCCCCAAGGGCACACAGCAGGAAGAGGCGCAGGGAGCAACTGAGTGTGTGTGTGTGTGTGTTTGTGTGTGGGTGTGTGGGTGGGGGGGTGACGTGGAAAAGAGGCAGCAGGGAATAAATAAAAAGGGACACCCTAAACAATGTTAACTTTAAAAAATATTTTTTTTTATTGATTTCAGAGAGGAAGGGAGAGGGAGGGAGAGGGAGATAGAAACATCAACGATGAGGGAGAATCATGAATTGGCTGCCTCCTGCACGCCCCGCACTGGGGATTGAGCCCACAACCCGGGCCTGTGCCCTGACTGGGAATCGAACTGTGACCTCCAGGTTCCTAGGTCGATGTTGAACCCCTGAGCCCCGCCGCCGGGCACAATGTGAACTTGTTTTTGCTGAGTCGGCGCAATGTGGACTTGTTTTTGCTGAGTCGGGGTGCCATGTTAACGTGGTTTTGCTGAGTCAGCGTGACCTTGCTGGGCAGCAGGAAGGTCTCCACGAGGGGACAGCTGCCTGTGGGCACAAGCGTTGGAAAGGTCACACGGGCGCTGGCGCGCCTGCCTGTGTCCAGTCCTCGGCGCGGCGCCCTGCACCGCCCGAAACTGTATTGGATTTAACTCCTTTCCGCCTCTGCTGCCAGCAGTCACACTCAGGAATGAGCCCGGAGCTCTGTGGCCGGGACGCCGGGCTCCGTCACTGTCGCCCCCGGAGAGGCTGCAGAGCCCACCCCGGCGGAGAGCGTTCGGCACGGTGCCCGGCACACGGCCCCTGGCCAGGGTTAACCCTGATCAGCCCTCCGTCCCGTCTCAGCTGGCAGCTGGGGCTGGGCCGTGTCCGCAGGTTTGCGTGGGCGGCAGGCAGGACTGCCCCTCAGCACGGCGGATCCATTCTGCCGGCTCCCCATGTGCCGTGGAACACAATCTTGCGCCCCACGTTGCAACATCTCCACTTCAGGGCGACGTCGGCTCTCAGGCCGCGTGGAGACGGTTCAGCGTGAGCTCAGGGCAGCCACGCCGCTTTCTCCGGGGCCGGAGGCAGGGAGCCGGTGGGGAGGCGGGTCCACAGGCTGGCGCGTGGCGGGCGGGGCCGGGAATGCCACCCGCGTGGTTCACAGCTCTGAGCAGCTCCCTGAGCTGCGTGGGTCTGCGGGAGCCGGGGCCCAGGCTCACCCGTTACACCCCAGGGTGCTGGGCCTGCCCTCGGGGAGCCTGCCCGCCCCCTCTCCGGTCTCCGCCGTCCCGCCCCAGCTTTGGGCAGGGCGAGTGCCCTGGACGAGCCGCCGGTGTCCCTTCCCGCTGCCACCTGTTCCCTCTGTGGCCCGGAGCTGACTCTCACGTTCTGTCCGTGAGGCGGTGCCTCTGCCCAGCTGACTCGCAGGGCCCAGGGCAGGGGTCAGCGGGGGCTCCCGGGCCAGCTGCCCCAGAGGCAGTGCAGAGGGGAGGAGCGGGGTCCCGCGCCGGCTCAGCCACGGCCGGGAGCCCTGTGACCTTGGACCAGTTGCTGAACTTCATTCAGTGTCGGCGTGCTCACCCGGTCCTGGGCCTGGAGGTGGCACGGCCTGAGCGTCGCTGGGATGATGACCGATGGGCTGGGAGCCGCGTGGCTCCAGTGTTCATGTTATTTACACGAGATTGGTTGTTGTTCCGAGTGCTGCCCTGCAGGAAGCAGGAAACGCTGTGTGGTCAGGGCCCGTCAGCCCCTTGACCTGCGTGTCCTTGTCACGCGGCACTGTGCTCCGCCCTGGGCACTCGGTCTACACCTGCAGCCTGGACAGCGAATGGGCCCCCGGGGATGGTTTCTCGGATGCCGCCCCTCCCCCTCTTCCCTGGAACCCAGCAAAGGCAGAAGGCCCACGGGGCCTTTGCCCCGAGAGAACCCTTCTCCAGATCATCTCCACGTGCTCCTGCCAGGCCACCTCCTCCAGGAAGCCATGGGGATTCACTCGTTCACTCAGCCCGTATCTGTTGGGCACAGACTAGGCGCAGACACCTGCGAAGGTGCTCCCCACCTCTCCCGGGAGGCTGCCCTCCCTTCTGGTGCTGCCCTGCCCCCCATCCCAAGTGTATAGACACCCCCATGGCGCTAGGCCTTCCTGCCTGCTGTTACCCACACACCTGGCTCCCTGCCCTCCCCGAGGAGGCGAGAGGCTTTAAAAACGTGATTGAAGCCTGACGTACGTCCAGAAAAACGCACACATCAGGAATCACGGTGTGAGGAGTTTTCAGCAACGAAGGCGTCCAGACACAGGCAGAGCTGCGGCACCCGCGGCTCCCAGGTGCCCCGCCGCCCAGCCTGCCTCCGGGGCACGTGCTGCCCTCCCATCGGGGCCTCGGATGGTTTGGTCCCTGAGGCGATTTAAAGGTGGGAAGGGTTTCATTCGTCCCCGGGCCTCCTGGACCGCCCTGCCCAGTACCTGGCATGTGTGAATCAAGAAACGGATGGATGGATGGATGGATGGATAGATGGATGGATGGAGGGATGGATGGATGGGGGGATGGATGGATGGGGGGATGGAAGGATGGATGGATGGGGGATGGATGGATGGATGGATGGATGGATGGATGGATGGATAAATGGATGGATGGATGGATGGATGGATGGATGGGGGGATGGGTGGATGGGGGGATGGAAGGATGGATGGATGGGGGATGGATGGATGGATGGGTCAAATGATGCCCGGATAAGAATGATGATGGTGTTAAGTTCATAATGGCCGACAGCGGCTGCCTTCTCTCCGCCTGTCTAATCGGGGCTTCACCAGCTGCCTCGTCGGCTCCTACTGCGATTCGGAGAGGTCAGCCGTCCGCCCAAGGTCAGCCAGCCCGAGAGCGGCGGTCGCTATGACCGGATCTGCCCGGCCCGCGTCTGGAGCTGGCACTCGGAGCCCGGCGTCCCGCTGGTTCCCAGCCCTGGGCAGTCTTTCCTCCGCGGGGCCAGCTGGACACGGGCTCAGCGGGCGACGGAGCTGAGCTGTGCTTGGCGGGCGCGCTGCCCGCTCCTCGCGCCCCCGCCCACCTGCTGGGCGCCCCCTCCTCCCGGGCCCCACGGAGCCCTCTCTGTGTCTCTCGGAAGGACAGGGCATATTTCTTCCCAACCCTCCCAAGGCCCAGCCCGCGCTGGAGGGCTTCATCATTATGCAAATTAGCTGGATCGGATCTGCTCCCACAGAGGACTGGGGAGGGGGGGGCGGGCTGGCAGGGGGGCGGCAGAAGGACGGATCAAGCCTCCGAGTAGGCCCTGGATGGGTGGGGGCGGGGAGAAGGTTGGGCATGGAGACCGGGCTGGTGCCAATGATTTGCCACCCCTGGGGAGACTGCGGGACTGGGGGGGCTGGGGACAGGGACTGGGGGGCTGGGGACAGGTGCTGGGGGTGGGGGCCCAGGCTCCCAGCATGGCTGCCAAGGACGGGGCCGGAGGCAGACCTCCCTCCTGGTTGGCTTTGTGCTGAGCCCTGTATGGTTCACCAGGAAGGGAACGTCGGCGGGTGATGGGTGTCTAACGAGCTTATGAAATACTGGCGTCGTTTGTGGGCTCATTGCAGTGCTGATTGTAAACACTCCCCCATGCCCACTCCTTTCTGTCAAATTAGCATCCAAAACACAGATCCCGGGTCTCTGCAGCGCTTTCTGCCGCCTCTCCGGAAGCTGGCGGGACCGCAAGGGAAGGGGTGGCGATAGGACCCAGGCCTCGGACGGGGCGTTGAGGACTCCCAGACTCCCCCTCAAGTCAGTGCTTGAGGCCCCGGGAGCCCAGCTGCTCCCCCTGCCTCTCTCCTTGCCAAGCCTCCTGCCCCAGCTCCTCCGGCCCCCGAGCCTGTCAGCCTCAGTCTCACCCTGGCGCAGGCCTGGGCAGGCGGCATCTGGCCTGGGAGCCTTGGAGCCGCCGCCTCCTCCGCCCCTCCCCCCGGGGCCGGCCCGCTCTGACCCAGGGGAGGCAGGGAGGCAGGGAGGCCGGGAGGCTAAAGATGTCTGAGTGGCTGGGGGCTGCCACGCACCAGCTCCCCTCCTCTCTGTCCATCTCCCCACACCACCCGGCCTCTGGCGTTGTGGCCATGAGTCACACCGGGCAGGCCCCCTTCCCTGTGGGGCACGGGCCTGGACAGCCCCTCCCCTGTGGCCCGGCGCCCTCAGAAGGCCCGTAAGAGGTGCGTAAGCAGCCGGAGGATGCTCCCGGCTCCACCCCAGCCTCAGAGCCGGACACTGGGCGGGGCGTTTCCCTCCAGGCCTCAGTCTCCTCGTCTGTGAAGTGGGGAAAGAGTCGTGCTGGTGACGCAGGTCTTTCCGGAACACCTTCCCAGCCACGCGTGGGGGCTGGCGAGAGAGAACCCAGCAGGTGCGCCCAGGCTCGGCTGCCGATGCGTCTCTTCCAGCTCCGTCCTGTCTTAGGCGGGCACAGAGCGGGGATGGTGGGGGCCCAGGTAGCAGGGTCGGAGGGGAGGACGTGGGAATGGCCGTGTCCAGGCTGAGCCCGAGGTCTGCTTGCGTGAAGTGTCAGTCACGACGGGCAGGCCCGGGTCTACCTGAGACGTCTGCAAAGCGCATTCTGTGGGCGCCCGTGGTGGCACACGCCGGTCGACGTCTGGCTCGTGGATGGGTTGCTGCGGCTCATTTAAAAAATGCCCGGCCGGCCTGGCGCAGTGGCCGAGCATCGACCTATGAACCAGGAGGTCACGGTTTGATTCCCGGTCAGGGCTTGTGCCTGGGTTGTGGGCTCGATCCCCAGTGTGGGGCGTGCAGGAGGCAGCCGATCCATGATTCTCTCTCATCATGGAAGTGTCTCTCTCCCTCTCCCTTCCTCTCTGAAATCCATACAAATATATCTTAGAAACTGATCTGGCCGGGGTCGGGGGAGCAGGGGCAGTGACAGGAGGGTTTGCCGCCTGCCTGTCACGTTCCCTGTATGCGGTCAGAGCCGTTAACCTGAGGGTGATGGGTGCGGTGGGTTTTCCCGCGGTCGCCTTGCTGTGGAGAACCTGAAGGCCAGGGACAAGGGCCGTGGGCGTCGGTGTGTTAGGGCTGAGATTGAGTAGGCGTCCTGTGCTCACGGAGGGGCCCCGGGGCGGGGAGGGGGGGGTGGCAGATCTTCCTGTTCGGAGGGGCCTGGTCTCGTGCAGGTGGAGGGGCCTGTCAAGAGGCAGGGACTGTGTTCACTCAGGGGGGTCAGGCCCTGAGCCCCCAGTTCTAGAGGTTTGGAGTCAGAGAAGCCCTTACATCTTTAGGGCTCCAAGCCCCCTCCTGACCCACGGGTCCGAAGGCTTGGCTTGCCACTCACTGCATTCCCCTCTCTGTCCATCAGGGGACCGAGGTGCGCCCCTCCCGTCTCTCGGTGACGTGTCCCGGGCCTGAATGGTGACCTCTCTCTCCCTCTCGTTAATTCTCTCCCATGGATACTTTTCCATTGATTCTTAGGGAAAGCTGAAGAGAGAGGGAAAGAAATAGAGAAAATGGATGTGAGAGAAACACATCGATGGGTTGCCTCCTGCACGAGCCCCAACCAGGACCCGGGCCAGGGAGGAGCCTGCAACCGAGGTACGTGCCCTTGATTGGAATCGAACCCAGGATCCTTCGATCCTCAGGCTGACGCTCTATCCACTGAGCCACACTGGCTAGGGTGTGGCTTCTCTTTTGCCAAAGACAGCTCATCTAGCCACCATGTCCCGAATGTCCCAAACGCTCACTAGCCGACGGGCCCAGGACAGGCGGTGTCCCCTGCATTTTCTCAGACCACCTGGGGCTGCTGGCTCCTGGGGCTGGGTTCCCTGGCGGTGTGCGAGCGGATCGGGGTGCCTGGAGGAGCCCCCTCCCTCCAAGCCCATCCAGCGGGGCTGCCTCTGTGGGAGGTCCTTAGGGCACCGGGCCCGGCCGTGAGGAAGGCCCGGGTGGACCTGAGTCACGCCCGCGTCTCGGGCCCTGCTTTGACCTGCACGGGGATCCCACTGCGTTTCAGGAGTGGGACGAGGAGAAGATCCACACACACATACACACACGTGGAACTTTGGTCCTGGGGACACCTGAGGGGTGACCGGAAGGAGGGAGCTGCCGTCAGCTGCGGTTGGACAGAAGGCTTTGAAATCGGACCCGAGTTCTACCGTTGCAAATATGGCGAGTGGTCGGAGGCGGAAGGGCGTCCAGACGAGGAAAGTGACAGAGGCATTGGCAGAGGGACGTCACGTCGACCCAGGACCTGCCACGGCAGGTGCTGCCTAAACCCGGGGGAGGGGGCGTTCCACGGCCCGTGAGCCACGGGGGCTCGTGCACACCGTTCACAAGGCCCGGGCTGTGGCACATCTCAGGGCGGAGCCGCGTCCAGAATCCCCGCAGCAGAGTCCGGGTGATGGAGTGGCGGGGACGGCAGCACGTGATCAGATCTAATCACCTTGCTCTCTCTCGCGCCCTCCGTCTAACAGCCCCATGAGGGCCGGCTCCCTCCCCACTTCACGGACCAGGAGACTGAGGCCTGGAGGGCAGTGCCCGCCCAGTGTCTCGCTCGAAGTCTGGGTGCGGCCTGAGCATCCTCCGGCTGCCTCCTTCTCAGCCAGGTTTTTCTCCTTCCAGAGGGCTCCTCTTGTCGGAACAGGGTGCGCGGGGGTGGGGTGGGGGGCGTCAGCTGAGCTGTCCTGTTTGCTGTGACGGGAAACCTCCAGGGGGCTTTACCCGGCCTTGTCCTCAGGCTTAGCTGACCCCCAGCTCAGATCCATCTGACGGGCTCCTGGGAGCAGGTGGTCCGTGGAGCCATCTGGAGCCTCTGATTGCAGTTTCGGGGGAGGGAGCAGCGGAGTCCTGGGACTCAGGAGAGCGGCGTCCTGGACGCGGCCCCGGCCAGATGGCCAGTATTGCCGTGGGAACCCCGGGGCACGGGCGGCAGTGGCTGCGCCAGCCAGGCCTCCCCCAGGAGGGAGGTTGTCCCCCCTCTCGGCCCTCCTTCCTCAAGCCCCATCTCGACACCTCCCCTAGGTGTGCAGAGCGATGCCCACCTGCCTGGGAACGGGACTCTGGTAGGGAGAGACTGGTCCAACCCGGGAACAAAGCCAGGCCGCCCAGGGACCAGGCCAGGCCCGGGCACAGGCGGAGGGAGGGACTCGGGGCCCCTCCTGGGCGCAGTTTCACTGGGTGCCGGAGGGCAGAGGGCCCAGTGCTCCTGGTAAGATTGAGTGGAGGGGCGCGGGGGTGGGCAGCCCTTTCCACGGTGGGCACAGCAACGTCGTGCTGCGATCGGGGAGTTCGGCCGCCCCTTCCTCCTGCCGGTCGGCGGTCTCCGCACAGGCCTGGGACTCCGGCGTCGGGCGGAAGGGGGATGCTGGTGGGGACCTGGGTGAAGAAGTCTGAATAGTTTTCTTTCTCATATGTGACCGGATTATTTTCCAGTTGATTTCAAGCCTTGGCCCCAAGTGGCCCACAGATCAAAAAAAGATAAGGGTCAGTTACAAGGTTGAGCTCATTCTCCGTTGCCACGGCAACCGACCTCAGTCCCCCCCCACCTTGGAGGACTACACCCCGCTCCCCAGGTGATGCTGTGACTGTCCACGCCATCAATCCCGCGCCTTTCAAGATGCAGGCCCCTAATTGTCAGGGCTCCGCGTGGAGGAGGCTCCGTCCCAGGGGGCCCGGAGCGGGCTGCCGAGCTCATTTATAAGCCTCCGTGAGACGCAGGGGACCCCGATGGGTCCCTCCTGGCCAGCGGGGCCGGGGAAGGGGCCCCGCAGGGGAGGCAGGAGGGCAAAGCCCGTCTTTCGGGATTAATTAGGAAAGTGGGGGTGCTGTGCTGAGGCCCGGGGGATGCCCCACGCCTCTACCCCCGGAAGACCCCTCCGAAGACCCCGACACCGCCCACCCCGTCGGGATAACAGGAGAGTGTCTCCCACCCTCAGGCTGGGTCACAGCCTCCGGGGGTGTGGACTCTAGAAAACTTGTGCCCTTTGGAGACCCGTAGCATGCGCTCTCGGTAAAAGCCGTGTGATGGCTCCGAGCACACACGGCAGGATCCCAGCAGGGCCCGTGTCCCGAGCGCGGGGTGGAGCTCAGCGCCGCCCAGACCTGAACGAACGCCCGTCTGGGCCCTTTCTCGCTCGGCGGGCCTGGGTGCGGCCTGAGAGTCCGCATCTCCGACCAGCTCCCCAGGGCGCCCATCGGGGGACCACACCTGCCCACCCCGGCTAGAGCGGCTTGAGGGCAGCCGGGGTGGGGGGGCTGGGGATCCCAAGATCAGCCCTCGTCCCCGCACACGCGCCCCGATTCCCGCCTGGCCTCTGGTGAGGCCTGCCCCGCGGGCCGTGCTTTCTTTGTGGCCCATGTCAACTCCAAGCCCAAATGCCACCCTGCCCCGCCCTCCGCTCGCCTGGGTTCACTTCCCGGTGGTGTTTGAGGACAAATGAACAGAACAGCCCGCCCCGCTGCCCCATCGCATTCTCTGCCCGCTTCTCTCTCTGCCTGAAGGTCTTTGTTCCTCAGAACAAAGGACCGAGCCCCCATCGGCCCAGGTCTCTGGTTCCTCTCCGGCACCTGTTTGTGGTCGCTTATTTGTCGGGGTGGCATCAGAGGGGCATCTCTCAGGGTCCCCTCTTACCCCCTCGTTTTCCTGGACGAATGCCCGGCCCTGTGCCCCGTGATCCTTATCTCCACGTCTCCGGTGTGTGTCTGAGCCCGGCCTCTGGGCCTCGTAGGTCTTTGCCGACCGGATATTTGGGGTGGGCATGGGCTCAGCCGCCGGAGCTGTGGCACTGAAGCGTGGTGACGTTCATTCCCTGAGCTGGTGACGGAGGCAGCCCGTGGTGGCCGGGACTGCCCACGCGGCCAGGGTTGGGGCTGCCTCCTCTCCTCGCCCGGATAGCCCCCAGCCCTCCTTCACCGGAGCTGTGGCCGGCCAGCGGGCCTCTCCGCCCGCCTCACCTGTGGTTTTGAATGATCCAGTGACCAAGGAGCTGGGGTGGCTCGCTGGGTCCCAGGTGGGGGCCCTGCCTGTCCACGCTTCCTTCCTGGCCGCCAGGTGAGGGAGGCCCTCCACGCCCCTGCCCCTGGAGCTGGCCAAGGCGCCCGTCCTCAAGTCAGCAGGTGTCCGGAATCAGCCCCCACTTCTGGGGACCGGTGTGTGGTACCCCGTGTTTACCAGCACCCCTCCCCCACATTCCAAGCATCGTACTAAGCGCTTTACACAAATCATTCACTGCCTGTTTATTGAGTGCCTACTGTGTGCCAGGTTCTGTTCTAGGTACTGGGGATGTAGCAATGGACAAAACAGCCCGCATGGAGTGTGTGTGTGTGTGTATGTGTGTGTGTGTGTGTGTGTGTGTGTGAGAGAGAGAGAGAGTGAATTGGTTAAAAAAGCCATCAAGCCGAAACCGGTTTGGCTCAGTGGATAGAGCGTCGGCCTGCGGACTCAAGGGTCCCGGGTTCGATTCCAGTCAAGGGCATGTACCTTGGTTGCAGGCACATTCCCAGTGGGGGGTGTGCAGGAGGCAGCTGATAGATGTTTCTAACTCATCGATGTTTCTAACTCTCTATCCCTCTCTCTTCCTCTCTGTAAAAAATCAATAAAATATATATTTTTTAAAAAAAGCCATCAACTCTGTAATATACCGGGGGGGGGGGGGGAGGGGGGTGCCAGCGCTATGAAGGAATTAAAGGTGGTTGAGTTGCTGGAAAGGATGGGGTGTGTGCCGTTAGTGGGGTGTCTGCAGCGTTCTCTTGGAGGAAGTCTCCTTTGAGCAGATGCTTGAGTGAAGGAGGGGAGGAGGAGGAGATGGTCCTGGGGCAGAGGAGCCAGCCAGCGGGAAGCGTTGAAGCTCAGAGAGGTTAAGTAACTTACCCAAGCACACACAGCAAGTGGGCGATGGAACCTAACTTTGTGTCCTTCATCGCCGCTCCCTGCACAGCAGAGGAGGCCCATGAGGCCCCTGTCCGCACAGCCCACAGCCAGTCCCTGGTTCTCGGCCGGAGGGGAGAGGGGACACGCATTAAAGACACGACTGTGGGGTCAGCTTCCCTCGTGGGGCCCCGGCTTAGAGAAGGGCCCGGCGAGGCCTGAGGATGCCGCTGTGGCCGGTCACTGGAGCGTGAGAGCTGGGGAACAATGCCCTGCCCACGGCCCGCTGCCCGCTGCCCGCAGCCCCTCCCTCCCGGCAGCAAATTGCAGCCTCTGAGTGCGGCCCAGGCCTGCCTTTGACCTCGGCGGGCCCGCCTGCGCTTCACCTTCAGCTTCTGGTAATCAGCTCTCTCTCCTCCCGCTTCCCCCAAGACCCGTATGGAAATAAGTGCGTGTCTGCCAGGGATCAAATGCTGGCGGAGACAAAAGTCGGCGCGGAGGACGGTGCAGGGACTGTCATCGCCGCACGGCGCTGCCCCACAAAGCCCGCGCCTCTCGGCTGACACAGTTTCAGCCTGAAAGGTGCCAGCAGGCCGACTTGGTTTTAAGCAGAAGCACAGCCTATTATTATTATTTTTTTTTTTTGAGAAATGAAATGTAAAATTAACACTTATTATTCCTGAGCAGAGTTGAGAGAGACACACTCACTCTGGGATGTTCAGGCTGGCTGGGTTGTTTGGCAGTGTTGATGTTTTGTTGTTTTTGTTTTTTTAATTTTTAAGGAATCATAATAGCCCGGCGGGCGTGGCTCAGTGGTTGAGCGTTGACCTATGCACCAGGAGGTCATTGTTCCATTCCCGGTCAGGGCACATGCCCAAGTTACGGGCTCCATCCCCAGTGTGGGGGGTGCAGGAGGCAGCCGATCGATGTTCTCTCTCATTGTCGATGTTTCTCTCTCTCTCCCTCTTCCTTCCTTTCTGAAATCAATAAAAATACATTTTTTAAAAATCATAATAACTCAATAGACTCCTGGCACCAGCCCCCACTTGTGGGGACCGCGAGGCAAGATGGGGCGCAGGGAGCTGGGAATCTGCACTGCACGTGAGTGGGGCTGCATAACCCACTTGAGTTGTATGCGTGGGTCTCACTTGCGGATGCCTGTCATGTGCTGTTAAAACAGACAAAAGGAATAGAAAGGAGGGGTCTTAACTCACAGAATCCTGCACCCCCAGCCGGCGCGGGACCCGAGCTTCCCAGGCAGCCTGGCTATTCTGTACTAGGGTCCCCGAGTGCTGTGCGCTCTTAGAGAACTCCGGGAAGTCATTCTCGAGGGTGCTGCTGTCTGGACCCTGGGACTTGGGACAGAATGAGAGGTTGTAAACATGGCAGGGTGGAGATAACGGAGGAGGTGAAGTCTGTCAGCATCTGAGGGCTGGCTCACCTGGTCACCTCGGGCCGGCCCACCTGGTCACCTCGGGTTGGCTCACCTGGTCACCTCGGGCCGGCCCACCTGGTCACCTCGGGCCGGCCCACCTGGTCACCTCGGGCCGGCCCACCTGGTCACCTCGGGCCGGCCCACCTGGTCACCTCGGGCCGGCCCACCTGGTCACCTCGGGCCGGCCCACCTGGTCACCTCGGGTTGGCTCACCTGGTCACCTCGGGCCGGCCCACCTGGTCACCTCGGGCCGGCCCACCTGGTCACCTCGGGCCGGCCCACCTGGTCACCTCGGGCCGGCCCACCTGTTATTTTCCTTCTCCGGTCTCCCCATTTTCAGCACTTCGGGGAGAAGGAGGAACTGGATCTGATTAGCCCAGAACCTTGCACCCACGCTGGGTTAGGGCTCAGTCTGTTGCAGTGGCAGCTGCCTGGCCGTGGAACCGCCGCAGCCCCGGCTGCCTGACTGGGCGCGTGTTTAGGAACGTGGGTTACGGCGTAGCTGCGTCTCTGAATCAGGGGACCCGCTGACGAATCACTCAGCACTCGGAGGACAGAAAGGGGTGTCGGATTTATGAGCTGCAGGAGCCTTCTTTGTCCTCTCGGTGCTGGTGTGTCAGACGGGCACAGCTCCGTTCACAGCCAAGTGGCTGAAGGCCTCGCTGGGCAGAGGAATCAATCCTCCTCTGCCATCTCAGCCTGGCCGGGGCCCGCCCGGGGCCTCTCTCCTCCGTATTTCCCGAGCCTTTCCTGTGGACCCAGGCGGGACTTGGTGTTTCAGGGCTCAGAGGAGGAGAAGACAGCGTCTGCGCCCCTCGCCTGGTTGCCAGGGTCAGAAGGAATCGGAGGGTACGGTGAGATGCATCCAGGGTCGCTCTGCCCAGCCAGGGGCAGCTGTGTGTGTTGGCATTGTCCGGGGAGGCTGCCTGGAGGAGGTGTCCAGGTGGGACACACACGGATGGGGAAGGCTTCAGAGCACCCCTCTCCATCCCCTGCAAGGCTGTGCTAACTCAGACGTAGTCAGATTCTCTGAGCCCACGTTTTTCTTTTCTAGAAATGTGTTTTTCCCAGCCAGCAGGGTGAATTCTGAGGTTTAGCTTATGTTATAAATGGTCATAGAGTCCTCCGTACAGTGTCTTTTTCACACACCCTCTGCCTCATTAATGTCCAAGAGGTGTCCCCATTCTGATAGGAAGGCCATGTGTAAGGGTGCTGTCTCCCATTCATTCATTCATTCATTCATTCATTCAGTTTTCATTCCTTGAATCCATACTCTATGCCAGGCACTGAGAAGCATGGTTTGTGGGGCAGGGTGTGCGCTGGGGGGTCTCTGAGGCAGCCCCCCACATTGGAGGCCATCTCTAATTACGGTGACGGTCTCCCCGAGGGAAGAGGAGGACGTGCGTGGGGCCTGTGCGGCGAGCGTGCTGAGCCCGCCCCGTGTCCCTGAACTTGTCAATGAATTCTTTTCCGCTAGGATCCGTGGAAGAGCTGCCGGGATCTCTGCCGGGTGCGTGTGGCCTAGTTGCCAGGGCTCCAGGGGCAGGACAAACACCCGGTAGATGCCGCCAGTGGGCTATGTGGGGCAGGCCCACCGGCACGCCCACGTGTGCGTGCGCCTCTGCGGCGGGGTGCCGGGCCGGGGGGACGCCTGCTGTCGCTGCCAGCCCCTGCCAGGGCCCGGGGACCCAGGGGCTGGCTGAGAGCCTCAGCCCATCTGTGTTCGTGTCTTGCCACCGGCAGAGCCCCTCTGCCACCGAATCCTTGCCTTTGCGGGCAAATCAGAGCACCTGGCGCCTTTGGTGAGGCTGGGCCCCCGGGAGCCCGAGGGGAGCCCACGTCCTTGGCTGTCCCAGATAATGTCCTCGCTGATACACGGAACTGGCGGCACGCACTTATGGAGCACTTGCTGTGTGCGGGGCAGGTCAGAACCCCTTTTCTGCCCGTCCGCTGTGGCTCAGTGGTTGAGTGCCGGCCCAGGCACCAGGAGGTCGCCGGTTCGATTCCCAGTCAGGACACATGCCTAGGTTTCGGGCTCGATCCCCAGCAGGAGGCGTGCAGGAGGCCGCCAATGGGTGTTTCTCTCTCATCAATGTTTCTGTTTCTCTCTCTTCCTTGCTCTGAAATCAAGTATAAAAAATTAAAAACAAAAACAACACTTTTCTTTGTAATTATTAATATTTTTAGCTTATTTAATCCTCACATCAACTCTAAGAGGAGAAGGGTGTTTTTGGATGGCAGTAACTTTTTTTTAAAAAAGCCTTTATTTTTGGGGTCACACTGGTCAGAAGACGGGGTCACTGCGGTCACAGGTGCCACAGCCCGTGGGGCAGGGCCGGGTGGCCCTTATTCACCAGCAGGAACAGGTTTGGAGGAGCCGGGATTTGAACTCTGCCCCGCTGATTCCGGCGGGGCTGCGAGGCCTGGGCTCCGGACGTGGGCGTGACGCGGCTGCTCAGGGCACCCCCTCTTCCCTGGGAGCCTTTGAGTGGATGTTCGGGGTCTCAGCAGCTCCCAGGTGGGGAGATGGAGCCAGGTTCTCATCTGGAAGCCGGACAGGGTGCCTGCCCCTTGTGTGTGAGCCAGGGGTTAGGCCGCCTGTTAACCATAGGACAAAGAGCGCTTCATGGCGTGTGTTTCTGTGCGAGGCCTTCCAGTGGCTGCCCGTCCCTCTGAGAGGAAAATCCCAGAGTCCTCCGCGGCCAGAGGCCCTTTGCACTGTGCGTCCACGTGCCCCCTGTGCCCTCACCCCCTCCCTGCCCCGGCCCCAGCACAGGCTCACCCAGAACTTTGCCTTCGACCCACCGGGAGGACTCCCATGTTCCCACGGCACCTCCCGTTGCCGTTACGTGTGAATCATCTTTGTGTGTGATCCGTTTGCCTCACCACTAGAATGGGGGGCAGCATATTATCTGTTTTGTTCCCCCTCCACTGCCCCCCCCCCCCGAATCCCCAGCTCCAGGTGCCTGGCACATAGTACCTGCTCAGTAAATACTCTATTGGATTTTTAAAGTCCTGGCTGGACCCCTCCTGGGGCCCGCTCCATGTGACACGGTCTGGGGTTCGGGCCTTGGAGGTGGCCTGTGCAGCCTGCCGCTGGACCTGCAGGACAAATGCCTGCAAATGGCGCCTTCACGTGCCAGCTCTTGGGAGCCAGTCCCCTGGGGTCCGTAAGCTGGGGGTGGCTGGACCGTCTGGGGCTGGGACAGGGATGGCATCCGCAGTCCCACACCAGCCCGGGTTCTGGGGATCGGGTCAGGGCTGGGGCATTCGGGGCGTGGCTCTGCAGGGAGGGGCGTGGCTCTGCAGGGAGGGGCGTGGCTCTGCAGGGAGGGGCGTGGCTCTGCAGGGAGGGGCGTGGCGGGGCGTGGCTCTGCAGGGAGGGGCGTGGCTCTGCAGGGAGGGCGTGGCGGGGCGTGGCTCTGCAGGGAGGGGCGTGGCTCTGCAGGGAGGGGCGTGGCTCTGCAGGGAGGGGCGTGGCTCTGCAGGGAGGGGCGTGGCGGGGCGTGCAGGTCACTGACATCCGCTTCCTTGCAGAGGAAGGCATCAACCACGAGTGTAAGCTGTGCAACCAGATGTTCGACTCCCCGGCCAAGCTGCTCTGCCACCTCATCGAGCACAGCTTCGAGGGCATGGGCGGCACCTTCAAGTGCCCCGTGTGCTTCACAGGTAAGGGGCCGCACCGGCGTGTGTGGAGAGGGAGGGGACCTCAGCATAGGCGCCCGGCATGACAGGGACCCTGGGCTCCTGGGGAGGCCCCGAGGGACCCCCAACCCCGCTGCCCTGCGGACCTGCCCCCTGCTCTCTGCCTCTCCTGGGAGGCTGCTGGGTGGCTGCCTCCCCTGGCCCTCCCCTCAGCCCTGCTCAGCTGCTCTGAGTCCTGGCTGGCCCAGCCTCCCCTCCGATTTGGAGGCATGGGCTCCAGACTCGCCTCCGTGACCTTGTGCTCCGTCCAGCAGCAGTGGCTCTCCTGGCCACGCCTCCTCCCCGCCTGCTCAGCCCATGTCCCCTCCACGCTCCGGCTGGAGAGGTCAAGGGCAGCTCTGCCGGTCAAGCCCCTAGGCTGGCTGCCGGCCCAGGCAAGCGGCGGTCCCAGCCCCAGGCCGGTCTCGGGGGCTCTGCCGGCCCCCCTTCCACTGCCCAGATGGCAGCCGGTGTGCGCCCGGGAGCCTGGCCTCCCCCTGCCTCCCCCAACATCTGCCGTCTGCCAGGCAGGAAGCCCACCCTGGGGAGGGCGCCTGGCGGGGGGGCCTCTGAAGTGCTCACCTCCCAGACACACAGCTGCTTCAGGGCCGCCTCCTGCCTGCCCGCGCCTGGGCTCCCGCCACCGGGAAGCGGGTGGGTGACCCGCCTGGTGACAGGCCTGAGGAAGGGGTTCTGCCGTGGGAACGTCCACACACTCACACCCTCGGCTCTCCCTCCCCCTCCGTCTAGGAGCCCCACCGCTCTGTTCCATCACGCTCTGTGGGCTCGGGTGGGGGCTGACTCCGAGGGGCCCCAGGTCTGCTGGCCCAGGACACGGGTCCTGTGTGTGGGGTCAGGATGCTGACACCCCTCGGCAACAAGCATAGCCATTCACAGGTATCCAGCACCTTCCTGCCCCAGGCACTGCGCTCAGCCTGTTTAAACTCCAGTCTCGGCCCCGCCACCTGCCAGCCGTGGGGCCTGGGACACGCCACTGAATATTCCCGGTGCCTCAGTTTTCCCTCCTGTAAAATGGGGACAACAGCAGTGCCAGCCTTACGGGCCTGGGCTCTAGTCCAGGAGCCCCCGGGTGGAAGGCACCTGGCGGGTGTTGGCATGCATTGGCCTCATTATGTGCCAGGCCATCGTCTAAGCATTTTTAAAGCTAACCCATGTGATCCTCCCAGATGCTCAGTGAGCTGCACACTTGAAAGGTCCCCATTTTTCAGACGAGGACACGGAGCCCAGAGAGGTTAAGTGGCTTGCCCAAGGTTGCACAGCCCGTAGGTGGCAGAGCTCAGCTTCCCTGGTGTGAGCCCCAGTAGCCCCCGGTCGGCCGGCTATGTCCAGGCTGGGCGGCCGCTCCTGCGAGTGGCGTGGGCGGCCCTCGGGGCCGGGGCTGGCGTCCCGCCCGCGCTGACGCCGTGCCCCGTGCAGTCTTCGTCCAGGCCAACAAGCTGCAGCAGCACATCTTCGCGGTGCACGGGCAGGAGGACAAGATCTACGACTGCGCACAGTGCCCCCAGAAGTTCTTCTTCCAGACCGAGCTGCAGGTCAGTGCCCTGGCCCGCGCACATCCCGCCGGCGGTGCTCTTCGGGGCCCCCGCCCGCACCGGGGGTCTCGGGGTGCAGCCGGGATGGCGGGGTCTTGTACTCAGCACCCCCGGCTGCAAAAGCTCCAGGCGACCGGACGTGGCTTGTGAGTGTGGAGCCGGCGGTTGCCCTCCAGGCTGGCATCGGGGTGGGCTTGGCCTCTGCTGGCCCCGCACGGTCAGCAGGGCCAGTGCAGAGCGCTGAGCCGGGCAGGAGTCACGGGGCCGTGCCCAGTTTCAGATGGGGGGACGGTCATCGCTCTGTGCTCAGGAGGGGAGTGCTGGCTTTCGTCCTCAGCGCACTGGCTGCAGGTGTGTCTGTCCATGAGGACCCCCCGACACACACACCCGCCTGCACACACACCCACGTGGGCCTTGCGCTCAGCAGCCCGCCCACCCGGACAATGGCCCACGGCTGTGCCAGGGCCCCCTTGCCGAGTGGAGGTGTGGAGCGAGGCCACCACAGCCAGAGCGGAGTCAGACGCTGCCGGGGCACGTGGTGTCCCCCTGGGGTGGGAGGGGCGCATTGGTGTGGCCGGTGGCGGGCAAACTCGCGTGGGCGCTGCAGCCGTCACGGAGCTGGGCCTGGGCCGTCCTATCTGCGCAGCCGGTGGTCGTCACCCAGATGAGAACAGGCCCGTGGAGGGCGCCGGGGGAGGTGGGGGGGTGGTCGTTGCCAGGGGGCATCGTCCAGTGGTCAGGGCCCCGCTCCCGCCGCTGCTCTCTGACCTCTGACCCGGGCGGCTTGCTGGAGAGCCTGTTCTTTCCTCTCTGGGCCCCCCTCGGAGCCCCTGTGAGTCTTCGCCTCGCTCACACCGCCGTCACCTGATCGCTGTGTGGGATGAGGTTATGAACCTAATTATATCGAGAGAGGGGTGCCACTTCGAAACAGCCCCCGCAAGTCAGGGACCCCACCCCACGGCCCACCGCTGACTCCCCATGGATTCAAACCTGAGCGTGTGCCTTTGGGCTGGGGACTGGGGGGACGGCTCGCTGCCCGCACTGTCATGTGACCATAGGGTGCGCGGTGTCAGTGTCCGGTGGGCAGGCCGTCTGGGAGCCTCCTTACCCCCGCACGGGCTCTCCATGCCTCACCACCTCCACCGGCCTTACCGGCCTTACCGGCCTTACCGGCCTGGCCCAGCTGCCAACATAGGCCCGGCCTCCCCGACAGCTGGAGCTTTCCGTAGCCGCAGGGCAGGCCGCTAAACCCGGGAGCGCGTAAACTGATTTCCTTACACCGGGGATGCGCCTTGTCCCGGGAGCCAGGAGCGAAGGCGGCTCTCCTCCGCGGCCCCTGGGTCTGTCCCAGACACATTTCCCATCTGCCTTTTTATTTATTTATTTTAAAATTTTTATTTCATTTACTTATTTTTATTTATTTTTTGTTAATCCTCACCTGAGGATGGATATTTTTCCATTTATTTTTTTAGAGAGAGTGGAAGGGAGGGGGAGAGACAGATAAAGAGAAACATCGATGTGAGAGAGACACATCGATTGGTTGCCTCCCATACGGGCCCTGAGCAGGGCTGGGATCGAGCCTACAACTGAGATCCGTGCCCTTGGCTGGAATCGAACTCGGAATCCTTCAGTCCATGGGCCGACGTCCTAGCCACTGAGCCACACTGGCTAGGGCTACCCGTTGGCCTTTTTTGAGCTTTGTGGGTACCGCGGTGCCAGGCCCACCTCGCCGGCAGAGTGTGGAGCTGCGGCCTCCGTCCCATCTGGCGTCAGCCACGCCCTCCCCGGCTGCCGAGGGCCCCAGGCCCCAGGCCGGTTCCCGGGAGCCGCGGGTTCCTGGGTCACCCCGTCAGCCTTTAAGGCAGATCCTCAAGTGCCGAGGACCTCCCTAAATTATAGCTTTAACGAGTCCCTATTTTCTGCAATTACTGATTTTAATTACAGACCGTTTAAATGTGGAAGTGTTGTCGCAACGCCAAATCTATGCAAATAATGGCTTTCGTTAAGTGGTTCAAACAGCAATTTTCTGGGTTTTGAGAGGAGGGTTTTCCAGCCGTGGGAGTTTTCGTCGCCATCTCGCTGAAGCCCGGGCCGGCAGGCAGGGTGGCTTCCCTCGCTGACGTGGGGTTAAGTGTGCAGCCGGAGCACGGCCTGGTCCCCGGGCCTCAACTGGCTCACATGGCCGAGTGTCATTGAGGTCCAGTGGGGATTCCGGGAAGATACTATTTATAGGTGCAAGTGACACGGGGCTGAGAGGTCTTGAGAAGACGCAGGGACGGCGGCTGTTCTCACTGTCGGACTGGAAATACCGCTGTGGACATAGAAGCCATACGGTGGATTAGCTGGCCAGCGTGGCTCAGTGGTTGAGCGTCGACCCATGCACCAGGAGGTAGCTGGTTCGATTCCCAGTCAGGGCACATGCCGGGTTTGCAGGTGTGATCCCCAGTGTGGGGTGAGGTGGGGTACTCCTTGGTGAGGTGGTCAGGGAGAGCCTCTCTGAGGAGGTCACATTTGAACCGAGGCCTGGGTGCCGAGAAGGAGAGAGCGTGTGGAAGAGAGCCGTGCAAAGGCCCTGTGGTCAGAGGGAGCTAGGTGTGCTGCTGGCACAGAAGGCAAAGTGGGGCTGGAGCACAAAAGAATGGGGACTGGAGGGAGGGGCTGGCAGGTGGCCCAGGTCATGGCAAGGTTTGCAGGGCAGCAGAGGCTTTGGGGTTTTATCCCGTTGCAGTGGGAAGCCCAGCAGGGAAGAGGTATTATCTGACTTATTCTGTGCCTCAGCATTTAAGACAGTGGTTGGCAAACCGCAGCTCGAGAGCCACATGCGGCTCTTTGGCCCCTGGAGTGTGGCTCTTCCACAAAATACCACGGCCTGAGCAAGTCTATTTTGAAGAAGTGGCGTTAGAAGAAGTTTAAGTTTAAAAAATGTGGCTCTCAAAAGAAATTTCAATCGTTGTCCTGTTGATCTTTGGCTCTGCTGACTAATGAGTGTGCCGACCACTGACTTAAGAAGTTTAGTCTTTGAAAGGACACTGTTAAGTGATGAGAAGTCACAGACTTAAGTGAAAACATTTACAGGTCACATGCTTGTAGCCAGAACATATAAAATAAAACTTTCAATACTCGTGAATGGTGGCGG